>NW_027094092.1:61041047-61643916 GCF_029207755.1 Chamaea fasciata | reverse complement strand
TAGGAGGATTTCAAGTACCAATGAGGAACTCTTAAATATCGGGAAAATATTGGCTCCAGCTCTTTCTTGGAGGCGTCCAAGGAATGCCTGGAATGTCACCCCTTGTCTGGGCTGGTGACAAGGTGGAGACTGATCACAGCTTGGACTCGATCTTGGAGGGCTTTTCCAACCAAAATAATTCCGTGGTTTTCTGTCTGGGATATCCTGAGCTATCTGAGGGTGGTACAAATCCCTCTGCTGAGGAACGATTTTCCCAAATCCCAGTTTTTTCCTGTGCCTGCTTCCCTATTTTTTATTTGTTTTTAACAACCTTCCCTTCCGTTTCAGAATTGTTTCCTCTCCACCCCTCCTCTCCTGGCAGCTGGATCCCAATCCTCATCCTGACCTTTCCTGGTCCTCTTGCCTAAAGGTTCCCTTTAATCCCGTGGCACATCCCAGAATAGCAACTTTCCGGATTAATCCCGGGTTACTGGGTGAGTCATTTTGTTTATTTCGTACGAAACGCCCAAATCCCGGGATGAAAAAAGGGAGGATGAGCAGATTATAATGCCGGATATTTTTATTCCTAGAAGGAGATTATAATGCACATTTCCTGAGGCTGAGGGGGATTGGGATGCTGGAAAAGCTGCCATGGGAAGGAGTCGCCAGCTCTGCATCCATGGAATTAATTCCAGTGGTTTTTTAGGTGGGTTTTTTTTTTTTTTCCTAGATGCTGTGACAGAACATTTCCCTCACTTCCCATTGCATGAGGAGCTTCTTCCCAGCTCCAGGAATTTGGCATTGGAATATTCCGTGGTTCTGTTCAGTTTTGGGAGGTGGAATCATAAGAATATTTAAAATTTTAGGGGGAAAAAAATGTGACAGTAGGAATGGTGAGTCCCTCCTTCCGAGCTCACTGGGTCCAACACAGGGAACATCCAAAATCCCTCCTGGAAAAGCTTAGAGAAATTGTTACCTTGGGAATAGAGAGGGGGGAAAGGGCAACAAAATCTTCACATTTTTCTCAGTTTGGGGGGATTTTTGGGAAAAAAAAATCCTCCTGGAAAATCTCAGTTAAATTGTTATCCTGGGAGGAGGAGGAGCAAAGAGCAACCGAAGTTTCCTGGTTTTCTCAGTTTGGAGGGATTTGAGGGACACATCTCCCGTGCTCATCCACCTCTCCCAGCCAGGGAAACACGGAACTTGGCTTCTCCTAACAAAAAAGGACAGAAGTCCCTGCATCCTGAAGGCTCCTGGTGCACTGGGATAAAATTCCTAAGGAAAGGAAATAAATTCATTCCATAAACCCCCAACACGACCCCGTTGCTTTTCCTTACTCCAGCTGCTGTGGGAGCAACGGCACTTCCAGAATTCCATGTTTGAAATCTTTGTTGTGCTTTGGGAATCTGTTGCCAGCCAGGGATTTTGCAGCCAAGCGACCAGAAACGGAGGGAATATTTGATCCAACTTTTCCAGCCCTCTTGGGAGCAGCCAAGGATGTTGTGGCCCTTTGGAAAGGACAAAGGTTTAAATTTCCAGCTTCCCCTGCACTTCTCCCTCATTTCTCAACTCCATGAGGAGCTTCATCCCAGCTCCGGATGTCCGGGAGTTTGGGAAGCACATTTTGGAATCTCATTTTATGGATTCCTTCAGGTCTGGGAGGTGGGACAACAATAATATTGCTGTCAAGACTTTCCATGCAGGAATTTTCCCAAATATCCAATTTAAACCTCCCCTGGCCCAGTCTGAGGCCGTTCCCTCTCCTCCTGTCCCTGTTCCCTGGGAGCAGAGCCCGACCCACCCCCTCCTGGCAGGGAATTATGGAAATTTTCCATCATTTCCAGCTGGTTGAAGGTTTCATTCCTCAGCTGGGCAGCAGGGAATTGTCCAAGCTGCTGGAATCCCTGACCCACGAAATTAAAACCCCTGAACGAGTTGTTGGTGACCTTTGTAGGGATGTGTTGGTGGCCTGGTGGATGCAGCGGGTTTTACCTGGATAACGGAATTCCCATTGGATGGGAACAAGGATGAGTTGGGGAATCATGGAAAGGTTTGGGTTCAGGGGATGTTAACTCCCAACCAATCCCACCCCCTTCCATGGGCAGGGACACCTTCCACTATCCCAAGTTTTTCCGAGCCCCTTCCAACCTGGCCTTGGACATTTCCTGGGAATTCCACCTGAAATCCTGGCTGGAGCAGAGTTTATTTCCAAGCAGCCAGATCAAAGTGGAGATTCCAGAGCCTGAATCCCTTCTGGGACGGGAGGATTTCTTGGGACAAGGCTGCCTGTCAGATTCCTCAAAAATCTGAAATTATTGGATTTATCACCACATTTTCCTGGGGATCACATCTCATTTCCTTGGCTGGTTGCACAGTCCTCACCCTGTGCTGGATTTTAGCCTCAGGAGCAGCAGAATTCTCCCATCCACAGCTGGAAACATCCCAGCATATTTTGCTGATAAGGGTTGAGCCAGATATTCCAGGCAGGAAAAAATCAACTCCACCTGCCCAGCAGGTTCAAATAAAAGTTAAAAAAAAAAAAAAAAGCCACATCATGGACACATTACACAGGAAATCTTATTTAAATCCATTTATTCACCGCATTGCGAATTTTATTTAAATCCATTTATTCACGGCATTTAAATAAAAGTCAGAGCAAAGGGAAGTTTTTAAAAATTGGCACCGTAAATACCGTGGTTTTGTCGTGTTTTTCGTGCACCAAATATTTGTTTTACCGCAGAACTTCCCGGGAATCTCGCTGGGAGCTGCCAGGGAATTGCCAGCAATTGTTTCCTTGATATTTGCTTAAACAGCCCTGAGGTTTAATATTGTTTGATGCCTTCTGAAGTATCCTGGGAAGGCAGAACTCTGAGCTCTGCTGCTGCTGCCCGGAGATGAATTTTTATTCCAGAAAATCGGGAAGTGATTCCACATCCCTCATTCCTGCCAGCAGTGGGAGAGAACAGGAACAGGAGACATTTTCCAGCAGCCTTGTTTTCCATGAGCGGGAAAATTTTGGGGTGGGGCAGCCTGGAAGGCATGAAGAGATCCAGGGAAAAGTGAAAAAAACTGTGGAAAAACCACCTGTGGGATGCTCAATCCATCAATATCCTACAAGAGATTCCTTCCCTCCCTCCCTTCTCCCTTCCTTCCCTTTCTTCCTCCCTTCCTCTTTTCCTTGTTGCTCCTTCTGCCCCCTGGATCCAATAAATCCATGTCCAGATTCCTCTGTGGGAATTTCTGACCTTGATTTGGGACCTCTGGAATTTTTCCTGCGTTGTTTGGAGACCCTGCGGAATGCTACAGCTGTGAACTGGACACACCCCCCAAAAAAAATGGGATTTGGGGAATTTCTTGGTTTGGTTTTCGTAGAAGGAAAGGCTGGAGAAGAGAAAAATCCAGGGAAACCTCAGAACCTTTTCCAGGGCCTAAAGGGGCTCCAGGAGAGCTGGAGAGAGACTGGGGACAAAGGATGGAGGGACAGCACACAGGGAATGGCTTCGAATTGGAAAAGGGGAGATTTGGGTGGGAGATTGGGAAGGAATTCCTGGCTGGGAGGGTGGGGAGGGACTGGAATGGAATTCCCAGATTTGCTGTGGCTGCCCCTGGATCCCTGGAATGTCTAAGGCCAGGCTGGATCAGGCTGGAATAGTGGAAAGTGTCCTTGCCCATGGCAGGTATGGGATGGGATGGGATGGGATGGGATGGGATGGGATGGGATGGGATGGGATGGGATGGGATGGGATGGGATCAGTGGGATGGGATGGGATCAGTGGGATGTGATGGGATGGGATCTATGGGATGTGATTCAAGGTCCTTCCACCCCAAATCCTTCTGGAATTCTGCGACACTGTCCTCTCCCTTTTTTCCATACCACTCCTTTTTATCTTTAATAAAAGCATTATCAGTTCCATAATACTTGGTATTGATATAAATAGATACCAAAAAAGCTAATTTTAGGTCATTTTAATCTGATTTGATTTTTTTTTTTTTAGTTCAGACTTCGGGCGTTTAAACAGATTTTTCAATCCACGCTGTCAGTGCACCCACCTGAACAACCTGAACACACTCAGCTGGAAATATTAATTACATTGCAATAATAATAATTGAATTGTACTATGTTGTACATATTTAAACATGTCACCGAACAGAAGGAATTTCTGCCCCCACAGCCACAACCTGCCCAAATTAATAATTTGGAGGATTAACATTAAAAAAAAAGAAACAAAACCTCCCACACAAATCCAGCTTTGTTTGCTGACTTGAGGTTTCCACTTCCTGCAATAAATTCAGGCCAATCCGGACTGCAAATATTTATTTCCGTCCTCAGAGCCATCAGCAGAGTTCGGTCAATAAAAAATGATAACTCAGAGGCCAAGAAGCAGTTTAAGATCCAAAAAAACGATTTATTGTGTGAGGAAAGAGAAAAAACAACATCTGGGAGGGCGAAATTCCAGGAGATGTTGTCCCAGAGGGCGGATTCACCTGGAATAATGCCTGGGAGATGGAGCCTTTGGAATTCCAAACAAATTGTCACCATTTGGTGCCATTGATGCCTTAAATTTCATCTCCCATGTATCTGAGGCTCTGCGGTGCGCAGGGGCGCAGCTCTGAGCTCACAGTCAGTGTCACTCAGCTCTGCACACAGCAGGGACACAAAACAAATCCTTCTCCTGCTGCACACCAAGGACAGCTGGGACAAGTGTTCAGGCCCAAAGGCACAAACAAGGGTGGGCTGGAGGGAGAGAACAAGAAGGATGGGACTGCATCACCTGCAGCTGGGACTGGACAATTCAACCCCAATGTGCAAATGGACCAGAACTTGGAAAAGTGTGAGACCTCCTGACCGTTTGTCCATTTTGTGACCATTTTGTGACCATTTTGTGACCATTTTGTGTCCATTTTGTGTCCATTTTGTGACCATTTTGTGACCATTTTGTGTCCATTTTGTGTCCATTTTGTGTCCATTTTGTGACCATTTTGTGACCATTTTGTGACCATTTTGTGTCCATTTTGTGTCCATTTTGTGACCATTTTGTGACCATTTTGTGTCCATTTTGTGTCCATTTTGTGTCCATTTTGTGTCCATTTTGTGTCCATTTTGTGACCGTTTTGTGTCCATTTTGTGACCATTTTGGGTCCACCTTGGGTGTAGCCCTGGCCAGGCTCTTGTCCTGCCCAAGGTGTGTCCTTAAAGGCCTTTTAATAAATATCTTCTTTATTCTCCAGCTCTGTCCAGTCTCTGTTCCAGCTCAGCCTGCCCAAGGCATCACCATGGACCTTACTCCAAAGAAACAAGCTCTGAACACGAATTTTGTTCAACACATTCCCAACAAGCTGGAGCACATGGAATTGGTGCTGCTCACATGAAACACGAGGCACAATTTGTGTTCTCTTTCAACATTTCCAAGGATTTAGCTTTAGAGGAAGGGCTGGAATCAAATCTCCATCCCATGTTGGCGTTGCTGTTACAGCAAGTTCCCACAGGCTGGGAGGGGGAGGTGGCTTATCCGTGGTCTCTGTTCCTTCGAAATGTCTTGGAATATCCTTTTCCTGCTTTGGCTGCTGCTCCTTTAGAAATAACTTCCCCTAAACCCACATCAGTGGGGTTAGAATCCGGAATGGTTTGGGTTGGAAGGCGCTTAAATCCCACCCAGTGCCACCCCTGCCATGGCAGGGACACCTCCCACTGTCCCAGGCTGCTCCAAGCCCAATGTCCAACCTGGCCTTGGGCACTGCCAGGGATCCAGGGGCAGCCACAGCAAAACTGGGAATTCCAGCCCAGCCAGGAATTCCCAATATCCCAATCTCCCACCCAAATCTCCCCTTTTCCAGCCTAAAGCCATTCCCTGTGTCCTGTCCCTCCATCCCTTGTCCCCAGTCCCTCTCCAGCTCTCCTGGAGCCCCTTCAGGCCCTGCCAGGGGCTCTGAGCTCTCCCTGGAGCTTCTCCTCTCCAGGGGAACATTCCCAGCTCTCCCAGCCTTTCCTCACAGCAGAGCTTATATTTTCTCTTCTCTTTAAAGGAAAAATTATTCAGAAAAAGAAGTAAAAGAAAAAAAAAACACCCAACAACAGTGAAAGGCTTTAAAAATCCTATTTCTCTTTTCCTCCCTCAAAAATGAAGTTTTTTATTGCTTTTTCTGGTCAGGCCTGAGGCAGGATTTGCTATTTGAAAAACAAACTGCCAGCAGCCTCCAGCAAAGACAAGCTGCAGTCTCTGGTTTCTTCCCTTTGCCTGTGATTTCCTCGCCTTTGCAGATATTCCTCCCGAGCAAGAAATCCAGCAGGATTTATTTGATCAGCCACGCATTTCTGCACAATCCACTGGGGAATGTCAGGTGGGATTTGTAACCGGATCCAGATGGAAGTGGGGCTCCGGGAAGAGCGAGGTGTGAGGGATTTGTCTCATCCAACCTTGGGATGTTCCTGCCTAAATCTTGAAGGTAGTGAAGCTCCTGAACTTTGGGAATATAAAGGATATTTCCTATTTATCAGGAGGCAGCTCTGTGCCTTTCCCAAAAGGGAGGAAGTGAGATTTTGTTGGAACCCTGGGCACCGAGAATTCCAGACTTTCTGTGCTGACAGGCACTGACCCCCGAGCAAACACTGCATTGAGCTGAGGCCGTGGAAAAGGCTCCCAAAATTGAGTGACAGCACCGGGATTGTGGGTGTGGGGTTTGGATAGAAGGGTGTGGTGTCACAGGGGGGAAAACTCAGAGCTGAAGGGTTTAGAATACAGTAATATAGATATAAAGCAAGATGGAGGATTTAGGGCAGAGGCTGAGTCCTTTTTCACCTTCCTCTCCATGGTCTGGGTGGGATTTTGTAATTGGGTACAAAAATCCGCATTGTGGATCATGAGTGGTTGGTTATTGGGTTAAAAGTCAAAA
This sequence comes from Chamaea fasciata, assembly GCF_029207755.1. Lineage (NCBI taxonomy): Eukaryota > Metazoa > Chordata > Aves > Passeriformes > Sylviidae > Chamaea > Chamaea fasciata. Next base: position 61,637,046 of record NW_027094092.1, on the reverse strand, counting down.
TAATTCAGGTGTCATCTCATAATTGGACAATTTGTGCTTAAAAGGCCTTGGAAAGAGACAGAGACAGAGCCACTTTTCACTTTGTTAGATAGAACACACAACTTATGAGACTGTAACATGGATCAGAATTAATAAACATCTATGTCCAAACAAGAAAGACTGTCTTGAGCATTTAATCCCAACTCTGGCAGGAAAAGAAGATAAAAGCAACAAGGTTTAGCTCCGGAGTCCGTGGAAATATTCTCCAGGTCTTGATGCTGAGGAGCAGAGTCGGGAAAATCTCTTGCGGAGCATCAAGTGCCCACCAGAATCCAGTGGAGGAGGCAGGGAGGAGGTGGGGAAAGGATTGGGGATTTTAAATGTGAATTCCTCAATCCATCCCAGAACTCAGAGGAAGAACGTGATGGGATTTGGGGTTTCCCATGCAGGGTCAGGAGCTGGACTGATGATCCCTGTAAATCCAGCTCGGGTTATTCCATGATTGATTCCATGATTCTGTGGAGAGCCAGCTGATGCCAATTAAAAAAAAAAAAAAAAAAAGCTTTCTCTCCCATGCTTTGCAAATCCCTCAGAATTCCTGCTCGGAGCAGCTGGTTCCGTGAATAGCCGGTGAAGTGGTGGCAGCTGCAGGCACAATCCTGCCAGGAATGCCGGAGATCCCGGCTCCACCTGGGACTGAGAGCTCATCCTGGCTCACATCCCCCCTCTGTGCTTCATTCCCAGCTTGATCCACCCCTCTGGAGCTGGAGAGGGAGAGGAGGGAGCTCCCACCTCCTGCTGCTGCCCTGGGCCAAAATATCTTCTCCTTAGTGCACGGATCCGACATTGGAGTGTGGATCTTGATCCAGGAGCAGCTCTGGGTGGAGGCAAGAGGCACGGCCTGCTTCCCAAAAATCACCAGCCAGTCTGCAAAATGTTTGGAAACGGTTAAAAAGTGTTGGATTACGCTCTTTTCTGTCCCAGAGACGGGGCAACTGAGAGATGTTTTTAAAACTTTCGTTCCATGTTCAGCCTCATGTGGAGGGTGAGGCAGTGCAGGTGTTACAATTCACGCCATCACAATCGGAACCCAAACCATTTCCTATTTACGATCCATTAGGAGCATTTCTTGGCCCGTCAGCTTTTGCCACACCGTGCTGTTAACGCCCCAGAGCCAATCATCTGGAATCACCCCTGGTGGGTACAGTGCCCCTTTCACGGTTCTCTTTCTCCAAAGTGTCCAGTCTCATTTGCAAAGCCATCCTTTCAAACCTGTTCCCAGTTCCATTTCTCTCTCGGCAACGTCTGTCCCATCCCGTGGCATTTCTCAGTCGGCATTTTTTAACTCAGAGTTTACACGCAGGTGCACACTATGAGACACTTCTGTCAGGCTTAAAAATCCTCTACAAATCCATTTCCCACAAAAAAAAAAAAAGAAAAAAAAAAGGAGTAAATATAAACCACAGATGAGCTTCTGCCTTTTCTCCTCCTTTCCCTAATTGCTAGGAGCCCATGGAGGGTTAAAGGGATTCCCAAACCAGCTGGGACTCAGTGCAGGAAATGTGGATGGATCCAGACGTTTGGAAATTTTTGGTTTGCCAATCCCAGAATCCCGGGATGGGTCAGGCTGGGAGGGACCTCCGAGGGTCCCTGGTGCCACTCCCGGCTCCAGCAGATCCACCCCAGAGCTCGGGGCACAGGGCTGTGTCCAGGTGCCCCTGGAATATCCCCAGGGAGGAGACTCCAGCCCCTCTCGGGGCTCTGCTCAGGGCTGGGCACAAGTTCTGCCTCCTGTGCCGGGGGATTCCTGGGATCAGCTCCTGCTCCTTCCTCTGGTGCCACTTCTGAGCCCCACCAAGAAGATCCTGGTTCAGTTCAGGGCAATTTCTTTGCCATTTGGGAAAAACAATTCCTCAAATTCTGCACTGAAACAGGCCTGGATCAAACGTCATGCCCAGCTGATTAAGATCAGAATTAAACCTTCCCTCCAGAAGAGAAGTCCTGGGTAAATCCTCCAAAAAATTTCTCTTTTCAACATCTCCAGACCCTTTTGGAAACCCAACCAAAGCAGGAGCTTTCAGGCAGCAGGAATGTGCCGTGTGGGCTGTAAATCACCCGGATTGCTGCAGGTTTTGCACTTCTGCTCAGCAGCTCGGCTCTGCTGCCTCCCAAAAACGCGCCAAGAGCTGCTCCTGCTGCAGCTGAGCCAGCACAACCCTCCTGACGGCCCCTCTGCCGCCCTTCCTGCTGCTCCAGCTGCTCCCAAGGCTCCACTCCCCTGCCAGGACCTAAAGGGGCTCCAGGAGAGCTGGAGAGGGACTGGGGACAAGGGATGGAGGGACAGGACACAGGGAATGGCTTCAAATTGGAAAAGGGGAGATTGGGTGGGATATTGGGAAGGAATTCCTGGCTGGGCTGGAATTCCCAGATTTGCTGTGGCTGCCCCTGGATCCTTGGAATGTCCAAATTCAGGTTGGATGGGCTTGGAGCAGCCTGGGACAGTGGGAGGTGTCCCTGCCCATGGCAGGGGTGGCACTGGGTGGGATTTAAGATCCTTCCAACCCAAAACTTTCTGAAATTCCAAGATTCCCTGAAACCCTGTGTGTGTGTGTGTGTGTGTGTGTCCTGGCACAGCAAAGGGAGAGCTGGGAACTGCCGAGTTCATTCCACTCCCTAAATCAAACTCTAATCAGAATCTAATAAAAATGGACAAACTCCTAATTGCATTTTCACACCGGTTTTCGTCCGCGGCCAGAGTCAATATTCCAACAATAAAACTGATCCCAGAATAAACCTGGATTATCAAACCCGGTCTGGTTTGTTGGATAAATGAATCATCAAGCCCTCCGGAACCCCGGCAGCTCACGCAGATTTGTGCAGCACTGCAAACAAAAGGGGAAGTTCCATCTTTATTTGCCTGAATGTTCATTAATTTTTTTCTTCCTTTCCTCCTCCTCCTTCCGAAATTTTTCCATTCCCTCATGGAAAATCGAAGGATGTCCCTGAAACTGAGTCTTTCTCCTCTTCTGAGCCAAGCATTTCCTCACTCAGGACAGCTCAGGATTTGCTGCAATTCCATGTTTGGTTTTGGGAAATTCAGGGGAGGTCAATATTTAGGGAGAGATGAGGCATCACATCTGGCAGAGCTGAAAACAGGGATAAATCCCATCCATCCCTGCCAGGAGAGCTCCTGGTGGTCCTCACAGACTTCCCAAGAGTTTGGGCACAAAACAAAAAATCTCACAGCACCTGAAGTTTTTTATAAAAATCTTGAGGGGAAAAAAAAAAAAAAAAAGCTTAAAACACAGCAGACAAATCCCCAGGAACTTTATAATCCCATTTTTGGGGGTTTGTGGAACAACCTGCGTCTGAGACGTGCCACAATGACATCCCCACCAACTCCAGGGCTTTAATATTCGGATGTTTGATGAGGTCTCACAAAATTCCCAAAAGTTTGGGCGCAAAAAAAAAATCTCACAACACCTGAAGATATTTATAAAGATCCGGTGGGGGAAAAAAAAAGCTAAAAACACAACAGAAAAATCCCCAGGATTTTTATAACCCCATTTTTGGGGGTCTGTGGAACAACCTGCATCTGAGACGTGCCACAACGACATCCCCACCAAATTCGGGGTTTTAATATTCAGGGATTTAATGAGGTGCCCAATTAAGCCATTTCCCACAGAAACCTGAGGGATTTGAGTCTCCGACTCGTTAGGACTCGGACGTGTGAAGCCTTTGTGGGGCTGGAAAACAAAAAGAGAGGAAATTTTAATTCAGTTGTGTCATTCTGACGAAAAAGAGGGGATGAGGACGGGTGGGACAGGGAATTTGGGGACAAAATTCCTCGGGGAGTGAAGGAGGGCAGGCAGGGATGGGTCCAGGAGGGGACATGGAAGGACTGGGAAAAACTTGGCCTCGGACATTTGCTTCTCCCTGGATGGAGCCAGATCCATTTTAAATTCCAAAGGAAAGTTGTTCCCCTGGAGAGGAGAAGCTCCAGGGAGAGCTCAGAGCCCCTGGCAGGGCCTGAAGGGGCTCCAGGAGAGCTGCACAGGGACTGGGGACAAGGGATGGAGGGACAGGACACAGGGAATGGCTTTAGGCTGGAAAAGGGGAGATTTGGGTGGGATATTGGGAATTGGGAATTCCTGGCTGGGCAGGAATTCCCAGATTTGCTGTGGCTGCCCCTGGATCCCTGGCAGTGCCCAAGGCCAGGTTGGACATTGGACTTGGAGCAGCCTGGGACAGCGGGAGGTGTCCCCGGGTGACACTGGATGGGATTTAAGCTCCTTCCAACCCAAACCATTTCATGACCCTTGGATTCCATGAGAATCCTGGGAATTAATGACCAATCCCTTTTTAAAAAGCTTAAAAAAATTAGAATCCGTAAAATTGAATTCACCACTTCTCTCCATTTTTTTCCTTTTTCGAAGGAAGGGGAAAAGCCAGAGTTGCTTTTTCCGGAAAAAAACCTCTTGGTGGTGGAATGATCCCCCCAGACAGCACCGGGAGCATCAGGAAGGAAATCTCAGGAGCAACATTGGGAAAGAAATATAAACATTTCTCCCCTGTTTCACCTGAATTAATGTCTGTGGTGCCCCGTTCCCATCATCCCACCACCAGGTGCGGACAGGGTTGACCTTGGCCTCTCCAGGCCTTTTTGGAGCCAGTGACCAAAAGTCACCGAGGGAGAAGAGTCCATCGGTGCGGGCAGGACACCGAGCAGGAGATCAAAAATCACTCTGAAATGTCTTTCTGGCTAATTTTGTTTTGAAATGAAAAAAACCCCCAATGTTTCCTGGAGGTTTTGGAAAATCAGCCGCGTGTGGGGAAGCTGGAATTCCCTCTGGAGGTGTCATTTCAGGGTTTAGGAATAGCAAAAGCTCAGACAAAACTGAATTTACATCAGGCTGGGCTTGTGCCCACCGAGAGGCTGGCACGGGGTACTCCAGCTGCTCCCAAAATGTCTCGGATCTGTCGGAAAAATGGCAAAACAAAGCTGAGTGTGAGCTGGGGTTGCTGTGCTGGGGTTGTTTCACCAGGAAAACACAGGAAAAGGTTATAAAAGGTAATTTTCCATCTTTAACGCGGTGTTTTGCTATCAATTAAAATCTGGGATTTATCTGTGAATAGTGACGTCGGGTGAGTGAGCAGGGGTTGGGTTGGGAATGAGAGGAAGAGTCAGAATTACAGGGAAATTGTTTTCCGGCTTCATTCCTTGGGACTACAAAGATATTGAGGGGCTGGATCGTGTCCAGGGAAGGGAAGGGAGCTGGGAAGGGTGTGGAGAATTCCTGAGGGAGCTGGGCAAGGGGCTGAGCCTGGAGAAAAGGAGGCTCAGGGGGGACCTGGTGGCTCTGCACAAGTCCCTGCCAGGAGGGGACAGCCGGGGGGGTCGGGCTCTGCTCCCAGGGAACAGGGACAGGAGGAGAGGGAACGGCCTCGGGCTGGGCCAGGGGAGGCTCGGGGTGGATATTAGGGGAATTATTTTCATGGAAAAAGCTGTCAAACCCTGGCACAGCTGCCTGGGAGTGTTAAAAAAAGCCCGGGGTGTGCAGTTGAGGACATGGTTTAATGGTGGTTGGCGGCGCTGGTTGGTGTTGGATTGATCTCAGACGACTTTTCCAACCTTAACAACTCCGTGATTCCATGATTCATTTTGGAAACGGGCCCATCCAACCTCCTGCAGGTCCTGCCTGCGCTGGGACATCCCTGAGGACCAACCATCCCCACTGCCACGGTTTGGAGCTCATGAAACATTCAGAGCTTTCCAAGCAAGCCAACAGAAGGATCCGAGGGAAGTTTCAGCTCCGAGGCCACGCTCGGATGGCTCATTCCCCATCCTCCGGGACTGTTTTCCTTCCACTCCAAGCAAGGGTGGAATAATCAATTTATGATGAAGTTTGTGCTGTCCAATATTCCCGGTAATTCAATTTGCCAGGTGGAAGCATCGCAGTCATTAATCACCTGTTCCGTGCTTGATACTCTTTTAATATTTAACACCAGGAGAAGGCATTTGTTTGTTTAGCGATGTCAGGGACAAACCAGCTGTGATTTCAATTCGGGCCCCAGACAAGAGAGATGAAAACATCTTTTAAAGCTGCTATAAAAAGGAGTCTCTCTGTCTAAAGGAGGAGCAGCGATGAAGAGGGAATAAATCAAGTCAGGCTGAAGCTTCAGAAAGGAGGAGAGCCAAAAAAAAAGGAGAGCCCTTGTCCCTTTGCTGGTGCCCAGGACAGATTTTGTTAGGAGGTGTGTTGCTTTGAAACTGGATTTAAATGCTTTTTCTGAGCAGAGAAAGGACAAAATTTTATCTTATTATAATTTTATATATTATAAATATATATTATATATATAAAAATATATAAAATATATATGTTATATATATTGTATATGTTATGTATATGTTATATTTCACATTTAATATGATTTTTATATTTTATGTAGTATTTATTTTATATCATATATATTGATATAATATTATATATATATATATAATTTATATTATATAAAGATGTAATTTTTATATATTTATCTTTTTATTTTGGTTCCCACATGACCAGATGGACACTGAGGGACTGGAGCATGTCCAGGGAAGGGAACGGAGCTGGGGAAGGGTCTGGAGCCCCAGGAGAGGCTGAGGGAGTTGGGAAAGGGTGTGGAGAATTCCTGAGGGAGCTGGGCAAGGGGCTGAGCCTGGAGAAAAGGAGCCCCAGGGGGGACCTGGTGGCTCTGCACAAGTCCCTGCCAGGAGGGGACAGCCGGGGGGGTCGGGCTCTGCTCCCAGGGAACAGGGACAGGAGGAGAGGGAACGGCCTCGGGCTGGCCCAGGGGAGGCTCAGGGTGGGACAGCAGCAGGAATTTCCCCATGGAAAGGGCGCTCAGGCCTTGGCAGTGCCTGGGGAGGTTTGGAGTGCCCATCCCTGGAGGGATTTAAATCCCTGTGGATGTGGCACTTGGGGGACATGGGGCGGTGGTGGCCCTGGCAGTGCTGGGGTATGGTTGGACCATGTGATCCTCAGAGGCTTTTCTACCTTAAATAATTCCATGATCCCATGATTCCGCCTCCTTAATCAGCGAATGAAATCCCACCCTTCCCTCACAGGAATATTCCAGAAGGCTTTGAGGAGCTCTTTTTTTCCTGTTTCCCTTTTTTTCCAGGCCAAATCCAGCAAATCCTGCAGGATCAGAACAAATAATGTTGGCCCATCAAAAGCTCTGCAGCACAAACTGCTGATATTCCACGGGAATAGTCCCTGGGCCCTGCAGGGACACAAGTGCAGGCACAGTTGGGTCCTTCAAGGCTGGTGTCTGCTCTGCTCCTCCCTCCTCCCCTGTGGATCCCCTGAGGACAGCCTAGGCATGGATTTGAGATTAAACCACAACTCAGCTTTAATTAGCTCAGCTCCAGCCTTTGTTAAGGATCCGGAATGCGAGCCAAGCCCATCAGGAATTGTTTGAGAGAACAATTCCTTCCCTTCCCTTCCCTTCCCTTCCCTTCCCTTCCCTTCCCTTCCCTTCCCTTCCCTTCCCTTCCCTTCCCTTCCCTTCCCTTCCCTTCCCTTCCCTTCCCTTCCCTTCCCTTCCCTTCCCTTCCCTTCCCTTCCCTTCCCTTCCCTTCCTGAATTTATGATGCTCGTATCCCAAATTTGCCCTAAACCGGGACAACTGGTGAACTCCCTTTATCCCATTCTCCCTCTCTCCCTTTTCCCTCTCACCACACCCTTAATCCAAACCCCGCTGGCTCATCCCAGGAGATCAGCGACAATCCGATGTCAACTTCCATCCCCAGTGTGCAATCTACAAAGAAAACCCAGGAATCTTCTGTGGATTTTTTTTGTCATCCCTTTCAACCACGAGCATCTGCAAACCTTGAGTGCCCCAAATTTTCCTTTAAGGACAGGTTGCCAAAGCTCTCCCCTGCCCCATGGCAGGGCTTGGAATGGGACGGTCTCTAACCCAAACATTCCATGATTCCATGATATTTGGAAATACAAAGAGGTTGCTGACACTCTAATTTCAAGGAAAGAGGGGGTTTTGGTGATTTTTTGTCCCCTTTTTGTCTTTTTTTTTGGGGGGGGGGGAGGTTGCCCTGGTGGATCCCCGCAGCCGGTTGAGGGCCATTCCAAAGCAAACCTCTCCAAAGGAGATTTTCTCGTCCTGGGAGAAGCGGAAAAGCTGTAATAAAACCCACGGAATATCATTAGCAGGATAGGCTGAACCACAGGGAACACATCCAGAAAACAAAGGAACAGGCAACCCCTGGCAGAGTTAAATGAGGCAAGAAACAGGGGCACTAAATGTTCTCCTGTTCCAATTAAAATCCCCGGGAAGAACCAAAAGAATTCCTTAATTCATCGTTAAACCCTCCTAAATATTCCCACTCCTTCCATTTTGTTCTTTATCTGGCAGATTCCCCATCGCATTAGCAGCCATGTGAATTATTGCACGTTATTCGCAAGCCTTGATTTAACAATCTATCTGTAATTAGTCCTGAAAATTTGGGGGCTTTGCCATTATTTATAACGGATTTAATGACTCGTCTTGGATCTTTCTGGAAGAGTATCCCCTGGAGATGTTTCCCCCAAAAATCCAGAGCTGCAGCCATCCAAAGGCAATAAAAGTCAGGAGGAGCAGGGAAAATAATTCAAATATAAATATTTCAAAGTAAAACTCACTTTGAGGAAAACGGGTTTCCCAGAGGGTTTCCCTCAGTTTGGGTCTTTCGGATTGATTAAGGCATGGATAAATTAATTGGAATTGTCAAGCTCTTGGGTAAATCTCCCAGATTTTTCTAAAAAAAGAGAGATTTTCCCATTTTTCCTATTAGGGAAAAAGCTTCTCCTAATGAAATAGCCCACCTGGTGCTCCGGGCTAATCCTCTCTCTGGATTTTGACCTGTAAACATGGGGAAATTCCATCAAAACCTGCTGTGGAAAATGGTCTTTGTGCCTTTTCCCACTCACGTTTCCACAAAGGGTCATGAAACTCAAGGAAATCCTGTCTGGAAGTGGCTGATGGTTGTGGAAAGGATTCTCTCTTCATCCTTGCACTGTGCAGATTCCTGGGATTTTCAGCATTGTTGGGAACACTGTCTTGGTTTGGAAAGAGAGGTGTCTGCCAGGGAAAGCTGGAGCCTCCTTCGGAAAGGAAAATGTAACCCCCTCCCTCCCAATTATTATAATTTTGCAATTAAGGGGCTCTCAGGCAAAGATATGGGACTAGGAATAACAGTTCTTTACTAAGAATATTAAAAATAAAAATATAGTAGTGAAATAAAACAAGCAAACAAGAAAAAATCCTTGAAGCCCTGCCCGAGTCAGGACAGGAGCTGACCCCCGTTGGTCAGGCTGTTGGTGTCAGCCCAACCCAGTCCTCCTGCAGTGACAGATGTGGTTCTGCTGGAGCAGAGATGATCCTGGAGAAGGCTCCAGTGGTGCTGACATGGGTCCGCTCTCCCTCTGGGAATCCAGTGCACACAGGCTGTGCTGCTGTTCTGAATGCCAGCTTTGATCCAGGCGGGAATGCTGGGCTCCTCCCCCTGGGTGGAGCCTCTCCCCGTGGGATGATGGGATTGTATCAGCCCTGCAGTGAGCCTGGATGGCCTGTGGACAGCAGATATCCCCTGGAGGGAGGATGGGTCCTGGAAGGGATAAAGAACACGGCCCCACCTGGTTTAACAGCTGCCCATTAACATAAAAAAATATAAATAAATAAATACACACCTCCCCAACCAGTTTCAAGAGATGGAAAATAGAATAAACATTTTTGGTTACACCTAGCAACCCAAGACAGAGGCTCAGCAGCATCACAAGGCTGGGGGCGCTTCAAGGTGGTGAGAAAGGAATGGTGCCAGATGAACAGCGATGCCTTTTCATTATCCTAAAAGCTTAGGGAACTAATTCCAAGCCCAAAGAGGGTAAAACGGGATTAGAGGCATTCTCCTCTCTGGAATGCAGCGAGGAATAATCAGATTGTTATTCAAAAAAGGGCAGTGGATGGTGTTTTATTTATCAAACATGGGGTTTGCCCTCCTAATCCATCTCAGGTTCGCTGCCACTTCTGTAGGAGAGTGTCCAGGTGGGATTTAGGAGATCTCAGTCCTGGAGTAAGGGATGGCAAAGCTGGAGGGGAAAAAGGGAAAGAATGTGTGACTCCAGGGTGATCGGAGAAGAAATAAATTCACTCCAGTGCACAAAAAATTAGGATATTCTGTGTTTTCCTGATGTCTGGAGTTTAAGGAGATTTTTGTCTGTTTTGCACCTCAGTCCCATCTGCTCTGTCCCACTTTGGGGAGGATCCAAGGAGAGGGAATAACCATTCCCAACCTTCCCTCCTTTTCCCAATCAGCTCCCAAGTCAGCCATAAAGCGTCACATCCAATCCTCATCTGCCAAGCTCAGGACGTCTCATCCCTCGGTTTTAGTCATATTTTTGGAAAATAAAATAAAATACGGAAGGCAGGTGCCTTTGTGTTGCATCAGTGCCTCACAGGAACTGGATAAAATTCCACCTGCGCCACAAATTTACAGTTTTTAATCCTTTTTTCTGTCTGCATTTTACAGGATTCCTGCTGTGGCCTGAAACAGCTAGGAGGGGTTTGGATAAATAAATATCCACGGTGTGGATATTTGCAATTTGTGGATTTGCGTTGCGAAGGTGTGGATTTTCATGGAAAAAGCAAGTAGAAGGTGATTGTTGGAAATTTTGGATTCTTTTTTTTCTATACTAAAGTGAGTTTGGCCAGTATTGGATTCTTTCCTATGGAAGCATAATCCCAGCATGTCTTGTCACGGCCCTGTGGAAATAAATAATCACAGAAAAATTCGGGATTCTGAATGGTTTTCCTTGATAAATTCCTTAAATCTCTCCATAAAACTGAGCTCTGCAGGGCATTGTTTTGGGGGGAAAAAAAGAATCAACACAGCCATGGGATACCAGGCAGATCGTGGCTGGGAATGTCCGGTTAATTTGAAGTCACTGGGAAAAAAAAAAAATTAAAAAAAATTCTTGACATTTGAGATATAAAAACATAAATGATAGTTCTTGTTAAAAATTTATGGTCAAAAAATTATTGGCTTTGAGTTTGGTTGCTCACAGTTGGAGCCTCTGAGTTCTGAAGTCTCAAACCCTTCAGCAGAGTTCAACTCCTCACTCTTAACGTCAATTTATTGGTGAAATAATGAGCTCAGATTAAAACATTCCAAACTGAAGCATATGCGGAGTTATCCTCTCCCTTTTCCAGCTCCACCCCGCTCATCCCTCTCTCCAAAGGATCATTTTGGGTGGGTGAGGACGATTCTGATCAGCCAATCCCGTATTTTGCTGCTTGAGTTCCTTGGCCAAGGCAAGGTCTTGGCTCTGGCTCTTCCCAGGCCCTGCACGTCGGGTTTCCAAAGCTGACAGATTTTCCTGGCACAATTCCCATCTCCTGGAGTGCAGGGAGCAAACTGGCTCTGCAACAGCCCTTTGGCACATCCTGGTGCTTTTTGTGGAAAACAGGAGGTGAAGAGACAGATTTTGATCACTGGACAAGCACTAATTGACGTTGGTTGTGTCCTAATTGGGAGAGAGGAAGGATCTGGTTATGGACATTCCAGGAAGAAAAAAAGCCAGGATTTTTTCCACCCTTTTATAAATGATGAAGATCCTTTTCCTCATTGAACCCGGCAAAAATGGAACTGGGGGAGAAGAACTTAATGAGATAGCAAATGACAACAACCCTAAATGCTCACCATGGAATTCTTTGGAATCCCTGTGTTGTCCATGGAGCCTAAGAGCAGGTTTGGGATATAAATAGGGCTCAGTGGGAGCTTTCAAAAGCAGCTTGTTCAGTGGAGAGGAGCTGCCAAAACCAGAACCTTTTCCAGGGATTTATGAGGTTTGACAAGTTCCAGGTGGGATGTGAGGACGGGAGGTCACCCAGCAGCTGACGGGAGTCACCGGAAAATGGGAAATTTGTTTCTGAGTGGCTGCTTGACCTGATTCCCACTGAAAACACGGATTTGACTTGTTCTTGTCACAGGAAAGCCCAGCTGCTCCTGCTCTGGTGAGTTCTGCACACCTGAGAGGGTGCAACAAGGAATCCTGGAATGGTTTGGAGTGGAAGGACCTTAAATCCCACCCAGAGTCACCCCTGCCATGGCAGGGACACTTCCCACTGTCCCAGGCTGCTCCAAGCCCAATGTCCAACCTGCCCTTGGGCACTGCCAGGGGTCCAGTGGCAGCCACAGCAAAACTGGGAATTCCAGCCCAGCCAGGAATTCCCAATTCCCATCCATCCCTGCCCTCTGGCAGTGGGAAGCCATTCCCTGTTGTCCTGTCATTCCAGGCTCTGGTCCAAAGTCCCCCTCCATATTTTGCTGCCTAATAACAAAAATTACTTAAAAACCAAAAATTTCTTTCTCCTGTGAAGGACACGGCGTTGTCACTGGGATAATCTCCCGTGCAAGATTCCCTCTTCTCTGCTGGATGTGAGATTTCAGATTAGAGGGAAATATTTAAGAGGTTTTGTCATCCTTGTCAGGAGCAGAGGGTTCAGCTCTGGGCTCTCAGAGCTCCAGGGGGTGAGAAATAAGAGGAAATGACCTCAAGTTGTGCCAGGGGAGGCTCAGGGTGGGCAGCAGCAGGAATTTCCCCATGGAAAGGGTGCTCAGGCCTTGGAACTGTCGGGGGAGGTTTGGAATCCCAATCCCTGGTGGTGTCCAAGGAATTCTTGGAGGTGGCACTCAGAGCTCTGGGCTGGGGACAAGCTGGGGATTGGGTGTAGCTGGGACTCAGTCTGGGAGTTCTTTCCCAACCTCAGAGATCCTGGGATTCAGCGAAATGTGCTCTTCCTTTCCTTTCCCAGGTCCTTCAATATTCAAAATGAGGCTTGACAAAAACGTGTCAAGAAATATTCCGTGGAGGTGATTTCAAAGGGGAAAAAAAAAATCCACATTGCAAAAGAGCTGGTTACAGAATATAAAATACGGGATCATTAAAGGAAGAGCACATGGATCTCTCCTGTTTTCCTTGAGGTCCCAGTCCATCAGGCAATTCCTCTGGAGGGAAGCACATTCCAAACTTCCTGCATCTGCCTGAATACAGATGGACTTATCCATGTGCTTGGACGCTTTGCTCAGCAGGTTTCTTAATTAGAGAAGTTGTATAAAAAAAGGTCCTGCGGTGATTGATTTTCCATCCTTTCTTTTGGAACCAGTGGATTTCAAACTGGTGAGAGGCAACCGCAGCTCAGCGGGTTTCAAAATATTAATTAAAGCCACACTCGTGCAAAGAGTCCCCTGAAGGGAAAAAAAATCCAGGCAGGAGGAGCCACTTGTTGGTCTGAGGACAAATTCTTGTGTAAAACATCTAAAAACCACTGGGGTGATCAGGAAATAAATTCCAGGACAAATTAATCCTGGATAAATTATTATTATTTTAAACTATCTATTGGCTTTTTCCTATGGATGTTATCAGTGTTCGTTCCTAAAATGTGCCCAGATTTCCTACCTGAAACAGCAGGGAATAAATGCTGGAAGTCCCTAATTCCCCCTGATGCCTTGGGAAGGCTGAGCTGGAACAGAGACTGGACAGAGATAAGAGAATAAAGTAGATATTTATTAAAAGGCCTTGAAGGACACGCCTTGGGCAGGACAAGAGCCTGGCCAGGGCTACACCCAAGGTGGACCCAAAATGGTCACAAAATGGTCACAAAATGGACCCAAAATGGACACAAAATGGACACAAAATGGTCACAAAATGGACACAAAATGGACCCAAAATGGTCACAAAATGGACACAAAATGGACACAAAATGGTCACAAAATGGACACAAAATGGACAAACGGTCAGGAGGTCTCACACTTTTCCAAGTTCTGGTCCATTTGCACGTTGGGGTTGAATTGTCCAATCCCAGCTGCAGGTGATGCAGTCCCATCCTTCTTGTTCTCTCCCTCCAGCCCACCCTTGTTTGTGCCTTTGGGCCTGAACACTTGTCCCAGCTGTCCTTGGTGTGCAGCAGGAGAAGGATTTGTTTTGTGTCCCTGCTGTGTGCAGAGCTGAGTGACACTGACTGTGGGCTCAGAGCTGCGCCCCTGGGCACCACGGAACCTGAAAATATGAAAGCTGAAGCTTAAGGCATCACCCCACTGAGGGAAAAAACAGTGATGGAACCTGGTGATTCTTACCAGATCCACAGCAGCTCAGTCAGAAACTCATGGAATTGTGGAGCCGTGGAATCATGGAATGGATTGGGTTGGAAGTGACCTTTAAACCCTCCTCATTTCGCCTCTCTGACAGTCTTCTAAATGGGGGATGTACAGGGGGAGGATACAATTCTTCAACCAATCAGGGAGGAGATTAGGGAGGGGCTTACAACATGACAACCAATAGAGAAGACAATGGAAGTGGAAAGGGTCACATGGACCAATGGGGCCTCGAGGAATAGGGGAATTCCTGGGAGGAGTTTGAGCAGGAGGTTGGATCAACAAGGACTGACAGGGAACTTTCCAGAACACAGGGCAGGGATTAGGGAGTGTAGCCCTGGTTCGTGCCTGAGGTGTTTTGATTTTCTGAAATTCTTTTCCCAGGGAATTTTCTGGAAACAAGAGACATGTTTTGGTAACTGTAAACTTTGTTTACATTCTTCCCCAGGAGGGACTTCTTGCTGTCCCTCTGCTCTGACCAATGTGAGTGGAGGGGTTTGTCCTTGTGTCACCAATCAGATTGGTCTGTGTGAAATAGTATAAAAGGGAAACACATCCCAAAAACAAAGGAGTCATTTTCAGCCTTCTGAAGGCGGCAGTCTTGTGTCGTTGTGGTGTAAAACAACGTCAAGGGAGGATTGACATTTATGTAGATGGCGTAAAAGGTGGGTCTAGGGAGTGAATGACAGCTGGGAGACGGAGGAGGAAACCTGGGGTGAAACCACGCACCTGCGGGGAGAAATAGGAGCAAACCATTCAAAAGGGTTTACAAAAATAGGCCTAAAGGAAAACACACCATGGGCAGGGAACCTTCCGGCAGAGACGATGGCCATGAAGGACATGGACACCCGCCACCAGTGCTGAGCTGGGCAGGAAAATCTCCCCGGGCGACGCGGGCACCAAAACTCCCTTCCCACCCCCCATCCATTTGCATATTCCCTATTTCCTATTGGACAGCCCAATTTCCATCGGCTTGAATCATTATTTTGCTTTTGAGAAATTAAACCGTCGCCTTCCCAATTTTCATTCCTGTAATTTATTTTTACGAGGCGACGCTGGAAAGGGCAAAAATAATGAATATTTTGAAATATGTGGAAGGCAGAGCTGTGTGTTCCCGGAGAGCTGTGCGGGAGAGGCAGGAATAATCCTTTTTTTTGGGAGGGGAAGAAATATGAACATTCAAATTTGTTTCTAGTAGCACTACAATGAAAACTGTGCCAGAGGAGGTTTAGGTTGGATCTCAGGGAAAGGTTCTTCCCCCAGAGGGTGCTGGGCACTGGAACAACTTCCCAGGGAATGGGCACGTTCCCAAGGCTGCCAGAGCTCCAGGAATGTTTGGACAATGCTCCCAGGGATGCCCAGACTGGGGTTGTTGGGATGTCTGAGCTGGACTGGATGATCCCTGCGTGTCTTTACCACTCCAGATATTCCATGATTCCATGATACAAATCCTAATTCCATATTCCACCTTTAAATCTTGGCGTGTGATTTATTAATGCTTTTTTTTTTTTCTCTTGCTCTCCAACATCAGACAGATTTAACAAAGATTTCTCTTTTACAGTGAGGGTGGGGAGGGGCTGGGATGGAATTCCCAGAGAAGCTGTGGCTGCCCCTGGATCTCTGGAAGTGTCCAAGGCCCAGTTGGACACTGGGGCTTGGAGCAGCCTGGGATAGGAGAAGGTGTCCCTGTCCAGGGCAGGGGTGGCACTGGATGCTCCCTAAAGCCCTTTCCAACCCAAACCATTCCATGATTCTATTTGAGGATTAAAGCTCACAGATTGTGGCTTTTCCCCTTCCTGTCGGGAAGACCAGGTTGGAAAATTGAATCCATCCCATTTTGGGAACTGCATGAGACAGTGGGAAGAGCCCACTGAAAGGAAGGGATCTGGATTCCCTGGAAAAGCTGTCCCTTCATTAAAAACATTTTAAAGCAGTGAAATGCCAATTCCGGGAAGGAAAATAGGAAATTTTTAAATGGAAGTGGTATTTTCCCCTATTTTCCTTCACTACCCATAGGAAACCAAATAATGCCGTGCAAGGAGGGGAGGGAGAAGAGGGGCACAGCGTGGTGCTCGTGGGGGAACGGGAATGCAGGGGAACAATATTCCCTCTGTCTGGGGCATCACTGTGAGAGCGGGTCCGGTTTTGGCATCTGCGCCCTGAGAGGAGGTGGATAAATGGGAATGTCTGCACGGAGCTGCCGTCAGGGGGGGGTTGACACACACTGAAGGCATTCAGGGCCTGAAAAAAAAGCAAATTCCTCGTTAGCTTGAGCACAATGTCCAAAGGCTCCAGGAAAGGGCAAAACCATTCCTCTTCCTGAGCTGCTCTTTCATTCAGGAATCTGACGGCCATAAATAAACACCAGCAGAGCTGCACTGGGAGAAAAAAAAAAAAAAAAGGGAAAAAAAAGAAAAAAAAAGGGAATGTTACTATTTTTATTTGGGTTTTTTTGTTGGTGGTGGTGGTGGGTTTTTCTGGTTTTTTGTGGTTTTTGTTTTTTTTTTTAAAGAGGATTTTGGAATAGCTCAGGAAGGGATGTAACCAAACTTATCCCAGACTTCTCTCCAGAGGTGTTTGGCTTTGGATGCAGGACAGAACAGTTCATGGCAGCCACTGAAGCAATTTCCCCCCCAAGGTGCTGATCGGAGTGGTCATCCCAAAAAAATTTCTTCATGGAAGAGGTTGTCCGGCATTGGAAGTGACGCCCAGGGAAGTGGGAGATTCCCCATCCCTGGAAGTGTTCCAAAAACCGTGTGGATGTGGTACCTGAGGAGGTGGTTTGGTGGTGAACGCCATGGTAGTGGTGACTGGTGGCTGGACTTGACCTTGGAGGTGTTTTCCAACCTCAACAACTCCATGAGGGTATCGGTCTGATCCTGGTGGCTCTTCCCAGATCCAACCCAGGAATCCCTCTGGCACTGGTGGGTTGGGATGTGAAGCCACCCATGTGAGCTGTTTTCCTGGCTCTTCATTTCTTCTAGGAAAGTTTTATAGAGCAACATTTTGGTGGGGACACGAGAGGCGGAGCTTCCATCCCAACAAATTTCCCTGGACAAACATAGCAATTCCAGAGACTCCACACCAACCACAGAGCAAAGCACTTCCAAAAGATCCTTTCCAGACCCCCAGGTTGGAAATTCTCCACTCCTCCGCGCTCTCCCCTGCAGGGGCACCTCCCAGCAGTGCCATCCTCCTGGGATCATCCCAACGGAGATTGAGGGATGGCTTTTGTCCCCAGAAGTGGCAGCTGTGACCTGCAGGGAGCAGTGACGCGATTAGCAGGTGATTTCCCGAAGACCTTTTCTCTCCAATCATTCCTGTGTCCACCCATGCTATTGGATTGGGGAGCTGAAAGCAGTTCCCAGGGGCTTTTAATTTTATTTAATGAAGAAAAGAGCTGATTTCATACTGAACGAGGCTTTTCATGGTGACCAGATTAAAATAAAAGGTAATAGGATTTCAAGAAGATTTCACTTCCATTTCCACCAGCAATTCCCAGCAGGAGCTACACTTTTCCTGCTCTTTCCTGGACGTTATAAAATAAAAACTGAGGAGCTGTCAGGAAAGACAATGAGAGTTTGCAACAAGAGAGAATTTTTGGCTCATTTGCATCACGGTGGCTCACAAATTAATTTGATTTGATTCTCGATAAAATTCCAGGAGCTGCAAGGGCTCCAGGCTATCCCATAAAAGCAATGCCTCATGCCCTGGAATAGTGCACCTGTATCCCAGCTAGAACAAAAACAATCCCCGGTGGGTCCTGGGACATGGATCCAAGCTAAAAAAACATTCTGATTTTTTAACATGGCAGGAATTAGATGACAAATCTGTTAATTCCTGTTTTACATGGATTTTCTGTCCAGGATTTTGTTAGATCCTGATTTTATTTCATCTCATTGGAGTGAGAAGCTGTGGCTGCCCCATCCCTGGAATTGTCCAAGGCCAGGCTGTATGGGGCTTGGAGCAGCCTGGTGGGCTTTAAAGTCCTTCCACTCCAAACCATTCCATGATTCTGTAATTCCATGTTTCAGGATATCAATTCAGCCTGGAGCCTCATGGATGTCTGTCTTATTTAAGGTCCAGGGACTTTTCCCAAGGGAAGGAATGTGGGTTCAGTTTTAGTTTTTGAGGGGGTTTTGTGGTTTGGGGTTTTTTGGGGGGGTTTTTTTTGTTTGTTTTGGGGTTTTTTTGTTTGGTTGGTGGGGTTTTTTTGTTGTTTTTTTGGGGTTTTTTTTAGTTTTTTGGGGTTTTTTGTTGGTTTTTTTTTTCCACAAACAGGGAACATTTCAGCTGGGCAGGGTCTTCTGGAGATCGCTGGTGTGGTGTCACAGCACCACAGGGTGCAAATTCCTTGGAAATAAGAACCCCCTCAGCATGTTCTGAAGGCTCAGCTTTTGTAAAACTACGTCTGAGCCCAATTTAAACATTTATTATTAAAATTAATTTTTTTCCCTGGGCATGGAATATTTTCAATGCTTCCAAGCCCACTTGCCATTTTCCTGCATAACAAACTTTTAAAAAACACAGGAAATGAATTTAAAAATTCCTGTGAATTCCTGAAGTTCTCATCCCATTTTCTAAACCTGATCCTGGCACCTTTGGAGCAACATTGGAGTGTTTAAACAGCAGCAGCAATTTCCCATTTATATCCATTCATCCATCCATCCATCCATCCATTCCTCCATCCATCCATTCCTCCATCCATCCATCCATTCCTCCATCCATCCATCCATCCATCCATCCATCCATCCCTCCATCCATCCATCCATCCATCCATCCATCCATCCATCCCTCCATCCATCCATCCATCCATCCATCCATCCATCCATCCATCCACCTTTCCGTTTCCTGAGCATCTCCCCACATTCCCTGTTTTTTTTTTTTTCTGTCAGATTGAATCATGCAGTAACTGAGGAGACACAGAAGGGCAGATTCCTTCATAAATAGCCACGAATGATGAGTAAATCCTTTGGGAAAATTAATTTGGATGACATGAAATAGAGATAATTTATCTTTATTTATTCCTTTAAAGAAAAAATAGTAGGTTTAATTTGGGATGGTATAAATAGTTGCAAACATGTTTGTGTAAAGTGTTACACTGGGACAGCATTTCCCAAAATAGGGAATTTTGTGGAGATGGGCACAGATTTGTTGTTCCATTGTGTTATCCTTTGGATCTTTCCCCGGAAAAGGCACAGGAAAGAATTTCAGGCCTTTTCTCCATGAAGAATTCCCAGCACAGCCCTGCTCTGCGGCATGAAGATGTTCAAGGACCAAAGAGACACAAAAAAAAAAAAAACCCCGAAACCAAAAACCAGCATTAAAAAAAAAAAAAATTATTAACTCCTAGAATGGGTCCATCTGCTGGCTCCTTAAAGGAAATTTATGTCCTTAGGAAAAGCCACTCAGGTTTCAAAGGACATGAAGATCATTTATTACTTCTTGCCTTTGAGTAAAAAGCGGTTTATGGCGTTTTCCTCTTCCCACCTTTAGCTCGTTTTGGGTACGGGGCGACAGCTGATATTTACAGGCATTAACGGGATCAGGAAAGGAATTGTTCTTGATCCCTCCCTTGTAAATTTGATGGGATTCGTGGTAACTTAATTGGGAAAGAGAGAAATCAGATCAGAAGAGGCAGTTGACCTCTAAAACCGCGGTGATAAAAGAACCTCTTTTATCAGATGTCATAAAAGGGATGGATGTTCTGAGGAGGAACAACGCCGAGGTTTAGGGATGTTTTATGTTCCTGGCTCTGCCAGAGCTCCCGGGGATCCGGGTCAAGGCATAAAGTTTGTGTTGCTCAGGTGATGATCCCCTCACTCCTCCACAATTCCCTCCCCTCTCACTCCTCAGGGATTCACTCGGCTCCCTCAGGGAGTTCGGGATGTCCCTGGCATCGGGTATTTTCCACAGGGCCACCACCACCCATTTTATGGAGTTAATATCCAGGGGATTTGGGGAGCTGAAGGATGTGGAGGAGGAAAAGTGGGTGTGCAGGGTCCTGGGGCATCTCCTGGGATTTGGGGACACCTTTTTAGGGACGACTTTCCCGCCCTGGAGAGTTTGTCCCTTTCTATGGAAATCAGTTCTCTGCAGAATTTGTTCTTCCAGATCTTCCTGGGGATGGGTTGGAGATTCCAGGGGTCTGGGGTGGTCTCGATCCCCCTCCTGCCCATGGGCTCTTCCCAGTCTCATTCCTGCCCCATACTGGGCTGATCTCCAGGAGACAGGACAGGGATGGCATTCCCAGAAAATTCTCACTTTCATGTGGTGTCTTCTCCAGCCACATCTTGGAGTTTTTTTCCCAAGGAATGTCACCAACAATTCATGGATGGCTCCATCCAGCTGTGGGTGTTTGTCCTACTGCAAATGCGCCTCATCCTCTAATTTATGAGAGGGAAAGTGTCTTATCCCGTCATCTTGGAGCAGAGATTTGCATGGAATACTCAGAATAATACAGGGAATATTAGGATGTCAGTGGGAGAAGTTCTACAAAAGCACCAGAGAGAAATCAGTGAAGTTAATGAAACATGTTTGAACGTCTCAAGGTGCTCCATGGAAACTCCAGGACATGGAAGCATGGAATTACATGGTCCTGGATCTCGGAAAACCCTCTGAGGTCATCTAGCCCAACCTCCAACCCAGCACTGCCAAGGCCACCACTGCCCCATGTCCCCAAGGCCACACTACGCCATGTCCCCAAGGCCATCACTGCCCCGTGTCCCCAAGGATCACAGCCAAAGCACTGCAACAAGGAATGCTGAGTGGGACCAGAGGAAAAACTACCAGGAATAACGGAAAGGATGGATCTCGATTGTTCTTCCACCCTAATTACGGCATTCCCTGATATTTGCTGGGCAGGATTCCAACGTTTCCATGGGGATTTCTCCCCGTGCCAGCAGAGCTGTGCTGAGTCAGCTTCCACCCCTGGGAGAGTTCCCAAACCAGGCCATGCTCATTCCCTGCCCAACCACATCCCGATAATCAGCTGCCATTTAATTAATCAAAAAGAGATCCCGCGGATTAAATTCCCATTAGGGCCTTGTTGGGAGCAGTGACATTTCCGTCCTTCACAGATGGCAGCGCTGCAAAGTTGGCCAAATATTTTGCCCACGACTAGTTGAACAAACCCAAATCCATCCATTCTGCTGAGCTGTGGTACAGCAGGGATGAAATTCCTGCCGGGACAGATTGTTCCTCACTCCAGCATATGCTGACTCTCCAACTTATTCCCTCTTTCTGTGCACAAACATGGAAATGCAGCTGAATTCAGGCCTTTGGTCTGGGCCATGAATCCACAGGTTCCCAAAGAAATACACGGGTTATGATGTTATTCAAAGAAGTGGAATTTTTTATTTTTTTCCTGTTTCTGGATTTTTTTATTAAAACATTTTTGCAGAGGCAAGTTATTTAAGAGCTTTTTGAGTCGTTCATCAAAAGGAAAACAGCAACCAAAAAAAAAATAAAAAGAGAAAAAGGAAAAGACAAAGACGAAGACTGAGACAAAGACAAAGAGAAGTGAGCAATGAGAAAGAGAAAAAAAAAGAAAAAAGAGAGAAAGAGAAAAAGAAAAAAGAGAGAAAAAGAAAAAAAAAGAAAGAAAAAGAGAAAAAGAAAAAAGAGAGAAAAAGAAAAAAGAGAGAGAAGGAGAAGGAGAAGAAGGAGAAGGAGAAGGAGAAGGAGAAGGAGAAGGAGAAGGAGAAGGAGAAGGAGAAGGAGAAGGAGAAGGAGAAGGAGAAGGAGAAGGAGAAGGAGAAGGAGAAGGAGAAGGAGAAGGAGAAAAAGAAGGAAAAAAAGAAGGAGAAAAAGAAGGAGAAAAAGAAGGAGAAAAAGAAGGAGAAAAAGAAGGAGAAAAAGAAGGAGGAAAAGAAGGAGGAAAAGAAGGAGAAAAAGAAAAAGAAGGAGAAAAAGAAGGAGAAAGAAAAAGAAAAAGAAAAAGAAAAAGAAAAAGAAAAAAAGAAAAAGAAAAAGAAAAAGAAAAAGAAAAAGAAAAAGAAAAAGAAAAAGAAAAAGAAAAAGAAAAAGAAAAAGAAAAAGAAAAAGAAAAAGAAAAAGAAAAAGAAAAAGAAAAAGAAAAAGAAAAAGAAAGAAAAAAGAAAAAAAGGGGAAAAAAAAGCCACTCTGGGTACTCCAGCACACAGAAATTCCTTGCAGTGACAAAGCTGGAGCTTAATTACTTCTCCGTGTCCAGGGATGGCTTTATTATGGGAATCTGCACGGATCTGACTTGGAAATGCCAAATTTCACGGTGCTTTATTAGGATGTAGCTGCTCAGTGACTGATGTGACAGCGACACGTGGAGCGATCCCAACCTCCTAATGCAGCGACGCTTTGTGACCTCCCAAACGGAGCTGCTCCCGCTGATTCCAGGACTCCAAAGGAATCTCAGGGGTGTTGTGGTGGTTGTAAAGTCCCTGAAAGCTTTGGTACTGATGTTCAAAGAGTTGCCATTGGCCTTTATAATTTTTAATATATTATAATATATATAAATATATTTTACATATAATATTTATACTAGATACATTAAATTAATTATGTACAATATAATTATATGTAATTGTATATAATTTTATATAATTATAAATTATAATTAATATAAATAATTAAATATAGAATTGCTTTAAGATAATAGACGGAACATTTAAAATAATAAAATAATTATGGGGTCTTCTATTAAAATAATAGAAGACCCCATAACAGCAGCAGCTTTTCCTAGTGGCGGCTAAGCACAGGGAAAAGCCATTTCCTTTTGGAATGAGCCGGAAGCAGAGCTGAAGGATGGTGTCACACATCTTGGAGACCTCAGAAATCCTGGGAGGTCCCAGCCGCTCTATCCAAATTCTCTGTGTGCTGAAGGAATATCATAAACCTGGAGGAAAGCCCAAAGATGGGATGGGAGCAGTGACAATCCCGGTGTCCATCCCTTTGGGTGGCTCGGAGCTGTCACCGCCTTGTTCCTCTTTTTCCCCTCGTTCCCAACATCCCCAGATGAGGAAATGGCCTCAAGTTGCGCCAGGAAAGGTTCAGATCTGATTTTAGGGAAAATTTCTTCATGGGAAGGGTTGTTCAGTGGAAGACTCACCATCCCTGGAAGCGTTCCCAAAATGTGTGGATGTGGCACCCGGGGACATTTGGGTTTTGGGGTGGCCGTGGAGGTGGTGCTGGTTTATGGTCAGGCTTGGTGACCTTCAAAGTCTTTTCCAACCTTAACAATTCCATGATTCTGCGATTCAGTTCAAAGGGAAATTTAGCTGGAATTGCCCTTTGGACATCCCTGGGTGGTGGCTTCAGTGGTGGCGCTTCCTGGGAACAAGGAATTCTTGGCCCTACCCTGTTCCTTTCCCTGGGGATGGGGCAGAAGGAAGAATTAGGGCAGCACACAGATGTAAAGATTGAGGTTAAACCACCAGGAAGTCAGATTTTCCAGAGAATTTGTGGACTCCCTATCCTTGGAAGTGTCCCAGGCCAGGTTGGATGAGACTTGGAGCAGCCTGGGACAGCGGGAGGTGTCCTTGCCCATGTCAGGGAGTGGAACAGGATGGGTTTTAAGATCCCTTCCCTCATGAACCATTCCACGATTCCCTTTTCCTATTTCTTCCTGCCGCCCCATATGGAGCAGGACATCCACAGGAACAGCCCCCAGGAGTTTGCAATTAAAGCAGAACAAAGATTTCGCAGGATGGAGCAGACACAAACCCTTTTATTATCCCAACTCTGCTCCGGGGGAATTCATCCCTTGCTCAATTGAAATTTCCATTTCGGCTCCACCTGTAAAAGAGCTCTGGAATCCTCATTATTCAATTAGACAGAGACAGCAGCAATAAAATATTCCCTTTTTTTTTTTTTCCTTGCAGTAGGAGCTGAATGATATTTCCTTGAATACCTGCAGCCATATTCCCTAATTGCTGCCTCATATATCCTAACTGTATTATTCCTGATTTCCAAGTGTAAATAAATGTACTGCTTGGGATGATCATATTTCACACCAATTTATTTGAATGACATTAATGAGTTCTCTCCGCCGCTGAGACCTTTCTTGGAGAGCTGGGCTCTGTTTTCCTGCCCATAATTTAATATAGAAAAGGGTTCCCACCACCGCGAATTAAATTTAAATAAATAAATAAGCAGCAGCTCTGGGGATGCCTGAAAGGATTTAATTTTTTTAGTTATTTGCATTCCTAAGGAGCCTGCAACAACATTAAAAAAAATAAAATTTAAAAAAAAAAAAAAAAAAAAAAAAAACCAACACAGAACTTTATTTTAAAAATGGAGACTTGGAAGTGATCCTGAAAAACCTGAAGTTGAAAGCTGTTATCAAGACCCATTTGGCTGAGTCTTGTTAACAACTTTGCTGCTGGAATTATCCAGTCCAGTTCTGTAATCCTGGAAGGCACAAAAGTGGCATTGGAATGGCCATTAATGGAGTGGCATTAATTATGCATTTTAAAAAAGGACGTAAAACCAAAGGAGGAAGAGATGGGCGCTTGTTCTACCCAACATTTCCAAATATCAATGATATTTCATTTACCCAGCGAAAAATATCTTGATATTTCAAAAATACGACAAAAGTGGGGCCCGAATTCCAAAGTCACATTCGCTGGATCCCGTGAACAGAAATTCCCGTCCCATTCGCCTTCCAGTTTACCCCATTCCATTGGAATTCCCGTGGAATCCGCCTCCACCATTCCCCATTCCATGAAAAAAATATCTCCAGGGCTACATGAGCCAACAGCTCTTTGTCATCACCTGCTGGTGTTTTGGTGTCACCTCAATGGTGCAGCAAGGTCACGATGCCAAACAAACCAAAGACTGGGAAAAAAAACAGCACCAAATTCAGGAGACGGGCAGAAAATGGGAGCCTGAGTTAGGGAAGGGTTCCTCTGGATTTAGGAAGAGGTTTCCTCTGGATTTAGGAAAGCTTTCTCTGGATTTAGGAAAAGATTCTTCTGGATTTATTAGAGGGTTCTTTTGGATTTAGGAAGGGGCTCTTCTGAAATTAGGAAAGGGTTTCTTCTGGATTTAGAAAAGAGTTCTTCTGGATTTAGAAAGGGATTCTTTTGGATTTAGGAAAGGTTTCTCTGGATTTAGGAAAAGATTCTTCTGGATTTAGGAAAGGGTTCTTTTGGATTTAGGAAGGAGCTCTTCTGGATTTAGGAAAGGGTTTCTTCTGGATTTAGAAAGGGATTCCTTTGGGTTTAGGACAGGGTTTCTCCGTGATCACTCCAGATATGATCCAGGAGCTGGCTGGGACGTGAACGGGAGATGCAGGGTTTGGGGTCTAATTCTTGTGCCGATTTGAGTGGAGCTTTGTGCCTTTGTCTCAGTCATTTTTAGGTGCATCAAGAGGAGGTTTTTGGTTCATAGGTACAAAAATACGGGGGTTTAGGTGCATTAATGGGTTTTAAGGTACATCCTCGAGGGCCAGGGCCTTGAAGACCTCGGTGGAAGGGGGTCTAGGACAGGAAGGATGCGTTTCCCTCTGGAAGGACCTTTTCCTGCACTCTTTATCCATGGGTGAAACGCTGATTGGTCCTCAATCCCTGGTTGCCAAATTCCTGGATTCTGAGGTGACTCAGGATCACTCCTTTTTTCCCTGTCTCCAAGGGGTGTGATGATAAATAATTAAATTGGAAATAGTGAAATAGCTAAATTGGAAAGTATACATATTTTATAGTAATCGGTGCCCGTAATTGACACTGAGATTGGCCCTGAGGGGTGACGTTTCAAATCCAGCATTTTTCCTTCTGGAAAACCCTCTGTGGGAACGCTGCTCCTTCTGGAAACATCCTTGTGGCCACGTGCTCGTGGCACCAATGGCTCGGTGACGTTCCCCCTGTGCTCTGCTCCATCCAGCCTGGCTTGGGCTCTTCCAGGGATGAGGCAGCCACAGTTTCTCTGGGAATTCCATCCCAGCCCCTTGCCATCCTCACAGGGAAGAATTCCTTCCCAATATCCAATTTAAACCTTCCCTCCTTCAGCTTAATCCATTCCCCCTTTTCCTATCAGACCTTTGCATCCAAACCTGACAGATCCTGCCTGGACGTCACTGGTGGATATCATTTCGGATATCCACCAAAATTCATCAGGATAAATAAAGAAGCATCTCCCCAGGCAAGTCTTTCCTTTATGGAATTAAGATTCTTCATGGAATTAGGATCTTTTCTGGAATTAAAACTCTTCACGGAATTAAGATCCGCAGGGCTGCTCCTCTACCATCGTTTCTCCCGACATTTCCGCAGGGCGTCCCCATCAACATTCCAGTGCCACCGCCTGCCCGCTGGAGCGGAGTTTATCCTCCACTTGATATTCCAGGAGTTCTTCCCCTTCCCTTTGAGTGGCACAGTGCCACCCATCCATTCCGGAGCGAGCAGAATTCCAAGGAATTGTCGGAGCCAACCCTGTGCACGCCGGGGTTCCCCAGCCATCGTTCCCTATGTCCTTATGGCTCCATAAACCACCCTGACACCACCATTATATTCCCAAATTTAATCCCTCTCCGCTGTTCTCTGGGAATGGATGATTCCCGAGGTTTTTGCATTAACAAAATGAAGTTTGTGACGGGGAGGGGGGGTTGGGATTTTCTGGGACATAACATCGCCTGGAAAGCGTCGGGACAATTGATTCATTGCTGGAGACAGTAACGGGAGAGGCGCTGCTGGTTCGCAGGTGAGAGGATCCATAAAGCTCTAAAATCCAGATTTATTACGGGAGGTGGATTTATTTTCCTCGGGAACTGGGATTGCAGCTCTCTTCTCTCTCTTTATGAGGCGTTTAATTAATCAGCCACAATAAACACTTTCAGAACTCGCATTAAGCTCTGCATTAGTCTTGGTGCTTGCTCCGTTATGGGTGTTTGGGAGGGTACACAGGCTCGTTCCAGGGATGAGGCCTCTCCAGCAGAGCCAGGAGCACCCAGAATATGGGAAAATTTGGGAAAAAAAAACCCCAAGGGGATTATCCTTAACATAAAGGGAAACACTTTGCTCACTCCTATGTAGGAAAGGGAGAGCTCTGGATGTGGATTTCTGGGATGAAGGCAAATGAGGGAGGTGAGGCCACCAACAGCGCAGGGTGGGGATGCTTCTCCTTAAGATAGAATCACGGGATGATTTGGGATGGAAGAGACCTTAAAGCTCATCCAGAATGGCAGAGGGCAGGGATAGATGGGATATTGGGATGGAATTCCTGGCTGGGCTGGAATTCCCAGAGCAGCTGTGGCTGCCCCTGGATCCCTGGAATTATCCAAGGCCAGGTTGGACATTGGGCTTGGAGCAGCCTGGGACAGTGGGAGGTGTCCCTGCCCATGGCTGGGTGGGATTTAAGGTTCTTTCCAACCCAAACCGTTCCATGAGTCCATGGAAGGATGTGCAGACAAGGGAGCGTTTACAAACCCCATAAACCATTCCTATTAAATTCCATATTTACTGCTGAACTCCATAATTTCCAGATTTTCTGCTTCAAGTGTGTATTGCTGACCTGTAAATCAAATCATGGAAATCCTCTGGGAGGACGTGGCCACTTGTTCATAAACCAAAAAATGTTATCAGAAAATAACTTGTGAGGGCAAATTCTCCTTGTGCTTCCCAGACTTTTTCCTGTTCCAAATTTTCTTCCTCATTTCCCAGGTGCTGCTGTGAAGGGAAAAGGTGTTAAATGCAACCTGCCAGCCTGGTCTGACACGATTCCCGCCACGGAGCTCTGCCTCTTCTCATCCTCGGGGATGAAAGGCAGGGAAGGATGTGGAAAATCTGGATGAGGAGGGAGGAGCTGCTCCCTGGAGCACCTTTAGAAGATTTCGGAGTCACTTCCATGGCTGGGCAAATCCTCCTGCTCCTGGAGCTCTCGGGGCTGGAATTGCTGCTCTCATTTCAGGCTCAGCAAACCACGTTTAATCCCCTCCCGGAGCTCTGGGAGGGTTTAGGGCTCCCTGGGCAGGGAAAGGACATCCAAGGTAAGAGAAAGATGCTGATGGAGGGATTTTACAGGAATGTTCCCAGGTTTCAGGGGCAGGGAAAGGATCTTTGATTTGTGCTGTCGGACAGGGCATTGTCAAGTGGAAAACTGGAGCTGCCAGGTAGAAAATACCAGAATTTGCATGGAATTAGTGGGATAAATCTTAATTTCAGTCGATCAGGAATGTGGTCTCAAGGTTTTCCATGGGAATACGAGTCCTGATTGATCCCAGTCGATCAAGAACGGGATTTAAAGGTTTTCCCATATCCTGCAGTCCGTGCACAACACAAAGAATAACAAATCAAACACAGCCGTGTTGCATTCAGCTGCCTGACCCCTGAATTATCTGAAAAAAAACCCACCAGAATATTCCAGTGTATCCACATACTTATTCCTATTCAAGCAATTTAAGGAAGGGAATTTAAAGCAGAGAATTTAAGGGAGGTGAAAATTCCGTGTCCTGGCACTCCTTTAAGTGGCAGCACACCTTGGCAGGTGCCCAAATAAGCTTGTGCTGGGATTTAGCAGCTCTTTTTTTTAGTGACAGGATCCAACCAGGTGCAAATGGATAAAGCTTCCCTGGAGCCTGAGATATTCCTGAGTCCATCCCAGAGCGGGACTTGGGTTATAACTTATCAAAAACTGGGAATACTCAGTAATTTTCATGGTGCTGGATATCCCTACTCCATATTAAAAAAAAAACCCCAAACCAAAAACCTCCTGCTTTCAAAAATTAAAGATTCACAAAAGTCGTAGACCCAGAATAAGATCAGTCAAGTCCATCTGGATGGGAAATTTTCCTTTTTGGTTTTCCAGAGGTGGAGAAGGGGCTCAGCTGCCTCTGCACTGCAGCTTCCATGGAAAAACACAAGGGAATCTCCTGTTCCATTCATTGCATCATGAAAAACATCCCAGTCCTTAGGGAAGCAGGAAGGAAGGGTAAAAAAATGAAAATATATTTTAAAAAAACACTCAGAATTTTGTAGGTTTTTTGTCAGGAATGCAAGGAATAAAGGAGAAAGGGAAAGGCTGGATCTAAAACCTTGTTGTGGCTGGGAAAAAGCAAAGGAGGTTATCCAAGGGTTTGGGCTTGGTTAAACTTCCAGGAAGGATAATAGTTGGAGACCTTGATCCTAACTGGACAAAATTCCAGGAGGGAAAATATTGAGATATCTTTGGAGCTGGTGCTAAAGGAACTCTGCAAAGGATGGGAAGGAATTGGAAAATATTTCGGGGATTTTATGGGTAACAAAGTTCCGTGGAAATACAACAGGAATTCTACATAAAACTCACTGGGATTAACGAATGACAAAGGTGAAATAATTCCAGCAGCTGGGAAAGCTCCATTCCCTCTTCCCACATCACTGGCACAGAATTCCAGCCTTTTCATGCTCTGAATTCCCAGGACTCCGGCAGCCTCTTGAATTCTTCAAGTGATTTCAACAAAATTACGCTAAACTTGGCATTGGCCCTTCTAATTTCTGAATATTCTTCCTCGGAAAGATTAGGAAGACCCCCGGCTCTATCCTCTTGCCATGAAAAAGCTCCAATCCCATCTTGCCCAATAATTGCTGGATATGATTTCCTGCCAGGTGCCCTCCTTGCTTTTGATCCCTTTGTCTGCTCATTTTCTCTCTCAGGAGCACAAATGTCTGGTTTAATTTCATTCCTACGCAGCTGATACCTGACTTGATTTCTTATTCCTTCAAGCGCGCTCTCCATGAACTTCCATGACCTTCTCCCATTAGGAAGAGAATACATCTAAATTTCGAAAAATCCTGCGCTTTTTTTGTGCCCTTGACCCTCGCTTTGCAGTCCTGATTTGCACTTGTTCGGAACAAGGAGATTTGTCTCTGGCAGCAAAAGCTGCCTAAATTCCATCAGGGATGAGTTAATCCTTCGGGAGAAAGATTTGTCAGGGCTGCTGCTGTGGCCTTGGGTGAGATTGCTCTGAGGAGAAACTGTCTGAGATGGATTTCCTGGGAAGTTTTCACAGAATCCTGGGATGGTTTGGGATGGAAGGGACCTTAAATCCCATCCCATTCCACTCCCTGCCATGGTCAGGGACACCTCCCACTGTCCCAGGCTGCTCCAAGCCCCAGTGTCCAACCTGGCCTTGGGCACTTCCAGGGGTAGCCACAGCAAATCTGGGAATTCCAGCCCAGCCAGGAATTCCCAGTTCCTAATATCCCACCCAAATCTCCCCTTTTCCAGTTTGAAGCCATTCCCTGTGTGCCGTCCCTCCATCCCTTGCCCCCAGTCCCTCTCCAGCTCTCCTGGAGCCCCTTCAGGCCCTGCCAGGGGCTCTGAGCTCTCCCTGGAGCTTCTCCTCTCCAGGTGAACATTCCCAGCTCTGGGAATGACTCCAGAGCAGCCCTTGGAGCAGCTCCGTGGCCTCCTCTGATCCTCCATCCCAACAGATCCGCACCCTTCTGATCCTCTTCACGTAATTCCACTCAAATATTTGGCAGCTGAGGGTGTCCAGACATCTGCTAATTCCAGGTATTGGATCTTGGAGATCTGTTGGCTTGGGAGCTTGGTAGAGTCAAGCAGTCAAACATTTCATCCTTGAGAAAAAACTTGGGGAAAAAAAATCACCTGCCCTGCAAGCTTTGAAGGAAATCATCGCTGGGAATGCCCTTAGTGGGAAAAGAAGGAGATCAGAGAATCCTGGGATGGTTTGGGTTGGAGGGACCTTAAAGCCCATCCAGTTCCTCCCCTTGCCATGGGCAGGGACACTTCCCACTATCCCAGGTCGCTCCAATTCTTTGTTCTCTCAGAACCAACAGGGAATAAAAATTTGGTTTATCCCTGTAACGAAAGGGGGAAACTCTTGGATTTTGCAGGCCCAAGATCCAGCTCTCGGACTTTGTAGGTAAAATAAAATGCAGTAAAATACAATAAAATGCAATACAATACAATACAATAATAAAATAAACTAATAAAATATCAATAAAATTAATTTAAATAATAATAAAAGTAAATAATAAAAATAATAATAGAATAAAACAAAAATAAGAATTCCTCACTTCGTGACACAAAAGGCAAACAATAAAATGCAATAAAATACAGTAAAATGCAATAAAATGCAATACAATACAATAAAAAATAAAATAAAATAAAATAAAATAAAATAAAATAAAATAAAATAAAATAAAATAAAATAAAATAAAATAAAATAAAATAAAATAAAATAAAATAAAATAAAATAAAATAAAATAAAATATATAAAATATAAAATAAAATATAAAATTAAGAATTCCTCACTTTGTGACACAAAGGGCAACATGAATTTATTGGAAGGATGTCTGTGGCACAAACACTAAAAAATTCTGTGTTTTCCAGTGATTTTGAAGGTTTTTGTGAGACATTTCTCCCCGTTTCTTTCTAATTTCGGAGCAGTTTCACTTCAGAACATCTGAGCCTCCCCCAGAGTGACAGCCTAATCTCTCGTGCATATTTTTAATAAACCCTGGACAAAGCCACAGCGGAATTTCCTCCTTGAAGCACCGAGAGGAACGACTCAACATCAGATATCCAGGAAATCAAACCTTGGGAACGAGCAGAAAACACCGAAGGGTTGATTTCCACATCAAGGCTGAGCCTTGAGTGCTGATAAGGCCGAGTTTAATTCGGTAATGAGCGGGAGTTATCAATAACCAGCTGGTTTTACAGCAGCAATAACAACGTCATTAAATCGGGAATCAAAAGGAGGGGGATGAAAAAACTCCATCAGTCCGCGGGGAAAAAAATGGAAATGGCGGAAAGCGCGGTTAGCGGGATTAAAGGGAGTCGGGAAGGTTAATTGGGAGCAAGAAGTGAGGGAAAAATTATTAGCAAAAAAAAAAAGAAGCTAGAAACGTTCAAAACAGCGCTGGGAAAATTGCAGGATAGATCTGGAAAGCGCGCACCTTGGAAAGAGAAAGGAATTGCTCACAGCCATCCCTCCCTGCGGGGATTTGGGGAAAGATTTTATGGGGGAAAATTCTGATTGTGGGGAGTAGAGGGTGGTCAAGGGCCCATCCAGGCAGGAATGGGAGTGGAAGTGCCTCATCCTGCTCCTGCAAATCCGTGGAAGTGTCCAAGGTCAGGTTGGATGGGGCTTGGAGCAACCTGGGAGAGTGGAAGGTGTCCCTGCCCATGGAACTGGATGGGATTCAAGATTTAAGATGGGATTTAAGATTGGGAAGGATTTAAGATCCTTCCCAATCCAAACCATCCTGGGACTCTGTAATTTCATGGAATAGCTCAATTTTTCCCTCCTCTCCCCTTTCCTTTATTCCCTTCCCATTTGGTTAAAAAAACACAATACTGAAGAAAAAGGACGATTAAAAGAAATTAAGGATTTGGTGCTTTGAATCCACCTTTCTTTGGAAGAAAATGGAAAATTAATGCTACCCTCACCTTCCCTAAATCGTATCTTTTCCAAAATTAAATTGTTCGCAGGAATACTGACCAAAAAAAAAAATCAATTTTTATTATTTTCCAGCCTACAGAAAATTCATTTCGTATAATACATTAAAAAACTAGGACACAGCTGAAGTGAAATTTGTGATTCTCAACTGATAAGAAAAATTAAATATTGAATCAAATAAACCAGAGAGTGTGAAAGGGAAATCAGACTAAGGGGGGTTTATTTTCCTTGGAAATTGCCTTTCTGTAGGACTGAAAGCGGAAAAAAAATGCAGAGATTACCCTAAAATAAACTTCCAACCTGGCCATAAAACCCTAAATGTGGTTATGGTTTGAGTTTGTGAGCTGTAGCCTTCACACAGGGCACAAAATTGCAAACTTTTTGTTTTACAATCCTTGACTACAGAAAAAAAAATTAGAATTATTCATAAATATCCGGGACGGATTCACCTCAGCCTTAAAAGGAAATAAAAAGGAAATATTCCCTGTAACTCACACATTCCAGGAGTTACTTTGCAGGGATTTCTTCTGCTCAAATGCACTTTTTGAGCTCCAAAACTTCTAATTCCTTGAATGAGTCTCAAAATTCCCATTTAAGGAGTGCTGTTTCTGAGATAGGAATTTATAAGGGATGTCTCCAAGGAAAGGCAGAGCCGGGAATGAACGCCTCAGGAATAATCCACCCCACAAAGGAGATTTTACCTTCAGATCTGGGGATTACGCGGAGTGGAAAACATGAATTTTCATCTCCTCCGCGGTATTTTTTTCCTATGACTAATTGCAGCCACTCCGGATATTCCCAATGCTCATCCCAGCCTGTTAATTCCAGGTCTTGCGGTGTTTTGAATTCCCCCGAATCCCCAAAGTGACGAATTCCGCAGGGAAAACATTTTTCTTTTTAATTTGTTTTAGAACCCTAGAATCCCAGAATTATTCCGGATGGAAAAACCCTCCAAGACCGTCAAATCCAAACACCTCCCGGCACTTCCAAGCCCACCACTACCCCACGTCCCCAAATACCACATCATCACTCAAATGTCAATTTAAGTCTTTATTCCAAATTTTTGTGGGTCAAATTTCCCAAGCCTTTTTCTCCAGGCCATTTGTCACCTCCTAAGTGTTGAAATTCCCATGCCAAAAGTATTCCCTGTGTCCTTTAACCTGTGGAAGTTGAGCATGGAGAAGTGGACACAGGTTTGGGGAAAAATAAATCACGTTTAAACAGAGAAGTCCCATTAAACTTCTCTTTTCCTTTCCCATTATCAAGCACTTGGAAAATTCTTCCTGGTTTTTATCACTTTCCAACATCTTCCAGAATTGCTGGGAGAGGGAACTTTCTCCAGGCTTTTCTTCTCCATTAGAAAAGTTTTGATTTGGAAAAGTTTTGCCTTTCAAATATTTAATACAAGACCATGAGAAACATAAATTCCTTGGGTTTTTTCCCAGTGCTGTTGAGATTTGGGGTTTTTTGTGTGTTTGTTTGGGGTTTTTTGGGGTTTTGTTTTGTTTTGTTTGATTTTTGAGGCCATGAAAAATGGGAATTTTGAATCAAGGATCCTCTTGATGATCCCAAAGGGC
Source organism: Chamaea fasciata (assembly GCF_029207755.1). NCBI lineage: Eukaryota > Metazoa > Chordata > Aves > Passeriformes > Sylviidae > Chamaea > Chamaea fasciata. The sequence continues at coordinate 61,602,929 of NW_027094092.1, read as the reverse complement.
TTTTCCATCTGATGGTTGGATATCAGGAGGAATTTTTTCACGGAAAGGGTGCTCAGGCCTTGGAAGCGGCTGCCCAGGGAGGTTTGGAATCGTGATCCCTGGAAGTGCTCAAGTAATTCATGGATGTGGCACTTGAGGTGGGAATCAGGCACAGGTTGGACTCAATGATCCCAAAGGGCTTTTCCAACCTCAATGATTCCAGGATTTCTCAGGTTAACATCTCAAATGAACGGGAAAGGCCAAATGGCGCTAAAAGCAGGAAAAGCACAGAATAAAACTGGGAAAAAAGCACAGAATAAAACCGAGAAAAGCACAGAATAAAACTGGGAAATGCACAGAATAAAACCGGGAAAAGCACTGAATAAAACCAGGAAAAGCACAGAATAAAACCGGGAAAAGCACAGAATAAAACCGGGAAAAGCACAGAATAAAACTAGAAAAAGCACAGAATAAAACCGGGAAATGCACAGAATAAACTGGGAAAAGCACAGAATAAAACTGGGAAAGCACAGAATAAAACTGGGAAAAGCACAGAATAAAACCGGGAAAAGCACAGAATAAAACTGGGAAATGCACAGAATAAAACTGGGAAAAGCACAGAATAAAACTGGGAAAGCACAGAATAAAACCGGGAAAAGCACATAATAAAACTGGGAAAAAAGCACAGAATAAAACTGGGAAAAGCTGTTTTGATGGAAAAAATGGAAGAGCAGAACAGAATTTTGGAGGTGGCGGCAGCTTTCGTGCATCAGCTGTACAAGAGAGAGGGAGTTGATCCCTCCTTTTCCAGGGATGCCCAGTTGAAATAATTCCTACTTGGGATTACTCCAAGGAAAATGAAAATCCGGGCTTTGTTATAAAACCTCTGCCTTGTTTCCTCCCCAAACATTTCCAAATCCATTTAGAGAAAAGAGAGGTGATGTCATTAATTAAATGCAAATTGTGATGCAACAGGAAACTCTCCCGTTATTCAGCCATTGGCTAATTACATTTAATTTGCCCTTTTCCTGGGAGCCAGTAATTAACCCGAGGAGCTTTGCCAAGCAAGGAGTGAGGACTTTGTGCTGGAGCAGAGCAAATTAAGCTTTGATGTGTTGCTGATGAGTGGCAGCTCCTTCAAGGTGAAGCATAAAAAGGCTTTAAAACCCTTTTAAACACGCACAGAAGCCTTTGGCTTTCCGTGGTAATTAACGCCGGAGTTAAATAGGATTTGGGATTAAAATGAGGCCCCGCGTGTTTTCCTGGAAGTTGATCTTCACTTCCCGGGCCAAGAGAACAATTTTGTGGTGAACCTGTTGGAGTTTGGATTGCTGTTCATTCCCAGCCCGGGGTTTGACATTCCTGGGGATAAATCCGTAAAATCCACTAGGTTTTGGTCTTTGGGTTTGACATTCCTGGGGATAAATCCTTAAAATCCACTAGGTTTTGGTCTTTGGGGATCAGTTATTCCCGACATTTGAGCATCCCTCAATTGTCGTTGAGGAATAACATCAGTTATTCCTGGTGCGCAGCGATTCCTTGTTTTGTGCTAGCGGGATCTGCACGGCTGGGATGAGCCTGGCGGATTTTCAGGAGGAACCTCAGATCCATTGCTCCTCTCCCATTTTAGGACTACAACAGAAAACAATCCAAGGGCTTGTGGAAATCTGTCCTAATAGATGCCACGAAATGATGCAGTAAAAGCGAGTAGATTCCTCTTTTCCCGTTCTCCCGCTGTTCATCCCTCAGTGTGCTCTAGACTCACCAGGGCAGCAAGCCTCAGGATTTTGAAGCTCTGCAAGCTCGTCAAAAGTAATATTTCGACTTTTGACACAAACCCAAGCCCAACTTCAGTGGTCACAGACTGATCATTGTTGAACCGCACGAAACCTTCCCAGAGAACAAGAGCTCTGAGTCTGGGGATGGGGGGGGAAATATGGAAAATAAGTGAAAATCCATCCCAAATTCTCCATCTTCTGAAGCTCTTAAGAACTTGGCAGAGCTCCTGACACAGCTGTCCCCCTGAGATTTGCAACAGATTTAAGGTAATAGATAAGTAAGGGCATCCAATGGAACTTACAATGGATTTTTGCAGAGAGAAAGTATCTCAGGTCATGAAGATGGAGTTTCAGCGGATCCAAGCGCTCATCGAAGAGCCCACATTCACACGGCAAATTTGGCAAAGTCTGAACAGTATATAAAACCTCAGAATCACAGAACTACTTAGCTTTGGAAAATTCCACGGTGGTTTGGGTTGGAAGGATCTTAAATCCCATCCAATCCCATGGCAGGGACGCCTTCCACTATCCCAGGATTCTCCAAGCCCCAATATCCAACCTGGCCTTGGATAATTCCAGGGATCGAGGGGCAGCCACAGCTTCTCTGGGAATTCTGTGCCAGCGTTTCGCCACTTCCTTGGTTTATTTGTTATCCCCCAAATAAACACTCCACAGCTCCGTGAGTGTGGAGGATGAGGCAGAGCAGGCAGCTGGGATAAAGCTCCTTTAATCTCCAGGGTGTTGTAATTTCCTTTAGGCCTCGCAGTCTTTAATAATATCTGGGATGATAACAACGTCTGGGAATATTTTTAGCGCTCCTTTGTTACTCAGACAGTGTCAGGACTGTGCTGCTTTTTCTTGTTCACAGCTTCTCATCCCCAGCTTTGTGCTGAAGGCAAAGTGTGGAATTAATATTGTGCTTATTCCTTGGAACTTCCACTGAGGTGCTGCCAGGATCAGTTCCAGCAGTTGTTGTTGTTTCCAGTGCATTTATCGGCTGAAAATCCAGCCCTACAAATATCTCTGTGTTCTCTGGGCTGTGCTTTGGGATTTGGAGACAGAATCCCAGGATCTCTGAGGTTGGAAAAGCCCTTCAAAGTCAAGTCCAAACTGTTCCCGATGCCCACCCTGTCCCCAGCCCAGAGCTCTGAGTGCCACCTCCAAGAATTCCCTGGACACCTCCAGGGATGGGCACTCCAAACCTCCCTGGGCACTTCCAAGGCCTGAGCGCCCTTTCCATGGGGAAATTCCTGCTGCTGCCCACCCTGAGCCTCCCCTGGCCCAGCCCGAGGCCGTTCCCTCTCCTCCTGTCCCTGTTCCCTGGGAGCAGAGCCCGACCCCCCCGGCTGTCCCCTCCTGGCAGGGACTTGTGCAGAGCCACCAGGTCCCCCCTGAGCCTCCTTTTCTCCAGGCTCAGCCCCTTGCCCAGCTCCCTCAGGAATTCTCCACACCCTTCCCAGCTCCCTCAGCCTCCTCACAGCATTTGTCCCAGCAGGAGAGCTCCAGCCCTTGGCACAAATGTCCCTTGATGGAGTTTCTGACCCAAAGAAAACTCCGTGACCAAAGCCGCTTCCAGGGCAGCACCAAGTCCAGAAAAGAAGCTTGAGTGGGGTCCCTGATTAAAAATAAATCAGCTTTAGGAACACCAATCTTCCAAATTTTAAGGGGCAGGTGGAAAAGCTGGGGAATGTAAAGTGAACAAAACCACCCGAGACTGCCCAGAAACTCCCAAATCCTGCAGAAATCTCCTGGAGGTCCCTTTGGAATCACACCTGCTTTTGTCTGACCTATCCCACAAAACTCGTGTCCAAAGGCTTCAATATATGGGCAGGTAGGTGTGGCATTCCCTGTGTTCCAAGGCTGCAGCTGCATGTCTCCTGGGTGTTGTTTTTTTCGCATGGATCCAGTGGCATTTTCCCACTGGACTTTGCAGAAGAGGCCTCCTACAAAAGTAAATCTCAGGCTGCTTCCCAAAACAGACCTTAAATCTGGCAGGTGAAATGGACTGAGAGTCAGAGATCCTAAATTTCCAGGGATTTACAGCCCAGGCTGGCTGGGCTCCAAGAACATCCAAGAAAGATTAAGGGACACAAAAGAATTGGAATTAATGGACACAACAGCTTGGTCCTCTGCCTGGAAGCTGAGCTTTGACACATGACGAGGGGTTGGGTTTCTCCTCGTCCTTTTGCAGTTCTTGAGAGTCATGGAATCATGGAATATCCTGAGTGGGAAGGGATCAGCCAGGAGTTTTCCAGCCCAACTCCTGGCCCTGCCCAGACACCCCAACAATCCCACCCTGTGCATCCCTGGGGGTGTTGGCCAAACGTACCTGGAGCTCTGGAAGCCTTGGGAATGTTCCCATTCCATAAGGAGCCTGGGCAGTGCCCAGCACCCTCTGGGGGAAGAGCCTTTCCCTGGTCTCCAACCTAAACTTCCCACCACAGTCAGCAGAATTCCTGCATTGTTTAAATCTCTCCACAAAACGGAATCCAAATGGAATTCTCTGTCCCATCCCTCTTTTTTGAACCATTCTCAGCCCAACATCTGCCTGTGCTGCTTCCCTGGATCCTGCAGGGCTCAGGTGCCACCACAGGCTCAGGGCTCATTTTCCTGGGAGCTGGAAACCGCCTGGAATCAAATTCTCCACAGCTCCAGTGGAAGGAAAGTTTCCTTTCCCTTGATATTCCCTGAAGCTGTAGGACATGAGTTTTCCTGAGGTGAGGAAGAAATCCAGTCCCGTGTGAGCTCTTCCAGGTGGTGAGAATTTTGGACAGCTCCTCCCAAAGGATTTGGGTTTGGGCCATTTGCAAGGCAGATCCATGAGCTGTGAAAAGGAAATTCTTGCTGACCCAAGAGAAAATGTCGCTGCACCGAAGCGTCCTCACATATTTTATAATCATGGAATCGTTGAGGTTGGAAAAGATCTCCAAGATCAGAGTCCCAGCTGTGCCCGATGCCCACCCTGTCCCCAGCCCTGAGTGCCACCTCCAGGAATTCCTCCCACCCCAAACCATTCCAGAATTCCACAATCTGAAACGTTTTACGGAATTTTTCCCTTTTCTCACAGATTTCTTCCCCTTCAAACCAGCAGAGGAACAAATCAGGAGCCCAAACACTAAATCCTCTCCTTTAGGCCAGCACAGCCTCTTCCCAACTTTATTCCCAGCCCCTGGATTTCAGTCCATCATGGAGAGGTTTTCCCTTTTTGGGGCAGATGCTGGAATTTCAAATCACCACCAAATGCCCATTTTAAGTGTCCCCCAGCTCCTCCCCAAAAGTTCCAGCAGCATCTGCCTTGTGTCCACCTCCAGGAATTCCTTGGACACATCCAGGGTTGGGCACTCCAAACCTCCCTGGGCACTTCCAAGGCCTGAGCGCCCTTCCCGTGGGGAAATTCCTGCTGCTGTCCACCCTGAGCCTCCCCTGGCCCAGCCTGAGGCCGGTTCCTTCTGAGATCCAGGAGGTCCCCCCTGAGCCTCCTTTTCTCCAGGCTCAGCCGCTTTCCCAGCTCCCTCAGGAATTTTCCAGCCCCTTCCATTTCCTTCTGGAAGGTGAGAAGCCCAGAACTCGACACAGGAGTTAAGACAAAACCTGCACCAGATTTTTCTGCATCTCCAAATCCAGACTTTCCAAGGTAAAACTCTCCCATCATCAGCTCCTCTTCTCCAACACCTTCTTTCCACTCTGCTCTAAGATCAATTTTCGGTGTTCATCATCGGAGCCCTCCAACATCCCAAATTATCCAGATTTTCCCACTAATGACCGTTGGAAGTAGCTCTTGGGAGATGAAATCCGAATTTCGGTCCATTATTTTGTGGCTTTCAGAAGCAAAAGTTTCTCCGCGGTTTTAGCAATTCCCCACACTCGCCCTTTGAATCAATTCATGGATTTTTTCATTATTATTATTGTCTCCCAACGACTGAAATTTTGGGTTTTAAACAAGGATTTCCTCGCAGGTGAAGATAATTGAAAAAGTCTACCCAAGGTCTCCAGGATGGGATAATAACAAAAGAAACAAAAAGTGAGAATTGGATTTGTCTCAGGATGCTTGAGAATTTGGATTGTCTTCCAGACATGCGGCTTTTGTCTCACCTTGTGCTGTTCCTGCTTCCAACAAACACGCTGCCCTTTTAATTAACATTTTGTCCTGATCTTTTATTGACTGTACAATAATTTAACTGGAAAAAAATCCATTTGTATCTCTCTTAAAACTCTTGCCTCTGCTTTCAGTAATTAAAGCATCCTCCCAAAAATTAATTATTTCCTAATTTGGGCCTTGTTTTCACTTTCACACTTTCGTTTTCGCTGATGCATTCACAGCTTTTTCAGGAGGGATTGACCAGCACGTTCCTATTTTTTTCAAATAAGTTTTATTTTCCTAATTTTTCTTGCTTCGTTTGAAAACAGAACAAAAGTCACCCCCAACCCCACCATCAACACCAGTCTGACGTCTGGGGGAGGAAAAAAAAAAAAACCACCAGAAAAATGGGAATCAGCTCTTTCCTGCCTCGGAAAATCCTGGAGGTGGACTCTCACCGCATTTACACTGAATTTAGTCGGCCAAAAATTAAAATTCCAGTGGGGTCACGGCATTCCCAGGGCTGTGCTGGAGCTCAGCGCTGCTCCATACCTGGGAATAACGGAGAAGAAACCACACCCACCTCCCAAATCCCAAAAATCGGGTTCCCTTAGAGCCACCTCGTGGCTTTGCTGAGCTCCAGCCCCACCTCCTGTGGGGTTTGGCTGAGAGCCGATGAGGGCTGGTTTTAATGAGGGGCGGGTTTTAATGAGGTGGTTAATTAACTCTCTGTGAATCCTTTTTCATTTTCTGACTCAATTTATTGCAAATAAATATTTGAACCCAGGGCCAGACCGACCTTGAAGGGTCAATTGGTCTCAAGTCCCTCTGGAATCAGCAGAGAGAAAGTGTTTCAAATGTTTTCCCACTTCCACTCCACCCTTGGGATGAGAAGAATTTTGGGATGGGATTTCTCATTCCCTTGATCCAATGGGAATCTCCAGGATAAGCTAAGACAGATTTAGATATATATAAAATAAATATATTTATATGTAGGTATCAGCTTTTGATCAGATAAATCCCACATTTTGTGCTTGAGAGTGAAAACAAAAAAAAAAAAACTTTAGGAAATTCTCCTTGAGGGAGCAGATTTTAATCCAAGATCATGTGAACTCCAGAAGTGAAAACCACTGAAAATTGACCATGAGGAAACTTGAAATTTCCCATAACTGACAACAATCTTTTGGCAGATCTCGCCTGTATTCACTATTAAAACAAACTAAAATCAGTCCTGGATTCCTTCCAGGATCAGACCATAAGAAAAAAAAAATTATAGATGTCAAAAAATGAATAAAATAGATGGTAAATCATCACTAAAATATCAAATTGTGAGGGCATCTTGAAGGAAAGAATGAGCACCTTGACTTCATGCAGCCTGGACATCACATCTGGGAGTCTCTCAAAATTCCTGGGAAGAGAATTCCAGCCTTTCTGTTCCAGCAACGAGGGAGGAATGGGCTGAAAGGATAAAATATTCCAAATGCCGTGGATAATTGAGTTAATAAGCTCACTTATCTGAGCCCCAGAAGCCTCAAAATAGCATTTTCAAGTGTTTTGAATTTTTCCTTTACCGGTTTTACGTAGGCTCCTTCTTGGAGCCTGCAATACCTGTTCGAAGTCAGGGTGTTCAAGGGGAAAGGGAGGGAATTTCAGGGGGAATTGTGACCCCATCCTGCCAGGAATGGAACAAAAACTGGTGAAGGTCCACATGGGACAGAGGGATAAAGGGATTCACTGCACCCAACGTGAAATTCTTCTCTGAGTGACGTGAAGGTTTCCCAAATCTCACTTCACTTTTATCTACACCTCTAAAATCCCCCCTTGCACCTGAAGCAGCCGTGCCTGTATTTAGCACTTCCATGTGCAGACATTCCTTCAAGGAAGCACTTCCCAGGCTTCTCCTCACCCGTGGGCCTTAAAATCTTAAAACAAACACTCCTGTTCATGACAATGTAAAGCCTAAATTGTATGCATTTAACACTTCAGCGTGGGATTGCTCAAGGTCTCTGAGGCAAAGCTCTCTTGTTTTATTTAAATGTTTCTGCTGAATTAATGGGGGGGGGGAAAAAATCTCCGCTCTTCACGGCCTTCGGCCTTGGAGCAGGCCTCATGTCTTGTTTCGTTCCTGAGGGTTTCATCCATCGGGAAAAGGGAATTCTGGTCTAAATTTGAGGTGTTCTGTGTCATTGCGGAGTGGCTGGGACCTTCAGCTCAGCTCCTCCGTGGTGGCGTCCCCAGGTTCTCGGCACCCCCATGTTCCTCTTCCCACGTCTCCAGCCGCGTCCAAGGAACGGCGCTCAGGACGTTCCAAAGGCTGAAGGGTTCTGGATGCTCCTTCACTTCAGGAAAATGGGAACCGTTCCAAGAAAGGGATTGAGGGTGATGAGACATTCCCAGAGAAGCTGTGGCTGCCCCAGGATCCCTGGAAATGTCCAACGACATTGGACATTGGTGTTGGAGCAGCCTGGGCCAGTGGGAGGTGTCCCTGCCATGGAATGGGTGGGATGGGATGGGATTTAAGATCCAACCCGAACCATTCCGTGATTCCACGATACAGATAAACAGGTGTTCATCCATATACAGAATTGCTGAATCCACATATAGAATTTTGTTCCTGTTTCTGACCTATGTCAGATAAAAACTCCCAGATTTTCATGTCACGGGAATGATGTCCTGGAAGGATTCCATCCCCAAATCCACAGCTGATACCTCTCGGTGTCCCTCTTTTATTCCATCTCCTACTCTCCTGCTTCTCTCCTCCTGGTTATAAATCAGTGCTGATGGAATTAAAATCATTCCAGTGCATAAAAGGCAAAAATTCCTGAAATACAACATTTTAGTGATTCTACAACCACTCCGTGGCATCATTCTCTAGATTACAAAATCCTCGATTAATTCCTCAACAGGCTCCTCTTGGATTTATATCCTTTTTCTTCTTTATCCTACTACATTCTTATATTAAATCCAAATAAAAAACCAATATCTTATCTCATTCCTGCCTATAATTCCTTGTGCTTGGAAATAATGATCCAAGCTCTCACAAATATTTTTGACAGCACCATTTTTTATCCTGTTTTTTTGGGGGTTTTTTTATTATTGCTCTTCGCCTCCCTCCTAATTTGATTTGCATTTTTCATGCCTTTTCCGCTTTCCCCACAAGTCAGCAAAACGATTCCTGTGGAATATTTTGTATTCCTGGGCCACCGCCGCGGCAGGAAAATAAAATTCTGATTAAAAAAACATGGAAGTTCCTTTTTCTTCCTGCCACGGCCTCCTGGAAAATCGATAGGAATTAAATGCTGCACATAAAAATATTATTAGAGTTTTATAGGGTTTTTTAGGGTTTAATTAATAAAGTCAAGCAGTTTCTTTGGGGTTTTTTTTTTTGGAGGGGGGGGGCTCTCATAAAAATCAAAGAAAAAAGTTTATTAAGTAATTATTAGGAGAGCAAAGAGTAACAGAAGGGACATTTGAGGAGCATTTTTGCCCAAGGAAAGGAATAAAATTAAGGTTGATTGAGATGGGTGAAAAGCTCTGCAACAGTCGCAGGCCTGGAAAGGAGAGGAGAAAAAATCGGCGTAATAAATTATTTAATTCGCTGTAAAGGACTGCAAGGAAAATAGGAATTAGTTGGATCCCAACCTTGCTCCACGTGATCAGAAATTATCCCAGGAATGGCTGCAAGAAGGATAAAGGAAAAGGGAACAAGGGAATTTTTTTTTTGGAGGGGGAGGAGGAAGTGATGGGTTTTATTTGTGGAGTCACAATTTCCTTTCAATGGTTTGCATTAAAAAATGGAAATTGAAATTGAAGTGGAAATGGAAATTGAAATTGAATTTTAAAATGTTAGTATTCCAGAAATTTTCCGGAAGATTCTAAAAGAGGCTGGGAGGTGGTTGGAAATCACAGGGAGGGAGAAGCCAAAGGATTTTCCAGGACAAGGAATGTTCATCCCGGAGCAACCAGAGATGAGTCAACCCCTTCCTTCCCTTTAGGATGCAGAAATGAAAAGGAAGAACAGAAAGGGCAGGAATTTTCCCTTTTCCCATAAAAGAGTTGCTCCAGCAATTAAAATACTTTGGAAATACGAAGGATTTGGGAATATTTAAGATTTGCTGGATTTTCCACTCGTTCTCCAGCCGTGCCTTGGTCTGGCTCCAGTGATTCCAACGGAAGTGTGGCTGATTCTCATGGAATTCGGGACCTGGTTGAATCCTCCTTGGATTTCCTCCCAGGAAAAGCATCTTTACTCCACACGGCTCCATCAATCCCATATTTTGGACCATGTGGAGCAAAGAAGCTTTTCCTGGCAGGAAATCCATGGGGATTCCAGCAGGTCCTGCTGCTCCAGGATCCCAAGAAACTCAGAAACTCGTGGAGATCTGAGCGTGGTGTCATTTCCTGGGATTTGTGTGAGATTCCTGTAAACACAGCTCCGTTAGGATTCGGGGATGTAATGAACAGGAAAGCCATTCCTCATTAGAGACCTCTGAAGGAAAAGCACATCCTCGTTATCTCGCTAACGAAGCCCGATCAATGAGCGGCTTTTCAATCCCGGCATTAATGGGGAATCCAATATTTCCCTGAGTGCTGCACAGGGCCAGAAATTCACAGCAGCACCTCTGGAATTCGGCTGCAAGATGAAAACAAGGGAGGTGAAAAAAAAAAAGGGGGGGGGGGGGGGGGGATGGGTGGGAATTTGCCTGAGAGGAGCGGGATTTGAAACCATGGATGCACTTGTTTGATGGAGTCTGGAATGGGTTGGGGTGGAAAGAACCTTAAATCCCATCCAATCCCACCCATTCCATGGGCAGGGACACCTCCCACTGTCCCAGGTTGCTCCAAGCCCCAATGTCCAACCTGGCTTTGGACACTTCGAGGGACCCAGGGGCAGCCACAGCTTCTCTGGGAATTCTATTCCAGGGTCTTCTCAGCCTCCCAGCCAGGAATTCCTTCCCAATATCCAAACTAAATTTCCCCTCTGGCAGTGGGAAGTCATTCCCTGTGTCCTGTCCTCCCATCCCTTATCCCCAGTCCCTCTCCAGCTCTCCTGGAGCCCCTTTAGGTACCCTCACCTTTCCCTGGAGCCTTCTCCTCTCCAGGTGAACATTCCCAGCTCTCCCAGCCTAGCTCCAGAGCAGAGGGGCTCCAGCCCTGGGAACATTTCCATGGATTCCTCTGGAATCTTTCAAGCAGCTCTTCATCCTCCTGCTGTTGGACCCTGGAGGTGGATGGAGCTGTGCAGGTGGGATCTCACCTGAGCAGGGCAGAGCTGGGACCACTTCCCAAAAATGCCCTGGCTCCTGAGGGATCTGGGCAGCAAAACTCCCTCGTGGGCTGTTGGGACCGGGAATTCTGGAATCCCCAGAGCCACTGGGGAGGTTGTTCCCTCATCCGTATGAACTGAAGGCCTTGCCCAGTATCCCGGGAAAATCCCAGATTTTCCCTCAGCAAACCCGGGTAAACGGAACTCCAAATGTTCCACAGCCAGGCTGGGATGTTTCCTCTGGGCCCAGCGATATTTTTTAATTCAGGGAGAACATTTTTATTTGCTCCTGATTAAGAACCTCTGATGGCAGAGCCAGCAAGGGTCAAGAGGCAATTAAGAAAGGAAAATCCTGCTTTTCACTGCTGGGAGAAACAGTTAATTAATGAAACAAGTGGAAAAGAGAGAGAGGGGGAAGAGCTGAACTGCAATTTGGAAAATTTAAGGAGCTTTCTATCAAATGAATTGATTACCAGCCTAATCATAACCAGGACTCTTGGATTAGCAGCTAATTTGGGGAATCAATTAATAGCAGTATTTTTCCAATCACAGTTTCCAGGGAATTCAGTGCAGCAGGTTTTTGGAGATAACAGATGCTGGATTAAGGGGCTGTGGAATGATTCCCTGTCAATGTAACAGCTCTGCTTCCAGGATTTTTATTTTTAGGGATTTTTTTTTTTCCCTACATGTGACTGGGTTTTGGGTGAGTTATTTTAATTCCTTTCTTGTTGCCTGGGCACTTTCTCTCGCTTTTTTTTTTTCCTATTGAAGAACAAATTATTCTCCCAAGAACTTTTTAGTGCTCCCTGCTCTGTTGGAGGGTTCGCGGTATAATCTCCTCTCTGGGGGTTGAGCAGGAATTTTTCTGCTGAAAGAAAAACTCAAAATTTACGGAAAACTTTGTGGGAATTTGCTCTTCTCATTCTTTAAGGCAGTTGGGGCTGGGATGCTACGGGAGGAGAACACTGGAAATCTGGAATTCTGTCCCTTACCTGCTCGCTGGGATGGATTCTGTGGGAACCACAAATAAATAATTTCAATTTAACAATTTTATCCCATGAAAATGGGACCGGATCCAGCGCAGTTCAGAAGAACAAATCGCTGCCTATTAATTAGCAGATGCGCAATTAAATGAATCCTGCAGCGTATTTTGGCAATAATTCTGTGCCAGTGGGACAAACTGAGGAGTTTGTTTGCCACAACCAGGCTGGAATTATCCCAGGCCGGAGCAATCTTTGGGGCCATGGATTGATCCATCAGTTCAGTACCTGAGGAGGTTCCTGCAGCGTTCCAGCCCCGATTTTGGGCTGAAAACACAAATATTTGGGCTCTAGGTATGGAAAAGTTCCCAAAGCGCTCATCTGAGGACCGTGAGTTTGGATCACCCTTTGTGTCTTCTGATTCCTGTTGTTAAAAAACGTGGATTTAGGAGAAAACTTGGCATTTAAACCACGGGAAAATGGATGTGTTCAGCAGTCCCATGCTCCATGGGGTGCTCCATGAAGCCAGAGCTGGATTTAACAGGAAAACAGCCAAATTCCCATTTTTTTGTGTGTGTGTGTGCCTGTGGTCACCACTGGTCAGTGGCCACCCGAAAAACCAGGACCAGCTCCCCCAGCCCATGGATTTTCCATCTCTGCTCCCGAATGAAGATGGGAACAAACCCATCCCACCCCTCCTTTCGAGGTCAGTTCCTCAAGATCAGTTTTTTCTGTACAAAATCATCAATAAATTTTTTTAATGCAACTAATTGGAATCCCAAGGAATTCCCATTCCCAGCTGTCCTGGGGAACATCCCACTGGAAATCCACATGAACCTCCTGAAGGATCAGTTCTTTTGGAAGACCATCCTGACTTTAAAATCTGAGATTTTCAAAATTAAAACCATTTTCTTTCCATAATTTCCATGGAGCCAAGGCTCTGGCATTCAGCTCCAACAGGAATTGAGATTTGGGATGTCAGAGAGAGGCACTAAATAGTTTTTTTTCCTGATTAAAGTGATAAAAACCCTTCCATTATCCATCATTTATCAGAAGATCCAGTCTTCCAGTCTGATATTCCTTGGTAGAATTCCAAATTGCGGAAAAATGAACTGAAATCTGGAGCATTTTGAAACCTTTCTGGTTTAAAACCCAAAATGGCATCATGCAGTCAAAAACCAGGAGGGCGTCAGACACTGGCGGATCCAAGTGAAATCCCACACGGAATCTTCTGCTTAATGAATTCCCCCCCCCTCCAAAAAAAAAAAAAAACATTCCTTAAAATATGATGAGAAAAAAAATAGGCAGGAACAAGATGTTTTAGGAAGTTCTAGACTAAACCAAGACTAAAAAAGGCTTTTCCTGCAAATTCCGTCTCACAACTCTCATTTGATATTTTCCTGCTTCCAATAGCTCTTTTTTTCCCATCCATGGAGCAGCAGGAATTTTACTCCTCAAGCTGTTCCATCTCAGATTCCCTGGGTTTTCTGGGGCTTTTTTTCCTGGTGCTAAATCCATCCCTGCTGGAGCATCCAGTTTATAGAATCCCATCACAAAATATTTGGGAAAGCTGGCGGTTTATCCACAGAAATATTTTGGAGCAAATATCTCTGTGTCGTTTCGCGTCTGCCAATTCCCATTCCCAACTTTTTCGCCTCGGGAGTGTCCTAAAAATTTCTTTTTCGATGCTCACTAAAATTGATTTTACGGCCCAATTTTTTTTTTTTTTAACTATGAAAATTTATGAGTTACAAATAGATTCTGTTCTCCTCACCGCAGGATGTGGGACCTGGAATAAAAGCAGCACATGGAATAAAAGAAGTAACAGGAAAAGCGTGGAGGAAAGTGGAAATTAGGGAATGGAAGGTGTTGGATGAGCAGGAGTTCTGCCTTTTAAAAATCTGCTTGGAAAATTGGGATTTATTATTCCATGTGGGGAATTTGGAGGAGATAAATCCTAAATGTGACATATTTGAGTCCAGAAATTGTGGTGAGGAAGCGCATGAGGAGTGAAGAGGGGGAAATATTTGGAATTAATCTCATGGGAATATTCCCACATGGAAACAGAGAGGAGCTGAGGCTGCCCCAGAATCCCAAAATTCCCCGCTAAATTCCTGGCGAATTCCTCCCTGTTCCTCCCAAAGGAGGCTTTATTTGGGACAGAAACAAACAAACAAAAAAAATCCTGCAACAATTAAGGTTTATTTTTCCATTGGAGTGTCTGGAAATTGGTTTTGTTCTAAATCCCGCTCTAATTGTTGGTTCAGGGAGGTCCCCGGGAGAGTCTTGTGGCAGCAAATTATGAATTGACAGCTCGAAAATAACATTTTCCACCTCTTGTTTCCGACCAGCTCCCTCCCTCCCAACATCATTTCTGCATTTTGCCCCGAGCTGAATTAATTCCCAACTCAAATATTCCTCCAAATTCTGTCAGCAGCTGTTTAAATCCACAGATTTCAGAGCTCCGCGTTTGTTTCTCCGCTCTGAAAACGTTGTCATTAAATACGGGATGAAATATTTATGCAGCACGACTTTAAAGCAAAGAATGTTTGATCACAAGAGGTTTTCTTTAATTGAAATAATCTCGGTGTGGAGCCGGAGTTTAATTTAAACCCTGCCTTGTTAAAACTGAAACTAAGGGCGTGCAATGACATCTGTAGTGCTTTTCAAATTCAAGTAATTATATTATTATGAATTTTTTATTACGCGGGAAATCAAACCGTTTCCACGTTGCCCTCGGTAGGATTTAATTGTGGATTTCTGTGCTGTGATTAATAAATAAAATAAATATATGCAAATGCGGGTTGTGCACAGCGTTAAAGTCAAGATTTTGGGAGCTACCTGAAATAAATAAAACCTGGGGAAAAGCACGGTGAGAAATCCTCTCCATCTGGGAAGCTCTGGCGCACAGTCATCATTAAAAGTAATTTTTTAAAAATTTTAAAATAATAATAAAATTTAAAAAATAAATATAATAATAAAAAATAATAAAAACAAAATGATAAAATGATAAAATGATAAAATGATAAAATGATAAAATGATAAAATGATAAAATAATTAAATAAATAAATAAATAAATAAATAAATAAATAAATAATAAAATATAATTCCGAATTTTTAAATTTCGAAAATAATTTTCAAATAATTTCAAATAATTTTAAAATAATTTTTAAATCTTTTAAATTAATTTTAAATTAACTTAAAATAATTGAAAGTGACCTCGCAGCAGAGGCCGCTTCCTAAGAGAGATGCTTAAGGTGGGATTCCCTTCTCAGAAATGGGAATGTCGATATCCTCATCTAATTATTGGGAATTCCTTCAAAATTTCCAGAGAAAACCAGGAATTTCTGGAGGAGTTTCTTCATCTAAACTTCTCCTGGGCCATCCCCTTCACCCCTGTGAGCTGAGATGTGCCGGGGTGGGCAGAAATTCCTTTTCCTTCCTGGGATCCTGGGCTTAAATCCTGGTTTTACCAAGTTTATCCCAGCTCCTGAGTGATCAATCCCACCAGGACATCACAGTTTGAGCGGTTTGGGAATGAATTCCCGGGGATGCAGGGATGAGACAAAAGAAGGCAAAGTTTTGCAGGAACAAAATAAAAACAAGGACGAGCACTTCCATCAGGATGAGCTGGGTGATAATATTTTTCCAGCTCCCCAAATCCCTGGGATGGCAATTCCTGGCCTGGATTCCAGCCCTGAGCACGAGGAATGCCCGGCGATGGGAGAGGACTTGGAAGCAGCAATCAAGATTTTATCAGCTCCTTCTCAAAGAAAAAAAGATTTGGAATGCACTTCCCAAGGGCTGGAAATTCCTGTGGAATTTCGAAGGTGTCTTTGAGGATTTCAGCTCCTTCTGGAAACATGGAGTGGAGGTTTTGGAGTCAGAAATGGGAATACTGACATTATTTCAGGTGGACATTGGGCTTCCAAAAGTCTCAGCAATCCCAAATCACATTTCCAAGGTCAAGATTTAAGGGAAATCTCCAAAAGAATCAGGAAAGAAGAACCCAGCATCCCCTGACCGTGGGGACTTGTCCTGTATCCCAAAAGGGGAAGGCAAAATTGTGATAGAACCAGAGGGAGTGGTTTTATACAAAATAGGCAAGATTTAGATGGGGTATTGGGAAGGAATCTTTGGCTGAGAGGGTGGGAATGGGCTGGGATGGAATTCCCAGAGCAGCTGAGGCTGTCCCTGAATCCCTGGAAGCATCCAAGGCCAGGCTGGGCATTGGGGCTTGGAGCAGCCTGGGATGGTGGAACGTATTCAGGGCTTGGAATAAAACGAATTTGAAGCCCCTTTCCACCCAAAATCATTCCTGGATTCTCTGATGCCCTGATCCCAGTCCTCCCCTGTCATTCCAGAGAGGATCAGAGGTCACCCCTTCCTTCCAGATCCCCCCCCAGCCTATGCTCCGACCTCCACCATCTCTTCCACCCTTCCCTGACCCTCCACACCAAAAATAATCTTCCAATCCCAGCCCAAACCCTCATCTCCACGGCAGAAAACCTGGTTAGAGCCATCTCGGGAGGAGAGAAATTATTATTCCTGTCTTTTTTCCCGGTTGGAAACTTCCCTGTGAACTCAGCAACCCCCATCCATCCAGCCTGATGATCCTCCAGGTGTTTTCCAAACTTAATGATTCCATGATTCTCTTCTACGATCCTTTCCCGTTCTTAGCAGGGATGAATTCCTTAACGGCTCTTTCAGGGGTTCCTCGTGGCTTCATTAATTTGAGGAATTGGAGCTGGGAGCAGAAACCTTCTCCGGAACCCTGGAAATGAAGTTTGGTCCTGCAGACTTGCTTGGCATCAAACGATTCCAGTAATTCGGAGATAAATCTGCTTATGGGAAACACTGCACCACCTTTGGATAAAAAATAGCGGGAATAAAGAGATGGGAGCAGTTCAGATCTCTGATTAGCAAAATCAAGCTGGGTTTTAAATGATCCAGGATTTCAAACCTCTTTCTTAGGAGCCCATCCCATGGGGTTCGCTCTGCTCCTGACCCGCCCTTCCCAAAGGTGGGTTCAATTCCCGAATTTCTGAAGCATGTGTGAACCAAATCCCCCTAAAAAAAAACCCAAAAACAGATCCAAGAATGGTTTAACCAGGAAATGGAGGAGCAGGGGCTCAGCTGAATCTGACAGAGATATTCCAATATTTTATCCGCTGGATCCCGAGCCTAAGGAACTCTGGGAATGGGATGTGAGTTGCCTCTCCAAGGCCAGGTGATCTCTCTGCACGTCAATAAATTGACTTTTATCAAAGGGGGGAGCAACGACTCCCAGGAAGGAAAATCTGACAATTCCCAGCTCTATTTGCTCCCAGGAAAATCCCTCTGCACCTCTGAGGGCGTTTCAGAGATCCCAACATGTGATTTTCCAACTGGGAATGAAAGGGAGGAGTGTCTAAAATTTTTTTGACTAAATAAGGCATTGGGCAGACAGAAATAATCCAACATCCAAAGGAAGAAAAACAAACAAAAAAATCCCTCTATATTAAAAAAAAAAACAACCAGCAAACAAAGGGGAAATTTATTTCTTTTGCTCTTTTTTTCTATCCAAATAACCCACGTGAGGAGAAGAAATGTTTTCTTAGGAATGATTTTTATTTGCATCCTTGGGAGCATTTTTAAGGAAATATCCAAGATTGAAGTCCTGCCCGGCTGCCAACCTTGATGATCAATTCATACTCAGAGAAGCAGAGGAAAGTGTTTGGTGTTGTTTGCAAGCATTAATTAAAAAGAAATTATTTGGACTCGTTTTCCAAAATGGGATGCGCTGCCTTCCAAAGATTCAGGGAATCAGTGTGAGAGGCGGGAACTGTAAATATTCAGGAGTTTCCAAAGGTGCTTTGGTCACTAATTGGAAGGGAAATGTAAATATTGCACTTCCCAAAAACCTCGTTTAACGGGGTTTGTTTTTTTCCCTCGGAAGCTTTTCCAATATTCTTCAGGAGATACGAATTTTGATATTGATTGGAATGAAACTTGTCCATAAAAACAGCTCCTATTTAAAGGTTTTCCTGGGAGCTCAGCTGGGAGCTCCTCCAATCCCTGACTCCTGTCCCAACAAGCAGCTGCAACACAGAATCCTGAAATTATTTAGGCTGGAAAATCCTCCAAAATTGAGTCCAACCATTCCCAGCACTTCCAGGGCCACCACTGCCCCACATCCCCAATGGTAACATCCACATGGATTTTGAATCCCTCTAGAATGGGGACACCACAGCTGTCCCAGACCACTGTGCCAGGGTTTGAAAACCCTTTCCATGACAAAAAAATTCCAAATATCTGAACTTTCTGTGATCCATTTCCTGAAGAACCTCCCACCTGAGGGACAAAGCAGAGGCAAACTCCAGCTCGTTGCTCCATGATTTTGTTTTCACGGAATTAATCAGACTCAGATTCATTACAGCTCTGAGGCAAAATCCTCCTGTTTGCTCGTGTTCTATCCGGCCATGGCAGTAAAGTCCGTGGAAAACTGGGAAATGAGGTGGGAACAGGGATCTCAGATCCGCAATTTCCTCAAGTGCTCCAGGTGAGGCCGTGTCATGGGTCTCGGTGCAGGATGTCCCCAGCAGGGCGTGTTCTGTCACCAGCTGTTAAACCAGCTGGGGCCGTGTTCTTTCTCCCTTCCAGGACCCATCCTCCCTCCAGGGGATATCTGCTGTCCATGGGCCATCCAGGCTCACTGCAGGGCTGATACAATCCCATCATCCCACGGGGAGAGGCTCCACCCAGGGGGAGGAGCCCAGCATTCCCGCCTGGATCAAAGCTGGCATTCAGAACAGCAGCACGGCCTGTGTGCACTGGATTCCCAGAGGGAGAGCGGACCCATGTCAGCACCACTGGAGCCTTCTCCAGGATCATCTCTGCTCCAGCAGAACCACATCTGTCACTGCAGGAGGACTGGGTTGGGCTGACACCAACACCCTGACCAACAGGGGTCAGCTCCTGTCCTGACTCTGCCAGGGTTTGCTTTTTGTACTGCTACATTTTTATTTTCAATATCCCTAATAAAGAACTGTTATTCCTATTCCCATATCTTTGCCCGAGATCTCCTTAATTTCAAAATTATAATTCTTCAAAGGGAGGGGGTTTGCATTCTCCATTCCAAGGGAGGCTCCGGTTTTCCCTGCCGGACACCAAATCAAGACAGGCTGAGACTCTGCATCAGATCCTCCCACTTCCTCTGGGAAACACATTCCAGTCTTCTTTAACTCTGTTGGAAAGCATTAAAAAAGAGGAATTTGGGGCTTTGGTTGAACATGGAATCATGGAATTGTTTGGGGTGGAAGGGACCTTAAGGCCCATCCAATTCCACTCCCTGATCTGGCCAGGGACACTCCCAGGTTGCTCCAAGCTCCGTCCATAAACAGGAATTTCCAAACATAACTCCCCCAAAGATTTCCATTCAGCGTTCTGTGCCTAAATCAGCTTTTATGAGCCCCTCTCTTCCGATGGGAAATAAAAGAATTCCAAGCTTCTTTTCCAGGCTTAAAAAAAACCACGGATCAGAGATGGGAGATACGTGCACGGCACATTAGGGTGGATTTGGCATCCTTATCTCCCTGCTTTTGGAAATATTTAGTCTTTGTTTGCTCCTCCATTTGCTGCAGGACATTGGATCATCCATTCCACATTTGCCTTTCCACGGCAAAATTCCTGAAGCACGGGAAGCTTTAATCTGCTGGAAAAAAAATAACATTATATCGATAACTAAGCTGCTTTTCATGAGTTACACTAAATCAAGGCTTTTGCTGATAACATTAATGATTGTGCAGAGCCTGGATTAAAGTGGGAATTACAGCAAATCCTGCTTTTCCTATTGTCAAATGGGAAAATTGACTTGCTTTCCTCAAGGGCTCCTTGAAACCAAAGGAAAATGAGACCAGAGTTTGGAAAGTCCACCTCTGGACGGAAATGCAACTTCTTGGCCTTCCAGCAGGAGCAGGGGAGGAGGCAGAGAAGGGTTCTCACCTCTCCACAAGGAGAGGGACAGCATTCCAAGGGTTTTAGTGGATCCTGCAGGAATGGGACAGATACATTTTGTCCCGGGAACCCGCAGTGTCCATTTTCATCTGGCTGGGGCTCATTCTGTGGCTCAAACCCACAAAAGGTTGAGTTCATAAAGCCTCTCTTGCAGATTGTGCTCTCCCACGTGGATGCAGCTCCTTTGAGAGGTCTGGGAAGAGCAGAGGGATTCAAGGAACACTTTGAGATCATAAAAGTCCCTTCAAGTCCTCAGTGATGAACCATCAATAATTTGCTCCTATTGAATTTCAAAAGTGCTTCAATTTCCTCTCACTGGTGTAATTGGGAAGCTGTTCCAGAGTGTCCCTAGTCCTGGTGTCCCAAATTCTTCGGAATTGGAGTTTATTCCCATTTAGGCCATCAGGAAGCTGATGGCCTAAACTGATGCCTTGGAAGGCTGACCTACAACAGAGACTGGACAGTGGTGGAGAATACAGAAGATATTTATTAAAAGGCCTTTAAGGACACACCTTGGGCAGGACAAGAGTCTGGACAGGGCTGCACCCAAGGTGCATTCAAAATGGGCATAAAATGGTCACAAAATGGTCACAAAATGGACACAAAATGGACACAAAATGGACACAAAATGGTCACAAAATGGTCACAAAATGGTCACAAAATGGACACAAAATGGACACAAAATGGTCACAAAATGGTCACAAAATGGACACAAAATGGACACAAAATGGACACAAAATGGACAAACGGTCACCAGGTCTCACACTTTTCCAAGTTCTGGTCCATTTGCACATTGGGGTTGAATTGTCCAATCCCAGCTGCAGGTGATGCAGTCCCATCCTTCTTGTTCTCTCCCTCCAGCCCACCCTTGTTTGTGCCTTTGGGCCTGAACACTTGTCCCAGCTGTCCTTGGTGTGCAGCAGGAGAAGGATTTGTTTTGTGTCCCTGCTGTGTGCAGAGCTGAGTGACACTGACTGTGAGCTCAGAGCTGCGCCCCTGCGCACCGCAGAACATGAAAATATGAAAGCTGAAGCTTAAGGCATCACAAGCACTCTCAGTCTGAGCCCTTTGGAAGGGGAACAGAATTGGTCCTCACTCTCCACCGCTGACACATCTCTGCCCATGCTGATCGTCCCATGTCTGATCCCATCTAGGTTTAGATACTGTCTATGCTCCTCAAATCCCTTCTCCACGGAAAAACCTTTCTGTTTTCTCAGGAGCTTCTGGCTTCAGAGGAAGCCATTCTTCTGGTAAAGAACCTTAGAGATTTTTTTACCAGGTGATTCTTCCAGTCGTCCTTGGAATGCTCCTCTGACCTTGCTCACTTTGTCCACCTCCCAAAATCTTCCATCCTGCCTCTTCAAAGGCCTCACACAGATTCTTTCCAACCCAACCCACCCCACAATTCCATGATTTTTTCATTAATGTGAAAAAAACCCAAGGAGAGCACAGCCCTGGCTTCACTCTGTGGAAAAACGCTCCATCCAACAGAAAGTCAAGTCTCTGGAGCATCCACAGGTTGTCCAAGATAAAAGGAGCAGAGGAATTTGGTTTTAAAAGGTGGGAAACCTCAGCCTGCTTGGCTGAGCAATCAAAGAGCACCTGGAGCAGCTGTTTTCCAACATCTGTCTCTTTTTTTTATATTTCCATTGTTCAAGAAACATCTCCTGGATGGTTTCTCTCCTGTCCTGCAATCTTTGGGTTGGAAAAAGGACAGAATAACCAGTGCTGGGTTCTCTGTGGGTCAGCAGGGCAGCTGGGACAGAGAAAATCAGTGTTTACCGTTTTTTTAGGAATTCTGGGATCTCTCCTGGTGATGTCCCAGGCTAATCCCTGGAGTGGGATTGGTATTTAAAAATTTTCATGCACTGGAGTTTAAGTCTGAAGTTGTCTCGCTCTTTTCCTAATATCCAGCCTAAAGCTCCCTCAGATTCCCTCAGGTCCTGCTTTCCCTTTTTATCCTGACTCCCCACTTTGGAAATTCACCTTTAAGACTTTTAACTTCCCATCCTGAACTTCCATTTGAACTTCTGCAAGAAAGTGAATCAGAAAGTAGATTTTTTTTTCCCCCCTCATTGTGGAGAACGTCCTGCTCAGAAATTCAAATGAAAGAACATTTATTCATCCCGGTGCTCAGGCATGGAAATCTCTGCGCTTGGAGTACAAACACAAAGATCCCTTTTATTTTAATCTCTCTCCTGCAAATCAGCAGAGCCCTATCGTTTTCCAAATTCAAAACTCCAAGGATTAAACCCAACTGGCAAACACAGCTTGAGAATCGTTCCGTGGCCCAAATATGACGATTACAAAATGGAGATGAAAGAGGCAATTCCAAGAGAAACTTCTGTTCCTTCCCAGGACTGAAGAAGATAAGCCTTAACTACATGTGCATGAAAAAAAAAAAAAAAAAAAAAAAAAAAAAAAAAAAAAAAGCAATTTGATTTCTTTTTCCAACAGGAAAACCTCCAGGATATTGCTCTAGGTCTCGGAGCAGTGTGTCTGGAGGATAAATAAAACCCCAGGGGTTCACTTGCAGATGAGAGCTGTAATTATTGATTAATCCTGATTTTGGGAGGCTTGGGAGCAAGACTGACTCTAAATAAACCACGGGCAGAACGCCTCTCTCCCAGCATGGAATTCCAATGACCCCTCTCCAGAACTGCCGGGTGTTTTCAGCCTTACCAGGGGATAAGTGTCATCTCTGGCAGGGGGGAGATGGAGTAAACACCCCCAAGTTTTTGGGACAGAGTTTTAATGAGGATTAAACCAGGCCGCTAAAATGAAAATGGAGAGAAAAAAAAAAAAAAAAAGTGGAACATTTTAAGTAGATTTTCCATCCTGAAGAGAGAGAGGCTTGTTTTTAGAGGAAAAAGGGTTTCTTGTTTAAATTATTATTTTTAATTATATATTCTTTATATAATTCATTTTTTTAATTATTTATTATCCTGTTTATTAATAGCAACTGGAGGAAATTGCCTAACCGTGTTAAGCACATTCCAGACATCCAGGGAAGGCTCCAGGTCCCCATCCCAAAAACTCCAAAATTACAAGAGACTTTGACTCCTTCAGATCCTTTTCATTCATTCCGACCACTTGATCCCAGGGAAAACTCTGCCCTGTGGTGGATCTATTTCAATTTGGGAATCTTGGCCTTTTCCTTTTGGAATCAGGCATCATATCCATGTGGGTTGTGTTCCCAAAGGAATTATGCTGTAATGTCTGGAAAGGGGTTGAAAAGTCTTTTTTTTTAATCTCTGATCATGGAGAGAAGGTGCCCTCTGTGAGAAAATTCCTTGCATACAGGAGGTACTGGGAACTGGGATTTATGATCATTAATTGGAAAATCTGAGGGGTAGGAATGCAGGAAAATCCTGCCAGTGATGCCTGAAGTTTTACCTTCCATGTATTTCATGTTCTGTGGTGCGCAGGGGCGCAGCTCTGAGCTCACAGTCAGTGTCACTCAGCTCTGCACACAGCAGGGACACAAAACAAATCCTTCTCCTGCTGCACACCAAGGACAGCTGGGACAAGTGTTCAGGCCCAAAGGCACAAACAAGGGTGGGCTGGAGGGAGAGAACAAGAAGGATGGGACTGCATCACCTGCAGCTGGGATTGGACAATTCAACCCCAATGTGCAAATGGACCAGAACTTGGAAAAGTGTGAGACCTGGTGACCGTTTGTCCATTTTGTGTCCATTTTGTGTCCATTTTGTGACCATTTTGTGTCCATTTTGTGTCCATTTTGTGACCATTTTGTGACCATTTTCTGACCATTTTGTGACCATTTTGTGACCATTTTGGGTCCACCTTGGGTGTATCCCTGGCCAGGCTCTTGTCCTGCCCAAGGCGTGTCCTTCAAGGCCTTTTAATAAATATCTTCTGTATTCTCTTAGCTCTGTCCAGTCTCTGTTCCAGCTCAGCGTTCCCAAGGCACCACCACTGTTCCAGTGGGAGGAGATCAGGTTGGATATAAGGATTTCAGGGAAAGGTTCTTCCCTCAGAGGGTGCTGGGCACTGCCCAGGCTCCCCAGGGAATGGGCACATTCCCAAGGCTTCCAGAGCTCCAGGAGCTCCCAGGGATGCCCAGGGTGGGATTGTTGAGGGATCTGTGCAGGGACAGAGTTCAGCTCAATCACCCTTGGATGATCCCTTCCCACTCAGGATATTCCATGATTCCACCTCTGGCAGCATCTGAGCTTTGGGTCCATCATGGTCTGAGGTTTTGGAAAACCTTTGGCTTCCATTTCCTTTGACATCTCACCCCTCAAAACGTCTGGAAAATTGTCAGAGTTTCAAATCTTTGACCACTGACGGCACAGGGCTGAAAGAAACCGCAAAATTCCACATGGAGAATATCCACACACTGAGTTCTGCTTTGCATCGAGAACCACCGGAATTATCGGGTGGGTGTGATGGGATATTTGATAAGTGGGGAATGTTTATGAAATAGAAAATACAGCAAATATCCAGATTTCTGTGGAGAATGGAAAACGCTTGGAAAATTCAGGTTGTTTTTTGTTTTCAGGGAGTTGGTTGGACAAGTGTGTGAGGTGGTTGGACAGATGGGCAGGATCATCATTTGGGAATATCATCCTTTGGGATATCAGAACATGATCAACAGGATCATCATTTGGGATATCATCAACTGGGATATCATCAGTTGGGATATCATCAGTTAGGATATCATCAGTTGGGATATCATCCTTTGCGATATTGTCCTTTGAGATATCTTAATTTGGGATATCATCATTTGAGATATCACCATTTGGGATATCATCAATTGGGATATCATCAACTGGGATACCATCAGTTGGGATATCATCCTTTGGGATATCAGAACATGATCAACAGGATCATCATTTGGGATATCATCAATTGGGATATCATAGTTTGGGATATCATCAGTTGGGATATCATCAGTTGGGATATCATCCTTTAGGATATCAGAACATGATCAACAGGATCATCATTTGGCATATCATCAATTGGGATATCATCAGTTGGGATATCATCCTTTGGGATATCAGAACATGATCAACAGGATCATCATTTGGGATATCATCAATTGGGATATCATAGTTTGGGATATCATCAGTTGGGATATCATCAGTTGGGATATCATCCTTTAGGATATCAGAACATGATCAACAGGATCATCATTTGGGATATCATCAATTGGGATATCATCAGTTGGGATATCATCCTTTGGGATATCAGAACATGATCAACAGGATCATCATTTGGGATATCATCAATTGGGATATCATAGTTTGGGATATCATCAGTTGGGATATCATCCTTTGCGATATTGTCCTTTGAGATATCTTAATTTGGGATATCATCATTTGAGATATCACCATTTGGGATATCACCATTTGGGATATCATCAATTGGGATATCATCCTTTGGAATATCAGAACACGATCAACAGGGTCGTCATTTGGGACGTCATCTTTTGGGTTATCGTCATTTGAGATATCAAGAAATTATCTTGTGGAGGATCTGCTGTTCTGACCTTGCACTCCTTGCTCACCTCTCACCACCCTCAGTCCTGTCCCATCCCAGGTCCCTCCCAGCCCAAACCATTCCATAATTCTGTGAAATTTTCATCCATGTGAAAGACCCAAATCAATAACAAACTAATCTCACACTGTATCAAAAGTATTAAATATTTCCCCTCCCAACTTTATTTTCGCTCTGGCTGCACTATTAAAAACAGAGATTTTCAAAGATAAAAATTAAAGATAAAAATTAGAGATTTAAAAAAAAAAAAAAAAAAAAAGGATCTGATAAATTTATAATTCCTGCGTTTACTTTGCCGGAAATCTGAGCTGGCCTCATCCATCCAACTTCTATTGCAGTATCCTTAAAATTCCACAACGTATTTGGTGCCACCTGACTTCCAGATCTATGTTCCGGAGGATTCCGAGTTTTCCCAGGAGCAACTGTGGGAATTCAAGCCTTTCCAGCTGCCTGGATGTTGTTATTTAGCTGATGCCTCTGACGCCACATCTTAACTCTGTTAATATTTGAAACAATAACCCGAAAATCTCGCTAATGAAGATTGCAGATGCCGTTAATTAGGAGTAAATAACGAAGAGAACAGGGTGCTAATGAGCAGCGATTGTGCTGAGTGTCAGGAAAGTGAAAACAAACAAGGAATTGGTTTAATACAGCCTAATAAATTCCAGGAACAAAAGATGGATGTTGGCCCCATAAATTCTCAGGCATCGAGGAACAAAGGACGGATTTCATCTCCTTTTGCTCAATATTTGTTGGATTTCTCTGTGTTCCAACATCTCTAAAACCAATAAAACGGATTTGGAAACGCGGCCCAACTTTTAAGCAGTGATTTAATTGATCCTGGACCAATTTTCACGAGACTGTAGTTGGATTTTCCATCACAGCAAATTTCTAAAATTAATATTGGTGAACATTTCACTGGATTCAAAAGGGCAACAAAACAAGGAAGATCCAATGGCTGCATTATTAACTAAGTCAGAAAATTGGAATACTTTCTACTTGCCCTGGGTTTCTTTATTTGTTTCGGTGGCTTTGTGAGGGTTTTTTTGTTTCTTTTTTTTGTTTGTTTTGTTGCTGTTTGGTGTTGTTTAGGGGGGTTCTTTGTTTTTGGTTGGTTGGTTGGTTGTTGTTGTGGTGGTGGGTTTTGGTTTGTTGGGTTTCGGGGGGATTTTTCCTTGGGTTTTGTTGGTGGGGTTTGGCTCTATTTTTTGGAGGGGTGGGGGTTTTTTTCCAGTTTGATTTTTCTGTTTTTCCATTTCGTGCCTCCATAGGTTTGGAGAAAATGATCCAAAGATGTGACTCCTTGAAACTCCTGATGAACTCCAGGCAGAATTGATCCAGGATATTCCATGAATACATAACTCCCCCGGGAAGCCAGAAAACCAATAATGGAATCCTGGAATGGGTTGGGCTGGAAGGGACCTTAAAAATGGGATTTTTCCATGGGCAGGGACACCTTCCAATATCCCAGGTTGCTCCAAGCCCCAATGTCCAACCTGGCCTTGGACACTTCCAGGGATCCAGGGGCAGCCACAGCTTCTCTGGGAATTTTGTGCCAGGGCCTCCCCACCCTCCCAGCCAGGAATTCCTTCCCAGTATCCCATCTAAATCCACTCTTTTTTTCATTCCAGCCTGGAAAAGCTGTGGCTGTCCCTGGATCCCTGGCAGTGCCCAAGGCCAGGTTGGACATTGGGCTTGGAGCAGCCTGGGACAGTGGGAGGTGTCCCTGCCATGGCAGGGGTGGCGCTGGATGGGATTTAAGGTCCCTCCAACCCAAACCATTCCATGATTCCATTAACTCTTCACGCACAAAAATATGTGGAAAGCAAAGAACATCTCCTCAGAGCAAAAGTCCGGAAAAAAAATTTTCTCTTGGCTCTTGACAACATGAATCCAAACTGAGCTTTAGAATTCCCCGTCATTTCTATAAACATCCCAGTTTTCCAGCACCTCAGACTACTCACGTTGGTCCCTTCTGGAATATGGATCACTATGACATTTTGTTTTCCATGTCAGAATCAGTTATTCCAGGAGAATTCCATGTTTTCAGCATCTCGGTTCCGACTGCTCCCAAAGCGTTGCCTATTTTTGGGATGAGGGGTTTGCAGGTGACTGGGATCACTGCTGGGCAAGACCCTGAGAGGAATATTTGGGAAATCAGTGCAGAAAAAAAGGGATAAATAATATTTTAAAATAGTAACCAAATGCTCTGGGTAGAGAGAGCGTGAAAAAACTTGGGAAAACAGAAAGGAGCTAAAAGAACAACTCAAAGGAACCGAGTGATTTTAACTCTCCCTTTTCCCTTGGAAAAGGGCAGGGCTGAACATTTTCCTTGGAATGTGTTTTCCATGAGGAAGCTGCCACAACCACGACCTTCCAAAAGTCACTCAAGGAGAAAATTCCCTGTAATTCCCACATTCATGCTCGGCCTGGAATGCTGACTAGACGCTGTTGTACACCACAACGACACAGACTGCGACTTCAGACGGCTGAAAATGACTCCTCTGTTTTTGGTGACACAAAGGCAAAACCCCTTCACTCACATCGGTCAGAGCAGAGGGACAGCCAGGAGAAGTCCCTCCTAGGAAAAGGAATGGATAGCAAAGTTACAGTTGCAAAAACATTTCTCCTGTTTACAGAAAATTCCCCGGGAAAAGAATTCCAGAAAACCAAAATATCTCAAGCATGGAGCCAGAGCTGCACTGAATAAGGACGGTGGCAGGAGTGGAGCACTCCCAGGATGGAGCTGCTTCATCCCAGAGTCTCCCAGCCACAAAGGAAAGGATGGAGCCCATCCCACCATCTGCCGGGCTCCGGCTCTTCCTGGCCTCCTCTTCCCAAGCAGATGCCCAGCCCCAGATGCCTCTGGCTGACATTTCCTCCCCAGGAACATTCCCGGGGCTTTGTCCTACTCCAAAGGCATCCAACCCTCCAGACTGACTCATCAGCACATAGCTGGGCTATCCAAAGGGTAAGTTCCCGGGATCTGAGCGTAATCCTGGGGTTTGGGAAAATGTCAGGCTTTCATCTGTGCTTTGGAAGGAGATGTGAGTTTTTCCAGCCTGTGGATCCCTGCTTTGCATAGTGCTGGTGGAGAAGCTCAGGAAAGGTGTAAAATCCGTCTTTTTCTTGAGGATGGGTGCATTCCCCATCCTTGGAAGTGTCCAAGGCCAGGCTGGATGGGGCCCTGAGCTACTCGGGATAGTGGGAGGGACGTCCTGGATTTGAGAGTGCAGCTCCGTTTGTCACTGCTGGGAGAAAGGGATTCTTTGTGGGATTTCTGGCACCGTTCATTTTGTGGTAAGAGAGTTCTACCCCTTCATTCCCCGATGGCCGGTGATGAGGAAAGAACCATGTTTGAATCATCATGGAATCAAGGAATGGTTTGGGTTAGAAGGGATTTAAATCCCACCCAGTGCCATTCCTGCCATGGCAGGGACACCTCCCACTGTCCCAGGCTGCTCCAAGCCCAATGTCCAACCTGGCCTTGGACATTGCCAGGGATCCAGGGGCAGCCACAGCAAATCTGGGAATTCCAGCCCAGCCAGGAATTCCTTCCCAATCTCCCACCCAAATCTCCCCTTTTCCAGTTTGAAGCCATTCCCAGTGTCCTGTCCCTCCATCCCTTGTCCCCAGTCCCTCTCCAGCTCTCCTGGAGCCCCTTCAGGCCCTGCCAGGGGCTCGGAGCTCTCCCTGGAGCCTCCTCCTCTCCAGGGGAACATTCCCAGCTCTCCCAGCCTTTCCCCACAGCACAGCTGCTCCATCCTTTGGATCATCTTGACGACAGCTCCAAGTCTTTATCTACATTCATATCCATATCCATATCCATTTCCATCCCTCTCCACACCTGCCCATGGATCTCTGAGCCAGCAGGAATGTTGAAAAGCTCCCACTCATCTCCCTCTGCCAGAATTCCCCTCCCGCAGCTCCTGGGGCTCCTGGCTCCTGTTCCTGCAGCTGGGAGAACATTTCAGCAGTTTTTGTGTCTATTAGGACCACATCCCTCTTTAAATTCCCAAATAAATCCAGCTCTGGCTGGGGGAGCGATTGCTGTGCGGGCTGACGAGTGATGAGTTATCCATGGATGTTTTTATCCTTCTGGAGGGATGTTAGGCAGAGTGGCTGCATTTTGATTTGATAATTGGCTGTGAAGGACTCTTAAATCCATGAAAATGCTTTTCAGTCTTTAAAAAGGTGCTTTCGAGCCCCTTTCTGTTTGATTTTTCTGACAGCTGCTGGATTCGTTGCTGTAAGAGATCAGAGTAAAAGTTCTGGGAAGTTTGATCCTGTTTTTTGGTTGGTTTTTTGTTTTGTTTTGTTTTTTTTTTAAATCAGGGAATGTTGCCCAGGAAAAGTTGTCCTTTTATATTTATCCTGTAGAATTGATTGACTGGAATAAAAAAAAAAAAACAGGTTAGAGTTGGTTCTAGAGCGGTTTGGGATGGAAGGGATCGGAAATCCAATCCCGTTTCACCCCATTCCATGGGCAGGGACACCTCCCACTATCCCAGGCTGCTCCAACCTGGCCTTGGGCACTTCCAGGGATCCAGGGGTCGCCACAGCAAATCTGGGAATTCCAGCCCAGCCCCTCCCCACCCTCCCAGCCAGGAATTCCTTCCCAATATCCCATCCATCCCTGCCCTCTGGCAGTGGGAAGCCTTTCCCCCTTTTTCTATCCTGACCTAATCCAAAATCCCTCTTCAGCTCTCTCATAGGTAAATGTGAGAAAATCTACTTTTATCCCAGCTGGATTTGGAGTAGGAGATCTTTCCAAACTCCCAAACAACAGCTGGATCTTGGAAAATAATCTGAAAACATTCCAATAAAACTGGAAGATTTAGGAATGGGGAAAACCTGGAGATTATAACTCGAGTTCCTGTACCAGGAACGGGTGGCTTTGGCTTTTGAGCGTGTCATGGATAACAGGGATTGAAAAGATTCCTAAAAAACCCAGATTGTCCCAGGAGCAGCTGTTGTAAAACTATTCCAACAATTACACTGATATTAAAAATATTCCTCCCTAATCCCTGGGGACCAAACCAATCCGAAGTGTCCATGATCCCCACAATGGGACCCGGAATTGGGTCAATCCATGGTTATTTCAGAGCCTTGAACCCCAAAACTCCTGCTGTGATCCCATAAATACTGATCCACTTCTCTTTCCCGTTCCAGCCTCAATTTTTCCTGATTTCCAAGCTGGGAACACCAAACCAACAACACCCCACCAGATACTTGGGAGCATTCCTGGTTTCCAAGGAGTTTTAATTAATCTTTTTTTCCTCCTGTCACAGATCCAGATCAAAATTTGGCTTTTCTCACTCCAGCTTTATTTGTTGTCCAGCGATTCCGAGTGGGTTTTATCCACTCTCCTCTTGTGGTTGCGGAACAAGAAATGAAGATTAATGGAAAAAAAAACAGGAAAATGAGTTTGCTGCTGTTTCCCATTTGGTGTCTGATTTATATTAATAATTGAATACATCCAAGACGACTTTTATTGAGGAAACAATAAATGTTTAATAAGGGAATGAGCAGTCCATCATCAAAGGGAGCTCGGCTTTGGAGGCTTTTGGAGAGGGAAGAGCTGTTTGGGATTTCAATCATCCCGGGGACGCTTTATTCCCATTGCTGCCTCATTAACATTCCACATTATCCCGCCGTGGGATGAGGTCACTCCCAAGGAAAAATGAGATTTTAGGAGAGACAGGATGCAATATCCCCACATGTGTGAGCTTTGGAGGACGCTTTTCCATAATAATTTTTTTTCCATGGATGGGCCAGAGCTCCAATCCCAAATCCAGCTGGAATGAAGCAGCTCTTGCCAGTGCATCCCGTGGAAAGATCTGAGTCCTTGGTTCAAGGTGTTCAGTGATGGAAAAGGGGAGGAAAATATCAATACCCGGCTGAGGCCAAGGCAGTGATAGGATTTGGAACCTCAGGAATCATTGTCGGGGAACAAGAGGATGAGCTGGAGACAAATGAAGGTTGGGAAAGAAATTAAAAGGACATTAGGAATGGGAAGGGATCAGGATAAGAGAATAGATTGGTGGTAATTCCCTTGCTAATGCCTTGGAATGTGACTGAAGCGTTTGGCCTGAAGTTTTCTCCAGCTCCACGAAGAAAATTCCCACTCCAAGCAGCTCCTGGGTTAGAAATGGATTCAGGAAGAAGAGGAGGAGGGTGGTGCCATTAACTCATCCCTTTAATTAATGAGGTATTAGCCAAAGATGAGTGAAGGAACCCTATTGATGAATCCTATTAATTAATTTTCAGCATTCCATGCATTCCTTGTATGGACAAAACCATTCTCCTCTCTCTTCGTAACTTGGTGTCCTCCCAAATTCCCCCTCAGGCAGCAATTCCCCAGTGAATCAGCTCGGGGATCAAAAAATTCCTTGTTTTTGTGGGGGAAAAGTCATTTAAGGCCCTTTCCAAGGAATTTTAGTGGCAGCAGACACCAAACTGGTCCCCAGCCTGCAGACACCAAAGACTGGTGGTGGTCACCAGACAAAAGGGTGGTCTGGTGACAGGGAAAACTTTTCAATTTCTGTCGACACCGAGAATATTCCGAACTTCCCAAAAATCCCAAGGGTGCCTGGTGTGAGCACCTGAGGACTCAAAACAAGCAAATATTTGTAAATTTTTTGATATTTGCATTTGGCAGCGGTTGCTGAGAACGATCAGGGGGGACATTATGGAAAACCCTGACGGATTCAGACACTGCAGCCTGGAAATCAGGGAATTCCAAACTGGTTTGGGTTGGAAGGGATCTTAAAACCGCTGCCATGCGCAGGGACACTTCCCACTTTACCCCAGTAAATAAATAAATATGGAAATAAATGTTTTTGTGTTTAAAAAGCTGCCGATTATTCTATAATCCTATGAGACAGATTCACTCCCAAAATCACTGGAAAGGCCACTACACCGTCCCAAAATTTTCATTAAGTGCCACGAGCACCCAGTGTGCCCTCACATCAGCTCCTTAAATATATTTTAGGGATATTCAATCCCCTCGGAATGTTTGCTCCCGGTGAACATGCTGGAAAATCCGATTTTTCCCGGGTCGCTGTCGGATGTTCCGCCGCCGGATTCCATCACAAAAGGGGCAGCTCGGCTTTTGTGCCATCCCGAGCTCCGGGGAGCGATTCCCCTGCCTTGTCAGGATGACAAAAGAAGGTTGTAGCTGCCTCTCCGCGCCAACAATCAATTCTTCCCTAATTAGTCGCGTTTTCGCACCGTCGGCATTAAAGTTCACCGGGGCTGAACTCCATCCCCGCCCTTCCCTGCTCGTCGGAGCTTCATTCCCATTCCTCCCACAACATCCCCGTTTGCTTTGTGCTTTTTAATTAAAAAGGCAAACTTTGGGCTCTGTGCACGCTCTGGAAATGCAAACAGTTCTTAATTAAAGCGCGAGGAAGTGCCAAAATTAAGCGTAATTAGTTGGGCAGGGCAGCGGCGAACAATGGGCTGCGTTCTGTGTATGCAAAATCCACCCCCCCCCAGAAATTCCAAAAAACGGGAGCAAAAAGAATAAAATAACCGTAATAAATCAGTGCTGCTCGGTTATTAAACTTTTATTTCCCTCATCACCGTTATTCCCATGGGAATTCCCATTCCTGTTAAAATCTGGGGGTTCATATTGGGTGTTTTTTTTAATAGTCGTGGAATTGTGGATTTATCCCTGCTTATCCCCGGATTTCTGATATCCAGCCTGGATGCTGATTGTACCACAGCTCTGTATCACCTGGCATTCCAGAAAAAATTCACCAACTCCTGCTGGAAAAGAGGGATCCAGGCTGCCATTCCAGAAACATCTGCAATTTCCTGCTGGAAAAGATGGATCCAGGCTGCCATTCCAGAAATATCTTCAATTTCCTGCTGGAAAAGATGGATCCAGGCTGCCATTCCAGAAATATCTTCAATTTCCTGCTGGAAAAGGTGGATCCAGGCTGCCATTCCAGAAATATTTGTAATTTCCTGCTGGAAAAGATGGATCCGGGCTACTATCCCAGAAACATCTGTAATTCCTGCTGGAAAAGATGGATCCAGGTTGCAAACTGGGATCTGGAACCTTCCAAACCCTTTTATAGATGGATCCAAACCTTGGATTTATCCTGGTAATTTCAAATCCTTTATACTTGTCCTGGTTTTGGCTAAGTTGGAGTTAATTTTCCTCCTTGGAGCTGATCCAGCTGGGAACCGACTGGGAATTGCTCACATCCCAGAATGCCATGAAAAAACCTCTTCCACCTTTGGATGGAAATCTGCTCTTCCTGAGAGTAAAAGGGGCGTGCAAAATTCCTGCTGGAAGCAGCACCCGTTTTTCCCACCCTGTGCAACTTCCATCCTTCCCCATTCCCTGATTAAGGGATTTCTTCCTTTCCTAAACACCCCCCTGCCTAAAAACAAACAGAATTTGGAATTTGCTGCTGGATCCGTTGCTCCAGAGGCAGCAGCGACGTGTTTGGAATTCCGTGGTGGATTTGCTCCTGGTTCAACTGGATAGTTCCTGATTTGGAAGTCAAGAAGCTTGTCCAGCTCACGTTCTGATGACAAATATTTCCAATAGCGAACTGATCTAAGCCTCTAAATTTCGCCCTTGAGCTTCTCATGGGCCTGACTGATGGAAAGGATGAAGCCTAAAGGCCAAATTCACTCTAAAATCCGTATTTTAACCCCCATAATATTTTCTTGTTTTGCAACTGCTGCGAAATTAAAGGCTCCTTGTGCATTCCAGGAGGCACTTTAATTAATAATTCCCTAATTTATAGGTGTGAAATGTGGGTGTGCGGAGCAGGATCAGGTATTGATCCTCCGAGCAGGGAGCGAGGTCGGAGAGGCCAGGCCAGCACAAGTTAATTACTTAATTGAAAAAGACATAAAAAGTCAGGCCGTGATTTAAACAAATAATGTGCAAAACTTTTACAGTGCAGAAAGGAGCTTTTATTTATGTCCCAGTTTGGGGGTTTAAATTCAAAAAGAATTGGGATTGTTCAGCTGGAGGGGAGAAGCTTTCCAAACCCATCTGGAATTTTTAAACTCTGAGCCAAGCACGTTTTTATCCAATTATTTCAAAGCAAATCTCAAAGAATTCCAAGCTTTCCTGCAGGAATATTGCCATAATCACCTGAGTGTCTGGAAAGCAGAGGGAAAATGCCCAAGGACAAACTCAACCTCCCTGTCTGGCACCCAAAAAAAAAAAAAAAAAATCTCATTTAAAATACATTTTATAAATTCTCTTTTAGCTGTGACTCTTACAAGAATTTCAGCTCTGGGGGACGTCGGTTTGCCATTTATCCGGACACTGGAATTGTCACTATCCCAGGAAAATCCAAGGGAAAACACCGACCCAAATGTATTTTCCTGCTTGGCCTAAGGCGGCCTCAAATATAAAACCCCTGCTCCTAAAAGAGCCTCTAAAAATGCAGTAAAGGATTTCAGGGTTCAAATCCCTGCAGCACACACATTCCAGCCACATCCCTCCGCAGGGATACCCCCAGATTTCCTGGGTGTCTCCCCCTGGACGACCAGTGTTTTGTCAGAGGATTCCAAAATTCCCGTGATTTCCTCGCTGCCAGAATTCCTGGGAAAAAAAAAAGAAATGATAGGATCAGAGAATCCTTAAAGTTGGAAAAGATCTCCGAGGTTGTCAGATCCGACCCTGGATTGAAGGACTTGGGTGAAACAACCTCAAGGGCTGAGCTGGATCCTGGTCGTGCAAAATGTTAATTTAGAGGAATGTCTGGAGATACTTCCATGAAATTTTAATATTGTGAGCTTAATCTCTCATCTGAGGCATGGGGTGGGAATATTTAGCAGGGAAGTCAATATTCCCGTGGGCTGGGAATGAATGACGGAACATCCCTGGGTTGGATCACACCTTGACTCACCGGGGGCTGCCGGAAGGGGCTTTTGGAGAAAAATCTGCCACAGGGAAGGAAGATTATAAAATATAAAACTGAGTTAGGAGCTTCCCAGAGCAGCTGTGCCTGCCCCTGGATCCCTGGAATTGTCCAAGGGCTGGTTGGATGGGGCTTGGAGCAGCCTGGGACAGTGGGAGGTGTCCCTGCCATGGCAGGGGTGGAATGGGATCATGCTTGAGGTCCTTTCCATCCCAAACCACTGTTCCATGGTTTCCCTGTCGCTCAGTCCCTATTTCTAAAGGTTTGTGGAATGTGAATCCACACGATGCTGGGATCAGTCCATGATCTCCCTCCATCCTCGTTTGGACTTCCTGCAAATAATTTCATTATAAAGCAGCAAAATCCACGTTTGTTTCATTCAGCTGCTGCTCAGGACACTGGAGATCCAAAAGTGCCACCATCCCTCTGGATGAAGGGATCAAAGGGTGGGACACTGTCCTAATCATGGAATTCTGGGATGGTTTGGGTGGGAAGAACCTTTAATCCCACCCCATTCCAACTCCTGCCATGGGCAGAGATATCTCCCACTGTCCCAGGCTGCTCCAAGCCCAATGTCCACCCTGGCCTTGGACACTGCCAGGGATCCAGGGGCAGCCACAACTTCTCTGGGAATTCCATCCCAGTCCCTGCCCACCCTCCTAGCCAGGAATTCCTTCCCGATATCCCACCTAAATCCATCCTCTTCCACCTCAAACCATTTATCCCTCACCTCCTCCAAATATTGGGAACAATGAGCCGGAACAGAGACCTCCTGAACAGGAGGGACGGGACTCAGGATTTGTGTCCTGGGCTCTGTTCCCCTTCCAAGGTTTGGAAGAAGAACCCACAGAGCAAAACCCACCACGAAATTCCCACCATAGTTATGTTCCCCAGAATTTTAAAATGGCTTCTACCTACAATTTTCACCGCCAAAACAAAAAAAAAACAGATAAAAAGGAGGAAAAATATATCCTGCATATATCCTCTCCACATGCAGTCCAGTGGATGATTTTGTAGATTATTTCGTGCAGAGCAAATGGCTGGTGCGGGAAATAAATTAAATGAAAGCCCTATTCCATCTCCCAAATGAACCATCGGTGGCTTGGATGTGTCTTTATTCCGAGCGAAAATGCCTGCTGGAAGTGAGCGTTTAGGTAAAAAGCTTTGCAAGAGAAAATTCCTTCTGGGAACGAGCTGCTGCTTCTCTGTAGTAAATTCCTTGGAGCAAAGTGGTTTTTAGGGCAATGTCTCTGCTGGCGCCATGTGCACAGAGCTTTGCCATCCGTGATTTTTGCTGGGCTTCCCGGGGATTTGGAGGGGGGATTTTCAGAGTGATCCAAGGCAGAGCACTGTGGAGACATCCC
Organism: Chamaea fasciata; assembly: GCF_029207755.1. Classification (NCBI taxonomy): domain Eukaryota; kingdom Metazoa; phylum Chordata; class Aves; order Passeriformes; family Sylviidae; genus Chamaea; species Chamaea fasciata. Next base: position 61,566,066 of record NW_027094092.1, on the reverse strand, counting down.
CGGTGCAATTCCAGGCTGCTGGAAGTGGGACGCTTGGGGAAAAAAGGGATAAATGTTAGTAGAGGGATGGCCTGCTGTGCTGACAGCTGTGCCACTGGAAAAATTTCTGCACCGGAATGTTGAAGGGGACACTGGAAGAAATTCCCAGGTAATTGGTTAAATCCAAACTCTCAGTGCCATGGAATGGTCGCACAAAAGTCACTCCTGAGATCCCACCTGAAATTCATTTGCAGGTGTGGTGACCCCTCCCAAAAAAAAAGGACATGGAACTGTTGGAGCAAGTCCAGAGGAGGCCATGGAGTTGATCAAGGGACTGGAGAACTTTTCCTGTGGAGAAAGGCTGGGAGAGCTGGGAATGCTCAACCTGGAGAGGTGAAGGTTGTGTGGAGACCTCCCAGCACATTCCAGTGTCCAAAGGGGCTCCAGGGAAATGGAGAACGACTGCTCCACCAGGAACTGGAGTGACAGCACAAGGGGGAATGGGTTCAGACTGACAGAGATTCCTTCATTTTTATCTCCCATGTATCTGAGGCTCTGCGGTGCGCAGGGGCGCAGCTCTGAGCTCACAGTCAGTGTCACTCAGCTCTGCACACAGCAGGGACACAAAACAAATCCTTCTCCTGCTGCACACCAAGGACAGCTGGGACAAGTGTTCAGGCCCAAAGGCACAAACAAGGGTGGGCTGGAGGGAGAGAACAAGAAGGATGGGACTGCATCACCTGCAGCTGGGATTGGACAATTCAACCCCAATGTGCAAATGGACCAGAACTTGGAAAAGTGTGAGACCTCCTGACCGTTTGTCCACTTTGTGTCCATTTTGTGACCATTTTGTGTCCATTTTGTGTCCATTTTGTGACCATTTTGTGACCATTTTGTGACCATTCTGTGACCATTTTGTGTCCATTTTGTGTCCGCGTTGGGTCTAGCCCTGTCCAGGTTCTTGTCCTGCCCAAGGTGTGTCCTTCAAGGCCTTTAAATAAATATCTTCCTTATTCTCTTATCTCTGTCCAGTCTCTGTTCCAGCTCAGCCTTCCCAAGGCATCAGCTTCGGGGAAATTTAGCTTGGATATTGGGAAGGAAATCCTGACTGTGAGAGTAGGGAGGCCCTGGAACAGAATTCCCAGAGAAGATGTGGCTGCTCCTGGAAGTGTCCCAAGCCAGGTTGGACACTGGGGCTTAGAGCACCCTGGGATGGTGGAAGATGTCCCTGCCCATAGCAGGGGGTGGGATGAGATGAGCTTTAGGATCCCTTCCCTCCCAAATCAATCTGGGATTCAAACTGTCTCCTCATTTTGGTTCAGAAATACCTCTGAGGAGCCAAACTCTCATTTATTTGTCACCCTCCCAAGCCAAGGCCTCGCCAGGGCTGTTGCTCATCAATACACGCATTAATTCCCACCAATCCCACAGAAAGGAATGGATCTTTGGGAAATTATCAAAGGAAACCAGCTTCAGCCTGTTCCTCTCCTTCCTTTTCCATGCCCGTATTCCCTCCTCCCCTCCAGATCTTCTGCTTTTCTGGACATCTGCTGAAGGAAGGGGGGAAAAAAAAATTTAAAAAAAAATCCCTGTCAGGTTATTAATTCACAAGCATCCTTCTCCTAAAAAAAAACAGGAGCAAACTGGAGTTGAAACACATCCAGGCTGCTTTGGCACCGCTCCCGAGCTCTCACTCCACTCGGAGCCGATGATGGGATGGCACTTGGCTGGAATGATAAATCAGAGCCAAGAGGGCTCTCACCACCTCGCCCTCAGACTCTCCACAGCCCATTCCCTGGGATTTGCGCAGCCTCTGGATCTTCTCCCCCTGTTCTCCTGCTGGAAAATCTCCTGGATCTGGCTCCTTCCCCCGTTATTCCAAGCGGTTCTGAGCCCTCTGGATCAGGGATAAGCAGTGAGAGCTCACAGTCCTGCAAAGCAGAATTTTTTTAAAAAAAATGGATATTTTGGAATGATGACTGGTAATAATAATGATTTATTCATTTCAGCCTGGAGAGGAAGAGGCTCAGGAGAACTTGGAGCCCTTTCCAGTGCCTAAAGGGGTACAAGGAAGTCAAAAAAAAAAAGGAATTTTGGAGTGCCAGGACAAGGGAATATCATTTTAAATTGATGGAAGGTCAGGGTTAGATGGGATATTGGGAAGGAATTCCTGTCTGGGAGGGTGGGGAGGAGCTGGGATAGAATTCCCAGAGAAACGGTGGCTGCCCCTGGATCCCTGGAAGTGTCCAAGCCCAAGGTGGACAGGGCTTGGAGAAATCTGGGATAGTGGGAGTTGTCCCTACCCTTAGCAGGGAGTGGGATGAGATAATTTTTAAGCTTCCTTTCAACCCCAACCATTCTGGAATTCTGGGATTTTATAATTCCTTGACGTAGGAACAGTATGAAAAGGACGTAAACCCCAAGGCAAAAAAAAATCCTTCTGATCCCAAACCCCGACATCAGGAATTTTCAAAGTCATTTCCATAAAAACCCCACCAGTCAGGAAGTGTATCCAGGAAAATCAATGGCAGAGGAGCCTGAGGCCCAGGAATTCCCGGTATTCCTGAGGAATAGGGAGCTGTGATCCAACGCGGGGCTACAGGGGGTGAGGACACACCTCGCTCCTTCCTCTCTCAAAAATCATGGAAAACCTCCAGAAGATCATCCTGGGCACCTGTGGAAGTGCAGAAAGGCCCATCTTAAAATACAGCAAATGCACAAAATCCTGCTCGGATTCGGAGTGTCAGGGCATTCCCGCCTTTCCTTTAAATGCGTTACTGTGGCACTTTAGGCTTCTTTTTTCCCTTGCCAAGGTCAGGATGAGTAACATGGGAAACAAAGATTTCGAGTTCAGACTTGGATGTTTCTTATTCCTTATTTATTCACAGACTCATAAGATGCGAGCTCTAATGAGCAAGTTAGAAAACAGAGATAAAAGGGAGAGCTTCTAACTCTTTCCAAGGTCATTTAAGTGCTAATTACCCAATAACGAGGTGACGCCTGTGTTATTGATATTTCTGACCCAATAATGACCACCCAAGGCTGCAGTGGGGACATTTTCACCCAATTACAGAAAACCACCCAAACCCACGGAGAAGAAGGAAGAAGAAGGACAAACAAAACACCCAAAATTTTCCATCTTGATTCACACGTATTATCATACACTAAAACCCCAAATTGTAAGTTTTTAGGACTCCAACATGTTACAAGCGTGGACTGAGTGCCAAATTTGCTGCATTTGGCTCTTCATTATCCCAGAGCAAAAATATGCAAACCTGGAGCCGGAAGGAATAAATTCATCCCTCAGATTTATCAATTGTTTCTCTGGTTCCGAGCAGTCACCATCGGGGGCTGAGTGACAGGGCCAGTTACTACCCCTAAAATCCATCTGGAATCCGTAATATCCGACATATTCCCTCTCCCATTGTAAATGTAGAGATTGGGATTCACACCTCCATCCCTGGCAAGGATTCCTGCGAATCCTGGAATCCTGGATTTGTCACCTCTCTGCTAATGACACTCACACCGGGCGTTTTACCTTTTCTGGAGCCGCTATTTTTGGGAAGGTAAATATTTAGCATTCACCGCGTGCAGGAGAGGCTCTATTTATATCCCCGGACAAGGAGGAGGTCACTGCTCCTACAGAACTGCCAAGCACGCTCCGGGCTGAGCAGAAGCTCTGCAGGAATCTTCTCCAAGCGCTTGGGGCCCTCTTTGCAGTTGGGTTCCCGAGGGGGAAAAAAAAAAATCCGGATTTCGATTCCAGAGTGGCGTTTTTCAAGTGGCGTTTTAGGTTTTGAATTAAGCTGGAGCCAGCAGAGCTGCTAAAACAACCACCTTTGTGGATGTGTGATGAATTTCTGCGTGAGGCCAGCGTGTTATCAGCCCCACCAAGGTGTATCAAGCTCTGAGGGTTGTCAGCAGCCTCCCAGAAACGGCTTGAGAATAATTAGCAAAACGGTTGATTGGAGGTGTTTTGAAAAAGCCAAAAAAAAAAAGGTTTTAATTAAAGAAGAAAGTTAAAGAAAATTTAATTAAAGAAGGAAAAAAAAAAACAACAAAGAATGAAAGCCGTGCACGGTGCAGGGAAGGCCTTTACACCTGCTGAGACACCCCGAAAATGCCCCGAGAAACTCTGTGCTCTCTCTTAAATATTCAGCGATCCAGGAGGGGTTTTCAGCTTGCTGCCCAACAGAGAACAGCCACATTCCTTGAGGAACAGCTCAAGGATCCAACAGGTGCCTTTGTCCTGGCACTGGGCCAGTTATGGTGAGAAGAGCGTGGAAGTTTCTGGCTCTTCTTCCTTAAAAGTTCAGGGGTGAAGCTCAAACTCTTTTCCTGATATGGGAACACCTGCTGGGCTGTGGGGATGCACTGCAAGAGATATGAGAAGAATCGTGGAATGGTTTGGGCTGGAAGGGGCTTAAATCCCATCCACTTCCTTCCAGGGACGCCTCCCACTACCCCAGGCTGCTCCAAGCCCCGTCCAGCCTGGTCTTGGACACTTCCAGGGATCTAGGGGCTGCCACAGCTTCTCAGTTCTGTTGGATGTTCTTTGTCATATCCACAACAAATGAGAATCCGAACATTTCTGCCGAGGCCACATTCCCAACTGGGGTGACCCGGCCCAACTCTCTGGATGTCAAATTGCAACGAGGAGAACTTCCACACGATCATTCCTGATCTCTCCTTCCATCATGGACGTTCTCACACCTGTGGATGCCTCTTCCCTGGGGAATGACATAAAAAATGTCCAAGGATTGACTCTGTGGGATCTCATGACAAGAAATACGGGGCTGGAGCGTGTCCAGAGAAGGGAACGGAGCTGGGGAAGGGTCTGGAGCACCAGGAGAGGCTGAGGGAGCTGGGAAAGGGGCTCAGCCTGCAGAAAAAAAGGCTCAGAGGGGACCAAATAATTAATTAACCTGGCTGATGAGTTCCCTTTAATGGACTTTTGGATCTCTTTTTAAAGCAAGGCACAGAAATGGGGGGAAAAGAGAGAATTTCAGGAATTCATTTGTGAGGTTCACCTGGAAGCAAGGAAAACAGGGGTTCGTTTTCAATTATATTCCTTTTTTTGTTTGTTTTTTGGTTTGTTTTTTTTTTTTCCTTCGGCAGCTACTTCCAGGCCAGGAAAGGCAATTCTGAAAGCACTTTTGAATTTGACCATAAAATCCCTCAGGAAAAATTGTAAAAAAAACCAACTAAAACGTCCGCGCTTTTGAAGGTCTCGTAATTTTCTGTTTTATCCTTTGGTTCTCCAAATGTTCTTTCCGAACAAAATGCTTTTATCAATAAAGTTTCATATTTCATTGAAGAGCAAGGAAAATTCGGTCCAAGTGGGATTTTCAGCCTGTTTCAATGAGTTATTTGTAACTTTAAAAAAAAAAAAAAAAATCTCTGAGGTGAAAATTAATTTTAGATGTGACTAAAATTTTCAGAGTCTGCTCCAGAATGAAATAAAAGAAAAACCATCAGAGGGCTGCTCATTAATGACCATTATATAGGATAAATTAATTTAGGAGAAAATAAAGGTTTAATTTGGTGTTTTTTTCACAATCTTTTGTGTGTTTCTGAGGAACAGAGATTTCTTGATTCCCAAATATTTCACTGTTTGCTCCCATCCTTGTTCCTGGGGGAAGAGCCTGGCTGAACTGTCCTGTCAGGGAATGTGGAGAGGGAAAATGTTCCACCTGAGCTTCCTTTACCCTTCCCTTCCCTTCCCTTCCCTTCCCTTCCCTTCCCTTCCCTTCCCTTCCCTTCCCTTCCCTTCCCTTCCCTTCCCTTCCCTTCCCTTCCCTTCCCTTCCCTTCCCTTCCCTTCCCTTCCCTTCCCTTCCCTTCCCTTCCCTTCCCTTCCCTTCCCTTCCCTTCCCTTCCCTTCCCTTCCCTTCCCTTCCCTTCCCTTCCCTTCCCTTCCCTTCCCTTCCCTTCCCTTCCCTTCCCTTCCCTTCCCTTCCCTTCCCTTCCCTTCCCTTCCCTTCCCTTCCCTTCCCTTCCCTTCCCTTCCCTTCCCTTCCCTTCCCTTCCCGCAAATCCAATGGCAGAATCAGAGCAGTGTTTGTGTCCATGAAGCACCAAATGTTCCTGGTTCTCCATGAAATATGAAAAGAAAAAAACAATTTATTCCACCTGGCTCTTCCTCTGGAAAAAAACCCGGCATTATCTCCCAGATTATAATAAGGATTTATTCCCAACCCCCTGGTTTATTCCCACCCCTCAGGACACAGCCGTGACCTCTCCCAGTTTGGCGCTCAGTGTGTGTGGTGGGAACACAAAGCGCTTCCAGAGCTCTAAAACCAAACTGCCTTTTTGCCTTTTTTTTTCCTTTTTTTTTTCTTTTTTTTTTTTTTGTTCCTGGACAAATAATTTCCCGGAATGTTTCGCCGGGATTTGCATTCCGAGCGCGTTTCCCACTGCCTCCTGCAAGCCCTTCCCTGCCATCTGTGCTTCTCCCACCGTGCTCCGTGTGGGCTGCTCCATCTTGTCATTTAGCAACTGCTGTCGTGCCTTCCGTGCCAGCTTTTGTTACCTTGAGTTGGGAATAAATTATTGGAAGCTCGAGCTTTGCAAAATTCTTCTCCAGGAATACCTGCTCCGGAGTGCTCCGGGACAAACAGTTCTGGGAAGGCAGCAGGAATGAGGTTTTAAAAGGATTTGTGCTGCCAGGAATGGGGCCCACCACCAAGATTCAGAGTTGTTCAGCAAGGGGAAGAGAAAGGCTGGAAATTATTCCCGGGGAAAACAAGTTTTTCCTTGTTGTTTGCGCCAGCGCAAGGAGCAGCCAAAGGTATTTCCATGCCGGCGTGGATGCAGCAGTCAGAGTTAATGATCCCGCCCCAGCTCAGGCTGTGACAGCTCCAATATTTAGGGAGGTTTTACAGCCCTGTCCACCCTGCAGATTCCCAGCCTGTTATCCCAGAATTATTGAGGTTGGAAAAAAAGCTCCCAGGCCATCGAATCCAAGCTGTGCCTGATGCCCAGCCCAGAGCACTGAGTGCCACATCCAGGAATTCCTTGGACACCTCTGTAGCCCTGGTTCGTGCCTAAGATGTTTTAATTTTCTGAAATTCTTTTCCCAAAGAATTTCCTGTAAACAAAAGACTTTAAATTTTTTTTATGTTTTTAATGTTTTTATAACTGTACTGTGTTCACATCCTTTTCCCTAGGAGGGACTTCTTCTTGATGCCCCTCTGGTCTGACCAATGTAATTTTAGAAGTTTGTCTCCTTTTCACCAATCGGATTGGTCTGTGTAAAACAGTATAAAAAGAAAAACGCATCCCAAAAATAAAATTTAAAAAAAAAAAAAACCATTTTCAACCTTCTAAAATCGAAATCTTGTATCATTCTAATGTACAACAACGTCACACCTCCGAACCTCCCTGGGCAGCCCATTTCAACGATTAAAATTCCTTGCGATTGCAAAGGAGGATTTCTTCCTTTTTCCCCCCGTGAGCCAAGGTGGGAGATCCGCCTTTGAGTGATTCTCCCCTCACCCTGGATCCACCATTTATCATCCATGAGGAAATCATGGAATATTTGCATCCAGCCTGCTCTTCCTTCTCCACACAACCCCAGGTGTTTTTTCCAGCTGTCCAGCGATCCTCAGCTGCCAAACGCCTGGAAAAACGACACGGGAAGACATAATGACACTTTGTGTAGTCGCCGCGGATCCAAACCCAAATCCATCAGCCTGCTGCATCCCTGGAGCCGCTGGCATTCGGCGCACGCAGCAATTCATCTTTCCGGGATCCTCACCAGCTCCAGCATTCCCCATCTGTCAGCCCGGTGTGAGCCATTGTCCCTACACAATGTCAAGCCCATTAAGGACAATGGACCTCCAGCTTCCAGCTGGTGGATCCTGCCAGGAATGTGGAGCCATCCATGGAGCAGGAATGCCCGTCCCTCTGTGCATGGAGGGCAGAGCAGGCCCAGGCTCTGCTCCAGGCCCAGCAGAGGTACCAGAGGAAGGGGATGGAATTGTCCAGGACTTCCCTTCTGGAAGGAAGGTTTAATTCTGATCTTAATCAGCTGGGCACGACCATTGATCCAGGCCTGTTTCAGTGCAGAATTCGGGGAATTGTTTTTCCCAAATGGCAAAGAAATTGCCCTGAACTAAACCAGGATCTTCTTGGTGGGGCTCAGAAGTGGCACCAGAGAAATGAGCAGGAGCTGATCCCAGGAATCCCCCGGCACAGGAGGCAGAACTTGTGCCCAGCCCTGAGCAGAGCCCCGAGAGGGGCTGGAGTCTCCTCCCTGGGGATATTCCAGGGGCACCTGGACACAGCCCTGTGCCCCGAGCTCTGGGGTGGATCTGCTGGAGCCGGGAGTGGCACCAGGGACCCTCGGAGGTCCCTTCCAGCCTGACCCATCCCGGGATTCTGTGCGAGTCTGCCAATTTTCCAGGTTATTTTACAAACCCCCCCCCCATTTCCCCACCTTGTTCATCCCCACGCTCCAGCCCTCCTGGCCGCTGGCTCGGCGCCACTGCTGCAATAAGCTTCCCTTCACAGGTGACAGCCTGTCCCGGTGACAGCCCAGGGACACGGCTCAGCCATCCTCCCACTCTGGCTGTGGCCACCAGTGGTTTTTCCAAGCATTTAAATAGGATTGAATCCCGTGCCAGCATCCAGGATTCCCTCCCAGGCAGGATCTCACCTCGTTCCCTGCTGGGCTGTGGAGGCTTTTGTACCAAGTTCCCTTTGCAGGGATGATGACGTCATTATTGTCACCTAACCAGCTGCTGGAGTGCCATCTTTCTTAACCTTCCTGTTTCCAGGACTGGCCTCTCCAAAGTGTCCCAATTTTCCTTCAGACAATGTCCAAACTCACTTTCAGACTCTTCCATCTGCTCTTTCCAGTCCCCAACCTTCTTAATCTTCCTATTTCCAGGATTGGCTTCTTCAGAGCATCCCAAGTTTCCTCCAGACCACACCCAAACCCACCTTCAGACCTTTCCCTGGGTCCTTTCTAATTCCCAACCTTCTTAACCTTTCAGATTCCAGGATTAGCCTCTCCAAACTTCCCCAGCTTTCCTGCAGACACACCCCAAACTACCTTCCGTTGGCCCTTCCCAATCCCCCACCTTCTTGAGCTTTCAGTTTCCAGGACTGGCCTCTCCAAACCTTCTCAGCTTCCCTTCAGACCACATCAAAACCCAGCTTCAGGCCCTTCCCTGGGTCCTTTCTAATTCCCCAACCTTCTTCACTTTTCAGATTCCATGATTAGCCTCTCCAAACTTTCCCAGCTTTCCTTCAGATGACATCCCAAATCACCTACAGACCCTTCCATCAATCCTTCCCATTCCCGAACCTTCTTAACCTTCCTATTTCCAGGATTGGCTTCTTCAGAGCATCCCAACGTTCCTTCAGCTCACACCCAAACCCACCTTCAGCCCCTTCCATCAGCCCTTCCCATTCCCCAGCTTGCTCAACCTTCCTATTTCCAGGTCTGGCTTCTCCAAACCTTCCCAGTTTTCCCTCAGACCACATCCAAACCCACCTCCTTCCCCTTCCCATCGGCCCTTCCCAATCCCCAACCTTCCTGAGCTTCTAGTTTCCAGGACTTCCCTCTCCAAACCTTCCCAGTTTTCCCTCAGATCACATCCAAACCCACCTCCTTCCCCTTCCCATCGGCCCTTCCCAATCCCTACCTCTCAGCCAAGCACCGCCAATCCCAGGCATAGCTAAGCCAGGATCGAAAATAAGAATTTCTGGATCAGTTTTCTTTCCGCAGGATTTTTGTTACTGCGGAAAGAAAACTGATCCAGAAATTCTTTTTTTGTTTTTGATCCCGTGCGATAGCATAGGGTTGAAATGTTCTAAAAATCATGGGAATTGTGTACAATAGATTCAGGGGAGGTGGAAAGAAAGGTTGGGCCTGGATAGGCCTGGGAAAGGGAACCAAAACTACCTAGGCCCTGGAAACAAAGGTTGGGTTTTGTCTTTACTAGATCATGTGAAACCGCACCTGCATAATCGTCATGTGATAAATGGTATGATTGTTAATTGTAATGATTATTTGGTAATTGAATATAATTATTGTTTAAGAATCACGAGAAATTATGTTTGGGGGGCCTGATGAAAACTACAAGAATTCATGCTCGGATCAGATCAATGTATACAATAGAACAATATGGGTTTAATAATTAATATATAGAGTTATATAACGAAAAGGTATAAAAACATGTATCCCGGATCCATGTGGGAGTCAGATTCGGGTCTGTATCCTGTACCCCTGACTCCCAGAGCTCTTCAATAAAAGCAGCTGCTTATAATCATTCTGTGATTGTGTGTTTCAACGCTAACATTCGTGCGAGCCACAGATCCAACAGAACATTCCCTGCCACCATGGTTTCATCCTCCCCATCGAAATCCCTCTTCTCCTCCCTGCACGCTCTCAAAAAATCCCCTTTTCCCTTTCCAGTCAGGTCTGTGATCCCCGTTTCCCTTCCCCGCGGCGCGCGTTAATTGAGAGAGCAGCAATTACGTGATGGAGCAGCCGATAGCTGATAAGGGAAGAAAGGTTATCTCTGTTTGCACGGGCGGGGAAATTAGCAGAGGTGCGAAATCCGCTCCTTATCTTGCTCTGCCATAATGGGGGAGAGAACTGAAGGATCCGCTAATCCCGAAACGCACAACCCGCAATCGGCCCGGATCTTATCTCTGCCCGTGTTCGGGAAACCGAGTCGGGTGTCTCTTGCTGGAACGAGACTTTGCTAAAATGCTGAAAGTCCTTGAGACGCTGAGCTCGGATGTGGAAGCTGGGAGGGAGAAGTTGAGCGGTGGGGTAACTCCAGGGGGGTCCGGGAGAGCTGGAGAAGGATTTGGGATATGGGATGGAGTGACGGGATACAGGGAATGGGTTGGAGATGAAAGAGGGGGGATTTAAATGGGATCTTGGGAAGGAATTCCTGCCTGGCAGAGTGGGGAAGGACTGGAATAGAATTCCCAGAGAAGCTGTGGCTGCCCCTGCATCCCTGGAAGTGTCCAAGGCCAAGTTGGGCATTGGGCTTGGAGCAGCCTGGGACAGTGGGAATTGTCCCTGCCAAGGGGTGAAACGAGGAGCTTTAAGGTCCTTCCAACCCAAACCAGTCCAAGACTTTCCAACCCATAATTCCATGATTTGCTGTCACGGAAGGAGTGAGTTCGTGGGGCAGAAAGGAATTGGGAGTTTTACAAATGCCAAGGGATTTGCACTGGGAAATCCCGGGAAATACCGGCTGGAAATTGGTATTTCCACTATATAAATAAATACATAAATATAAATGAAAATATATATTATAAATATATTAAAATATATAATATTATATTGATAATAAAATAAATATACCAATACATAATATTAAGAATGTTATTATAAATATATATTATAAATATATATATTATATAATATATACATAAAATATAATACAATTTTATATTATTTAATTAATATATTATATATAATATATAAGTAAACTATAATACAATATTTATTATATTATTTGATTAATATATAATATATAATATATAAAATGCATTACGTATTGTATATTGCATATTATATACTATATACGATATATTATATTCTAATATATATATTCTATTACATATATTATATATAAATATATATAAATACACTTGTGAATTCCAGGTCTTCTCGCGCTTTGGACAATTTGAGCTGAAGATTTGCGTTGTTACTATTGCGCTGTACCAAACCCCAGACAGTTGGACTGTTCCGTAATCAGAGATAACACCGCAGAGCTCGTTTTTTCTCTGGAGTGGTTTGAAGTGTCACCAAATTTTCCTCCTCAGTCTGGTGCCAGATCTCAAATCTGGTTGTGTTTTATCTCCCACGTGGTTCTGCTTCCAAATTCCAGAGTCCCTTTTTCATTTCCACCATCACACGTTGAAAGGTCATAAAGCAGCACCCCAGAACCTGCTCGGGTGTGAAATTCTCTGAATATTCCCTGGCTCTCAGCTTTGTTCCCGAAAACAAACATTTCCCTCTGTCCTGCAAAGGACAGAGTCTCGAACTAACCCCAAACAAATAATCAGGAATTAAGATCTATGGCAAAGCAGAGCAATCCTGCCAGGCCCTCTGTGTTTTGTGAGGGCTCCTCAAATCGTGTTGACCTTTTGTTTTTTCCCATTTTTCCTCCAATTTGTCCAGAAAGGTCACGGCAGGATGGAGAATCAGACCAAGGGAATGAGGCTGGTTTGGGCTGTGAATTAAATGAAGATTTAACACTGATTTGTCATAGAATTACCGAACGGTTCGGGTTAAAAAGGACCTTAAAGGTCCCTTTTTGGGGTTAAAACGGACCTCGAGAGCCACAGAATCCCGGAATCCGGGATTGGTTTGGGTCGGAAGGGATCCTAAATCCCATCTCATTCCACCTGTGCCGTGGGCAGGGACACTTTTCACTTTCCCCTGCTGCAGCCTGGTTTTTCCAGGGAGATTCTGCTGACACCGGGATTTGATTTTGTCTAATCTGCTCTTTGTTTGCAGTTTTCCCTCAGGGCTTTTTTTGGGGCATGAAATGCTGGCTTGGCTGAAGGAATGCTGCCTCCTTGTTTCCCACAAAGCCCGGTTTCACCTGTTTGAGCCAAGGACCGGAGTCACTCTGGTCCTCACGCCAAATAATTCCCTTTTCCTGCTGAAAATAATCCCCTTTCCCCCTTTTTGCTGTGTAAAAAAACCTTCCAGACATCCATTCCTTGCACAGGGGAATCCACATGGCATCCATTATTATGGATCATTGGAAAAATACCTGATTTTTTTTTTTTTTTTACATCAGATCAATTAAACTCACGCCAGGAGGATTTAAATATTATTTGCCAGATTTTGGAAGTCCAAGATATTTTTAAACCCTTTTTTTTTGAGAGAGAGAGAGACTGAGCACCTTTTATCAGCCCTGCAAAGCACATTTTCACATTGTTTAAAAGCTTTACCCTCAAAGAATTTATAAATTAATAATATTATTTGATCCCTGTGCCCCTTGACACAGGAGGAGCAGGAAGGACTTGTCACAGCTCTGGCACTTTCCAAGTGACAAAACGTCTTTTCCTGCCTGAAAAGGTGGGAGAAACACCTGAAACTGTTGAATATTTGATGTCCCCTTGCTGCAGTGCGGTGCAGAGCACTCCGACATTCCGGTATGGAGAGCAGGGAAGGAGGAGAGGGAATATTAAGGAATAATCAGACAAAAAATGGGCTCTTAATTCAAAAAATCCGCACCCACAACAAATGAAATAAAGCCCTAAATAATAAATGAGGGAATAAAAAGAAATCCTCCATTCCCGGGGCCAGGGGTGGGGGGTTGGCAGCACCCATCCCATTCCCATCCCATTCTATCCCATGCTATTCATTCCATCCAATGGATCCTATCCCATGGATCCCATCCCATTCCCATTCCCATCTCATCCCATCCATCCCATTCCCATTCCCATCCCATCCCATCCCATCCCATCCCATCCCATCCCATCCCATCCCATCCCATCCCATCCCATCCCATCCCATCCCATCCCATCCCATCCTAACCCTTCCCTTCCCTTCCCTTCCCTTCCCTTCCCTTCCCTTCCCTGCCCATCCCATCCCATCCCATCCCATGGATCCCATTCCCATCCCATCCTCATTCCCATCCCATTCTTATTCCCATCCCATCCCATGGATCCCATCCCATGGATCCCATCCCATTCCTATTGCCATTCCCATTCCCATCCCATTTCACCAACACCTGCACAGCACTTGGAGCTCTCTTGATAGCCCAGAAAAGGACCTGGAGTTTCAGGACACAGGGAATGTCTTCCCACTGCCAGAGGGCAGGGATGGATGGGAGATTGGGAATTGGGAATTCCTGGCTGGGCTGGAATTCCCAGAACAGCTGTGGCTGCCCCTGGATCCCTGGCAGTGCCCAAGGCCAGGTTGGACACTGGGCTTGGAGCAGCCTGGGACAGTGGGAGGTGACCCTGCCCATGGAATGAGGTGGGAATGGGGTGGGATTTAAGGTCCCTTCCAATCCAAACCACCCTGGAATTCTGGGATTCCGTGACTCTCGTGCTGATGGAACCAGTCAAGCAAACACCAGGGAATGGTGGTTTGTGCAGGGCCTCCACTCCCTGGAAATCTGGGTTTTACCAGGATTTGGTGCAGATAAACTCCTGAATGGACAAAGAGAGAAACCAGCAGCTCCCAGAGATTTCCAGTCCTTGGTGAACTGGGATCTGGCTGGGAAAAAAAAAAACAGAATTGGGATTATTGTGTTGTAAATCCACGTGTCCCTCAATTCTGGGATGCTCAAATGGATTCCAAACTTGTCCCCCCATGGCTGGTGGCCTCGTCCCATGGAGGAGTCCACCTGAAGGCTCCCAAAACCTCCTTCCATATCCTAAATTAAACTTCGATTAATTTAATTTAATTTAATTTAGTTTAATTTAATTTAAAGAGTTAATTCTGCCTTCTGCTACAATCCGTCGCCACCATGATTAATAGCAGCAAGGCTTGAGGGGGAAACCGCAGCTGGATTTTGATGGGTTTTTAAAATAAATCTTTGTATAAGCAAAAAAAAAAAAAATTAAAAAGAAGCTTCGAGGCAGACAAGCCCTTCATCTCTGAAGCAGAACCTTCGTTTTCCAAGCTAAATCCAGGTCGAGGGGAAATGCTGGGGATTGGACTGGAAAACTTGGGAAGCTCGTGGAATTCTGGATGGAATTAGCCTGAGAAGGAGGCTGGAAGCAGGAGAGAATTCCAGGTGTTCCGGGCATCACATGGGGCGGGATGTGCCGTGAATTAAATCAGCTCTGTCTTCATCCTGTGCCTCACCTGGAAGGACTTCGGGGGGACTCCGTGCTTAAGCCAAGGCAGCAGCCTGAGTTTAGTTAGGTCAGGGCTGGACTTGCTTAAAAACCAGAGATTTAAGCCTGGTTTTGGTGACAAAAAACAGAGATTTTGGGGCGTAAAAGCAAATTTATAAAACAATGAAAGGACCTGAGCACACACGTTCAGTTCCCAGCTCAGACTCTGACACTCCCTGGGGGTGTTCACGGGACACAATCAGGGCTGAAATGCAAACGAGAAAGGGAAAACCTTTCCCAGGAAAAGTGGGAATGCTCTGCTTCCCTCCCTCTCCCCATTACACGGCAAAATTCAGAGGATTAGGGGATAATTGTGGGTTCAGCTCCTGATGACATCAAAAAGCAAAAGCAAAGCCGCTCCTCCACCTCCACAACCTGGATTTTGGGTGAATATCTGGCGCTGCGGCTTTGCCTTTTCCAGTTCTCTTCCTCAATCAACGTTTTTCGCTCTCGGGTCACAGAATAAATCTGATCCTTTGGGCCTTTTGGGGCCGGGAAGCGAGACCTCGACTGATATTTAACGGTGGAAATCCCTTTTCTGCCGGGTTCATTTCTCTCCCTCAGCTGGCTGGGGATGGATCCGGGGCTGGCTGCGACGTCGGGGTCAGGATTTGAGCGACCTTGGGAAGGGATATCTGAGGAGCGGGAGGATTTGTCCCCCGTGTCCCACCCCCGATGTCAGCGGAGTTATTAACGGGGCCTTGACCCCAAAACCTCCACAGGGAGAGATTTCCAAACATTTAATGAGCTCAAAAACGCATCAAAAGAGGCAGGTCAGCGTTTCAGGCAGGGCTTGAAGGAGAAACTCCTGGCAGGGAATTTAATCCGGGCTCTGTCGGATATTTGGAGTTCCCACATTTTTCCCTCCTCGTTAAGAAGTGCTTTTTGGGATCAGCTGCTCCAAACTCCATCCTCAGGGACAGACCCCACCAAGAAACTTCTGTGCCTCAAACCCTCTGAATATCAGGAATGTTTTGGTCAATTTGCTGTCAGTATTCCTCAGGGAAAGCAGGATCCCCGGGAATAACGGGAAAACTTTGCCTGACCGCCAGCTGCTGCTGCTGCTGCTGCAGCAAAAAGGATCCCAAAATCAGCATCCAGCTCCCATCCTGACCCTTCCAGGTGTATCCCTCACACCTGAGTGCGTCAGACCATTCCTACAAAACCCTGGGAGCGAGGGAATGTGGGATTTATGCAGAAAATTCCGTTGCAGATCTCCCATTTTTTCCACTCCCACTGGAAAATGGGAAAACCCCTACAATTGATAGTGCCTTTAATCAATCCTAATCAAAGATTCCTTGATTAGGATTGATTAATTCCCAATCATTGATTTGGGTTGAAGGAATCCGTTGGTTTGAGGTTCTCCTGCCTGGTGCTGGCAGTGGGAACGGCCTGCACCTCCAGCTGGTATTCCCAGCCATTCCCAGATGGAAGTGAGGTGTGGGAGGTGGTACCATTGGAATGTTATCCTCCAGGAAAGCCTTCCTGCCCCTCAGGCTGGGCTGGGGTTGGAAGAGCCCCTTTGAAGGTGCACTCATCCTCCTTTTCATAAATAACTGGAATATTTTCCCTAATCCCTCATAGAATCCCAGAATCCCAGGCTGGTTTGGGTGGGAAAGGACCTCCTAAGCCATCTCGTCCCACCTCTGCCAGGGCAGGGACACCTTCCACTGCTCCAGGTTGCTCAGTTTTTCCCAGTTTTTTTCCTGCAAGGAGGATTTCCACGAGTGGGGACCGCTGGGATATCCCACTGGACACATCCATGAATCCCTGGGAGTCACGAGTGCAGAGATGTTGGCTTGGGACAGGAAACTTCATCCTCCTTCCAGACCCCCTTGGGTGGCCCTGGCACAGGGAACCCCATTTGGTGACAATTGTCACCATTAGAGGAACTCCTCCCCGGATCCTGGGATAACAGCGAGGATGGGAAGCATTCCTTGGTTTCCCACTTCCAGAGGTGAGGGGTGGATGGAATTGGGAATTCCTGGCTGGGCTGGAATTCCCAGAGCAGCTGTGGCTGCCCCTGGATCCCTGGCAGTGTCCAAGGCCAGGTTGGACATTGGGGCTTGGAGAATCCTGGGACACTGGGAGGTGTCCCTGCCCATGGAATGTGGTGGCATTGGATGATCCTTAAGGTCCTTCCAAGCCAAACCATCCCGGAATTGTGATTCCACGATCCTCCCGCTGCAGCTCAGCTCCAGCAGATGGCGACAGGATATAAAACATTCCTTTCATTCCTCCAAGAATCGCCGGCTCTTTATGCCCCATCCATTTGAACATTCCCCCTTTTTAATCATCCCGTTTCCATATTTCCACGTCGCGGCTGCCGTGACCTCATTTATCTTCCCAACTTTTCCCATTTCATTCTCGTGCTATGAGCTCCATTCCAGGGTGGGAGGCACAGCCAATCTCCTCCCACTGCTGCTGGAGGAGCTGCTCCAGGTTTTCCTTGGTCATCCAATGCCCTGGGACAAGGAATTCCATCGATATCCCCAGCTGGGGAATTTTGATCCGTCTGATTTCACTTCCAAACCTCGGATGTTGCTTCTTGGATCTGGAACCAATTTTCCTGGTCTCCTGCAGGATTGACTCATCCATGAGGACGCTCAGCCACCACTTTGGAGGGTTCCCTGCCCATGGCAGAGGTTTGGAATGAGATGGTTCCAACCCAAATCATTCCGGGATTCCATGATTTTTAGAGCTGAGAAAAAGAGGAATTATCTTCTAATTTGATGATTTTTATTTATTTTTTTTTTAATTTTATTTTTACATTGGGCACAAAAATACTGTGGAATTATGAGCAATCCGAGTCTTCAGTTTGGGAAGTGAGGTGGGTGTAGGATGGGAAAACGGGGAAAATCCTGTAAATCTGGATCCTGTAGATCCCATGGAATGATCTGCTCTGGAATGAACTATCAGCAAGAGCATGAACAGGACAAGGGGGAACAGCAGCAGGTTTGGATGGAATACTGGGAATTGGGAATTCCTGGCTGGGAGGGTGGGGAGGCCCTGGAATAGAATTCCCAGATTTGCTGTGGCTGCCCCTGGATCCCTGGCAGTGCCCAAGGCCAGGTTGGACATTGGGCTTGGAGCAGCCTGGGACAGTGGGAGGTGTCCCTGCCCATGGAATGGGGTGGGATTTAAGATCCTTTCCAACCCAAACCATTCCAGAATTCCTTGAATCCCAATATATTAAAATAGCAATGCTGTCCCACACCTGCAATCCCGAGTTCCCTTCAATCCAAGGACAACCCATGGCATTCCAGTCTAATTATTTGTAATTCTCATCCCAGCTTGCTGGAGTCTCTTTATCCATCATAAACCTGGAATTGGATTCCCACATTTTGTGCCATCGTCTCCGGTTTTTTTTTTTGGGGGGGTGAACCATCTCAAACAGGCACTGAGGTGATTCCTAAATTCCTGGTTGTCATGGAAGCAGGAACCAGCTGACCGACTCCTGCTTCCACATGGATGGAGTGGGCTACAACCTCTTCTCCCCATATTCCAAGGATTTCTGGCACCTGGAATTCTGACGTGGAAACACGCCTTGGGCATGGGGAGGAATTAAACCAGAAGTGCCTGAAACACTTGGAAAAGCCATGGAATGATCAACAGTTCTTCCCCTTTAAAAGGGAAAAATCTTTCCCAGATTTTATCCATGACCAGTTCGGTTATTTCAGAGATGACCCCCACAGGGCTTTATCCCCTAAATAACAAAAATCAAACCCAAAAAACAGCGATGACCTCCATGAGATCCCTGTGTGCCTTCCAGCAAAACTCCAGAAGGGATATCCATGTCAAATCCCAAATCCTGGTTTGTAGGAAAGGCCGCTTCACACATTCCAGAGGATCTGATGGAAGCAGCCAAACCTCCCGAGCACGGACGGGTCTGTCAGGCCATCAGCCAGTTAATTGTGGGATTCTTCATGCCAATAAATCCAATTTTCCCCACTATTTATGCACAGCCAGAATCCAGGAAGATTTATTGATTCCTTATGGAAAATTTTATGGAAAACTGACTCCCCGCCTGGAAGTGGAGAAGTCCTTTAAGTTTCCCCTATTAAAAAAAAAAAAAAAAAAAAAAAAAAAAAAAAAACAGGAAATATATCTACTTAAAATTTTGCTACTTTATTTTGGAATCCAGGACTTTGGATGTCCCAGACTTTCTGATGAGACTCCACCTGTCAGGGATAGGACAGATTCCCATTCCTGGAGGGATTTAATTCCATGTGGATGTGGCACTTGGGGACGTGGGGCAGTGGTGGCTTTGGGAGCATGGGGAGTGTTTGGACCCCGTAATCCCAGAGGGCTTTTCCAACCCAAAACATTCCATGATTCCATGATTTCAGGTGACTCAGGATTTTGGGAAGATGGCAAAATTAGGAATGGATTTCTCCATTAAAATGCAGCTCTTCGGGACCAAAACCTCCACTACCTTGGAAGTTGTGCCAAGCCCTGCCCCACATGGGGAAGAGTTTTTATTCCCAAATCTTCATTTTTCCCACTCTTTTCTCCCTCCGGACATTATTTTTGGGAATGACTCATCCCAGGAAAGGCTGAACCTTCCTGGCTGATGTTGAGATCCTCAGCTGAAGCACAGGAATTCCAGGAATGGTGGAAATAACCCACAGGGAATCCAGACAAAGGGAAGAGTTGGAATTAGATGATCCTTTAGATCCATTCCAACCCAAACCATTCCATGAAAAAGTTGGAAAGAGACAATCACCCAGTTCTCCGGGTGGTTTCCAGACCCCAAATTTCCCAGCACAACTGTGGGTCTGGCAGGTTCATGTTGAGGTTTATAGGATATTTTCGGGACGCATCCAGCTTTTCCATTTTGAATGGGAATTTCCTGTTGGATTTGGAATGGTGCTTGGGATGAATCCCTCCGCTCCATCCCCGTGCTGCTGATCAGCCTCCTTTGGGAAGATCCAGAGAGAGGAGGAGAATTCCCTGCCTTTTTCAGGGGGAAAAATCTTTTCCTGGAGAAATAGGACCTCACACTTCCAAAAGTTTGGAATGTTTGGAAAAGAGAACTTTTCTGTTTACCGGCTGTGTTCCCGCCCCGCTTCCCCACGGAGCAGCAGATGGATTTGCAGGAGGAAAGAAAGGAACAACAAAACAAAACTAAACAAGAAAAAACAAACAAAAAGTGGAATAAAAGCAGATGGAGAAATGTTCGGAATGATTCATTGGGAATCAAGGAGTGGCAATTCATTTGTGCCTGGAATCTGCAATTTCCAGCCTGGAAGCCAAATCGTTCCCCTATTATGGAGATTTGGGCTGGATCCAGGCAGGGATTCAACTTCTTCAGGATGTGAGCACCTGCTCGGGAGATTTGCCGGAGCGGGGCGGGAATGATGCGTGTGCTGGAAGTTAAACGTGGAATTCGGTGGGAGAGCAGCTGGCTGGGATGGGATTTGGAGGGTTGGGATCTGATCCCAGCATTTAGATGGAAAAGCAGGAAAGTCTAAATCCCGAATTCTCCTTTCTGGCAGCGGAATTTGACTCGTAAACGGGAGAAACTGGGATGGTGGGAGATGAAAATCTTCGCTCTTTTCTTTAAAATTATATGGAGGGGGAAAATAATAATAATAATAATAATAATAATAATAATAATAATAATAATAATAATAATAAACAAAGACAAAAACACAACTCAGCCAACCAAAAAATACCCCAAAACCCAAATGAACCAAAAAAGTTCCAAACCCAAAAAAACCAAAATATCCCAAATCCAAGATGGCACAGAACCCCAAACCTGGTATGAGCTGGAAAAATATTTCCTGCCCCAAAGAAAAAAAAAAAAAAAAAAAAAAAAAAAAATCCCAAATGAACCAAAAAATCCCCAAAACCCGAATGAATAAAAATATCCCAATCCCAAGTGAATACAAAACCCACAAACCTGGTATGAGCTGGAACAATGTTTCCTGCCTCAAAAAAATAGAAATAGAAATAGAAATAGAAATAGAAATAGAAATAGAAATAGAAATAGAAATAGAAATAGAAAATAAAATAAAAATAAAAATAATTTTTAAAAACCCACACAAACCCCAAATGTACCAAAATATCCCAAATCCCAAATGAATCGAAAAAAATCCCCAAAACCCGAATGAACCAAAAAACCGCAAACCCAAATTAACAAAAACCCCAAACCTGGAATGAGATACAACAGTGCTCCCTGCCTCAAAAAAACACCCCAAGACCCAAATGAACCAAAATATCCCAAAATATCCAAAAAAAAAAAAAAAAAAAAAAAAACCCAAACCTGGGATGAGCTGGGAAAACATTCCTACCCCAAAATCTCCTCGGTTTATCCCACAAATCCACTCAGCCACGGAATACCGACCCTTGTGCAGCAGTGCTGAGAGAAATCCCAACAGAATTCCTGCTGGGAAAAGCGTTTCGGAATTTAAGGGAAAATGAAAGGGAGTTGGGGCCAATAATGGAATTCCGAATTTGGTTTTATGGAGGAACCAAAGTGGATTCCCGGGGTGGGATTCAGGAGCTCAGCCTGGATCTCTTGGCTGTGCTGGAAATAAAGGATGCGGAGGATTAAGGAATTTAAGGGACCTGGAATTCCGGTTTAGGTTTCTCTTCTCACCCCAAATTCCTAAAATCTGGGATTTTCCCTCAAAAAAAGCTCCGATCCCACATTTCCCGCAGGCAGCCACTGCTTATTCCACTCTCCTTTTCCCAGGATGAGGTGAGACCCCGGCGCTTGTTTTGTAAATGTGCTGAGAATTCCCAAAATCAGCTGAATTGGAAGGAATTACATCTGCTGGAAAAGCGCTAAATGCAGCTGGAACCGGCCGGGGAAAATTTAGGAAGAAAACAAAAAATTAAGGATCGCAGATGGAAATTTCGGGATTCAGAGTCAAATCCATACTGGGGTGGGATTCAGGAACTCCGCCTGGATCTCTTGGATGCGTTGAAAATAAGGGATGCAGAAGATTAAGGAATTTAAGGGACTTGGAATTCCGGTTTAGCTTTCTCTCCTCTCCCCCAAATTCCTAAAATCTGGGATTTTCCCCCAAATTTTCTCCACTCTCACATTTCCCACAGGCAGCCATTGTTTATTCCTCTCCTTTTCCCAGGATGAGGTGAGACCCCGGCGATTGTTTTGTAAATGTGCTGAGAATTCCCAAAATCAGCTGAATTGGAAGGAATTACATCTGCTGGAAAAGCGCTAAATGCAGCTGGAACCGGCCGGGAAAATTTAGGAAGAAAACAAATTGAGGATCATAGACGGAAATTTTGGGATTCAGAAGAAAATCCAAATTCGGGTGGGATTCGGGACAGCCTGGATCCCTTGGCTGGGTGGAAAATAAGGGATGCAGAGGGTCAAGGAATTTAAAGGACCTGGAATTCCGGTTTAGGTTTCTCTCCTCACCCCAAATTCCTAAAATCTGGGATTTTCCCACAAAAAAAAGCTCCGATCCCACATTTCCCGGAGGCAGCCACTGCTAATTCCTCTCTCCTTTTCCCAGGATGAGACGAGACCCCGGCGATTGTTTTGTAAATGTGCTGAGAATTCCCGGATTCCTCTACATTGGAAGGAATCACATCTGCTGGGAAAGCGCTAAATGCAGTTAAATCCCAGGAATCTCAGCTCCGAGGTATCCTACCCCAAAACCAGGGATAACTCGGAGGAATTCTCGGTGTGCATCACTTTTCTCTCTGAAAACAGAGATGAAAAATCAACTCTGCTTTCACTGAGGTGACGAAAAAAAAATGGATTTGGGAACTGCTCAGCCACTGTTGCAGGATGCATCCAAGGACAAATTAAAATAATTAATTGGGAATTAACAATTCCATCTCCAGAGCGAGGATTGCAAGGTGAGGAGCAAATCCAGCCTGGCTGAGGAACAAGAGGAAAGAAAATCCGGAGCTTGAGGAGGAAAAGAAAAAAAAAGTGTTGGAATCAAAATTGTGGAGTTTGGGTTGGAAGGGACCTTTAAAACCCTCGAGCCATGGGCAGGGGCACATTCCTGGCTAAAAGATGGATAATTCACCTGTGGATGGGATAATTCCTTCCTCAGGGACCCCTGGTCCTCCTCATTACCAAGTAAAAACAAAGGGAGGGATTTACCTTTTCCCAAGGAAAATTCCAGCAGATGAACCCCAACCTGTGGGAGTTTCATGAATCGGTTTTAATTCCTGGACTCAATTTTCTTGGAAAATTGGAAAATTTTCTTAATTTCACTGCAGTTGGTGGGAATTTGTAGTAACTCACCGATGAACATTTTTAATCGTAGGTATAAAAATATATTTATTTAAAAATCTTTATTATATTTATTATATTATTATAACATATAAAAATATATAAAATCTTCGTATATTTCTTTAAAAATCTTTATTCCATACATGGAAGGAGGAAAGCTTGGAATTCCAAACTTGTTTTGGTGGATAATTCATGGGGATTAGTGGAAGAGTTATTGATGCCAAAAACAATAAAACTTATTCCAAATGGTCCTAAAATCAAAACGTTTCTACATTTTAAAATCCTTCAGACCTTGATGGCTGCTTATAAAGTTGGGAATTCCTGAATGATGCCAGCGGCAAAAGGAAAATGGGATTTGACAGCTGCCCAGAGAGGGGGAGATCCTCAGAAATTCCTCATTTTATTGGGAATTCCAGCAGGAAAAGACCTTCCTTATTCCCTCCAGGTTTCCTGATCACTTCCTTCAATAAATAAATATTTGAATTCCCTTTGCTCCCTTCCGTTTCTTCAGTATTTTGCACGTGGTTCTCTCTGTAATTCCAGAATCCCTTTGAAATCCCAGAATCCCAGAGTGGTTTGGGATGGAAGGGACCTTAAATCCCATTCCCACCACATTCCATGGGCAGGGACACCTCCCACTGTCCCAGGCTGCTCCAAGCCCAATGTCCAACCTGGCCTTGGGCACTGCCAGGGATCCAGGGGCAACCACAGCCTCTTTGGAAAATCCATTCCAAGGCTTCACCACCCTCACAGGCAGGAATTAATTCCCAAAATCCCCTCAAAATCGAATCCCTTTCAGTTCAAAGCATCCCCTTCATCCTGGAGTTTCCTGCGTTATCCCAGAGATTCCAGAACGACCTTTCGGTCCCCATGAGAGCTCATCCCAGCGCAGGCAAAGTTCTGTCCCATTCCTTGCATCCTTGTAAAACCCAACTGCCTGGATCCCCCCCCCCCCCCCAAAAAAAAAAAAAAAAAAAAAAAAAAAAAGTGGGAATTTTGGCAAAAATCCTTCCCCACCAATCCCCACGGGATCTAAACCCTGCGCTCCAAATCTTTCGAGCTCCGGCTCTCGAGGTTCATTAAACTCTTTCCTAATTACCCTCAGTGCGATCGACGTCATCGTGCTCATCCTTCCCCCACATCCATCAGCTCCCAAGAAACGGAGACAATAATTTGGGAACATTCGGGAATTAACGCCGCCTTTTAACCGCCTCTTGACCTGTAATGATTCAAAACCCCTCTTGCACCAGGACCAGCTGAAAAATCGGAAATCATTTTGACTGCAGGGTTTTGGGGGGTTCTTATTTTATTTTATTTTATTTTATTTTATTTTATTTTATTTTATTTTATTTTATTTTATTTTATTTTATTTTTCATCCAGAGGAAGCAATTACAGGAGGGGACAAAGAGCTTTCGGCGATTTTCTCGTTCCAGGATCAAAACCAGGTGTCGAACAAAAGGTGAGCGGGATTAAGGCGCGTCCTGAGAGCCTCTCAAGTAATTAATCTGCTCCCGGGGGGATTTGGAACCTCCTGAACTGGATCGAGGCGATGTTTTCCTTTCTTTCCATATCGCTTGTCAGCAGCTACAAAGTGTTTTTGTGATCTCCAGACCCCGAGTAAACACTGGAGTGTGCGGAGGGAACAAATCCCTCATCCAGGCGTGGCGGCTGGGAGGAGTTTTCCAGCCATTCAGTGGATCCACACCTCGTTCCTGAAGTGTTTTACACCTAAATTCCACTGTTTTTCACATGTCTGGATCCCGGAAAACCACTCCCGGGTCAGGGTACCTTCGTCCATTCAGGAATTAAAACACCACAGCCGGAGCTGTAGATCAAAAAAAAAAATTCCCCTTCCAACCTCAATTTTTGGTGCTTATTTCTTAATTCAGCCGCACTATTTTGCGACAGAGATGTTATGATAACAGGCAGAGCTCAGATCCCAGATCCTCAGGATATCCGGATTCCACAAGGACCATCCCAACCGTTAAAACCTTGCTCCCTGCTTCCACGGAAATCACAGACTCCTGGAATTCTCTGGGCTGGAAGGGACCTTAAATCCCACCTAATTCTTGTCCAAACCCAAATTTAAGAGTTTTTGCTGGCTCTGGAGGAGAATCAAAGTCCCCCTAAGGTTTAAATGTCGCTGCCCAGCCCAGAGGACAGAGGTGACAGTTGTCACCCGCAGCAGAGGTGGCATTTTGGAAACCTCCAGCCTGGAACTTCTTGGTGCCAGCAATGAAGAAGAGGATGGGCTGGAAATTTAGGGTTGGGAAGGCTCCCAAATCCTGCCCTTCCCTCATCCAATCCTGCTCTCCCCTCGAGCAAACCTTGCCTCTCGCTGAGCAAAACCCCATTTCCAAAGGGGAATCTCGTCTTCCCTTTCCCTTTAAAAACCTCTTCTCCCTCTCTCTGTTTATTCCCACAATCCAGTGGGAATCACCCTCATCCCAGGACCTTTTTGGCCCTGGGAATTCTGTCTGGGACAAATCCAGGTCTGGCTGAAGCTCAGTGATTTAAATGCCGCAGCAACTTTATTTCCCCGGGGCTGAGTGCTCTGGGATTGTCTGGGAGGGATGAAAGGGAAACATCCCACCCTGGAAATGCGGGATGTGTTTGGAAAAGGGATCAGGACGTGTTTGGAAAAGGGAAAAGCTCCTCCAATCCGAGACCTCCAAGATTTTAACCCCCGAGAGCCTTTTTCCCCTTGTCATCCCTCGCTTTACCCCCAGGATCCAACTGACGGTGCTACAATTTCTGCGAGGCTCAGAAAACGTCAAAAGAGAACAGGGGCAACACTGAAGGTAAATTCTGGATGGCCAGAACCACTTGGAATATGGAAAAAATATACAAAAGGAAAGCTCATTTTAATCTTTTTTTTTTTTTTTTTTTTTCCCAGTAAACCTGGCTTTGATCAGCAAAGCCATTGTGGCTCTTCACAAATGAGATCTGTATTAACGAGTTTTCATCAAAACCCCCCAGCCCTCCACTGGATGCCCACCCCATCTATACCCAGGCAGCTTTTAATTAGACATTTAATCAACGCCTTTAATGGGAGGGGACTGCGATTATGCGGCATCAACGGATCGGATTTTTTTTTTTTTTTTCCCTGCTGCGACGAGAGGGCCTGAATGGGTTTTAATTTTGGGGATTGAATTCTCTCTTCATAAAGATAAAAATGGGTCAGGTGAGATGAGAAGCGACAGCTGTGTGAAGAGCCGGGGTTGTGGGGCTGGCAGGAGGGGAGGTTTTTTGGGAAGAAGGGCACTCGGCGGCCTTTGATGTCACCAGGAGAAGTGTCACCCGCAGGGACGGGGCACGGAAGAGCCGAGGAACAGCCAGGGGAGGGGGCAGAGATGGCAGAGAAAGGCAGAGCAGAGGGGACGGAAATAATGGCGTTGAACTCAGCGGGGAAGGCTGAGGAGGGCTGGGGATGCGGGAAGGAGAGGACGAGCTCAAAAACCTCGGGAACTTTGCGCAGAGGTCTTTTGTGGGCAATACCGGGATGTGCTGGAACCAGGGCTGCCGTGTCCCAAAGGACCCCGGAATGGCTGGGGTGGGAAAGTGTGCGGATTCCAGGCGCAGGAATCTCTCAAAGCCTCCTTCATGCAGCCCCAAACGCAGAAATGAACCCAGGGCTCCACCTTGGAAAAGGCTTCCAAATTTAGAGGCCATCGGCAAGAAATGCGGCTTTGTAGTTTAAGCAGAAACATGCTGAGCTAGGTAGTGGAAAGTTTAAAGGCTTTAAAGTTTGGGTCGAGAAGGAGTTACAGAAATAGCAAAAGTTTTAAGGTGCAGCCAGTTTGTGTGTCGTTTTAGGATTGGATAAGGCGGCATTGTGGCAGGAAGTGTGATGCGGTTGAATTAGGGATTGGCGTGAAAGCGAAAACAATCAGTGTGGCAGCAGATTATTGGCTAATTAACCTTTAAAACCCCTGTAACCTGTGCTCCTGTGGCCGCTGACCACGAGCTCCTGGCCTCTAGCTCATGCTGCGAAGATTTTCTCACTCTCCATGAGGCTGAGGCAATAAATGATGATTTAAACACCTCTGGGTGGTCTCATCTCTCTCGCACAAGCCCGACACAGGAAAGGACATTAAATCCCGTCCCATTCCACAGGCAGGGATGCCTTCCACCATCCCAGAGTGCTCCAAACCCTGGCCTTGGACACTTCCAGGGATCCAGGGGCAGGAAGAACAATAAATCTCTCCAACAACTTCTTTTTTTAGAGTTAGAGGTTTAAGGCATTGCCTTATTCTGGCCAGGATGTGCAATGGAAACCACTTCATCCACACACGCAGTGAAAAATCATCCCATCCCACGTGGCCTTCATTAAATTTTTCGGGTATTTCCACATAGGAAACCCAGAGAAATCCCTTTGTTCACAGCTCATTGGCCCCAAATTACCCAGTTCTTAATATTCGGTTTCCTGTTGGTTGTTGATCCCTAATCTTGGTTCTCTTATCTCTCTTTTCCCAGGTGTCTCCAGCCCTGCCAGGGATAGTTTGGAGTTGGTGTTAGTTAATGTCCTTTAATGGTCATTTTCTCCTCTGGATCTCCTGGATACTCCAAATCTGTGCAGGTGTTAAAAACAGGGGAAAAAGAATTCCCCATTCCCCTCCCCCTGGGCAAAGAAGAACAAACCCCTGACTAAAGTTAGTTCAAGTATTTCAGCAGTTCCATCACCTCCAGCAAATGCATCCCAGGATGGGACCCAGGTACAACCTCACCAGGTACAACCAAACCGGAAAATCCCAAAAAATTCCGTGTGAGCCCCCCACCTGCAAGTGCGGACAGAGAAAAAAAAAAAAAAAACAACCAAACACAAAAACCACATTTTCAGTGTTAAAACTCTGGGAGAGTGTGGTGGGATCAGAAATGGGAGCGCTGGGAGCATCCACAGGGACGGATGGGAGAGGGAGCTGCTTCACGGCGGCTGGAAGGGAGCAGAATAAAGCTTTAAGAGCGCTCTAAAATATTTAATTACTGCAGAGCCTCATTTGGAGGCAGTGAAGAGTTACATTTTCCAGTCCATCTGCCCACGTTCCCATTAATAAAATAATTCAGGAGCCGTTTGAGGGAGGGAACGCCAGCGCAGAGCCAAAACCGAGCCCAAAGCACGGCTCAGCGGTGACCCAATAATTAATATCTTTCCTCCCACTTCCCCTGAAATAAACTCCGGCTAAAAATCAACCTGGATCTGGCTCGGCTTTGCCGTGGCGAGCAAAGATAAAGGGATGCGCTGGAAACAGCTGGAAAAATGCCACTTTCCCGGTGCCTAATAAAAGGCAAACAGGTATTTTCCCCCTAAAAGCTTTGATCTCAGGAGCTTCTCTTTGTCTTCTGGAGCTGGAGGCCATTTGAAGCCATGGAAATTATAAATAAATGAAAAATAATTAGTCTGGAGGGTTTTTATGAGTAAATTCTCTGTTACCAGTGCAAGGGAGACAAGCCAGCAGCAGGAGATGTCTGAGCGGCCGAAGGGCCCTGGGAAGGGATCCTGAGGGAGAAAACGGAATTGTTTTCCCTCCTGGCATCAGAGGATCAATTGTGGGCATCCCAGAGAAGCCTCCAGTGGAGGACATCAAACCTGGCGGGACGCTGGGCGTCACCACCTCGAGGGGCAGGTGGAGGAGAAGCAGGTGAGGAAATGGTCATTGCAAGGGTTGTGCAGGGCCTGGACAAAGGCCACCAGACAGCGCCAGGTTGTCACCACCCTGGCTGGGACCAGCACTGATGTGACCAGTGGGAGCAGGGCAGGGATTGTCCCCTGTGCTGGGAGAGTTCTGAGGAACCGAAAATCCTGAGGGCAGCTCCAGGCCCCTCGTGACAAGGAGGACATGGAGGGGCTGGAGAGTGTCCGGGGAAGGGAACGGAGCAGGGAAGGGGCTGGAGAATTCCTGAGGGAGCTGGGCAAGGGGCTGAGCCTGGAGAAAAGGAGGCCCAGGGGGGACCTGGTGGCTCTGCACAAGTCCCTGCCAGGAGGGGACAGCCGGGGGGGTCGGGCTCTGCTCCCAGGGAACAGGGACAGGAGGAGAGGGAACGGCCTCGGGCTGGGCCAGGGGAGGCTCAGGGTGGGCAGCAGCAGGAATTTCCCCATGGAAAGGGCGCTCAGGCCTTGGAAGTGGCTGGGGAGGTTTGGAGTGCCCATCCCTGGAGGTGTCCAGGGAATTCCTGGAGGTGGCACTCAGAGCTCTGGGCTGGGGACAGGGTGGGCATCGGGCACAGCTGGGACAAGGTGGCCTTGGAGCTCTTGTCCAACCTCAGGGATTCCGTGAGGTTTAGATTGGATATTTGGGGAAAATTCTTCCCCTAAAAGGGTTTTCCAGCCCTGGCACAGGTAGAGGGTGGAGTCCCCATATCTGCAGGGATTTAAATCCCTGTGGATGTGGCATTTGGGGACACGGGGCAGTGCTGGCCTCGGCAGTGCTGGGAATGGTCAGATGAACTCAGAGGTCTTTTCCAACCTTAATGATTCCATGATCCTGTGAATATCTGTCCCCTCGTTTGGATGCCCCATCCCTGGAGGTGTCCAAGGAATTCCTGGAGGTGGCACTCAGAGCTCTGGGCTGGGGAACAGCTGGGATTCTGATCTTGGAGCTCATTTCCAACCTCAATATTCCCGGGGTTCTGTGACTCCGTGACGGGATAACCCACAAGCACCGAGCGATCCCATGCAGAGACACTCCAGCCGTGCACCAGTAACCCCAGGACGGATGAACTGCTCTGGAACTGGGAGTTTTTATTCACTGGGGGTGATGGAAGCAGAATCCATGAGCTGGAACATTCCCACATCCCCGGTGTGCTCCACTGACCAAGCCAGGATGATCCAGGGGCTCCGCTTCAGCCACACTCAGCGGGATATTCGCAGGAGTAAAACACAAGGATGGAGCTCATCCAGTCTCCTGGAAAACCCAGAAAAATCAGAGAGGTACCAGAGCTGACTGGAAAATCCTTTTTATTCCAAGTCAGAGACTCTTGGCAAGCTCCTGCAGGAAATCTTGGACATCTGGGTGCTCCTGCGTTTGTTTCGACATCCACTCCACCATTATTTTGGCAGCTGAAGCAGGTGGGAGATGCTGAATCCTGTTTCAGCACCAGCAAAGGATCTGCCAGGATACAAACGACTTTTCCTACTGAAATAAAATAAAACAAAATAAAATAAAATAAAATAAAATAAAATAAAATAAAATAAAATGGAGAAATATTTTTGAACAATCTGGGTGCTCTGTTTGCTCCCAGCTCAATCTATGCAGTTATCCCACAAATGGGGTGTGGAGTGACAGAGAGGGGAACAAAATGAAACCAATTCCCAAAAATAAGACATCAAACCACTTCAAATTCCATACGAAAAGGTAAATCTTCCCCCCCAAAAAAGTCCATCTGGAATAAATAGAGTTCTGTTCATTTTCAGGTGGCCTGGAGGGGTCACTGAGAAGCCCAGATGGTCTCTGGGATGAAAAATCCCGTTTAGCAGTGCCTGGTCAGCTGGACTGACCCCTACAGCACCAGCAAAGGACCTTTCAGGATAAAAAAGACTTTTCCTACTGAAAATTCCCAAAAATATGACCAAACCACTTCAAATTCCACATGAAAAGGTAAATTTTATAAAAAAAAAAAACCCTCCATCTGGAATGAATAGAGAGAGCTCTGTTCATTTTCAGTTGCCCTGGAGAGGTCACTGAGAAGCCCAGATGGTCTTTGGGATGATAACTCCAGCCTGACCCCTCCTGCACATCCCTTCTCCCGGATCCAGCTGTCATCCCTGCTCGTGGCGTTTGGGAGGAATCACCAGGTGCCCTCTGAGGGTGATTTTCCACCTGTCTGGTTGATCTCCTGCCCAACAAAACCGGGCCTGGAATTCGAGGAAAAGCTGAAGTGACGCTCTGCGGGATGGCCTGACTTGGCATCCTGCTCGCCCGACCTTCGGAATGCTGATCCGAGGCTGTTTGGAGGGGAAGGTCGGCCTGTAGATGAAATAAAAAACACGAAAAGCTTGGCAGGCTGAAATGCTGCTCTTCCCCTGTAAAGCTTCGGGAGGTGGAAATCGGACACAAAACTCCAAATGCTCTCCCTACAGCAGGGAAAACGTGGTTTTCCCTCCGTGGTTTTGATGGATCCCCAGCTCCAAGTGCTGCAGAGCTGCTGCCTCTGCCCGGTTCTGGTGATATTTTAATAATTTATTTATTAAATCCATTAATTATTTAAATAACAATTTTTAAATTGTTCATTTCTGACCCTGTCTCAGGGCAGAAACTGAAACTGCACCGAGGTTTGGTGGGAAACAGCCCAGTGCACCAAAAACCGGATGTCCTGAAGGTCCCACCTGGAATTCTGTATCCAGCTTGTGGTCCCCAGCACAGGGAGGACGTGAAGCTGCTGGAGAGAGTCCAGAGGAGGAACCAAGGATGATCCGAAGGATGGAGCAGCTCTGCTCTGAGGAAAGGCTGGGAGAGCTGGGAATGTTCCCCTGGAGAGGAGGAGGCTCCAGGGAGAGCTCAGAGCCCCTGGCAGGGCCTGAAGGGGCTCCAGGAGAGCTGGAGAGGGGCTGGGGACAAGGGATGGAGGGACAGGACACAGGGAATGGCTTCAGATTGGGAAAGGGGAGATTTGGGTGGGATACTGGGAATTCCTGGCTGGGCTGGAATTCCCAGATTTGCTGTGGCTGCCCTTGGATACCTGGAATTGTCCAAGGCCAGGTTGGACACTGGAGCTTGGAGCAGCCTGGGACAGTGGGAGGTGTCCCTGCCCATGGAATGGGTGGAATGGGATGAGCTTGAAGGTCCTTTCCACCCCAAACCATTCCATGAATCCTGACGCCAGTCAGGAATTCAACCATGGATCAACGATTGCAAGGAAATTCCCCCTTTTTAAGGAAAAATAACCAGATTTCTCAAAGAATTGCAGTCCAAGGAGATTGAACTCCGCGAGAAGTGAAATTATGGGAGTGAGGAATGTGTGGCTGGAAAAGCAGGGATAGAACAATTACGGAAGGGAAACAGATTCCCAGTTACTGGGGAAATCCCAGCCTTCATTTGCTCCACAGAAATTCTATCCATATATTTATTTCTGGACACATACCAGGCCTGGATACAGATTGATTTATGACTCCTAAATAATAGAATCCAAACTACACAGGTGGGATTTCAGGAGAAACAATAAGTTTATTTTTTCGCTTAATTCCTCCGTCCTGGCACATTTTTGAGTTCTCCAGCTCCATAAATATCCGACTTTTCCCTGGCAAGCAGAGTTTTCCACAGCAGAAAATATTTCGTTTTCATCTTTTCCCTTCTAAAAAACCTTCTCTTTTCCCTGCCAGCGAGTGAAGCTCTGTTTTGATGCTCCTCTTTGCATTTTCATCAAAAACTGAAAAACTTTTTCATCCACCGGGGTGAGGTTTCTTCTCCCAGTTTTTTGCTGGGAAGTTGGATAAAAAGGGTTTGGAGCTGGCTGAGGAAAACAAACTGCCAGGTCTTTATAGGGGAAATAGAAGTGTCTGAGCAACGTGGAGCTGCTGCTGTTTCCACTCTTTGGTTTGGCTTGAGGAGGAAATGTAAAAGCTCTTTGTACATTGGGAAAAATCCTGACTCGTTCGCGTCTTCGGGAATTTCAGATTGTCTGGATCAAAGGCAGGAATAAATTCCTGTTTAAAAACCGGGATTGTTGTGCCAGAACAGAATCCCGGGGGAGTTGTGGGTTCTGGGGGGGCTTTTCCTGCTGCCGTTCTGCTCCAAGGAAAGTCGGATTCGATCCAGGTAAAGGAATACTCAGTGCGATGTGATCCATGGGAACACTGGGGATTCTGGGGAAATTCGTTCCCAGAAATCAGATAATCATCAGTGTCATGAATTTCGGAGCATAAAGAAACATAGAGCATCTGTTTGGGGGAAAAAAACTGGATTTAGGGAACAGCTGATTCCTAAATTATTCCAGTTCTAAGCAGGGGGGAAATGCGGAAAGGGGGAAAGGGGAAAAGAGAAGGGGAAAGGGGAAAAAGGAAAGGGAAAAAGGGAAAGGGAAGAGAGAGAGGAAGGGGAAGGGGAAAAAAGGGAAAGGGAAAAGGGAAAGGAAAAATGGAAATGGAAAAGGAAAAGAAAAAGGGAAAAGGAAAGGAAAGAGGAAAGAGGAAAGAGGAAAGAGGAAAAAGGAAAAAGGAAAAAGGAAAAAGGAAAAAGGAAACACATTTGGAAGGTTCCATGGATTTCACTGGGAGGAATTCCTGGGATGGATTGAAATTTCCAGGGAATTTTCAGAGAAGCCTGATCTGTCAGACTCACTGTGAGGAGAAACATCCGAGTTCTGCTCTGCCCCAGCCTGGAGCAGCTTTGTTGGACAAGATTTGGATGAGGGCAACAAAAAGTGTGGGAAGAGTTGGAGCACCTTCAGTATTTGCTTCCCTTTTGTCCCACTCCCGTTTTCCCACAGCCTTTTCCTCAGGTATTTCCACAGGAATGTTCCTTGCCATGGATCCCTCAAAAGTCCAGGTTGGAGCAGCAGGAATTCTTTTCTCCTCTGCTGTGGCTGCAACTCAGACACTGGAGCAGAGTGTGATCCCATCTGGATCCTGCAAAAAAAAAAAAAGCAGGAATAGCTGGAGATTTATGGGGAAACCAAGGAAAGGGCAAAAATTTAGCAAATTTTAAAGGTTTTGCGAATTATAGTGGGTTGGGGCAAGAAGATGAGCAAACCCAAAAAAGTCCCCGTGCTCCTGGGTGCTGCTGTCACTGAACCCAGTGACAAAAAACTCCCGGATTCCAAGGGAAATTTCCCTGCTCCCTCTCAAGGAGGACGGAATTAAATTCCACTCAGAAGAGGAATTAAATCAGCTCTGGGCCTTGCAGAGAGCTCAAAGACAATTGCAGCAATATTAAAACCTTTCCAAATTGTCTCAAGCTGTCCCGCAAATGATCTCCTGCTGCCTCAGCTCGCCGAGATCTCCAAAGTGGAATAATTTAAGGCCCGAGAGATGCTGCACACACTCCTTAAAAACTGCTTTGGATGAGCTCAGGGCTCGGAGGGAATATTATTTATCATCCTCTGGGGACGGACCCAGGGAATCGCTGATGTCATCAAATCCTTTCTCTCAACAACCGACTGGGGGGTTCTCAATGCACGGCCTCGGTCAAATGGAATTTAATCCAGGACAAAATTCTGAGTTTATTTGATTCATTCCTTGCCAGATTCCATTTGCTGACTCCTGCTCTTTTTTTCTTCCTTTTTTTTTATCCCTGCAGATGAATAATATTAAGGAGGTAACTATGGAAGCAGAATTTGGAGAGAGTGATCCTTAAAGTAATTGATGTAGGGAAGGCAGCCCTGAATATGGGAGTCAAGAGCCCGCTTGATTTAACAATTCTGTGTTAAATCTGGCTGAAATCCAAACCATCCCTAGGCCAGGGAACTTTGGAAGAAGCCAGAATGGGAATTTGGATAACAACGTGAGGGTGGAAAGGTCCCTCAGGTGATTAAGTCCCTCCAAACTTTAAAATCACAAACTGCTGGATTATAAATTTATTGGGTTGTCCCAAAGACTGAATTCCAGCATGGAGCATCTGCTTGGTGGAACATCCAGGAGGATGCTGAATTCCGGCAGTGCTGGATCAATCCCTGAATTTCCGTGCGTGGATTTATTCCTGAGATTTATCTGGGAGCTGAGATTTTCCATCAAGGATCAGCTGACAGGAATTGTGGAGAGTTCCTTTTGTGCTGAGCCTGGGTTGGATTTATTTTCCTCACTTGCCACATTTCAGGAAAAATCTCCTTTTCCACTCAAACCAGCAGCTCCCTGGATTTCTCTGGTAAATCCAACAGCTAGGGGAGGAGACATCCTGAAATTTCCCTGTTTGAGAAGCCCAGCTTAGTAAAACTAGGATGAAGGTCCAGCTGATAGCTGCAGGAATAACAAAGGAATTCTCCTTTCCCCCAGACTGGAATGGGATTTAACCCTTCAATCCTTGCATTTATCAGGCCCTGCCCTAAAAGCATTTCGGGGTTTGTCAGCACAATGTGGAATGTTCTGGAGTTGAGCAGAGTAGGGCACAAAGATGATTGCAGGCACGGAAAACCTCTGGGAGAATTGGGAATGCTCGCCTGGAGAAGGGAAGGACCCAGGGAAAATCTTGCAGGGTCTAAAGGGGCTCCAGGAGAGCTGGAGATGGACTTGGGACAAGGTGTCTCGGGTCTCAGTGCAGGATGTCCCCAGCAGTGCGTGTTCTGTCAGCAGCTGTTAAACCAGCTGGGGCCGTGTTCTTTATCCCTTCCAGGACCCATCCTCCCTCCAGGGATATCTGCTGTCCATGGGCCATCCAGGCTCACTGCAGGGCTGATACAATCCCATCATCCCACGGGGAGAGGCTCCACCCAGGGGGAGGAGCCCAGCATTCCCGCCTGGATCAAAGCTGGCATTCAGAACAGCAGCACGGCCTGTGTGCACTGGATTCCCAGAGGGAGAGCGGACCCATCCCAGCACCACTGGAGCCTTCTCCAGGATCATCTCTGCTCCAGCAGAACCACATCTGTCACTGCAGGAGGACTGCATTGGGCTGACACCAACACCCTGACCAACAGGGGTCAGCTCCTGTCCTGACTCTGCCAGGGTTTGCTTTTTGTTTATTTGCTTTTTTCCTACTACTACATTTTTAATTTTCCCAGTAAAGAACTGTTATTCCTGTTCCCATCTCTTTGCCTGAGAGCCCTTTAATTTCAAAATTATAATTCTTCAGAGGGAGGAGATTTGTATTTTCCATTTCAAGGGAGGCTTCCGCCTTTCGTCACAGACATCTGTCTTTTCAGACTAAGACACAAGGGATGGGGGGACAGGACACAAGGAATGGCTTTAAGTTGGAAAAGGGGAGATTTGGGTGGGATGTCGGGAAGTAATTCCGTATAATAATTTTTAGGAGGATTCCAGAATTATTTCGGTGGGAAGAAACCTTAAATTCCATCTCATTCCCATCCCCTGCCAAGGGCAAGACAAATTCCACTGTCCCAGGCTGCTCCAAGCCCCAATGTCCAACCTGGCCTTGGACACTTCCAGGGATCCAGGGACAGCCACAGCTTCTCTGGGAATTCCAACCCATCCCCTCCCCACTCTCCCAGGCAGGAATTCTTTCCCAATATCCTTCCCAATATCCTTCCCAATATCCAACCCAAATCTCCCCTTTGGGGAACAAGGACTGGAAGAGAAAAAACAGTCTGAAGTGGCTCCAGGGAAGGTTTAAGTTGGATCTTGGAAAGTTTTTTCATGGAAAGGGTTGTCAAGCATTGCAAGAGGCTGTCCAGAGAAGTGGTGGAGTCCCAATCCATGAAAGTGCTCAAAAAAAAATGTGGATTTGGCAGCTGAGGCCCTGGTTTGGTGGAGAATGTGGTGGTGCGGGTTGATGATCTTGGATGTCATTTCCAAGCTTACCAATTCCGCCATTCCCTGATTTTATAAAGGCATTTAACCGCATTCTTTGATTTCTCCTCTCCTTTCCAAAAGCTCCTTTCACACTCCAGAAATTTCTCTCTGGATGAATCCCATTTGCATCCCATTTCCTGGCTGAGGAAGTGTTCAGCTGAGGGCACTTGGACACAGGAATTCCCAATCCAGCTCTCACAGCCCCTGCTTTCCTTGGTTTTTTTAAGGAGCTGAGAGCCAGGATCTTGTGTTCCAGCACAATCTGCCCCTCCTGAGCTGTTTTAACAAACCCCAGCTGCATTTCCTCCAACGTTTCCCATTTTTCCCCCTCTTCCAGCACTTGTCCATCCTCCCTCATCATCATTTCATTTTCCATCCCATCCTCCTCTGCCAGCCGAGGGAAATCTCTTCGGTTCAGACCATCTGGATGTTTTCCTTTGTATGGAAATGTTTGTTGTGGGCTCACAGCATTCCGTTCTCCTCCTTTTCCGTGGTTTATTTACGGATGCCAACGGACACAGTCAGATCCCACACAGATTCCTTCCTTTCTGCAGGAATTCTGACACAAAATAAGGAATTTGTCACCTTGGACTGTGTGAGGGTGCTGGGGCACTGCCCAGGCTCCCCAGGGAAAGGGCACATTCCCAAAGCTTCCAGGGCTCCGGGAGTGTTTGGACAACACTCTCAGGCAGGGATAGATGGGATGTTGGGAAGGAATTCCTGGCTGGGAGGTTGGGGAGGCCCAGGAATAGAATTCCCAGAGAAGTAGTGGCTTTCCCTCCCCTTTCCCTCTCCTTTCCCTCTCCTTTCCTCACCAAAACAGCCCAAACAGGTCTTGGATTGCAGGGAATTTTTCTCCGTGGTGGTTTCTGGTTTGAGCTCAGATGTGAGCTTGGAATTTTCCTTTCTTGGCAAAGCCGGCTCTTCTTTGGAGTTATGGAAGTTTGGAAGTGATGCTAAGAGCTGACTCTGGGTGTGAGAAATTAATTGGGAATGTTCAGCCTGGAGAAGCTTTGAGGTGACCTCCTTGTGACCTTCCAGGACCTAGAGGAGCTGCGGGAAAGGTGGAGAAAGACTTTGGACAAGGGATGGAGGGACAGGACACAGGGAATGGTTTCAAACTGACAAAAAGGAGATTTAGGTCGGATATTGGGAAGGAATTCCTGGATGGGAGGGTGGGGAGGGGCTGGAATAGAATTCCCAGAGAAGCTGTGGCTGCCCCTGGATCCCTGGAAGTGTCCAAGGCCAGGCTGGAACACCCTGGGATACTGGGAGGTTTCCCTGCCCATGGGATGATCTCTAAAGTCCCTTCCAACCCAAATTATCCCGTATTTCCATGGATGATTTCTTTCCCATCCATGTGCACGTCTATAATTCCAACTGCACCGGGGCCAAATCTTTCATTTGGAGCCTGTCCTGTACAGAAATCCACTCTTGTCTCTGCTTGCTTTGAACACTGCAGCAAAAGCCGGGAGGAAACAGGGATTTAATGATTCTTAATTAAAAAGTACCTCGTTAATATTGAGACAAGGTTGGTCTGGGAAGAGAGCAGAGCGCGGGTCAGGCAGCAACTCCATGGAACTGGGCACTTCCAGGTTTTTCCTCTTGGAAACAGACTGTGGAACTCGGGCCTCTGAGGTGGCTGAACCTCCTCTGGGTCACTCCTCACTGATTTTCGGGAAGCAGCTTTGATTTTTTTGGCTGCTTTGTTCCGCGTGTGTGGCCGGGCTGTGCTGCTGGAGCCAGAGGAGAGTTGGAAAATCTTTAATGAAGAGGAAGGAGAGGCCAGAGTGGAGCCAGAGATTGTTTGAATAAGAGCAGCAGAAATCATCCCAGAGGGCATCTGGAGACTTCGCTCCGAGTGGTTTGGGATTTTTCCTTCAGGAACGCCGAGGGAAAAATCAATTCCTCCGCTGTGGTTTACACCAAACACGGAATATTTGGATTTTTGCCGCCGAGGACAAGGAAGGGGCTGCCTGTGAACCACAGCTGAGCTGGAGCCGAAGCTCCAAAGTCTCCATGAACAAAAAATTTGCCTTGGAAAAAACATCCTCAGCCTTGCCCAGCTCATTTAGCACAGCTCCTGCTCTCACTGAAGGCCACTGACATTGAGAGATCAGGACAGCAAAGCGCAGAGCCCCGGAATCAGCAGAATTCCAAGGATAAGCTGGAAGGTGAACGATCCAAATTGCTCGGATGTGCTGAGTTAGGTGGCTTAGAGCAGGACGACGAGGGAGCAGCTCCACGAGAGGTTCTGCAGGGAGCACAAAAAACCGTCGGGAAGTCGCTCAGCAGGAGGCAGAGCTCGGAAAAGCACCCAAAAAATCCTCTGGGAATGGCTCCTTCCTAAGGATTCCTGCTGCTGAAGGAGTGGGATGTGCCACAAACGGACAAAGAGTTTGAAGGGCATCACTGGAAAATAAGGAATGTTTTAATTGGAAGAAAGGCATTTGGTGATAAATCTTATTGGACCACCTGGAATCCACCCGAAATCCACCTGAAATCCTCCTGGAATTCACCTGGAATCCACCTGAAATCCATCCAGGACAAATCCACGGTCCTGCAAAGCACATTAAGTACGAAAAGGAAAAGAATCTCTGGAAAATCCAGTTAGACCAGGAAAAATACCTCTTTATTTAGTAGTCCTGGTGCTGAAGGAGAGGGACGTGCCAGGAATGGACAAACAGGTTTTTCCTGGAATGAAGGTCATCACTGGAAAATAGGGAATGCCTTAATCAGAAGAAAAGCATTTGGTGACAAGTCTTATTGCCTCACCTGGAATCCACCCGAAATCCACCTGAAATCCGCCTGAAATCCACTTGGAATCCACCTGAAATCCACCCAGGACAAATCCCTGGCCCTGCAAAGTGCATTAAGTACAAAAAAAGAAAAAGAATCTTTGGAAAACACAGTTAGACCAGAAAAAATACCTCTTTATTTAATAGTCCTGGTGCTCAAGGAGTGGGATGTGCCACGGATGGACCAAGAGTTTGAAGGGCATCACTGGAAAATAAGGAATATTTTAATTATAAGAGAGGCATTTGGTGACAATTCTTATTGGACCACCTGGAATCCACCTGAAATCCACCCAAAATGCACCCAAAATCCATCCAGGACAAATCCACGGCCCTGCAAAGCACGTTAAGTACAAAAAGGAAAAGAATCTTTGGAAAATCCAGTTAGGCCAGGAAAAATACCTCTTTATTCCAGCTTTCCCGGAAGTAACGCAGCAGGAAAACCAGAAACGCAAAGCAGATGGTTCCGGTTTCTACTGGATGGGATTTGGGTGGCTTAAAAAAGGGGAATATTTCATCCCTACACTGGGATGATTCCCTCCCTTTTAATCCACCTGGCTGACAAAAGGAAGAGCAGCCCAGGGCAGAGGATTGTTCTTTGCTGCTCTCTCCCTTCACAAAAGATCCTTTGATGGAGTGCAATCTGTCTTTGCACTAATTATCTGCTCAAGCGAAATGACATCTCAGCGCTGGTGGCACAGGGGTGTCCTAATGGGGACAGAGGTTCACGTCCACAAAGGGAAAACAAAAAAAAAAAAGGGGGGAAAAAAAAAGCCTGGAGGCATCAGGAATTCACACAGCATTTCTTTTAATATGATCTGAGGGAAAGTGTCCCTGCCCACGGCAGGGAGTGGAACACGATGGTCTTGAAGGGCTCATCTGAAACATTCTGGGATTTTTGGATCCCTTGAGCTCGTTCGGGAATCTGAGCCAGAAATCCCGTGGTTTTATAGGATACTTTGGCCGGGTTAGAGGAAAAGATAAATCAGATGTTGATTGTGGAGGACACAGCTGGGAATGGGACGGCCGAGGGCATCACAAAGGGGTGTCTGACGGGGGACGGCATCCAAGGGAAAGGGAAGATGTGGGAGGAATGACAAACGAAACAAAAAAACAAAACAAAACAAAACAAAACAAAAACAAAAAATAAATAAAACAAGTAAAATGAAGTAAAATAAAGGCTCTGAGCTCATATGTTGGAGGTTTTGAGGCACAAACCAGGGGAGGAACCGAAAGCTGAGGCGGCTTAAAATTTGTCACTTTCCATTCCCCGCCCCCCAAAAGTGTCTCTGTGTCAGCTGGGCTGTGCTGACACCAGTTTGTCACCTGCAGGGAATTCACTGGAAAATCTGGAACATCTCCTAGTCCGGATTAATCATGGGAAAGGCTGTGCAGATTAGCCAGGGCTGGGTTCCCACACAGACTCTCAGACAGGAATCTCTGCGTGTGGGCTGGATCAATCCCATCCCGCTTTTCCTTTCTTTTGAGCACCATAGAAAAGGAATCATTTGGCTGGAGCGAGGCCAAGCGCATTGCGAAAGTTAATGAATTTCTGAACAAGTTTGCGTTTGGTTTTTTTTGTTGTTGGTTTTTTTTTTGTTTGTTTTTTTTTAGCAGGGCTTTGTGCTTCGAAAAAACCACTGAGCACAAAATTAACTGGGCAGGGTTACAAAACAGCCAAGGCGGACACGGCGGGAGTCAAGGAGAGGCTGTGCGGGGAAAAGCTCTTTGCTTTTATCTCCCTGCGTGCCGTAATCACAGATGATGCTTTATCCTGGGAATTAAAGCGGTGATCCGAGCCAATTTAGGATGAGAAAGGGGGGGAAAAAAAAGGGCCCTGCAGGCCTGGACCTGGTGGGAAATGGGAATTATTGCTCCGGGGTCTCTGTGGAGTTTGTTCGCTCCGTGTGGAGGAGTGTGAAGGGAGCAAAGGGCACCTGCGGTGTTAAAGTCATGGAATTGCTAAGGCTGGAAAAGCCCTGCAAGATCACCAGTCCAGCTGTGAAAGCCAGCCCCGCCTCGTTCACCCCCAAACCACGTCGCCAAGCGCCACATCCGTGTGTTTTTTGGGATGGCAGCTCCACCCCCGCCCTGGGCAGCCTGTTCCAGTGCTTAACAACATTTTCTGTGGAGAAAGTTCCCTTAAAATCCATTCCAGACCTCCCCTGGCACAGCCTGAGGCTGTTTCCTCTCATTCCTTCTTTTTACCTGGGAGAAGAGCCCACCTCCCACCAATGTTCCCTCTCCACGTGGGAATAGCAGCTGCTTCATCCCAAAATTTGCTCTGCCTCACCCCTGCCACCTCTGCCTGCATTTTCCACTGGCTCTGGAGCAGATTCTGGATATTCCCTCAATTTCTTCTGCTGCTGAGATGGTTCATTCACTGCCTTGGTGTGTTTGGGGAAAAAAAACTGATGGAGAACAGGGAATTTCTGGGAATAGAAACCACGTCTGTGGGAATATCCCAATTAATGAAGGTGGCTGCTCCTGGATCCCTGGAAATGTCCAAGGCCGGGTTGGATGGGGCTTGGAGCAACCTGGGACAGTGGAAAGAAGATGGTTTTTAATGTCCCTTCCAACCCAAAGCATTCCAGAATTCCATGGAATTTTTTTTTTTTCTGCACCTCTGGGCCTTTACCAGAGGTC
Source organism: Chamaea fasciata (assembly GCF_029207755.1). NCBI lineage: Eukaryota > Metazoa > Chordata > Aves > Passeriformes > Sylviidae > Chamaea > Chamaea fasciata. The sequence continues at coordinate 61,524,188 of NW_027094092.1, read as the reverse complement.
GGCAGCATGGCCTAGAGGTTGGTAGGGAGGAATAATTCCTTCACCACCTGCCCATCTTCCCCTGGAATATTTTCCAGCAGTTCAAAGGCTCTGCTGGATTGGTTTATGGAGTAGTGGCCGTCCTGCTGTGAGCAAACACCCTCTGGAGCAGCCCCTGGCCACTGGACAGCACATCCCATGGGATGGGGGAGGCTGCTCTCTTCCACAAAGAACGTTCTTCCTTCCCAGCAGGTTCCACCTTTCGGAAAACCCCTGAAAACAACCCTAAATTGAAGTAAAATTTGGGCCAAAGTGTTGCCCAGGCTCAGTTTGCTCTTTTTTGTTTAAAAAAGAAAAAAAAAAGAGAATTTGTAGTGGTGAATAATTTACTTTTCCATAAAATTTGCACAAGCATGGAATGTGCCCTCCGGCAACTTTTCCAAAGATCCTGGGTGTCCTCTTTCCACATTTATTAACAGTCTTTGAACTCTGGAGCAAATTTTAATTTTTCTTTGTCAATACCCATGTTTCCATCACTGCCCAGGCTGGAACGAGCTCAGGGCTCTCATCACACTTTTCAATTAACTTTTCTTCCCCTCATCGAGGTTTGTTGCTGGATTAATTCCTTCTCTCTGCTTTTCTTCCCGGAAAAAAAATAAAATAAGGAAAACAGCCATGTTACCTGGCAGGAAATAGTTGAATTCCTTGGAAAAAAAAAAAAAATTTTTGGGAAAGGGGGGAGTTAAATGCAGGCACTTTCATTCCAACCCTGCTGAAGGTTTGAGCGTTTTAATGGAAGCTGGATGATTTTATGGCTTAAATGCTCTAAATGTGAATTTTGGGGGCTATTTAAGAGGGTGGATGAGCCAAAGGAAACAATTTATGGATTAAGAGCTTCCTTCCTTCTCATGGAGTCCTGGAATTTCAGAGGAAGGTCCAAGTCTCCTGCTGCTCCCAGGGATCCATAAAGATACAAGAACCACCTTGTTAATTACGAAAGGGAAATTATTTCGCTGTGGGCGGCGTTGTCCAATCTCCCATTCCGTCCAAACTCCATGGAATTCCACTCCAGAGCCAGGGGTGTCTTCAGCGATCCCGCTGAATTTATCCCACAGGATCCTGCGACCTTAAAACAAATCTGTGTCCACCCTGCAACGAACAAAATGTGAATTTTTATGTTCCGGAGTGACACAAGAGCGGCGATAAATCGCTCCTCTTCCCTTTCTTTTTCCCGTTGGGGGGTGGCTGAAGATTGGTGTTCCTCATTTAGGGAAATGTTCTCCTAATGGGGCTCTGCCTCTGGGAGAGGAATTACTTGATGGACACCGACAGTTCGCGCCGAGCTTTTCTGGGGAGTGAAAAAAAAATAAATGCGTAGATGAAATAAGCAGCCAGCTAATTTCTCCTTCGCAGTTGTTTCATGTAAATGAAGAACTGGAATTCGTTGCGAGCCATCAAAGCCGGGGAAACAAATGCACAATTAGCTGCGGGAAAGTGCTGAAAGCCATTAGCGCTCATTTTAGAATAATAATGCACTTCAAGCCTATTTGTTGAAATATAAATACAATTATGGGGAAAGAAATTAATGCGCGGTGGGGAGTTTCTCGGAGATGGCGCTGCGTTCTCCGCGGCACGAGATTAAATGGATGAAACCGTGGGGGAGGGAAGGAGATAAAAATTTGGGAACAAAAAATGTTGGAGCGTCCCCAGCTATGGGGATGAAAGGGGATAAAGATTTGCCAAAGGGGTCTGAGGGATGAAAGGATAGTCCTCGGCTCTAGGGATGTTCCCAGTGGGAAGGATGGATGAGCTTTGGGACACAGCTGGAAGTGGAGATGTGGAGAGGTTCGGGCCATTGGAAGTTTGGCCAAGGAGATCCGACAGATTCCCGCTGCTCTCAGGCTGCGGATAATTCAATCTGAGCACCAGTGCACGGGCAGAAGTTTCTCTTCGTTCAAAATTGTCATTTCTGAGCTTTTCTCTGCCTGAGAAAAATCATCGTTTTGAGCTTTTCTCCCTGATCCCGTCAGGAAACTTCCCTGGAGATGCTGGCACAGAGCTGGAGACTGGGAAACCTCCCCAGAAAACGGAGCTGCAGGTGGTGAATCAGGAATGACCATGCTGGGAATACTGGGATCCAGCAGGAGGGGTGGCCTTGGGGAAGAGGATCAGGGATGAAAACGGGGCAAGGGTTGGGTGGGCACGGCAAACTCAGCCTGGAACCATGGGGTCACGGGATTGGAGAAACATGGGATCGGAGAATCACAAAAACACGGAATTGCAGAATCGCAGGATCACAAAAACAGAGAATCACAGGATCACGGGATCAGAGAATCACTGAGCCATGGAATGGTTTGGATGGGGAGGGACCTCAAATCCCATCCAGATCCACCCCCTGCCATGGGCAGGGACACCTTCCATTATCCCAGGCTGCTCCAAGCCCCAATGTCCAACCTGGCCTTGGACATTCCCTGTGAGGGTGGAAAAGCCCTGGCACAGGTTCCGAGAGAAGATCCCTGGATGTGTCCAAGGCGAGGTTGTCCCTGGAAAGGACATGGAAAGGTGTCCCTGCCATGGAAAAGGGGTGGAATGGGGTGGGATTTATTGTCCCTTCCCACCCAAAACCATTCTGGGCTTCTGTGAATTGTCAAATCCCAGAAAAGGTGGGGAAAAGCCTGGAGTCTGTTGATACAATTAACTGAGCTTTAATTTGGGAGCTCATTACCTTCAGAAAGAACCTCAGAGTGTTCCTCATCTGTGAGCATGGAATTCATGGTGCTGGGATCAGCTGGGATTCTTCTGTGCCCCCATTCATTTATCCGTGTGCTGCTGTCCTGTGAGCTGGCACAGCTCTGGATGACACTTTGCCAGCTCCCTCGGAAACCCCGAGGGAAAAGGGAAGGGAGGAAATGCTAAGTAGGAAAATCCCTGTGGCTCTTTTCTTCCTTCCTAATGCCAGCAGAAATCCCACTTTTCCCCACATCAGCTCTTCCAAACTCTCCGTCATTCAGGACTGACTTTCAAGAGAAGATCGCAGAGCGGAGCCGGCCCAGTAATGTTGTAATAATTTAAATCTGAATTGCCAACATGAAACGGAGGCGGCAGAAACTGCTGGTGACAATGACATGGAGGGGATATTTCTCTGCAATTTTTATAATGAGACCCTCCAGTCATTTAAAATAGGGATGTAAAACAATTTGGAAGAGGGGAATAGATGAATCTGTCCTTGGACACGTGTTGAATTCCGTCAGGGATCTGTAAAACAGGGATTTATCCCACCTAAGTGCAGCTGTGTGGAGGGCGTGTGACGCTGTTTTACATCACAACGACACAGACTCCGAGATTCAGGAGGCTGAAAATGACTTTTATTTTTGGGATGTGTCTCCTTTATATATTATTTTACACAGACCAATGTGATTGGTGAAACAAAGACAAACCTCTTCACTCACGTTGTTCAGAGCAGAGCGACATCAAGAAGAAATCCCTCCTGGGGAAAGGGGATGAGTAACAAAGCCACAGTTTACAAAAACATTTCTCCTGTTTACAGAGAATTCCCTGGGAAAAGAATTTCAGAAAACCGAAACACCTCAGGCACGGAACCAGGGCTACAGGGATGGACTGAAGAGCGGCAGTGTGGCTGTGCCTCAGCAGACGCTGGGGCTCCCTCAGCAGCACAGGGGGACGGGCACTTCCAGCAATCCGAGAATCCCACACTCCAATCTGAAGATGTCAGGATCCAAACAGCTCAGGCTGGGCAAGAGAAATCCCATTCCCAGGCTAGAGCTGCCCACCACTGCCATGATCCTACCTGAAATCATGATTTGCCATCCCTTGCCCTTAGAAAACCTCTTTTTCCGAGGTTTTAGGTGTTGTGGACACAAATAAATTCATAGAAACATGGAATGGTTTGGGTTGGGAGGATCTTAAAGCTCATCCCATCCCACCCCTGCCGTGGGCAGGGACACCTCCCACTATCCCAGGTTGCTCCAAACCTCATCCAACCTGACCTTGGACATTTCCAGGGATCCAGGGGCAGCCACAGCTTCCCTGGGCACGAAGTAAAAATTTAGAAGGCACCTTGAACATCTGGCTCCTGTCCAAGGCTGGTTTTGGCCACCAAAGCCATTTGCTCCTCTGCTGACTTCCTCAGCAGACAACCTTTGCCGGGTTTATTCCAATCCCCGGGCTGTGAGGATTCAAGGAAAACGGGAAACAGCTCCCACGTGGCTTCCTCGGGCCACATCTGCAGCTGCTGGAAAAGCTGCTGGGAGCAGCGAGCTGGTCCTGCCCGGGGGCAAAGCTTCTCCTGGAGCAGCAGCTGCAGAGAGAACTCGACAAGGTGCAGCTCATCTCCATTCCGGTGACATTTCCAGGGCAGAGAAGTGACTTGTTCTCCCCCCTCCAAGGCAAAGCGGCTTCTGACACGAGGGTTTGCTTCGTCAGCCTGCCAAGCTGGGAGCCAAATTTATCCGGAATCCTTTTAATTCCACTTTGTTCCTCGCCCCCGAAGTCCTCACGTTCATGGAGAGGGTTCGGATGCCCCCGGGCAGTTTGTTAACGCTCTGCTAATGCCAATTACATCAGACCTGAAGCGGGGAGGGGAACTGGAGTTCGCTCCTTCGTGGAAAGGGGAACGTGGGAAAGCGCATTCCCACCACATCCACGAAGAGCAGCGAGCTCCTGGTTGCTGAAGGGCGATAAATAATGAATGCGGGGAAAGCAGCTCGGGGTTTAATCGCTGACACCAGCGGGTGGTGGGAAGGGCTCGCGGGAAAACGGGGTGGGATGATGGGATGACACCACGGCTCCGTCTCTTCCCACCAGCCGGCCCGGCGAGCCGTGCTGGGATGAGTGATGTTAATGGAGATGTGAGGGGAGCGCTGCAGCTCTCAGGAAACCCTCTGGAAAGGGAGGAACCTCCCAGAAAGAGCCAAATCCAGCCGAGCGAGGAGTTTTCTGTGACTGATTTCATCAGGCTCCCATCAAAACCATCCAGAGGCAGAACTCTGGGAAGGAGCAGAGCAGCCCCAGGGCTTGGGGCCATCAGGATGTTGGGATTTCTTCCCTGGAATACCCGGCTGGCCTCAGAGCCTGGGAGCTGCTCCAGCCCAAGGAGAGGAGATGTGACATTACTCCAGAGGTACATGGTAAATCCACTGGGATTGAGACCCTACAACAGCTCAAGGGGTTGAGCCTGTTGCTTTTATCTTCTTTCTCTACCAGAGCCGGGATTAAATGCTTGAGACAGTATTTCTTGTTCAGACTCAGATGTTTATTAATTCTTATCTATGTTAAAGTCTCACAAACCAGAAGTTCTACAGCACTTCAAGCTAACAAATTAAAAATGGCCCCATCTCTCTCCCTACTAGGCCTTTTAAGCACAAACTGTCCAATTATGAAATGACACCCAAATTATTTTGACTTTTAACCCAATAACCAACCGCCCGTGGCCCGCAATGCGGATTTTTCTACTCAATTACAAAACACCACCACCATGAAGAAGAAGGTGATAAAGAAGGACTCAGCCTCTGCCCTAAATCCTCCATCTTGCTTTATACATATATATTACTGTATTCTAAACCATCAAACTCTGAGTTTTCCCCCCTGTGACATCACACACTCCTATCCAAACTCCACACCCACAATCCCGGTGCTGTCACTCAATTTTGGGAGCCTTTTCCACGGCCTCAGGTCAACTGAAATATTTTCTTGCGGGTCAGTGCCTGTGAGCACAGAAAGTCTGGAATTCTCAGCGCCCGTGGTTCCAACAGCTTCCCTCACCTCCCACTTGATCCTTTAAGCCCCCAGTTCCACATGGAAAACAGAAATCAGACACGATTTCAAACCAGCACACAGCACCACAGGCCTGGTGTCTGCCTCCTTTTGCATTCCCAAAACCGGCAGGGCAATGGGATTGGTGCAGCTGGGAAAAATCCCCCTTGGCTGTGCCATCAAAAGCTGGATGTGCTCTGATCAGCTGCTCCTGGAGGGCAGACTAGGGAAAATTAGAACCTGCTGGAGAATTCCTGGCTTTGGGTTCAGCTGTGGGAGCCCAGGAGAGTCAGGAATTCGGGATCAGCGCAGTTCCTGCCTCAAGGGCTGAGGTTTCTGAGGTTTCTGAGGTTTCTTCCTGTGCATTTCTGCCTTGTTGCAATTCTCATTTTTTTTATTCCCTCCTGGATGAATCATCTTTTCCATGTGGCTTGTGAGGAGGAACAATTTCTACCCAAATTTGTCTGGTTCTTCTCAAACCTTTAATTGCCATGGTTACCTGCCGGGGAGCCCCAGCGGATGCAGCCAGCAGAAAATTGGGAAATGATTCCTGTCTTCTCCCGGATTATAAAAATATCTCTGCTGATCCCTTCTTCCCAAGGCTCGTTTTTCCATCGATTCTTATTTCTGTTCATCCTGATGGACTCCTGGGTCTCCGCTTGGCAATATGGATCCAGGAGTTGTGTCCTGTGAGGGTGAGGAGGTTCTGGAATGGAATTCCCAGAGACGTTTCCTGGATCCCTGGAAGTGTCCAAGGCCAGGTTGGACACTGGGGCTTGGCGCACCCTGGGATAGTGCAAGTTTTCCCTGCCCATGGAATTGGATGAGTTTTAAGGTCCTTCCAGCCCAAAGCATTCCGCAATTCCATGATCCTACACCGATTCCAAATGATCCAGAGGCAGCCTGGATGATGAATCAGAGTTTCCAAGCTCCAGCACCGGAATTGACTCCAAACACGTCAACCACCCAAAGCCTTTTAACCAGGGAACAGCCCAGGCAGCAAGAGGACACCGGGAACTCCTGATCGAGCAGTGCAGCTTAAATCCAAAAACCCAAAATGAATTCACTGCTCCCTTTAAATATACATCATTCAATCTTGGAAAGGATAAAAAAGTCGGAGAGCTAATTTGGGGATTTACAGCCTGCACATCAAAGCCACACAACCCCAGAGGTGTGGAAACGCTCGTTATTCAGCTGGGTGATGAGCAGGTATCAATTATGTCCCCAAAAACTTTATCTCCACTCATCCAAAATTCAGAGATTCTGGTGTTTAGGGATGACTTTGTCTTGCTCTTATATTGGCGATGGAAGAGCCATAAACAGAGTGTAATAAAAGGGAATTTCTCACCGTAATTAAACATCAGAACCTGTCTGCTTTAACTACATTTGAATGTTGGGGATGTCTTGCTGGCGAGCAATAAATCCTTTTGCTAAATAACACTTCACCTAAGGATGCAGAGCGAGCATTTGCACTAAGATTTTATTCCCTTCAAAAGGAAATATTTTGATTAAGAACATATTTGCAGTGACTCAATCTCTTTTTTGTCATTATGAACAGGGGGAAAAAAAAATCAATCAGCATTTCCTGGCTGTGGGTGATGACAGCACTGCTCGATGGAGAATGGATCTGATAATCCCAAGATTTCCCGAGGCTGAGCCGGGATTAACTTTAAGCAAACCAGATTTCCTGGTCAGATCAGGGGTAAATCTACAATGGGATGGGGAAGCAGAGCTTATTAACAGCTCCATGGAAAATCAGTGCTGTGCTTCCAGAGCCAGGGAGGTCACGGTCACCTGAACCCCTCTGTCACCGAGGGACAAAATTATTTACAGCCTTTGGTGGCACCGGGGCTGCGCCTGGCCCTCCCTGTGCCCCACTCTGCTCCTGTTTCCAGCAATTTGGGTGTTCAGTGTCCCCGTGAGAGGGGGACAGCAGCTGGACATGAGCCAGGTGTGCCTAGGCGGGCAAGAGGCCAAAGGCTCCTGGGCTGGATCGGGAATTTTGTGGGAGCGGGAGAAGGGCAGGGATTGTCCTGATTGTCCCCCGGGCTGGGCACTGTGAGGGATCAAATCCTGGGATCAGCTCTGGGCCCCTCACAATAAGAAGGACATTGAGGGGGTGAAGAGTGTCCAGGGATGGGACTCCAGGGGTTCCAGCCTGTCCTAACCCTTTCCATGAAGAAATTCTTCCTAATATCCAATTTCAGCTTCCCCTGGGCCAGCCTGAGGCCGTTCCCTCTCCTCCTGTCCCTGTTCCCTGGGAGCAGAGCCTGCCCCGGCTGTCCCCTCCTGGCAGGGACTTGTGCAGAGCCACCAGGTCCCCCCTGGGGCTCCTTTTCTCCAGGCTCAGCCCCTTCCCCAGCTCCCTCAGGAATTCTCCACACCCTTCCCAGCTCCGTTCCCTTCCCTGGACCCGCTCCAGCCCCTCCAGGTCCTCATTTTCACCAGGGGCCCAGAACTGGGCAAAGAATTTGAGGTGCCTCAGCCCCTCCTGGTGCTCCAGCCCCTTCCCCACCTCCATTTTTCCATCCTATTCCCATGGTTTTTAAACACTTCCAGGGATGGTGACCACATTTCCAGGGAAGGATTTTTTCCTGATATCCAACTCTCCCTCCCTTGTTTCACTTTTCACTTTTTCCCCTTTTCCCACCTTCCAACAGGAGGTGCCAGAACCTGGATTTTCCCTGCTGTGCCCAACTTTTGCCTGGCTGTCTATTTTTCCAAAAAAAGAGCCAGAGGGAGAAGTGAGGGGAAAAAAAAAAAAAAAACCAAAAAAACTCCAAAGCAGCGACAGCTCAAAGCTTCAATGGATAAATCAAAAGTGTTTCAGCTCCATTTATTGCAGACACACAATGCTGGGAATTCAATATTTTCCTTGTGGAACACGGGGTCGTTCACGAGGCCTCTCTGTGACATTTGGTTCCTCTTTTTCCACGGAACGAGGCTGGAATTTGCCCTGGGAATGCTGGCGGTTGTCGGAGCCACGTGAAATGTTCTTCATTTCGCACTCATTGTTAGAAAAGACTTTTTTTTTTTTTTTTTTACCTGGGTGTGTGTTTGTTCAGCACAGAGCTGGAAGCAAGCAGAGAAAAAAGGGAAAATGGGATCTCAGGGAAGAAACAGGAACAGCTCCTGGCAGAAAAACATCCCCTGACCCCAGACTTTGGAGCTTGAAAATGCTGGGAGGGGCAAAAAAGGAGATGAAGAATTTCCAAAGATGAAGGATTCACGTCCCCAGCCCCAAAATTCCCAACGCTGTGGGGAAAACAGCCTCAAACAGAGCTCTCTGCTACGGAGAAAATAAAAGTATTGGCCTCTCCTTTCCCTTTCTGCCCTCATGGCTCCCTTTGTTTTACACAACGAATTGAAAAGATTTCTGAGAGCCTCACGCACAGCCAGCGAAATGAACTGTGGTTTTAAATCCGAGATGGAAAGGAATCGGATTTCGTGGGAATGTGGGGAGATTGTGGATGTGAGTTATCCACCGGTGTTTTATTTTAAAACTCAGAGGGAAGGGAATTACAGCTTTTTTTTTTTGTAGATTTTATTGGAAACAAAGTGATCTACCAAATGTTTTTCAGGTTTTTCCCTTAAAAAACGGGATCGAGGTGTGGGATTTATGGTGATGAAGGTTGTAAATGAAAATTGGGAATCAGCTGGCTCCGATTCCCTGGAATTGTGGCTCCGTTGCACCCGGGGCTGCTGGAGCCTGAGCTCCCTTTTCCCTTCAGAAGCCAAATATTCAGAATTACTTCCACATTGAACGATTTCATCCCAATCATTCAAATGATTGATTCTGGGAATACTCAGAAGATAAGGATGAAAAGGCCTCTCCACTTGACGGGAGCTTTGGAATTCTTTGGAATTCTGCTCCACCGGAACAGAAATGCAAAATAGGGGAGATTGTCAGAAAAAGCTGCATTTCCTTCAAAAATGGCCTCATTTGGGAGGTGCTGATGTGTGGGATCACATCCTCTACCTGAAACCCGAGCACTGAACGCAAAAATTGTATTACTTCATGGATTTCAAACGGAACCCGGGCAGATTTTATCTCATAAATTGTCTCATTTCCTTTCATAAATCCAGGATGTTCAGCAGAACCTTAAGAAAATTCTTATTTTTTGCCTACTTTTTCCTTTCTTCTTTTTTTTTTTTTTTTTTTTTTTTACCGTGACACAATTTAATTTATTTGGCTTTTTTGCTGGGTATTGGGCATAAAAAAGGGAGTCGCAATATTCTTTTTATCTCAGCTATAATCACGTACTTCCACAAGAATAAAGCAGAATAAGCCACCCACCACCCACAGAAATTATTTAGGTTGGGTTTCTTCGTGACTTTTTTTTTTCTGTTAACAATTCTCATCCACAGAAAATATTTGGTCCCTCCAGCAAGACCTGACCTCCCTAAAATCCTTCAAAACCTTAAAAATCTGAGGATTTCAAGGCACCATAACCAGGCACGAGGTGACTCAAGGATTTTCCTTTCCCGTGGAATGGGAATGAGGATGGAGATGTTGGAGAACATTTTTTTTTCCCTGTGGCTTCTCCGAACCATGGCAATAAAACCCAGATCTAAGGATTTTATTAATTAAAATCTTTTATTAATACTCATCCATTTTAAAAAGATTTAATATCTGGATTATTAATTTCTGATGTTACTTAATGTCCTGGTTTCCTGAGCACAAGAAAACATCCCCTGCTTACCAAAAATTCCATGTTAAAATTCCAGATGCAGAGAGGTCTTCTCCTTAAACCTGGAATAAAAAGATTGGCTTGACTTCCTCATTTTCATATTTTTTAGACACGAGAGAGCAGGAAAAGAAGAGATATTACAATACATCATTATTTATGGAAAATACAGACTGTATTGAGATGATCCAAGTTTTTCCTGGGTGGAGAATCGCAGGAACTCAGGGATGTGTGTCCCAAAAAAAAAAAAATGGATGGAGCTATCTGAGAATTGTTGGGAATACTCGGTGGGAAGAACAGGATGTGGTTGGAGAAGGGGCCATGAGGAGGTGGGAATTTTCTGGGAACGCCATCCCCGGTCTGGCTGTGGGGCAGGAATGAGGCCGGGAAGTGCCCATGGACTGGAGGGTGTTGGAGTCCAGGGCATGGGGAAAACCCCTCAAATTGCCCTGGGGGGTCCGAGACCCTGCCGGGATCCCAGGAAAGCCTTGCCTTTGACCTCAGCCCACGGGAAAAACTGCCGACGCTTAGGGGTGAAATGAGAGCAACAAAAGTTTAAGTTAGATTGTAGTTTAGTTTGTCACAGGGTGAAAATCTGTAGGTTTGGGTTTTTAGAATGGAAGCAGATGGAGGCAAAATGGAGAATTTTGTGCGGTGCCGAAAGTTGTTGTTCTTCTTCTTTTTCTTCTTCTTCTCCACCTTCTGCTGTGACGGTGGCACAAAGACATTGGTAGAATGTAGGTGATGTAGAGAATTGCGCGTCGTGACTGCTGGTACAAAATTGTAAATATAGTTAGTTTCAAGAGTTAATTGGATCAGAAACCTTTAAAAGACCTCGAAGGCCAGGTCTCGTGCTCTTGGCAGCGGTGTTTTTCAGCGCGTTAAGCCTGGTGAATGGTGGTGCGCGGACTTTCGAGATAAGAAAATGAATAAACACCTTTTAAGACCGAAGCTGCGAGTTCCACTCATCTTTTAACCCCGGCACAGGACTTTTGGAAAGGAAAAAAAAAACCCTTATTAGGGGGATCTTGGACTCGAAATACAAGAGGAGGGAGATTGAGACCACCCCAAACCCCCGGAGCCTCCAAACCATCCCCAGGAAGTTCTGGAAGAACAAACTTGAGCACGAGAATTTTTTCTTCCAGGATATGGAAAACTCATCCCTAAAAAGCTGCCCCCAAATCCCAGGAGGACCCCCAGGACCCTGCACACCCCCTGGAGATCTCCCTTTATCCCATTCTCCCTCTCTCTCTTCCCTTTCGTCCCAGCCTTTATCCAAACCCCATTTCCATGTGGGCTCATCCCAGCAGACCGGGGACAATCCAACATTGATTTCCATGCCAATGGAAATATATATATTTATATAAATAATAATTCTACAATATATAAATATATATTTATACATATATTATATAAATATATAAATATTACTTTTATAATATATAAATATGTAGAAGTATATATAAAAATATAATATAATATAATATAATATAATATAATATAGTACAATACAATATAATATATATTTTTATATTTATAATTTATTAATAAAACTTCAGAACCTTCTCCCGATCCTCTGACTTTCATCACTCCTCTTCCACCACCAGCACCAACATTCCCACGTGTTTCCTTATTGGAACGGGACACCACAGTGGGATTTCTCCTGATTTTATCCACTTTTCCTGGGTTCACCCCGATATTTTCTGAAGGGATAACCCTGAAAAACCAACCCAGGCAAATTCCAGCCGAATCCCCTCCCTGTGAATTCATTTTAAGACGGGAAAGTTCTGCCCACGCGTTACAATAGGAGGGAAATCACAAACGAGCCTTTAATTAGGAGTTTCTTTCCAGACTTAATGATATTCCTGCAAAGAATTTGGGGCACTAATTGCTGCTGCTGCTGTGCTCCTGCTCCTAAAAAAACCGCTCAGGATAAGCTGCCAGGAGAGGGAAGCCACCCTTGGAGCGTGGCAGGTGGGTGGGCGGTGGGATGGGATGGGAAGGGAAGAGCAGGTGGGAATTCCAGGAGAGGAGCAGGAGCTGTGGAGGTGGAGGAGGAGAAAACAGTCGTGAGAGGAGCTCTGGGAAGCTGAGGGGAGGAAACTGGGGATGACATTGGAAAGAATATTTTAGAGTTTACATCTCAATAATTTTTTTTTTCCAGGATCTGTGGCTCTTCCAGAATTTTCTTAATCTAAAAAAAATTATATTTATTTGTTTTTATCGATACTGTCAGGCAGGAAGAGGCCAGTGGGCAGCCTCGAATGGGAATCCAGGAAAAAAAGGGAAAGGAATCCCCAGCCAGGAGGATTTTCCGAGGTTTGCCTGCGGTGAGGATGGATTATGGAATATCCAAACAGGCAGGGAAATGAAGCTTTTCCACAGAATACATGGGATGAAACATCCAGGTTAAGAACTTCAAAACCAGGGGGAAATTTAAATTTATTATTGAATATGGAATATCCACCAGAATGTTCTTGGAAAACTCACTTTTAACTCCATCCCTTGCTAAGTGTACTCAACACATTGCAAATGTTTTCTCAGGGAGAGGGGAAATGTTATCCCAGGATTCCAGGATCCAATGGAAGGAGCATTCCTGGGCTCTGACATGGGATGGGTCATACCTGAACCACCTTATTCCCTTAAATCATCTTATTCCCAGAGCTGGGGGCTGTAGCTTTGATCCCTGCTCCATCCCATTCTTTCCCATCCCAGGAAATGACTCCAATTCCATCTTCCAATACCAAATTCATCGGGAAATATCCACAATTTAATCCGGAAATCAGCCGGATCTGTCGCAGGGCCAGCAAAGAAGTTGTGAGCTCAGTCAAATTTGGGGAATTCCTTCTTCCCCAAAGTTTGGGACTGGACAGTTAAATTCTCTTCCATCATTCCTCATCCCATGGCTGCATCACAGGAGCTTGGGATGGACCTGGAAATCCTCCAAAATCCAGTGGGACATGGATTCCTACGACCAACATAAATCAGGGGTAAATCCAGAGTAGATTTGGTTATTTAGGTGAGCAATTTTTACTGGAATAAACCTTTGGATTTCCAAGCCTGCTCCAACCCTCACTCCACAGCCAGAGAACACAGAATTTCTCAACCCGAAACTGAACCCAGCATGTGAAAAATGAGAGATTTTCAACCTTTCTTTGTTCTGTACGAGGGATTTTCTCACCTTTTTCTGTGTTCCGGGGAGATTTTTATCGTCTCTGCTGCACTGAGAGCCTGATGCTGTTTTCACAAGCTCAGCGCAGGAAAAGCAGAATTAATCTCACGTTCCTCTTCCTTTTCCGAAGAAGTCTGAGCTCATTTTGGTCTCCGTAACTCTGGCAGAGCAGAGGTGCAAAGAGAAGCCAATTCTGACCACGTTTTTGAGAGGTAATAACGGAGGAAGAAAATCGAAAGGAGAGAAAACCAAAAGAAAATCATAACTGTTGATTTATCCGGTGATTCCCAGCGACTGGAGGGATTTTCCACTCTTTAATTAAGCACTTTATAAATTAAATAAGCCCCAATAATCCCCACACTGATCATCAACATGAAACTTCTGTTATTATTATTATTATTATTATTATTATTATTATTATTATTATTACATCGACTATGACATCACGGTGGCCCAAATTAAACCCTCCAAAACATTAAATTCTGACTTAGGCTTTGGGACCGTGTGGGAAGATCAGCCCCTACACAGAGGCGCTCCCAAAATCTCCCACGGATTCCATCTGTCTTGGACGAGTTTTCCCATTTCAATTGTCCTGGGAATCTGCTGACCTTGAAAAGGGATTTTCGATGCAAATTCTGACCTACTCAACACAGGACGGAGCCCAGGGTTGGGAAAATGTTGGAGGCTGAACCAGGACGATTTCATCTCCATGGTCTGGCTAGCAGAGGAGACAGTCCTTGGGAACAGCATTCCCGATGTAAAACCCTCTGGCAGTTTTGGAATTGGTATTAACAAGTCTTGGACTGGGTCCCTGCAGCCTCCGGCGTTTCTGCAGCGCTGGCAAAAAGGAAAATGGAAAATGTCCAAGAGTTCCCCTGAGGAAGGGAGAACTTTTAAAATCCGATTTTAGGAGTGGAGTAACGGAGGGAGACAAACTTTACAGCTGGGTTGGTACAAGGGGAATGGTTTTAAAACAAAAGAGGGTTGATTTGGGTTGGATTGGATTGGATTGGATTGGATTGGATTGGATTGGATTGGATTGGATTGGATTGGATTGGATTGGATTGGATTAGATTAGCTAAAATTGATACAATGAGGGCGGTAAAACATTGGGACAACTTGGAATTTTGGAATCACCAGAGTTGTAAAATCATGGAATGTCCTCCAGTGCCACCCCTGCCACGAGCAGGGACATCTTCCACCATCCCAGGCTGCTCCAAGTCCCAATGTCCAACCTGGCCTTGGACACCTTCAGGGATCCAGGCACAGCCACAGCGGCTCTGGGAATTCTCTTCCAGGGCCTCCCCACCCTCCCAGCCAGAAATTCCTTCCCAATCTCCCACCCAAATCTCCCCTTTTCCATCTTAAGGCCATTCCCTGTGTGCTGTCCCTCCATCCCTTGTCCCCAGTCCCTCTCCAGCTCTCCTGGAGCCCCTTCAGGCCCTGCCGGGGGCTCTGAGCTCTCCCTGGAGCTTCTCCTCTCCAGGTGAACATTCCCAGCTCTCCCAGCCTGGCTCCAGAGGGGCTCCAGCCCTTGGAGCAGCTCTGTGGTCTCCACATCTTTCCCCGAGGTGGACAGAGTTCTCCAGGCGAGGTTTTAAATCTCAGTGTGAGCAAAGTGGAGCGAAACAAACATTAAATGAACTCCTGGGGGATCCAGGTGAGGTCACTCTGGGCAAACAGGGAAGTGCTCTCGAGGATATCCCGGGAAATTCCCAGGACAGGTCTGAGCACAGCAAATTTTTGAGGACACCACAGATCCCGAAACTGGGAGAGCCTTGTGGACTCAGGAATGTGGGCTGGAATTTTCATCCCATATGAACCAACCCGGGGCACCCACACCTCCCTCACGGAAGAACAAAATGGGAAAAGATTTGAGGGACACAGGGATAACATAAAAAAAACAGGGGAAAAAAAAAAAAGTTCCCTGATAAACACAAACCAGCTCATCCCTGCCACATCATTCCTCGAGCCGGGGAATGTGCTTTGCTTTTTCCAGCGATCTCCACACCAGAGGCTCCTGCTGACCTTTATTTGTGTCCCCTCTCTGTGTAACGAGCTCGCTTTGAGCCCGACCACGCTCGGAGAAAATGAAGTGAGGCCCCTGCCAGGGTGTTTATATTTAGACATCCCCCAGGCACAGAGCAGGTCGCTGATTTTTCCGTGGAAATTCACTTCCCAGGCAAACGGATCTGCATCGGTTGCACGGGGAATGATTAAACCCCAGCCCTGCAAGGGAGAATGTGAGCAGGGTTTAACAAAGCTCGCACCAAAACCCGGCTCGTAGCAATGACTGAGGCCCACCCGAGGGAAACTGTCTTTATGCTGATTGTTTTCTCAAAAAGGGGAAGTTTTAAGGAAAAAAAAAAACAAACAACGGCATTCGGGTAGTGTTCCCTGTGAATTCTTCATTTGTGGTGGAAATTAGGTCTTCAGGAAGCACAGGGAGGAAAAACCTCATGGAAAATCTGCCCCAGGGCATTAAAGCGAAGGGGTTCTAGGGATGAGCTTTCAGCTCGAAAGGAAAAGCTTCAGGCCTGGAATTCCAGGATGGTTTGGGTTGGGAAGGAGTTTAAAGCCCATCTCATTCCAACCCGTGCCATGGAAAAGGACACTTCCCACTGTCCCAGTGCAGCCAGGCTGGGAGAGCTGGGAATGTTCTCCTGGAGAGGAGAAGGCTCCAGGGAGAGCTCAGAGTCTTTTCCAGGGCCTGAAGGGGCTCCAGGAGAGCTGGAGAGGGACTGGGGACAAGGGATGGAGGGACGGGACACAGGGAATGGCTTCCAATCTCTGCAGGTGTTGTTTGTTTGTCTCCCTGTTGTCCACTTGCAAGAAATGATTGAGGGGCGTTGTTCCTGACTGTCCAGTGATGGTGATGATGTGCTGGTTTGCTGTCCAATGAAGTTTTATTCCATCAGAACTCCCTGTAAAAGAAGATTTCTAAGAGCAAAGATCACTCTCACTTGCTAACAAGCCTGAGAGTCTGTGTGTCGTTTCTACCACCGTCCCTAATCAGAGCTTGACACACGTTTGATAACCTTTGATAACCTTTGATAAACCAGCTGATAACACGCTGGCCTCACGCAGAATTGTGTCACCTTGAGGCAGGAGAAGCGGGAGGTGGCTCATTCCCAGTTTCCAGGGAATATCCCACCTTCCATCCACCGGACATAGGGGTGGAGCTGCTCAGCTCAGCCATCTCCAGGCTTTTCCAGGATTTAATTCCCAAGGCTGGACCGCAGCAATTTGGGGTTGGAATGACTTCGGGGGGAGTAAGGCAGAGTTCAGGACTGAATCCGTGTTTTCTCAGGCACGCTGGATCCAAGGAAGCAGCTCGGGGTGAAGCCAAGGGCATCTTGTTTTCCTGAGTGTTCTCTGCGCTGTTTGCTCTGCTCTGCTCCCAAAGCAAAAGTTCCTCTTTACTTTTTTTGGCAACACTGGGGAGGGAGAAGCCCTGAAATTTTCAGATCTTCAGGGCCTTAATAGCAAACAGCAAAAACACGAGGCTGGGAAAACATCTCCCTGCTCCTTAAATAACATCCCTGCAGGGCTGGGATTGCAGGATTCACCTCCATCCCACGGGCGGCTCCTTCCGAGGAACAAGATTCCCGAGGCTTTCAAATCCTCATTTTCTCCCTCCTCATGCGAGCTGACACTAATGGAGCAACGCTCAGGGCAGGGAAACTGGTGCTCCTTGAGCCCACATCTGTGTGAAAGATGGATTCCACTAATGGAGTTCCCTTGTTTTTTTGATTCCAGGTTGGATAAATCCACAGGCGGGATTTCTAATCCATCACTGGCCCCGGTGGAAAACACCGAGTTCTGCTCCCCAGCTCCCGTCTCCATTAACTCACTCCCAGCTTTGCTCCTTCCCAGCTGCAGCTGTACTTTTGTCCTGGTTTAGGGTGAATTTGGGAGGAAACCTCGGAATGGGATTCCTCTGGAGAGCAAACTCCAACTACCCCTCCCCGCAGCTGGTCCGGGAAAAGAACTTCCTCGGAGAGAAAAGTGGAAAAAACTATTTATTTAACAAGCAAACTGCCCACAAGCATAAGGAATAACTAACATGAAACAATAAAACCTCTCGCTGCTCTGAAGAGAGATGGCAAAACTGAGAGAAGTTCTTGCTGGGAATTAGCTCAGCGCTCTCAGTCTTTTATCGGTCCCAGTCCCTTTGGTGCTGGAAAATGCCAAGGTCCAGGCCCCGGTGGGGCAGATTTAAACAGTCCCAAGAAAAAGGAAAAAAATAACAGTCTGGGAAGCTTCTTTGCCTCAGCTAGCTAAACTAACTAACAGGGAAAATAAAAACCTCTCTCTGGCCGCTGTCCATGCATCCGACGTGGAACACACACAGTCCCGAGGAGGAAGAAAATGCAGAGGAGTGAACTCTGTTTTCCAGAAGAAACTTGGAGCTTCTTTTCTCCCTGCTTCACTCTCAGAGCCAGCCTGAAAGGCACGGAACTCAACATACAGCACACACAGAACAGAGGGTTGGGGGACAAGCGTCACAGTCACCCTAGGACAGCTCCTGGTGCTTCCCTGGCCTGCTCCAGATGGAGCAACACGCCAGGGACAGATGGAAAAGGCCCTTGGAGTTGGGAATGAGTGATAAGGCCGTGGATGAGAGCTGGCCTTGGATACCCTGAGTGCTGATTTTGCACCACTCTCAGCCTTCCGTGGGGCTGATTCCAATCCCAGACATCCAGATCTGATCTTCCCCATCCTTATCCAGCTGTAGGTCCCTACCTCAATCATATTCCCAGGCAAATCATGGGCGAAAATGGAATAAATCATTCCCTCAAGTCGAACAGGAAACTGGGACATTTTATACCACTCCTTCCTCCCCACTGGGTTCTGTTTTCCATGGATTTTTTGAGCAGAAATATTTCCCAAGTCTGGTAAAATGCAATTTCTGATGATAAATCTGACTGGATATCAGGTTGGATGGGGCCTGGAGAAATCTGGGATAGTGGAAAGTGTCCCGGCCCCTGGGAATGAGATGGGATTTAAGGTCCTTCCCAACCAGGTCTGGAATTCCATCCAACATCACAGCGGTCATATGGATGCCTCAGTAAATCCAATTCTATCCAAATCCATCCTCACCCGCATCCCAAAGGATGTCACAGCTTAAAACTGGGAGAAAGGAACAGTTGTGGGGCCATTCTTCCAGCTCAATCCAGAGTAATTAGGGTTCATTGAAGCATAATTATTAAGCAGTTTAATTTAAATGGTTCTTTCCAAACCCATGCTCCAAATATGTGGAAAAGCTGATCCTGAAGTGATATCAGTGAAGGAAAAGTGTCACTGACCATTTTTTTGCTTCCAGCCCAATTCCAGTTCCAGTGATTCCAAACAGGCTCAATCCCGATGTATTTGGCACCAAAAACGGGGTCCCACTCCCCCCCTTTTTGAAGTTTTTTTTTTCATTATATTTATCCAGGGATAATTAAACAAGGAATTAATGTCAAACCATGCAGGAAGTCGACATGGCCACAGGAAAACGCTGTCCCAGGAAAATAAAGAAAGGAAGAACTGTGGTGCCATTCTTCCAGCTCAATTCAGAGTAATTAAGGTTCATTGATGCATAATTAATATGAAGATTTAATTGAAATGCTTTTATCCAAGTTCCAAATCCAAATATGTGCAAAAGCTGATCCTGAAGCAGAATCGATGAAGGAAAAGTGTCACGGACCATTTTTTTTTTTTTTGCTTCCAGCCCAATTCCAGTGATTCCAAATGGGCTCAATCCCGATGTACCTGAGGGGCAACAGAAATGGGATTCCACTCCCTTCCCTTTTAGGAATATTATTTTCTTCTTTATACAGTTTATTCAGGAAAAAATTAACCATGGAATTAATGTCAAACCAGCTCAGCTGATTTACATTTTCCACGGATTTCACAGACACTCTGCGAACCCCCGGCTTCCTGAGACAGCACCTTTTTATTTCTGCATGAGCAGAACTGTCATAAATCCTGACTTCTTTCCTCCAGGCAGATGAAATGTGACCCAGGCAGTCAAATGCCAGCTCCTCTTGTCTATTTTCAGTGTTGCAGGTGCGCACCCATCACATTTTAACACTCCACAGCGTTTTCACTCTGCTGGAATTTATTGTTTCAAGGGGAGACGGGCCTGAGGAAACTCTGAGGAGCCCCGGTGTTGATGGAGACAAGATAATGGCAAATAACTGGTTGCATTCCTGGAGGAAATATTCCGTTAAAATTGAAAAATGGACAGTCAGAGGGAAGTTTATAAAGCTGCACCTTTAGCTCCATGGGAGGGGTGGAACCAGATGAGTTTTCCCCACCCAAACCATTCTGGGATCGTCTGATCCAAAGGATGAGGATAATAAAAATAAATAAATCAGGGTCTAAGTATGAGGAGAATCGATAACATCAAGAGTAGTGGGAATTAAACCATCACCTCCAGATTTCATGTGGTTTTCAGGGAAACTCCTTGAGCTGCCACACCAGGGAGCCGAGCCGGTGAATATTTGCTAAAGCAGGAGATGAACAATCTGCCCTGGGAGCAGAGCGGGAATAAGGAATATTTTCCCTTTGATGGGCCCAGACATCTCAGTTCCCTTCCCACATCCCTGTGATTTGTGCTCCTGAATGAACTCGTTGATCTCGGGCTCCACCGAGGGGCCCTGGAGACTCCAGGTGGATCAGAGCTTTTATTTATCACAAATGCAGCCCAGGAATCAATTCCTGCCAGGGAAAAAAGCTCTCCTTGCAAACCTGAGAACTGCGTTAAAAGGAGCTAAAGAGCCCCAGGAGAGCTGGGTTTTCCTGCTGAATTTCCCTGAATTTTGAAGCCCTTCGCAATTCCTTTATTGCCCAGAGCAATCACTCAGGAAAAAGAAAAAAATACAGAGATAAAAACCCAAATAATTTTTTTTTTTTCTTTCTTGGGATTTTTAGTTATCCAACAGTGCGCTGGGACAATTCACGCCCGGAATTTCCGGGAATTCCCTCTGACCTTGGTGTTGGGTCAGTCTGGGTGTGCAGAGTAAATCCAGAGACTCATCTGGGAGAAATCTGGGAGAAATCCCAGAGAAATCTGAGAGAAATCCATGCCCAGCATTCCAAGCAGGATGAAGAGAGCAGGGAATTTCTCTCTTGGACACCTCCTGTGACCTCTCACATTTCTTCGCAGGATTTCTGAGTTGCACTAATGAAGTGCCTGCAGCTTAATCCAATCGATTTCCAAGATGGATTTCAATATCAGATCTTGGAATGAACAGCAGCCCTCCCCGTGGTTAATGCAGTGCCTGAACTCCAGGATTCTCTGTCCTCTCCCAGGAGATTGAACTTGGGAAAATTATCCCTGGTTAGGCCCAAAATGAGGGCAGGACTGTGGGATAAGTCAGGCAGGTGATAAAAGCTGGATTTTCCCTAATTCCTGATGGAATGGTCGTGGATAATGCAAAGCACGGTGGATCCTCATCTTGCCAGTGTCGGAAAGATGCACAAAATCTTGCAAAAAAAAAAAAAGTTATAAATCAAATTTTAGCGTTAAATGACCTTAAATCCCATCCAGTTCCACTCCCTGGATGGGCAGGGACACCTCCCACTGTCCCAGGCTGCTCCAACCCCAATGTCCAGCCTGGCCTTGGACACTGCCAGGGATCCAGGGGCAGCCACAGCAAATCTGGGAATTCCAGCCCAGCCAGCAATTCCTTCCCAAAATCCCGTCTAAATCCACCTCCTCCAGCTTAAAAGCATCACCCCATGTCCTGTCTTATTTTAGGTTTTGTGTTCGACACTTTGGGCCAAATTCCTCAGCTGGGACGTTGGAATTCTCCAAATGTTCAGCTGGGAAGGCTCAGAGCCCTGTGGCTCCCATTTCCAAACAGAATTCCTGAGCTAGTTTCAGTTAATCAGAATTCTTCAGGGCTGGCACAGCTCTCGTGGCTGAAATGCTGCCACTGTAATAAAATTAAAATCTCCTTTTTCCATCTCTCTCCAATGAGATTAAACACATTCCCATTTTATCAAGCCGGTGATAGATTGTTGCTTTCGCATCCCAAAATACAGAAAAATACTCTCATTTCTCCTTCGGGAAGAAAGGTGATTTTTAATGTCCCCTTTTCCCCCATTCCTGCTTGGGAAAAAAAAAAAACTGGATTTAATGGAGAGTTTTTTATTGTCCTCACACCCACACAAAATATTGCCTTGAAATGAAGCAGCCCAAGAGCTGCTGGCCAGAAATTCCGAATTAGGAGCAATTTCAGCCGAGACATTTGAAGCTTGGATTGCACCTAAAAATCCACTTCAGCTGACCTGAAAACGACCCTGGAAAGGTTTTGTTGGAGCAACGTGGTGCGAGTTTGAGTCAGCACAAAGCCCTGGGAGTCAGGCTTTGACTTTTCCAGAATGAAAGAGGATTCTCAGTTCTCCAGCCAAGAAAAAAAAAAAAAGCACCAATTCCAGAAATAATTATTGCAGGGCAACAAGGAAATCAATTATTGCGGAGCGGCCGCTGAACGAGTCAATCGTGAGTCAGCACGGACAGAGAAATCCCATTTAAATCCCAAAGAAATCCCATTTAAATCCCAAAGAAATCCCATTTAACACTCCACTCTGCAATGTGAAATATGCAAGTCCATGGAAAGTCGAGGATTTTCTGAAGGGTTCCCATTTTGGAATCAAAATTTTTATCGGGATTTCTGGGGTCTCTTCAGGGTCTCTTCAGCCACAGAAGCCCGCGGTAGAAGTCTCAGAAGCTTTGAGTTTCAGGAGCTGAAATAATTCCTTTTAATTAAAAATTAATTTTAATTAGTCAAAGGTTGTCAAAAATACTTTTATTTGGATAACTCCCGGAAGGAGGGAAGGAATTATCCCGCCAGTCACGGAAAACAGGGAAATCTCCTTGCATTGACATCGGAATAGAAGGATTTGCATGGGAAAGACCGACCCAGGAGGGCAAAAATCGATCCATTAATTAAAAAAAATTAATTGCACACATCTGTCTCCTTCACAGGACTGTGGGATCCGGCTGCCCAAACCCCTGGAATCACTCACACCATTCCAGGCATCCAAGAATCTGGGATTTTAACAGTTCCCATTAGAGGTTACCTGAACCTGCACTTTGAACTCAGTGAGAGCTCACGGGTTGAGAATGAAAAATGGGATTTGTCCCAATTTAATGGAATCATTTGGAATTCACGCTTTTAATTAACCTCTGCCAATCACCAGGACGACAATTCCGCGGGTTCCAGTGACAGATCCACAATTATTTTCTTATCTTCCCCCGTTGGCTCCTCCGTCTCCTCGTTCCGAGGGTTCAAGGAGTCACTGCCAAACGATCCATCCTGCCTTCCTCCAGGGGGGAATGCCAGGAAAGGACTTGGGAAAAGGATTTGGGGAAAAAACTCCGAAGCCTTTGTGTGGTTTATGAGCAAAATTAACTCCGACTGTTCCAGAACAAAGGGAATTGGAAGTGTTCTTGGAGCTTTATGTTCACATCACACAGTCAAGAAATCATGGAATATTTATCCTTGTTATCCAGGGATAGGATGATCCATGAGCTCTGGAGCCAGGCTGGGAGAGCTGGGAATGTTCCCCTGGAGAGGAGAAGCTCCAGGGAGAGCTCAGAGCCCCTGGCAGGGCCTGAAGGGGCTCCAGGAGAGCTGGAGAGGGACTGGGGACAAGGGATGGAGGGACAGCACACAGGGAATGGCTTTGAGCTGGAAAAGGGGAGATTTGGGTGGGATATTGGGAATTGGGAATTCCTGGCTGGGCTGGAATTCCCAGATTCGCTGTGGCTGCCCCTGAATCCCTGGCAGCGCCCAAGGCCAGGTTGGACATTGGGCTTGGAGCAGCCTGGGACAGTGGGAGGTGTCCCTGCCATGGCAGGTTGGGAATGAGATGGGATTAAAGGTTCCCGAAGCATTCCAGGGTTCTCTGAGTTTTATCCTAAAAACCACCTGTGGGATAGCGGTCAGGAGGTCTTCCTAAAGTAACCAGGTTTAAATAATCCCCCACTGATTCACCCATTTCCAGTATTTCTATTTCTATTTCTAATTATATTTATATTTATATTTATATTTATATTTATATTTATATTTATATTTATATTTATATTTATATTTATATTCATGATATTTGTCCTTATAATGTTTATATTTATAACATTTCTATTATCTTTATTTCTATTTACAGTTGTATTTTTGGGTTTCCCAAGACCCATCCCCTGCTCCCACTGTTTAATTCTCTCTTCCCATCAGGCCTGGATCTTATTTCCACCCTTAATTTGTCTGATGTCAGCTTCCAGCCTCTGGATTTGTTCCAGGTGGGGCTGGAAAGCTCCTGAGCCCATTATCCTGATTTTTGTTCCCTGTGTCCGTTCCTTCCTTGTTCTGCTCAAGACATCATTTAGGAGGATTTGTTCCTCCTGCGTTGTGCTCCTGTTGCTGCCAGGACCTCTTTTCCCACATTCCCAAATTTTGGTTGATTCCAGAATGACCCTTGTTTTAATCCACTGGTTTTCCTGGAGCTGCAGACAAAGGAAAAAAATGCATAATTCCATTTTAATTCCAACAGCGCCGATGCAAGAGGAACAATTCCCTCCTCTTCCATCAATTCCTTGATTTGCATCCAAGGATTTCATCCTCCTTTTCCCAGAGAGGTTTGATCCCTCTGATTATCCATCCCCCACTTTACAACTCCTCCTCCCCGAAACCAGGTTTTCCAAAGGTTTTCTGGAGCCCAGGATTTTGCTAAGTGTCATTAAATAACTTCTTTTCCTCTCTCTTGCCCCCTGACATAAAACACCTTTGTCAGTGGATTGCCCTTTTATTTTGGTTAAATAATCACCTTCATCTGTAATTCCACGGTTTTCCGTGTTCCCTGATGGAAAATCCCAGCAGAAGCTGGGCTAGAAAAACCAAAACTCAGCCAGTTTTCCTGGGATTCCCACCAAGCACATCCACATTATTCTGTTTGGTGCCTCTCTCCATGAGTGGATTTAGCTTGAAACGATGAGTTCAGAGAACAAAGCAAATATCTGTAAATATTGGTTTCTAACGAGGCATTCATTTTCTGGAGTCTGGGAATTGGCAAAATCCGGGAAAAAATGTCCTCTGCCTCCAAAATTACTGAGGGAAAACAGAGCTGGAGAAGCAGCTTTTGGAATCAGGGGTGCCCGGAGTGTTGACATGACTTTGTGCTCGTTAATGTGGGGCTGCAAAACGAAATTTAAAAACTCCCATTCAGGGAAGGAAAATCAGTCTGGAGAAAAAATCCCAGCCTTGGCGCAGGAAAACGAGAATGGGACAAGAAAAGGACTTTGCTCTCCAGAATTCTGGGATTTGGATCAGCTGCCAAGCCGCTCCTCTCCTTGTTGCCAGCGGATTTTTCAAGGCTTCTCCATGGGAATCCAGCCCCTGGAATTTCTCACCTAGACAGGGATCAAACTTTTTCCTCCCTGAGTTTTCCCCCAAACTCGGCTCCTCCACTTCCCAACCTCTGCCAAGGGTCCGGTGATCTCCTTGATGGGAATTTTTTGGTAGCACAGGAGGGGCAAAAATCCCATTTGACCCACAGGTAGGAATCTTTTCCATCTCTTTTTGGATTTTATCACCGGAGAATTACTCAGGGCTCGGACAGAGAGGCAGCAATGCCTTATCCCAGCCTGTTAAATGTATCCCTGTCAGCCAGGCTGAAGGAATTCCCACCTGGATTCTCCTTCTCCGCCACATCCAGGCAAAACTTTGTCCCAAACTCAAAAAAAAATCCCTTTTTTTGGAGGCCCAAACAGAGAACTCTGCAGTCCCTTGTTCCCATTCAGTTTTGCCTCCTCTCCTGGGCACAAACTCTTCGTGTTCCTGCACTTCCCAGCTCTGGAATTCACCACAAAACCACTCTCTCTGCATTCCCACGGCATTTCCCTGCGATGTTCCCTTTCCATGGAGCGTTTTAAGCTGTCAGGAATTTCACAGGAGCTCAAAACAAAGAGGAGGGATTCCCCCCACTCTGGGATTTCTCTGCTCTCCAGAAGAATTGTTTTCCCCCTTTTTTTTTTTTGCAGCAGAATTCTGCTTTTTTTTTGGAGAACCGGCACCCATTCAGTGTATTAATGAACAGATCTTTAATCCATCGCTAAATCCTAACTGGATTTCTTCCCAAATCCATGCTCTGGCTGAGTAGATGAGGTGCAGGTTCCAGGTGAGCCGTGGTGACCCTGAGCTCAGCCTGGATTTTGTGCGAGCCTGACCCGAGCGACTCCAGCTGTCAATCACCACTAATGGGGTCAGCTCCCTCTGCCGCAGCTCAAAGCTCTCCAAACAATTCCTTTATTTTTTTCAGGATTTCATCTTGGAGAGAAGGGTTTGGCTGTGTGAACCCAGAATTCTCCAATCCCGGGCTGATCCCACAGAGTGGGGAGCGGGAAAAGGGAAATTCTGCCCTGCTCAGGTGAGATCCCCACCTGCAGAGATGCTCCAGCTCTGGGTCCAACAGCAGGAGAACATGGAGCTGCTGGAGTGAATCCAGACGAATTCATGGAGCTGCTCCAAGGGCTGGAGCCAGGCTGGGAGAGCTGGGAATGTTCCCCTGGAGAGGAGAAGGCTCCAGGGAGAGCTCAGAGCCCCTGGCAGGGCCTGAAGGGGCTCCAGGAGAGCTGCAGAGGGACTGGGGACAAGGGATGGAGGGACAGCACACAGGGAACGGCTTCAAATCGGAAAAGGGGAGATTTGGGTGGGATATTAGGAATTACTGGCTGGGCTGGAATTCCCAGATTTGCTGTGGCTGCCCCTGGATCCCTGGCAGTGCCCAAGGCCAGGTTGGACATTGGGGTTGGAGCAGCCTGGGACAGTGGGAGGTGTCCCTGCCATGGCAGGGCTGGAATGGGATGGGATTTAAAGTTCTTCCAACCCAAACCATTCTGGAATTCTCTGTATTTCCTGAACATCTCCTTTTCCCTCTCTAATCCAACAGATAAAATCACCTCCTGCATCCTTTTCTTTCCCACTTTTTTTCTCTTCCTTGAAACCTCTCCGGACACAATTCCTCCTCCTCCTCCCTTCCCTCCTCACAGATGTGGAGTTCACTACCTGAGCTCAGCGTGATTTATGGGCAGAGATAAAAAAGAGATTTAATCATGTCCACGAGCTTCTCCAGCAACACACCCGGACATCCTCTATTAACTGCTCCTCTCCAGACATTTTTCACGGATGGTGTCCAATCCCTGATTCCCGGGCATTTAATTACTCTCCCTTTGTTAGAAGATCCCACTAAATCTCCTGATTTATGCCACGCTCCATAAATAAAACCTTTCCCGGTTGCTTTATGACGGCACAAATTTGTCGGAGGTATCTGCATAAATTTTTTATGGGATTTAATCGTTCGCTCCACATCCTTGTTCCTGGTTTTCCTCATGAATCAGAGCTGGGAATCACGGGACAACCACACAATTAACTCCTCACAGGAGCAGCCTCTGCGTTTATCATTTAATTCCCTTTTTCAGCCCTAACGTTGTAAAGTGAGTTATTGGGATTGTTTGGAAAACAGTGTTACAGCACCGGACGAGATTTATTCGGGAAATTCCTTGTGGATGAAGCCGGGGAGAAGGTCTGGAAGTTCATTAAAGCAGATTAATGGAGGACAAGTGGGATCTGATCAGACTTGGGAGCCTGGAGGCCCCTCGTGCTGGGGCAGAGACATTGTTCCCGTGGATTATTTGTGTCCCTGCTGCGGGAACGTTGGGAATGACAGCAGATCCATCCTTTTTAGCCACTCCGGCCGCTGATGAATGAGTTCCTGCCCGCAATTGGCATCCTGTCAGGGAGCTGAGGCACTGCTCCAATTAGTGCTCCCCACGGAGGGAAGGAAGGCAGGGGCCGGCCCTGCCTGCAGAGCGCCCAGAATTCCCAGCTGCTTCGTTATCCCGCTCCTCCGCTCCAAGGCCTGCCACAGGGAACAGCTTGGATAATCATCCTGGAGCTGCAGCGCTTCACCTGCTCGGGATGTTATCAGCGCATGTTATAAAGTCAGATTTTCGCAAGATGCGTGCTGCGTGATTAATAAATTTGTGCTAAGGATGTAAGTTTTTATTTCTGCTCTTATTAAAGAAAATCAGGCCTAGTGGTAGTAGTGATATAGTAGCTGCTTAAACTGTCTGTTTAGTTAAAATAACATCCAATAAACATGTGAAGAAGACCCTGCTATTGATAAAATATGATTAAACTCTCTGTTTAATCAAAATAGCATCCAGTGAACACGTAAAGAAGACCCTGCTATTGATAAAATACGCTTAAACTGTCTGTTT
This sequence comes from Chamaea fasciata, assembly GCF_029207755.1. NCBI lineage: Eukaryota > Metazoa > Chordata > Aves > Passeriformes > Sylviidae > Chamaea > Chamaea fasciata. The sequence continues at coordinate 61,496,308 of NW_027094092.1, read as the reverse complement.
AATCAAAACAACATCCAATAAACACGCAGAGAAGACCCTGCTACCGACACACCAACTACCGGCATCTGCCATCTAAAAAAAGTGCAAACCAAAGCCCAGACTGGCGGTGATAAGGAAAACACAGCCCAGAAACACGCATGCTCTGAAAAGGCAGGCCCAAGGAGGGGCCATGCTAAACAGTTCCTGGAATATGGAAACTAGTTTATGGAAAAATATCAATACTCAAGACGGATGCAATGGAAAGGGTATTTAAAGAAAGGCTCTGAAATAACAAGTTGTTATTTGGGATGAATGCCGAGTCACCCGGCCAGCCGTGCTTCCTTTAGTTTAATCTGTTTCCTAATTGTCTAACTTTTTTATTGTTAAACCTATTCCTTAAAATCTACCAAGAAAGTAAACTCTGTTTTTCGCAGGGATTTGCAAAGCCGAGGCTTGGGAAAGGAGCAATCCCAGGGAAGTTCCACTCAGGGACAGGCTGGGCGGCAGAGGTGGAGCAGGACAGGCGGAATTGGCCTGTGGGGATTGATTTTGTCCTTTTCAGCCATTCCAGGATCATTAAGGTTGGAAAAGATTTTAGGATCCTGGAGTTCTATCTTCCCCCAGCACTGCCAGGGCCGCCACTGCTCCGTGTCCCCAAGTGCCACATCCACAGGGATTTTAAATCCTTCCAGGAACGGGGACTCCACACAGGCAGCTGTGCCAGGGCTGGACAGCCCTTTCCATGAAGGAATTTTCCCTAATTCCAACCTAAATATCCCCCGGTGCAACTCGAGGCTGATCCCTCTTGTTTTGTTGCAGATCAAGAAGTGATGAATTCCGAAGGGAGCTGGAATTCCAGGATTGCATTGATGTCACTCTGTTGTCCTTGGAGAGTGACACAGAGCACGGACTGGAGTTTTTAGCACAGGTTCGTTTCCATGAATCCTCCTTCCTTGAGCTCCACACTGTCCCTGCATCTCCTGATCCTTGGAATTGTTGTAAAAGGATTTAAGCAAATAATTTCAGGAGACAATTGGTGGATTTTGAATGAAATCATGGAATGGTTTGGGTTGGAATGAGCCTTAAAAGCCATCCCATGGGAAGGGACACTTCCCACTATCCCAGGGTGCTCCAAACCCCATCCAGCCTTGCCTGGGACACTTCCAGCGATGGCGAATTTGTGGAGCACCTTTATCTTTTATGTTAAAACCTGGAGCAATGACAAAGGAATCAGGGTATCCCAATGGAAATATATAAAATATTCCCATTAGGATGACGCTCAGTGAGATAATTCCCACCTGCCTTCTTGTCCGCTCCCTTTTCCCACCTTCACAAATCATTTTACAGAAAAACAAAAGGTAAAATCCTGGAAAAACTTTTAGTGGTAAAACCTCGCTCCCGATCTTCAGCTGGGATCTGTTCTGAGAGGAGGAAAAAAAACTGGAATATTTTTAAGAGACTGGATTTGTGCAGATCATCAGATGTTCCTTATATCAGAATCCCTAAGGAGCAGTGGTTTCCCTAAAAACCGACCCTCATATTCTGCTCAGGAGTTCCTCAGTTCCTCAAGGGTTCCTCAACCTCTCTCATGCCCTGGTTGGGCCCCTTCGGTGCCAGAATCCAAAATATTCCTGCTTTTCCTTCCTCATATTCTGCTCAGGGGTTCCTCAGCTCCTCAAATTCCCTGCTTTTGTCTTTTCCATGTCAAAATCCAAATTATTCCTGCTTTTTTCTTCCTCACAATCTGCTCAGGGGTTCCACACATCCCAGGTTGTGTCTTTTCAGTGCCAATATCCCAATTATTCCTGCTTTTCCTTCCTCACACTCTGCTTCTCACCCCCAGCCCGACATTCCACAATTTTCCCTCTCCAAAGCCCCGCTCTGATGGGATTTGGGGGTTGGGGGAAGTTCCATGCTGAATATTCCAGCAGATAATGGCGGAACCCTCAAAATTCCTGCCCATCCACCATCAAGGATGAGAGATTTTTGCCACCGCAGAGGTGATGAGAGAATCGTGGAATATTCTGGATTGGAAATACCCCAAGGATCATCCACTCCCAATCCTGGCCCTGGCCAAGACACCCCAACAACTCCACCCGATCCCTGAGAGCGTTGTCCAAACACTCCGGGAGCTCCGGGATCATCCAGTGGCAAAGTCTGGTGGGTGATGGCATGCTGAGGACAATTTCCATCTCTTAATTAGGTTAATTAGGCCAAATTCCCAGCCAGAAATAATTCCTGTTGTTGAACCGACTGGTGCTGGCTCTGGGAATGCTTGGAAGCCTTCCCTGGGACCAGAGCGCACGTGGAAAATCCATCCATTCTCAAGTCATCTGGATACTGGGAAATGTCGAGAAATGGAAGGGAAATGAATATTCACGAATAGAGCCAGGAGGGAAAGGAAACACAACAAAACCCAACCCAAAACAGGAGGGAATCGAGTTGTTTCGCTTAAAGAAAAATGCTGAGACAAGAATTTATTGGTGTTTGAACGGGGCTAGAAATTGGAATATCCCGGGGCTGGCTTCCTGAGGGAATATCAGTGTGTGAGAAGGAGAAGTAGCTGGAAGATGGAATTTGAGCAGCTTTGTGAATGAAATTATAAATTGCTCTATGTCCAAATTAAGGCAGGGGTTAGAGAGGTGTCGCTAGGCTTAGGTCTAGGTTTAGGTCTAGGTTTCGGGCTATCTCCCGGGGGTGAGGTGAGACTTAGTGCAAATCTCCTTCCCGCTGAGTTCTCCCTTCCAGGCACTTAATAATTTTCAAATAACAGCAATAATTCTTGAGATTCCCATTTCATTTTCCAGTGAGATCCTGGCTTTTCCCGCTAAGCCTGGCTTTGCTAGAGCCGGGAGATGAACCCATTAAACCCCCCCAGCATGATGCTCTGAACACCTGATTTTTGTGTTTCCAGCTTAGTCCAGATCCCAGTCAGCTCCCACTTTAATCTGGGATCCACATGGACCAGAGATTCCTAAAAATTCCTCCCAGATTCTCAGGGTTTAAATTAATTCCTTCCCACTCCTGGAATATCCCTGATTTTCTCCAGCTGAGCAATCTTGCCCATAGTCCAGCCCATTCACAAAAAGTGAGCAGGTAGTAATTAATTTTAATGAATGCTGTTGATGCACGGGCTAATTGTTTGAATTCATCAGACCCGGTGTTTAGAGTTTAATGCAGAAATTATGTACAAGGCATTGTTAATAAAATCATTACAAATTAATTTAGCCCCGAACCAGCAAAGCACTCGCACATGGATTTTCTGCATGGAATGCTGAAATGCATCCCTGAATCCTGATTTTAAAGTTAGAATTCTTTAGAAGAGAACTCTTCAGGTTTGTGACCTCAGGGGTCCTGCAGGGATCTTTTCTCATCATGGATTCATGGAATAGAATCACGGAGGTTGGAAAAGTCTTCCAAGGTCATCAAATCCAGTTTAGATTGATCCCCAGCCCAGAGCTCTGAGTGCCACCTCCAGGAATTCCCTGGACACCTCCAGGGATGGGCACTCCAAACCTCCCCGGCCACTTCCAAGGCCTGAGCGCCCTTTCCATGGGGAAATTCCTGCTGCTGCCCACCCTGAGCCTCCCCTGGCCCAGCCCGAGGCCGTTCCCTCTCCTCCTGTCCCTGTTCCCTGGGAGCAGAGCCCGACCCCCCGGCTGTCCCCTCCTGGCAGGGACTTGTGCAGAGCCACCAGGTCCCCGCTGATCCTCCTTTTCTCCAGGCTCAGCCCCTTGCCCAGCTCCCTCAGGAATTCTCCACACCCTTCCCCAGCTCCCTCAGCCTCTCTTCCCATGAGTGACTCTCTAAAACCTTTCCCACTGCAGCTCCCTGTTCCGTTTATTCCCTGCTCCAGGACCGGGAAGGAGGGATAGAAAGGAATCATTTACAGCCTGGGGAACTTCAATGTTTCATTTTTACCCCGCTCCTGGTGGATTCCCTGTTCTGTGATTTGTAAGGAAACCCTTGGCTGAGAAGCTCCCTGAGGATCCAGCCTCGGGCAGCCCAATCCTGAACTCCTCACCACCTTTTGCCTTCTCCTTACATCCCCACATTTTGCTGATCCACCCCAATTTCCCAGGATCAGATCCCTCTGATGCCCTCGGGGCTCCTGCCTGGGCTCATCTTTATCTCCCTGGGCTCATCTTTATTCCCTCCCCACTCCCTCTGACTCAGGGAATCTCAAGATATGGATCGGAGATCTGGCTTTATGCAGATGGCATGCAGATTTCTGGGAAGTTTATCCCTAATTATTCCTTCTCTTCCCATGTTTTATCAGTTTGTCTTGAGGACATGGAGGCCATTTTTTTTTCCCTAGTCTAAATTTAAATCTCAAATCTTAATTCTTGCTCTCAGGCATTGGTTTGTTCTCAAAATCTGATTGACTGATTACATTTATCAGGGCTGGGGTAACACAGGGTTCATCCTTTTCCCTTAGGACAGAGAAAAATCCCAAATCCCTTCAGGAGCCATTCCATCCTTGCTGCTACACCAGCCGCAGACCTGGAAATCCACATTTATTTAACCAACAACCAAATTCCAAATTAATAAAAGCATGGAAATGTATTTTCCCCTTTCATTCGAGGAAAAACCAAATGTTAAACTGGGATTGAAAAGTTTAATATTCTCAAAATAAATTTCAGGCAATGCGTGTTAATTGCTGTTTCAGCCCTTTCCAATAAAAACCTGGAATCAGGGAAAACCACAATTCCTTCCAACTCCAATATTCCTTCTTACCACAATTCTAACAAAGATTTTCAGGTTTTATCTTGGTGCACAAATCCCTGGAAAATGTTATAAAATGAGGCATCAAATTCCATGCCTCATTCCAAACCAGCAGCTGAGCAACATCCCAAAATTCCTGGCTCACATGATCCTTGAAAGTTTCTTTTTTCCTGGTGAAAACGGGATGAAGTTCAAGGAATTATTTGGCAATTCCAGATGTTGAAATAAAAATGAACCTGAAATTTAGAGTCTGCTCAGTCATGGTCACAACAACGGGGTCATCCCTGTATTTGTTTAAAACTGGGAATTCCTGGACGAGGTGTCCAATGGATCCTTTGGGAACATCGCTAATCAGATTTTTTTTTTTTTAATTAAGTAAATTTTTCTGGCCAAAATTGCAACGACATGTGGGACCTTTAAAAGTAAATTACGGAGGAGCCCTGAGCATTAAAATCAGCTCAGGATTTAATTCCAAGAACATGAGTCACTTTGCCAGGGAACTCTATTATTAAACTGAGGGGGTTTGGCTTTAGAAAGAACAATAATTTTTTAAAAAAATTAGTTTAGGAGTTATTTAAATCCTTTTTTTCCTCCATAAAACCTCCAAGTTTTTACATCCGTCCTCTTTTCCCAGTGGCTGCAACCCTTAACCCCAAGAGGGGGTAAGATAATGTTGTTGCGAGAAAAAATTGCCGCAAACATTTGGAAAAGCTGTTTATGAATTAAATACCAGAGCGAGCAAAAATTCCTCAGCCACATCCAAGGCCTTTCCTTTTTCCAATGTTCCACACCTTCTGTGGGACTGAATTAATCAACTAATAAATGAATGGGAGAAGGAAGATCATTAAGCATTCTTTTCCCTCCTGATTAATGTCGGGATAATTCAGGGAAGATGGGAAAGATGGATGGAGATCCACAAAGCTGCCTCAATCTTCTCCATTTTTTTCCTATCCCCAGATCACTGAGAATGAATACCCAACGAGAAAACCACAGGGGTGGTAAATCAGCCCCTTTCCTTTAGGGGAGCTCTGCTGATTTCCTGGCTCCCAAATTCATCTTTCCCACTGTCTTGGGTTCAATGCAAGATGTGTTCTATTCCCATCTGTTGGAACCGGTTGGGGAGGTGTTTATTTCTTTATCCCTTCCAGGACCCATCCTCCCTCCAGGGATATCTGCTGTCCATGGGCCATCCAGGCTCACTGCAGGGCTGATACAATCCCATCATCCCACGGGGAGAGGCTCCACCCAGGGGGAGGAGCCCAGCATTCCCGCCTGGATCAAAGCTGGCATTCAGAACAGCAGCACGGCCTGTGTGCACTGGATTCCCAGAGGGAGAGCGGACCCATCCCAGCACCACTGGAGCCTTCTCCAGGATCATCTCTGCTCCAGCAGAACCACATCTGTCACTGCAGGAGGGCTGGGTTGGGCTGACACCAACACCCCGACCAACAGGGGTCAGCTCCTGTCCTGACTCGGGCAGGGTTTGCTTTTTTGTTCATTTGCTTTTTTGTACTACCGCATTTGTATTTTCAATATTCCTAGTAAAGAACTGTTATTCCTATTCCCATACCTTTGCCTGAAAGCCCCTTTCAAAATTTGGAGGGAGGGGGTTTACAGTCTCCATTCCAAAGAAAAACTCTGGCTTTTCCCTGGCAGACACCTGTCCTTCCAAACTAAGACACCCACAAAACAATATTTATGGAACAGCTGAAGAATCCAACACCAGTGGAGAGAAATGTCAGGGAACACCAAGTTTTTTGTAGATGCCCCATCCCTGGAAGTGTTCGAGGGATTTGGAGCAATCTGGGATAGTGGGAGGTGTCCCTGCCCATGGCAGGGGTTGAATGGGATGGGATTTAAGGTCTCTTCCCATCCAAACCATTCCATGAGGTCCCACAAGGCACGGGGAACACCTCCAAGTGAGGGAATATGAAGGGAAGAGGTTTGGAAGCTCTCCCGGAGCAGGAATTAAGGCCAAGAAGGAGTTGTGGGTGTTCCAAAGGCTGATCTCTGTTAATTATCCCACCTGCCTTGGAATTCTGATCCAAAATCCATAGAAGACGTGGGAGGAAAGTGTGTCTGGGACATCATGCCATTCGCTGGCCAAGGGATCAAAAATTTCAAGTTTTTGGTGAACTGGAAGTAGAAAAAAACTTTTGGAAGGTGGTGGTTCCACCAGACTTCGGGAATGTTGGATCATTATCTGTCAGTGCCCTACAAAGACAGAATTCCCTGGAAAGGGGCATCCAGATTTCAGGGCATGCCGTGGATTTCCTCACACAGCTTGAAAGAGAAAAACTCCAAAGAGATCAAGGAAATTTTTTCCCTTCTAAAACCCTCACTGCTTCAGTTCCAGGCAAAATGTGGGGAAAATACTGTTTATTTATCATGTTGTTCCTGCTCTCCAAATTAGGTGTCAGAATTAAAACCTTTTAAAAATTATCAAAAAATGTCTCTTCAGATTTTAATATTTTAATATTTTTTTAACCTGAAAAAAAAAGACCAGTTTTTACTTGACTGGCAGTTCAGAGACTTCCCTTGTTTCTCATATCCAAGGTTTCTCCCAGGAAAAAAAAAAAAGCTTTTCCTGTCACTTGTTTTCGGAATCAAAGTTGAGTTTCCCTTTCTTTCTTGGTTTAAGCAGCAGCAACTTCCAGAGCAGTGAATTCCAAGAGCCTCGTGGAGCAACCGAGTCAGATCCAGCAATATTTTAATCCCTCTCCCAATTATGTGACAGCTCCTGAATTTCTCTGGGGTTTGATACTTTCCATTCCTGTCTTTGGAGGAATCCGAAAGAGCCTGAGAAAGGGGAGAGCTGCATTTAATTGGGGGAAAAAAATAAAAAAAAATGGGAATGCTCGGTGCGGATTCAGTTCTAATAAAGTGCTACAGGAAAAGGGGTGGAATTTTTAACTTTATTCAAATCCTCTGCTCTAAAAATCCTCAGAGTGAATAAATTACCAGCACTGCAGCAGACTGAATTCTTGTGACCTTGAAGCAGCAAAACCCCGAGAAAAGATGGAAGAGGAATTTGGGGATTGCTTCAGGAGCAGGTTCGGATGGAGAACAAAATACTGGCTGGTCCCTGGGCAAAAGTCAGCCAGGATGGAAAAAAAATGTGGAAGAGTCTGGAAGAGCAGGTCCCATCCAGAAACACAAGCTGGGGCTGCTGGTGGGATTCCAGCCTCATTCCATGAAATCTGCAGGAAAATTGAATGGTAAGGGCAGAGTGGAGATGGCTCAGACCTGGAAACCTGGAATCTGCCTCTTTCCCAATCCCAGATTTTCCTGTTTCTGAGGCTGGTGCTAACAGGAGGTGACATGAGCTGCCCTAAGATGTTTAATTAATAATGCCTAATTAATTGGGAAGCATGTGACAAAGGGACTCTGTTCACCAAAACCTTTGGGAATGCTGCTTCCCGGGATAATCCATCCAGGTCACAATGATCTCTTAGTCAACCTATGGCTAAGACATCCAGATGATCAAATGAAAAAATTAATTTCCAGCCACATGTTCCTTAAAAATGACGTTTTCCCCCAAAGTTCAGAAACTCCGCCTCGTGCAGCCTCGTTTGGCCAAAATGTCCGGGCTCTGGAACAAACCCGGGCTGGAAATTAATCCCAAAGTTCAGGAACTCCCCTTTGGCTGTGTCAGGAGCTGAACTCTCCGGGCTCTGTTACAAACCCTGCTGGGAGTGGGGACAGACATGGAGCCCCATCCCAAAGCCATTCCCACACAAACCCTCACCCGGGAATTGTTTGCACAGACATCAGCGCACACCTTTCAGATCAATCCCTCCTCTCCTTGTTTCTCCATTTCTCTTCACAAACCCTCGTTATTATGAACTCCACCTCTTCTGACAGCCTGGGAGGGTTGAAACTCCCCTTCCTGACTCTTCCATTCCGGCCCTGCAGCAGGTGAGCCGGGGAAATCCAGGGAAACAGCTCAGCCTGGAGCAGCCACCGCCAGCTCCTGCCGGCCCATAATCACCAGAGCTCCCTGTGGATGCTCCGTGGCTCCTGGAAGCCGAGGTCTCCCATCCTGTCCTCCTGCTCAGAATCCCAAATCCCCGGGGTTTAGGGACCTTGACCCGAGTGTGGTGGATGCACCCCCCGTGCCCGGCTGTCCCAGCGCTGTCCCTGCGCTCCCGGTGGGATTTTCTGCCCAGAAAAGTCCAAAGGCGGCGTCTGTGCTCCCTGGGCTCCTGCCCCAGGGATTTCCCTGCCCCAGGATTCTGGCCAGGAAATTCCTTTTTCTTTTTCTTTTTCTTTTTCTTTTTCTTTTTCTTTTTCTTTTTCTTTTTCTTTTTCTTTTTCTTTTTCTTTTTCTTTTTCTTTTTCTTTTTCTTTTTCTTTTTCTTTTTCTTTTTCTTTCTCTTTCTCTTTTCCTTTTCCTTTTTCTTTTCCTTTTTCTTCTCCTTCTCCTTCTCCTTCTGGCCCAGACTGCTCTGGACAGACAGCTCTGATGCCCACCCCGCCAGGCTGGGAATTAACAGGGTGAGAACCCCAAACATGAATTCGATGGGGGACAATTGAGCGTTTCCTCAGGGTCTGGCTCTCACTCGTGCCACAGCCGTGCCCAGGGTGTCTCAGCTCCCATCACCTACATCTCCAGAAGGTTTTCCTTTGTTCCTCCACTCCCCCTTTCTGTCTGACCTGAGCTCTGAGGGCGCCGGGGCCGTGGAGGTCCCACTGAATTCTCAGAGCAGCTAGAACCCACAAAGGATCCGCTATAAAATGAGTTCCCCTGCACAATGCCACACTCAGAAATCATTTATTAATAATCTGATATTTGCTGAAGTGATCAGAAACGCTCCTGGCCACCCTGCCAGCCTCACCCCACTACCAGAGAATATTTGAAACCCACTCAGCCCCATTTGGGTGTTTCAGGAGCCAGATTCCCTGGGTTCTTGTTGGAGCCCTCAGCACTGAAAATTCCAGATTTTCTGTGCTCACAGGCACTGACCCGCAAGAAAATATTTCATTTGACCTGAGGCCCTGGAAAAGGCTCCCAAAATTGAGTGACAGCACCGGGATTGCGGGTGTGGAGTTTGAGTAGAAGTGTGTGATATCACAGGGTGCAAAATTTAGAGTTTAAGGGTTTAGAATACAGTAATATTTATAAAGCAAGATGGAGGATTTAGGGCGTGGGCTGAGTCCTTCTTTATCACCTTCTTCTCCGTGGCTCCGTGTGGTTTTTTGTAACGGGATAGAAAAATCCGCATTGCGGGCCACGGGTGGTTGGTTATTGGGTTAAAAGTCAAAATAATTTAGGCGTCATTTCTTAAATGGACAGTTTATCCTTAAAAGGCCGTGTAGAGAGGGACATGGGAGACATTTTTAGTTTGTTAGCATCAAGTGCTGTAGCACTCACAGCTTGTGAGGCTGTAACAGAGATAAGAATTAGTAAACATCTGAGTCTGAACACAACACAGCTTCTCTCGAGCGTTTAATCCCGGCCCTGACAAAAAGAAGACAAAACGCAACAAGTTCTGTAACAAATCAGCTGCCGGAGGTTGGTAGAATCATTAAGCCCCATTTTAAAGGCATTTCCACCCCTCCCCTCGCCCATCAATTGCTGGTGAAACATCAGCACACCTTCCCTATCAGCTCCACAACCCGATTTTACATCCAGATAACACCTCCAAACACAGAGCAGACAACTCACAGAGTGAACCTCGGGCATTTAAAAAACATCTCCCGTTGCTGTGGTCCATCAAAATTCCCTCGGGGAAGGAGAGCGGGGGGGGGGCGGGGGGAGAAGGAGCAGCCACTTGTGCAGCAATTTTAATCAGGCAAAAACTGAGATAAGGGACTGATTACAGAGTTATTGAGCTGATAAAATCCTGACTGGAGCTTTGTAATCAATCAGCAGCCGGCGCTCATCCGTGGAATAACCAGACGGTGCATCTGCCTTTCCCTGGATATTTATAAAGCGCTCGTGGAGGAGTTGTTTACCTTTATTAGCTTGATTTTCCATAATTAGCTCGTCTCCTGGGAGGATTTTCAGTGCCTGGACTGACACCTGGGACACTGGACACCTGTTTCAATCAGTGCTCACTTTCTTCTTGGTGCTTCGGAGAAGGATAGGTGGTTTGGGAAGGACATCTTGGAATGATTAGTGATTGAGATAAGGAGAGCAGATCCAGGCGTGCAGGTATCCAAATCCAGGATATCCCAAACCTCAGGAACTTGGCACTGGTATGAAATTACCTCGGTGGGGAAGTGATTTTTGGCATCACTGGTTATCCCACAGCTTCTCTCTGGTTGTAGGATCCGTGGATGTACCTGAGGGACTTGGGGAAAAGTTTGGAATTTATGAATCTTTTTATCTCTCACCCTCCACACCGGATTTTGGCAGTGGTGATGAGCACCCCACACCTCCACAGGTGGATTTGCCCAAATCCAAGCAGGAATTTCTCTTTCCAGCAGGGTTTTTTCCAGGATTTAAATGGGTTTTTTCTGCCCAACACCAAAAAAATTTAATAGGGCAAAGGTTAAAAAGTTGTCTCACTAAAAATTGGCTTCATATCTCAATTATTCCTCCCAAAACAGGAGCCTTTGCTCTGTTTTTGGAGCTAACAACCCGATTTTTACAACCCCAAACTTTTATAGAAGAGAAAAACACCTCAGAGAAAAAAATCCCTCATGCAAAGGCTGGCCCTGTTTCTCTGTTAATTAAAATAATTCAGCTGATGATGCTCGTTAGGCCTTCAAGGGCTTCCCAAACACTGCGGTCGCCACAAAAGGCTGCATTAGGAAGGTGCTGATTTAGAGAGCAGCTCTACATCTCTATTCACCGGGAAGAAAATGGATCATGAGATAAAATCAGCGGCTGAAATCAAGGAGTGAGAAGAGATAAGGATGCACACGCAGGTTCAGCTCCAGCTGGAGCTGTTCCTGACAGGATCTTTAATTCCAGGGCCACATTCCATTGTCATTCTCAGCTCTCCTCTGCCTCGTTCCTGCACACAGAGCAGAGGCTGCTCCCTTAATAAGAGAAAAATCAATATTTTGCTTTTTAGCGTTGTTCAGTGCCTCATGTCACTCCTTGTTTACTGTGGGATCTTCAAACTGTGCCCCCAAATCAGCTGGAACACATTCCCATTCCATTTCCCAGGGGATGCTGGGCTGGTTCCGCAGCCTGGGAGCAGCTCAGGAATTGAAAACTTCCAGTCACTGTGGAGCTTTGAAACAGCAATTACAGCACTCTAAGCCTAATTGGGATGATTAATCAGTTCTGGATATGATTCCATAGGGAGCTGGGGATTCTCCAGACCTGTGCAAGGCAGCCGCAGGGTGACAGGGTGTCTTGGTTTGGAAAGACAGGTGTCTGCCAGGGAAAAGCCAGAACCTCCCTTGGAATGGAGAATGCAAACCCCCTCCCTCGGAAGAATTATGATTTTGAAATTAAGGGGCTCTCAGGCAAAGATATGGGAATAGGAATAACAGTTCTTTATTAGGAATATTAAAAATAAAAATGTAGCAGTACAAAAAGCAAACCCTGCCAGAGCCAGGACAGGAGCTGACCCGCTGTTGGTCAGGGTGTTGGTGTCAGCCCAACCCAGTCCTCCTGCAGTGACAGATGTGGTTCTGCTGGAGCAGAGATGATCCTGGAGAAGGCTCCAGTGGTGCTGGGATGGGTCCGCTCTCCCTCTGGGAATCCAGTGCACACAGGCCGTGCTGCTGTTCTGAATGCCAGCTTTGATCCAGGCGGGAATGCTGGGCTCCTCCCCCTGGGTGGAGCCTCTCCCCGTGGGATGATGGGATTGTATCTTTGTAACTTTGCCATTAATCTCCTTCATCCTTCCAGCTTTTCCCAACTCGGACAAGAGCGGGTGTGTGGGTGACGGGAGCGATCACAAATCCGCCCTGCCGCTCCATCCATTGCTGCCATGAGTGGCAGCTGCTCCATGTGCCCCAAATCCCCTTTTCCTAAACAAAACATGGACATTGGGCAACCTCCCTGACTGCTGGAACTGCTTCACTGTGACGTTTTTGTTTTCTTTTCCTCTTCATGTTAGAGCTGGGATTAATACACAGGAGTCATATTTTCATGTTCGGGCTCAGTGTTTATTAATCCTTATTCATATTACAGCCTCGCGGGCCGTGAGCTCTGACTAGCAAGGTAGAGAAATGAGGTAAAATGGAGAGCTTCTGACTTTTCCTAAGGTTGTTTAGGAGCTAATCACCCAATAGCGAGGTGGCACCCATATTATTTATATTTTTGACCCAATAATGACCACCCCAGGCCTGCAATGTGGACGTTTTTCAGCCAAATACAGAAAACCACCCAAGAAGAAGGAAGAGGAAGGTGAAAAAGGGCTTTGACCGCACCCAAACTCCTCCATTTTACCCCACGGATATTACTATACGCTAAAATCCCAAATCTAAGTTTTTCACGCTGTGATATCACACAATTCTATTTTTCCTGCACACCCACAACCCCAGAGCCATCACTCAGTTTTGGAAACCTTTTCCACAGCCTCAAGTCAGACGTGGTTCCTGCCCGAGGGTCAGCGCCCCTCAGCACAGGAAGCCTGAAATTTTCAGCCTCCAGTGTTCCAACACTTCACCTTCCTCCGCTGCCTCAGCGGTGGGTGGAATTCCAGGTCACCTCGCGCTGGAGGGACAAACTGAAGCTGTGTCCAGAGGTGGAGGTGGAGGCTGAAGCATTCCTGCGACAGGGAATTGTCTCTCTCAGCTGGAAAATCAGCTCTTCCTTGTCTCAGAGCAGCAGCAGCTACCAGGAAAATCAGAGGTGTTGGTTGCCTTGAAAAGATTTCATCATTAAAGGGGTTTTTCCTGTCTATCTCCAAGGCATTCCTGACATGCCCCATAATAATAATAATAATAATAATAATAATAATAATAATAATAATAATAATAATAATAATAATAATAAATATCTTCCCAAGGGCTCAATTCCAGATCCAAGGAATGCAGTGGAAGGCGTCTGGCTGATTTTTACCTATCTCATTCCAGACCTGTCTTCAAACCATCCTCTCCTGGCAGGAATCTGAAGGTCTGAAGGGGGAATTCCTGCATTTTGAGGACCTAGGGATGATGTCAACATTTCCCTCCGTTGCTGTGGGATCCAGAAAAAAACACCAATGGAATCTCCTGGTGACAATGGAGAAACTTGGAATCCTGACTGGCATCTATTCCTCATGCAATGGGATTAATCTTTCCTGGGTTTTTGTCTCTAAAATTCAAGTTTCTGAACAAAACTGCTTCTCCCCCGCCCCTTTACACAGCAGTGACTCAGTTTCTTGGCAGCAGAACCATCAAAAACTGGGATAACCAGGAATGACTCAGTCTGAAGATGCTCCAAACAAAGGTTTTTCCTAAAGGATCCCCAGTCCATCCCATAAAACTTCTCTGGGCGGGATCATTCTGGACTTGGGAAGCGAATGAAAATCATCCACTGAGCTTTGCTCACGTCCTTGGAGATTTTCCAGTGATTATTGTGAGAAATTCCATTTTGCAATCATAGAAAACCCATTTTAAACTTCTCTGACACCTCAATGCATGGAGGGTAGATTTAGATGGGATATTGGGAATTCCTGGCTGGGAGGCTGGGGAGAGGCTGGGCTGGAATTCCCAGAGCAGCTGTGGCTGCCCCTGGATCCCCGGAAGTGTCCAAAGCCAAGTTGGACATTGGGGCTTGGAGCAAGCTGGGATAGTGGAAGGTATCCCTGTCCATGGCATGGGATGATCCCTAAAATCCCTTCCATCCCAAACCACTACCTGATCCTAAAATTCGCTACATCAAACTCTCCTACAATTTTTCTCTGGAGCAGGAATAGGATCCACTAAACTGAAGGTGTTCTTATCCTTGTTGTGTCTCAAGGAAAAATAAATGCCCAGGAATTCTCTGACCACTGATATTGACGACATTCCTGTTTGGATATACCCCAAAATATTCCTTACTTCCCTTAATGCAACTTTGATGTGGGATTTTTTTGTTCAGATGAATTCTAAGGTGGTGCTGAGTGCATTCCAAGGAAAATGCTCAGAGTTTCGTGGACCACAGAAGCATGGAATTGTTGAGGCTGGAAAAGCCCTCCCAGAGCATCGAGTCCAAGCTGTTCCCAATGCCCACCTTGTCACCAGCCCAGAGCTGGGAGTGCCACTTCCAGGAGTTCCTTGGACACTTCCAGAGGAGCTTTTCTCCAGTGGATGTGCAGGAGGGATTGTCCCAGCAGGTCCTGGTGCTGCCACATTTCCATTCCTGTTAAATGTCACAAACTCTCCTTATTCCCCCGCTTTGCTGTTCCCAGATTTTGGTTTGTCCAGGGAGGGAAACGAGTGCTCCACGCCATGTAACTCTTCCCAAAAGCAGGAAAAATTAATGGTTTGGGAAGCTCTGAGAGCATTCCAACCACGGAATGTGCACGGCCCAGCACGGAACGCGCGGCACTCGGCACCAAAGGTAAAATTATGGCATTGAGTTTTTATGGCACCAAGTTTTCCTCCCTGGAAATGTGCTTTTATGGATAATATTTACCCACAATTCCGTTATATGGACCACTCAACGCGGAATTGATCGTAAAAGAGGACGATAAAACTCATTAATGCAGGAATCACAGGGATCGTTTCACGTCGTTGGTGCGAGCTGTGCTCAGCCTAAGGAAATAACCCAGCAGTGGAATGAAATCCATTCTTTCCTGGGAGATTATCCCATGATCCCATCCCAAAATTTCTCCTGTCTGCATCCCTGCTCATTATCCCATCAGAATTCCCTTTGTTGTTACATGATAGAACTTTATTCTTTATTTTTTTAATAATTCTTTCGTATTGAAGAAATGCCAGAAAAACCTAAGGAATTTTTTTTTTTTCTGCTAGATAAGATCTTCCACAACTTTCCTGGGAGAATCCCAATTGTTTAAACTCCAAAGTCAGGCATTTGCCTCCAAAAAAATTTGGCTGCTCGTCCCTGCCAAACCAATGGACTGAGCAACCTTCCCAAAATCTCTTCATCACATTCCCTCTTCCTGGACTCCAAGTGCCCATCCTGGGTATTGGGGAGTCTTCCTGCTCTCATTTAATGATGGAAATTGGGAATTGTTTTTTAGACTTCTGGAATTTTTGAAGCTGCTTCACCAGAGGGGTTGTTTGGTTATTTTTATAACTGAGGAGCTGGGAGGCAGAGCTGCTGGAAAAACCAGTTCCCGTTAAACAGTTTAGGAGCAATTCCAGAACAGTCGGAGTCCTATTAAGCAGTTGATGAGCTCCGATGTGAAATGTTCCTAAATGAATTGTTACAAAGTCACGAAAATCTGGATCCAAACCCTCAGTGCTGGGAAAACTCAGGAAAATCATTCTGAATGGATGATGATGCAAATCATTTTTCTGGATGAAGCCTCCAGAAAAAAACAGGGAGATGGGTCTGGAGAGCTGCTCCTGGTGGGATTTATTCGGGACATGGCACGGAAAGGGCTCCAAGGAGCCTCAGGATTGTAAAGAGCTTTGGAGAGGGGAGTTGTGGCTTTGAAAAGAGGAAAGCTGCTTATCCCAGAGTGGGAATAACTTGGGGATTGGGGGAAGGGAAGAGCCTGATCTGTGAATGAAAGCCCTGGGAATGTGGCGCTTCCTTCACAACATAAATTCTGACTCACTGTCAGCTCCAGCCTTTTTTCCTGTTCTCTCTCTCCCTATCAATTTTTTTTTTTCCCATTTTGTTTTGTCTGCCTCAAGCAAAGCTGTTTTCCGCCTCGAGTCCTGCTGAGAACAACGCTCGTGTCGCTTTGCTGGGGACACACGCGAGTTGTCATCGTCTGTCACCGGCGTCTTTTCATCTCTTCCAGCCCTCGCTGCCCCTTCTGCTGCTCCCTCTGCCTTTTGATCTTCCCACTTTGCTCTTCCTTCTGAAACGCTCAGACATCCAAGTGAACAATACCCAGCCACGAGGAAAAAACAAAACAAAAGAAAAAGATGAAGTGCCTTGATATACATCACAGGGATCCATGGAGATGAAAGAGGAAAATCCAGGGTTCCAGCACAGAAACGGTTAAAGAAAATAAAGTCAAGGACTCAAGGGAAGGGAAATGGCTGATGAAAGAAAAGAGGACTCTGCCCCCGATTATAAATCCAGCGGGATTTGAATCCCAGGGTTCCAGTGTTGGAGCGGAGCAGAGGGAGATCCCTGAATCATTTTTCTGGCTGCCCCATGGAAGAGAAACCATTGGATTTCACCTTGTTTTAATCCCAATAATTCCCGTTTAGGTCAGGTGGAACTGTATCCCAAAGTGCCTGAGGTGCTCGGAGAAGGGACACAACAGCACATTAAAAGCTCTTTGACGCCCCTTTGTTTTTATATCGTGACAGTAGTGACAGCACAGGGGGGAAGGGAAACCACTCTGAAATCACGGAGACAATTCCTCTTAATCCATCGCTGTCTTCTCCCCCTGTCTCCGAGACAGCAAGGGAATAAAATCACATAAAAATTCATAAAAATCCTCTGCCTTAAACCTCCTTTTAACAGCAGAGTTCCAGCTTTGTGTCCTTCCAGCACAACATCCCCATCACTGCAGGGAGAAACACAAAATGAACACTCAAAACCCACCTTTAGCTCTGCTCCTCTCTCCCGGGTGGGGCGAGGTGGTTGCTACTCCAGGGAATTCCTCTTTCCAACCACCTGGAAGGAGGGTGGAGCCAGAGGGGATGGGGATCTGCTCCCAGGGAACAGGGACAGGGCAAAGGAAACGGCCCCAAGTGGCACCAGAGCGGGTCCGGTGGAATATTTGGGAAAAGTTCTGCAGGAATAAGGATTTTCAAGCTCAGGGCAGTGGTGGAGTCCGAAAAACTTCATCAAAGGTTGGACTTGGTGACCTTGGAGGTCTTTTCCAACATTAACGATTCTGTGGTTCCGTACTTGAGACATCACAGCACCTCCCAATCCTGTGGAAGAAGAAAATTCCTGGGGAGGGGGGGAAAAGAAGGGTGAATTTGCATCGTTGTGTGCAGGATTCTTGGGCCGATGTGGTTCTGCCTTTTAAATTCTTGGAAATTGAGCATCACCGATGCTCTCACCAAGATTTTTAATATTCATGGCTGCAGACAAAAAAAAAATCTGTGCTGAGCTCCCCGTTTCCTGGTCCCTTTGGGAATGAGATATCCTTGATGAGCGCAGCCTGGGAAAGGAGTCAGCGCAAAAAAATAAAAGGGAAAACTCAAAAAGGGAAATAAAAGGGAAAAACTCAAAAGGCAAATTCCCACTGAGGGCAGATTGGGGCATCCCCCAGACCAACCTCACTGCCCATCCCAACCTGGAGTCCCTGATGCCATAAATCCTGCTGGAAGAGCCTCTTTTCCATGTTCCACAGGAAATAAACGGGATTTGGCATAAATCCCGGTGCAGGATTTCATAAAACCACCTCACTTCCATCTCTCATCTATTTTTTCCTCTTCTTCAATGCGAGAAACAAATGAGACATTTCATTTTTAAAGAGGAGGTGAGGGAGCCTTCAAATAAGCAGCCAAAATTGTGCAGTTTCCCAAATTCCCACTAAAGTTAGGATGAAGCAGGATTTCATTCCCTAATTATAATTGCCGGAGACATTTTCATTTTCAGGGGTTGAAAATGAAAATTTCTCGATTGATTTTTTTTTTCCCAATGGAAAACAGGAATTACAAAGGACACGAGCTTTTCCTGCAGGATTTTTGGAGTAAAGAAAACTGTTTCGTTTTGACTCATCTTCCGCATTGCTGGGATCTTCTGGATTTTTATTCCAAAAAATGGGGATCGGGCGCAGGTTGGACTCAGTGATCCTGGAGTCTTTTCCAGCCTCTGGGATTCTGGGATTTAAGACCGTCAATACTTGCAGAGAATCTTGAGTTTTCTCACATCAGACAATTCCCAAGGGACCAACCTCCCCATCTGACATTCCAGTGGCTTCTGGAAGTTTCCAAGGCCAGGCTGGATGGGGCTTGGAGCACCCTGGGATAGTGGAAGGTGCCCCTGCCCATGGAATGAGAAGGTCCCTTCCACCCCAAACCCTTCTGGGATCCTAACAGGGTTAATCATACAGATTAGGGAGCAGGTGACAATAAAATCAGGAGAAATCCATCTTGTCTCGTCCAGCCCACAGGAATTTCATTGCTGTGAATTAGTGATGGAATTGCAGTCCCAGCCCTGGGGATGCAGGAAAGGAATGAACAGCAACAACAACAAAAAAAAAATTCCCTGTGGTGGCTGCACTTTGCTGCCTGTTATCGAAGGCCAAAGAATTTCCTTTGTTGGCTTAACGCGGGGTTAACAAAAATTCCTGGGATCCGTGTGCCTTTTCCATATAAATCCCAAACTAAAGCCACAGATCCAAGGATTGTATTGTGCTGAAAGAACGCTCCAGCATCACCTCGGGACCCCAAAGGAATTCACAAACAAAGCCAAGCTCAGCAAATTTCCACTCCTGGCTTAATGACGACCTTGAGATGCTCCACCCCAGCACACCGAGGGATTCACCTCAGCTCCCGCAATTCCAACTGCTCTGGAATTTTGAACATTGTGTCTCCAGGTTTTTTTTGGGTAATTCCCCCACGCAATCGGAATAACTGATTACATTTATGCAAATGCTGTCTGTAAACCAGCTGTGGGGGTCGCGGCCTTGCTCCTGGTTTTGTTCATCACAAATGGATATAAAACCCAAAATCCCGAGGGAGCCAGTGGGACAGTCCGGGGGGATTGGAATTCCAGACTCTCAGTGGTCTTTATTTTCTAGGCAAGATGTTTCATTGGCCAGATCATATTGACTCGGCACATGAAAATAATAATAATAATAATAATAATAATAATAATAATAATAATAATAATAATAATAATAATAATATAGAATTATATAGAATAAAAATAAATAATGATAATAGATAGAATGATATAGAATAGAATAATATAGAATGAATAATATAGAATAATATAATATTGTATTATGTATCGTATTGTATATAAAAATAATATAGTATATTATATTATTTCTATAAATATGTAAAACATAAAAAATGCAATATAGTTTATATCATATATTTTATATATTTTATATTATATTTATATTTTATATATTTTATATTATATTTATATATTCTATCTTTTATATATAATATATTTATTATATATTGTATTTATATCTATATAAATATATAATACATTATATTTTATATAATGTAATATTTATTTTTAAATTATTTTAAATATATCTATATTTAAAAAAAAAAATAACCATAGAGCTACAGAACCACGTCACAGTTTGGGTCAAAAATAACCTTTAAAGATCCCATTGAGGCATTGAGGAATAATTGCATTGGAGCGTCTTCCCCTGTGCAGACAGGCTGGGAAATTCGGGAATGTTCAGCCTGGAGAGGAGAAGGCTGTGTGGAGACCCCACGGCAAATTCCAGGATCTGGAGAGGATACAGGGAACAGGAACTGGAGAGACAGGACAAGGGGGTGGCTGCAAACTGGAAGAGGGGAAATTCAGGTTGGACGTTGGGAAGGAATTCCTGACCCTGATACAGAATTTCCAGAGAAGCTGTGGCTGCCCCTGGATCCCTGGAAGTGTCCAAGGCCAGGCTGGACAGGGCTTGGGGACAGTGGAAGGTGTCCCTGCTATTCCATGGGTCAGGGTATCTCCCACACAAATAAATTCCGTTCAGAAACCTCTTCCTTGCGTTATTCCACGAAAATCCCAGCAATTCCCCACTCCCAGCCAAATCCACTGTGCTCCATCCTAGCACCAGCCTTGGCTTTCTCCTCCCTGGAAATCTTCATTTGCAGCCTGGCATGTCAGGGATCACTGGGATTTATAACAACATCATTCAAGAGGTATTTAATGGATTAGAGTTCCACTTGGAGCCTTTTCAGTCATTCCAGAGTAAATACTGGATCATCCTCGCGAGGAGCTTCCAAATTAATGTATCTGCCAAACTTTCTGCCTGAATACAAATCCGCTGCTGGTGCTGGGATGTGCGGAGCTGTCACCCCAATTCCGTGAAGGGAACGCAGCCCCGAAGGTCCAGAATTCCTACAGCAGCTTCCAGATCTTAGAGGAAATAAATAATTCGGTTATTTTTCAGCTGGACCTGGGAATTTTTAAAGCTTGGTTTTGAGCCTGATTTTACTATTTTTAGGAAGATTTATTATTATTATTATTTTGATTGTTTTAGGAAGGAATTCTTGGCTGGGAGAGTGGGCAGGGGCTGGAATGGAATTCCCAGAGTGGGTGTGGCTGCCCCTGGATCCCTGGAAGTTTCCAAGGTCAGGCTGGATGGGATTTGGAGCAGCCTGGGATAGAGGGAGGTGCCCTTGCCATGGCAGGGGTGGCACTTGATGGGATTTAAGCTCCCTTCCATCCCAAACCATTCTGGGGCTTTTTTTTTTTCCCAAACCTAACATTGTGGGATTTTTCTCCAACATCTGAAGGATTTCTTTTTCTCCTTCCCACTCCAGATTTCTTCCCCAGGAATCTCTTCCACTTCCAAACTGTTTGTTCTGATGCTGAAATTGCAGGATGTGCCTTTCCATTGTCTCCCCAGCAGCCACTTGCACTGTCTCAGAAAAGAAAATTCCAGTTATTCCAAGACACACTGTGATCTTGGAAAACACAGTCTGCCCCCTAGAAATGTAGGAAAAACTTTGGGAATGCCGCTAGGTTGACACAGGGAGGGGGTGGGAGCAGAATTCCCAGTTTTAAATCAGCCACACCTCCAGTCTCAGCCTGGCAGAGCTGGGATTCATCATTAATTCATTTGCTGTGGAAATCAAAGGAAAAGTATCCGGAGGAAGGGAGGGAATGAAAGGAAATGCTGCTCCGGAGGTGTCATGTACTCATCAAATGTGATCCTTTATTCATCACTGGGCTGAGTAAAACAAGAAGGAATTCTGTCATCCCGCTTTGGAGAACACGGGAACACCGAGTAAGACAAGAGGGATCCCTTACGGGCCTGCAGGAACAGAGGGAGATGTGGGTATCAGGCACTTCCGAATGCCAATCCTGGGGATGCCACAGGCGTGAGGGGCAGCCACAGCAAATCTGGGAAAACCAGCCCAGCCTCTCCACCCTCCCAGCCAGGAATTCCTAATTCCCAATATCCCACCCAAATCTCCCCTTTTCCAATTTGAAGCCATTCCCTGTGTCCTGTCCCTCCATCCCTTGTCCCCAGTCCCTCTCCAGCTCTCCTGGAGCCCCTTCAGGCCCTGCCAGGGGCTCTGAGCTCTCCCTGGAGCCTTCTTCTCTCCAGGTGAACATTCCCAGTCTGGATCCAGCCCTTGGAGCAGCTCCGTGGCCTCTCTGGAATCTCCCTCTCACTCACCAGCAACCCCAAATCCTTCCCAGTCCATACTCTTCCCAGCCTGGATTTGTGGCAAGACCCCAAACGCGGTCAGAGCCGAGTTACTGAGGCCCAAACTTGGGAAAAGATCAAGGAACAGGGAGCTGCGGATTATCCTGGATTCAGAATTCCTTCACCTTGGGAGAGGGCACAGGACCTGTGGCTGAGAGGGAGGGGCAGACCCAGCACTGCAGGATGAGGAGCCTTTGATCCGTTCTGCAGCTCCTGAGTGTCAATGCCCATAAATCCACGGGAATAAAACCCCGGAGAGCTGGAGGATTTTTGGGTTTGGAGGGGGCTTAGAGCCGTAAATTCTGGGCTTTGGACCAGGAGGAACGCGGGATTTGAGAGATGACAGGAGAATCACGCCCTGGGAGGGAACAACCTTTAATGAGTGTCTGTAAGGAAAGGCCAGCACAGCAAACCCCGTAAATCTTCCCCCTTTTTTATGCATTTTAACATCTCAGGACCCAGATCCATAAATATGGATTTCACTGGGGCTGTTAAATGGAATGGGATTTCTCCTTTGACACTTGATTTTACGGCAGGGACGTGACAACAGAAGGATCCGCCTGAAACTTCGGATCCTTCCAGCTTTTCCCATAAAAACTTCAAACCTCCACCGTTCCGAGGTGGTTTTCCAACGTGTCCCCGCAGCTTTTGGCAGGACAATCTTCCAGCTCTGTCACATCTCCCACCCTCAAAATCAGAGCAAGGAATGGTTTTTCCTGACGCTGTTGTACACCACAACCAGACTCCGAGATTCAGAAGGCTGAAAATGATTTTTTTTTAATTATTTTTGGGATGTGTCTCCCTTTTATACAATTTCACACAGACCGATTCGATTGGTCACACAAAGACAAATCTCTTCACTCACATTGGTCAGAGCAGAGAAATCCCTCCTAGGGAAAGGAATGAAAACATAGGTAGAGTTTACAAAACATTTCTCTTATTTACAGAAAATTCCCTGGGGAAAGAATTTCGGAAAACCAAAACACCTCAGGCACGGAACCAGGGCTACATTTTCCAACAGGGAATGTGGCTGCCAAGTCTGGAAGAGACGGATGCTGCTCCGGAGTTTTTCCTTGGCACCCTAGGTGCTTTTCCTCTCGTTTCTGCGGCCCTGTGCCTTTCCTTGTGCCTGGAACGTGTCCTGTGTTTTCACGGCTGGCTTGCCCCGCCGCCACATGGCGCCTTCCGAGTTTTCTGAGGGGATTTGCAATCCCAACCCCGCCTGTTCTTATCCCTACAGGATCTGGGGTTTGTGGAGGGACAAGGAATATCTTTATTCCCCTGATTTCCCAGGGTTTTTGGAACTCCTCTCGGCGTTTATTTATCCCGCTTTGCCCCTCCATTAGCAAAGTTCCTTTCATCCCGAAAAGCGCTCTGTGTGCAGGGGAGGGAATAATGAATGGGACAAAAGTCCTTCTTGCCATCTGCCAGTGTCACCCCGGTGTCCCTTCCAGCCTGGAGTCTCCAGACGGATGCCCGGAGAGCCGGGGGCACAGCACATGGATTGTGGTCAAACAAGGATCCCAAATTCGTTTCTGCTGCTGAATTCCCAAAAGCTGGAGTGAAAAAAGGAGGAAAATAAATTTTTGTCCTCTTCCCTTAAATCCTTGATCGTTTAAAATAAAAGAATTCTTTCCAAACTGACACCATCCATGATTTTAGAGGTCGTTTCCAACCTTAATAATTCCATGGTTTTGATATCCTGCCTGGTTTTTGCTTTGTTGCCCCTCCCAGTCCCGCCTCAAGCCTCTCCCAGTCTGGCCTAAAAGCTTCAGCTGGCCTAAAACCTCTCCCAGCTGAGCCTAAAACCTCCCCCAGCTGTGAAAAATGAGCTTCACCTTCCTGCTAAAACTTAAAAGGTTGAATAAAAAGAGGAGAGGAGACACAAAAGCAAAAGGGTTAATCTGTATTTTCATTTTCATCTTTTTCTTGTTCTTGTTCTTTTTCCCTTCCTTCCTTCCTTCCTTCCTTCCTTCCTTCCTTCCTTCCTTCCTTCCTTCCTTCCTTCCTTCCTTCCTTCCTTCCTTCCTTCCTTCCTTCCTTCCTTCCTTCCTTCCTTCCTTTTTTTTCCTTTTTTTCCCTTTTTTCCCCCCCTTTTTTTTTTTTTAAAGGGCGTCACTGACCTTCAGCTGGACCTTAAATCCCATCCAATCTCATCTCATTCCACAGGCATTGACCTTTCCCTATCCCAGGCTGCTCCAAGCCCCATCCAACCTGGCTTTGGACACTTCCAGGGATTGGGAAGTGCTGGAATTCCCACCAAGGCACGGAGCAGGAAGGAGTGGAATTAACCCACAAAATCATCTCTTTCCCACCCCTCTCCTGCCTTCCCAGGATTCCTGGATGTCTCTTAGTTCCCTGCACAGGTTTAATGAGCTCACATTTTAATCAATGAAATAATCCAGTTGTAATTAGGCAAGAAACATCGTGTGACCTTTGTGTTTGACGGGACAAATATAATTCCGTTGTCACTTCAGCCTGCTTTAACAAACAACCAGAAAATGCTCTTTAACGCCCCGCCACTTTAGGCTGGCTTAAAGGAATGTTTAATCTTAGTTAATTAACGCTGTCTAATCTACCAGAACTAATGAACTTTCGACTCCACCAGTGGGTCACCGCCACCGGGCTGGGTGACACACTAAGCAGCGCAAGCTGCAGATTTATCAACGCAAAAAAAAAAAATATCCAGGGAATGAAAGGAAAATGGGACCTTTATTAATTTTTTTTTATTTTGCTTTAATTCTATTTTAATTTTCCTCCTGTAATTACAGAGTGGGAAGGGGATCAGGAGTGACCTACTTACATCAAGGAGAAAGTTGTCAGTGTTGGATGCCGGAGAATTGCGGGGAGACAAAGCCCTAAAATTAACGGCTAATAGCATATTATTATCGATAATGAGTATTTATTAAATCATCTGAGCGAGGTTTCCTCACCCACTCACAGAATCCTGCTTTTTATGGCTGGTGCAGGTGGATTATAGGGAAGGGAAGGAAGGGAATTGCCAGCGGGAACGTGGGAAGAGGATCACGCTTTCCCAACACCTCGCTCCCACCTCTCCATGCTCCTCCTCTGCCACTTTTCCCAATCCCACAGCAGTAATGGCAAGGAAATCCCTGGGATGGGCAGTGGGATAAGGGATCACATCCCCTTGGGGTCGCAGACACTTGGTGTGTGGAGTGAGAACATCCCAAGGCAGCTTTGGAAAAGCTCAAACATTAAATATTGAAAGGATCAGGGAATGGTTTGGATTGGAAGGGATCTGAAGCTCCTCTCATCCCAACCCCTGCCATGGACATGGACAATTCCCATTATCCCAGGTTTCTCATATCCCAAAATATTGATGCAACATCTTTCAGATCAAAAAAAACCCTCATTTTTTAATAGACAAAATTAGGGGAAATTTAGGCAAATCCAGGTAAACTTCAGTCAAGGATCCTGAAAAAAAGTTACTCCATAAAAATCTCTCCCGGCTGCAATTAAGTCTTAATAAGTGTGATTAAAAAAAGATATTCCAGAAGATCTGGAAAGTCAGAATTTTTAACTTTTAAAAATAAAAATGTGGTGATCCAAGTAAATCCCAGGCTGCTTAATCCACCCTCAGACCCAGGCAAAACAATGAAGAAGCTGATATGGAAATCAATAAGGATTAAAAGATAAGGATACCATTAATCCCAGCCAACAGCATTCCATGAAAAATAATTCGTGTCAGACAAATCTGATTTCATTCTCCTCCGAGCTTACAAATGTGGTGAGTGAGGGGCTTTGGGTGGAAGTGATGGAATTCCTGTTGCAGGCATTGAAAAAGTCGTGGTTGCTCATCAAGGGTTGGTGTTGTGCTGCTTTAATTGCAGGGGACAGCAGGGAAAAGGGGATCACTTTTAAAATATGGGAGCAGCTTTGGCTCCCTGTGCCCAGGAAAAATGGGAAAGGTTTAAAGAACTGATTCGGGGGTGGAAAGGGACAGAAATTATTTTTTAAAAAAATTAATAAATAAATAAATAAATTGGAATCATGGAGGTAGGAAAAGAGCTCCTGGATCATGAAGTCCAAGCTGTGCCCAGTCCTCACCGTGGCACTGAGTGCCACCTCCAGGAATTCCTGGGACACCTCCAGGGATGGGCACTCCAAACCTCCCTGGCCACTCCCAAGGCCTGAGCGCCCTTTCCATGGGGAAATTCCTGCTGCTGCCCACCCTGAGCCTCCCCTGGCCCAGCCCGAGGCCGTTCCCTCTCCTCCTGTCCCTGTTCCCTGGGAGCAGAGCCCGACCCCCCCGGCTGTCCCCTCCTGGCAGGGACTTGTGCAGAGCCACCAGGTCCCCCCTGAGCCTCCTTTTCTCCAGGCTCAGCCCCTTGCCCAGCTCCCTCAGGAATTCTCCAGCCCTTTCCCATGTCCATTCCCTTCCCTGCACACGCTCCAGCCCCTCCAGGTCATTCCCAAATCCAGGAGCCCAGAACTGGACATGGGACTTGCAGCGTGGCCTCAGCAGTGGCAACACAGATGACAATCCCTGTCCTGCTCCCGCTGCTTTGGGTGCCCAGGGAGGGCTGCAGAAATCAAGGACTGGGAATTTTATTCCCGCCTGCAGCTCTGGGAAGGCTCCACGGAGATCCTGAGCACAATCCTGGCACTTCCAGTTCAAAAAGACAGCTGGGAAACCATAAAAAAGGGAACAAAAGGTCTGGAAAAAAACTTCCCAGAGGTCAGAAATAAAATTCCCTGCAGCCAGACTGAGAGGCAGCAAAGTCCTGAGTTGTTAAATATTCCTTTAGTCCAGCTGAGGAAGGAGGAATGGGAACAAAAGCTGGAAACAGGGATGAGAGAGTAACAGAGGGAAGTCACGCAGTTGGAGCAAGGAGAGGAATCCATCCCTGGAGCTGGGAGGAGGGAAGGTGTTTCCATCCCAGAAAATTTCAGGAATTCCAGTTCCTGAATTTGAATGTGGCAGAGCTGGGCCATGGATAAGAAATCATCCCACCAGCCTTAGCCCACATGGATTTGCCAATAGTTATAATCTTGGATTTGCACCATTATGGCTGCGGGGAAAGAGATCCATAAATAACATTCCTGCATCCTAAGGGATTAAGTAACATCAATCCAAGAGGTGCTCCTTGTTCCTTGATGGATCTGGAGGCCTCTACACCGGATTAAAAGATAAAAAGTTAAAAAGTTAAAAAGATTTTTTTCCTGCCTTGGATGATTTAGGGATTTTCCTCTGTCCCTGGAACGACACCAAGGAAGGAAGCAGGAGACGGAATTCTGCAGTGTCCTCCACGCAAGGTCAAGATTGGATCGTTGTTGTGGATTCTCGTCGTTTCCAAATTTACAAATGTGTGGAAAACAATGATTCCCTTAACTGAGCTGGGTATCTGGAGAAAAGATTTGTAAAATCCCAGGAATTTCAGGCCAGATTCAGAACTTGGCACTTCCTCCCTGTCACAAAAGCCATTTTTAAATGAGATTTGTGAACTTTCAGGTGCATTTTTCTTCTAGAAACCAACGTTTATTTTAAAAACGTGTTTAACCTTCACTGGATTATGAATTCAAACTCCACATGAAACTGTTCCCACTAAATGGATGAGGAATTGGAATATTTGGGATATTTTGGGGGTTGGATTTATGGTTCTTAGATGATTTTCCAAGCAGTGAAAGTGCAGTTGTTCTGCCACAGCTGGTTTGCTCTGTGAAAATAATCCTGAGGGAATTGTCCACATGGATTTGGGTGTTTGTGGGAATGAGCTGGCATGGAGTTGTTCGAACATTCCAGAGATTTTTGAGGAGATTCGAAGGTTCGCTGATGCCAGTTCCTCCTTCCTGTCACTTGTTCTCTGCAGAAATCCCTGTGAGGAGAGACATTGGGCTCTCCTTCCTCTTTCCACCCGCTGGATGTGATGTGGAGAAGGAATTTTCACAAGGATATGGAAGGACAGGACAAGGGGAATCACCCTAAACTGAAGGAGGGGAGATGTAGATCAGATATTTGGGAGAAAATCCTGGCTGGGAGGGTGGCACAGGTTTTCCAGAGAAGTTGTGGCTGCTCCTGGATCCCTGGAAGTGTCCAAGGCCAGGCTGGACTGAGCTTGGAGCCACTTGGAATGGCGGTAGGTGTCCCTGCCATGGCAGGAGTGGAATGGGATGGGATTTAAGATCCCTTCCCACCCAAACCATTCCATGATTCCTTGGTATCCCAGCCACTACCATCAGTACAAGGACCAGGAGTGTTTCCTACACCACTTTTTGGTGGATAAATCATGGATCATCACAGACCTTGTAATGGAAAATGAGGATGAACCGGGAATATTTGAAAATTTGAAGCTTTTCCCCACCACGCTTCACTTCCCAACTTCCAATTCCTGAATCCATTGTCCCTCTGAAGCGTCAGAAGCTTCCTACAGGTGGAAAAGATCCAAAATGGAGAGGAGGCAAAAGTTACTTCCAGTAAATCTGTAAACTCCGGGATATTGGGGCTGACTCGTGGAATTGCTTTCAGCAGCCTCTGCTCACGCAGCAGCTTAAAACCCATCAATACTTTAAAACCAGCCTCAAGTCTCTATTCATGGCCTAATAAAGCTGTCAGAGTAAAATGTTTCCAAAAGAATTTTCCATTGGAAGTTGTCTCCTGCCAGAGCTTTAAAAGTACAGTTGCTTTATCCCGAGGACCCAGTGAATGCAAATTGATTTTGAGGGAAAAATATGCCAAGACTGTAATTCTCTTCCTTCAGATAAATGGATTTCTTTTAATAGGCAGCAGCTTTATTAATTAGGACACTGCAGACAGGAGAGGAGTTGATTTGAGGAGGTTTTGAGCTCAGCTCAATGAATTAAATTTGATGCCAATGCAAATGGTTTCAGCAAAAAGCTTTGAAACCCAGCCTGAGTCTTCCTGGTTCTTTTGTGTTTTGGAAAATAAGAAACCTGGGAAGCAGAAAGCCTTGAAATAGGGCTTGAAAGCCTCGGAATATTTTTTATTCCTGTTAAAAAACTTACAAATGAAGCCCAGATGAAAATCCAGATAAGGTGGAAATAGAGAGAAACTCACTTTTCCTGAACTTTAACGGATTTTTTTTTTTTTCAGCAGGTGTGTTCTGAAGGCGGGGGAGAGCTGAAAAGGAATGAACCATTCCCACGAATTCCACTGAAATTATCTGGAAAGGCAATTCCAGAGCACAGCCCTCCTCAAAGTCCAGATGAGTATTTATTTGGGTGTAGGATCCCAGAATCCCGGGGACTCTGTCCTGGTCTGTTGGGATGTCCCAAACACCCACAGCTGGACGGAGACATCTGAGGATTGTTGGGAATACTCTATGGGAAAAACAGGATGTGGATGGAGAAGGGGCCATGAGGAGGTGGGAATTTTCTGGGAACGCCATCCCTGCTCTGACTGTGGGACAGGAATGAGGCTGGGAAGTGCCCATGGACTATAGGGAGATCAAGACCACCCCAAACCCCCAGAGCCTCCAACCCATCCCCAGGAAGGTCTGGAAGAACAAACAGAGCACAAGAACTAATTTTTCCTTCAGGACATGGAAAACTCATCCCTAAAATTGTGCCCCCAAATCCCAGTAGGAGCTCCAGGGCTCTGCACATCCCATCAGCCACATTGAGGCTGGAGTTCTCCCTTTATCCCATTCTCCCTCTCTTTCTTCCCTTTCATCCCACCCTTTATCCAAGCCCCATTTCCATGGGCTCATCCCAGCAGACAGGGACAAACTGTCTTGGTTTGGAGAGACAAGCGTCTGCCAGGGAAAAGCCAGAGCTTCCCTTGGAATGGAGAATGTAAACCCCCTCCCTCTGAATTATTATCATTTTGCAATTAAGGGGGCTGTCAGGCAAAGAGATGGGAATAGGAATAACAGTTCTTTATTAGGAATATTAAAAATAAAAATGTAGCAGTACAAAAAAAGCAAACCCTGGCAGAGTCAGGACAGGAGCTGACCGCTGTTGGTCAGGGTGTTGGTGTCAGCCCAACCCAGTCCTCCTGCAGTGACAGATGTGGTTCTGCTGGAGCAGAGATGATCCTGGAGAAGGCTCCAGTGGTGCTGGGATGGGTCCGCTCTCCCTCTGGGAATCCAGTGCACACAGGCCGTGCTGCTGTTCTGAATGCCAGCTGTGATCCAGGCGGGAATGCTGGGCTCCTCCCCCTGGGTGGAGCCTCTCCCCGTGGGATGATGGGATTGTATCAGCCCTGCAGTGAGCCTGGATGGCCCATGGACAGCAGAGATCCCTGGAGGGAGGATGGGTCCTGGAAGGGATAAAGAACACGGCCCCAGCTGGTTTAACGCTGCCCATTAACAGAAGACACCCAAACCCTCCCCCTGGAGTTACGAGATAAAGAAAACTCCTCTTCAACCGCTTTCAACAGATGGGAATCAAATACATCTTACATGTGCAACCCAGGACACAAACGAACACCAATTCCCACTCCAAACTTATAATTTACCAATGAACTCTGGAATCTCTTGCCGTTCATCTCAACCCAAACCACTGCAAATCCTGGATGCTCCCTTCCCCTCAAGGATGGGTGGCCGCGTTTTGTAATTCCCATTATTTTCATTATTGAAAAATGCTTGGAGTAAAAGCAAGCTCAGCCTAAAGGAGCAAAATTTGGTTTGCTCTGCTCACAGGAAGACAAAATTAGGAGGAGGAATTTGTGCCACACTAAGCACAACTGAGACAAGAAAATAAGGAAATGATAAAGTCCCGTCACTCAGTCACACCTTGGAAAATTCCATGGATTTATGGGTTCATTACAAAATAAAAGGGTTTTAATTTCGAATTAATTTTATTAATTTTTTTTTAATTGATTGAATTTAAGTAATTTAATTTAGAATTGTAATTTCATTTCAATCCTGCTTCAAACAACCAAGTTTTATTTAAGACGAAAATTGGAAGATATGGCAGCAAAGAACCCAAGTATTCTTTTAAAACCGCTCTGGAATTTGTTATCCAAATTAAGGGACCTGGGAGCTGAGTCACAACTTTCAATTCCAGTGTTCGCTAAATTTGTGGAGAAAAATAAATCCTCTTTTTCAGTCTAATTCCAGCTGCCAATCTTCCCTAATTGGAGACCAGGAATCAACCTTTGCACAAGGCTGGAAACACTTGGCCCCATCCCCCAGCAAAGCTGAACACTCCGAGCCCTGGAATTGAGAATCCCAAATATTGCCACCCAGCCCAACCTTTACTGATTAAAATCCCCTTATTCCTTGAGCTGTGGGCACGGAGAGGGAAACACCAAGAGATGGGATCAGCAGCAATTCCGACACCAAAATTCCTTCAAATTGGATTTTTACAGCTGGATTTCATGTTGTCATCACAAAAATAAATAATAATAGCAAAAAAAATTAAAATGCAGAGAAAAATCTTTTAAGCTGGATTTTTACAGCTGGATTTCGTGTTGCCACCACAAAAATAAATAATAAAAAAAAATTAAAATGCAGAGAAAATTCTTAATTGGGTCCTTTTTTTTCCCACAACCAGACTTTGGCAGCTCGCATTCCTTCTGAGCACCATCAATTATCCAGAGGGCTGGGGTGCTGCTTATCAAGGATAGGGAACAGCTCCTTGGCCTCAGGAATTCTGTCACTGCCACCACGAAGTAAAATTTTCCCTTGGCGTGTCCCAAAATTGACTTTTTCCTGACTTCTCACAGAAAATGGATTTAAAACCATGAACAAATAGTGATTTTGGTAATTCCTGGCAAATTTTCTGGGAGTTTCTCCGTGGGGATTCTCCAATCTGACAAATCCCAGCGTGTGTTTTCCCGAAGTCCCCGTTCCAGGCGGGATCCATTTCAGATAAAACCAACATTAAACAGGAAGGATCTCATCAAAGCTCTGCTTTCTCCTGGAGGCTGCTCCCTGATCCTCCTGACAGGGAATTATCCAGGAAAATTAAAAGAATCTGACAGGGATATTGTATCTGAATCTGGAGCCAACTCCAACAGGCTCCTTTTATCCTGGGAAAAAAAACCGAGGTGTTGATGGCTCTGGATTTCATCCACCTGGAAAATCCACACCTTCCAGGAATCTTTCAATAATATTATAAAAAATGCCCTTGGATGTAAAGGGACAAACATGAAAGAGGGAGAAAAACTTGGAATGCTCCCCAGGAGAGGAGAAGCTCCAGGGAGAGCTCAGAGCCCCTGGCAGGGCCTGAAGGGGCTCCAGGAGAGCTGGAGAGGGACTGGGGACAAGGGATGGAGGGACAGGACACAGGGAATGGCTTCCCACTGCCAGAGGCCAGGGATGGATGGGAGATTGGGAATTCCTGGCTGGGAGGGTGATGAGGGGCTGGGCTGGAATTCCCAGATTTGCTGTGGCTGCCCCTGGATCCCTGGAAGTGTCCAAGGCCGGGTTGGACATTGGTGCTTGGAGGAGCCTGGGACAGTGGAAGGGGGCTGGAATAGGATGAGCTTTAAGGTGCCTTTGGTCCCAAACCATTCCAGGATTCCGTAATCCCTTGGTGAGATATCAACAGTGAATTTAAAAAAAAAAAAAAAAAAATTTTAAAAAAAATTAAAAAAATCCCACAAAACACCAATATTCAGTAAATTTTCCCTGAACTTCACCAGGAAGTTGTTTCTCCCTGAATTAATCAGCTCCTAATTGGCAGAACCTCCACAGAATATCATGGAGATGGAAGAGACTCACAAGGACCATTCAAGGTGGGATAGCTCCGGCTGGAGAAGTACCCAAAATCTGAGATTCATTGGGGTGGCAGTGAGGGAAACAGGAATTTCCTGGACGAGCTCCTTCCCCCAGGGCTCTGCTCTCCATCTGCTGCTCCGACGTATTCCAGAGACAACGGAATTCACATTCCCCTTGGAAAAGCGCTGGTGCGTTGAGGGCATCCATCAAATTTTGCTTTCTCCTGACATTTTTTTTAGGTTTTAGGACACAAACTCTTCCAATTGCAGTGCCCAGCACACTCCAGATGCCAGAATATTTTTTTTTAATATATTTTTATGGCTGTACCAGAAATCCAGCTCCAAATATGAATCCATAACTGCTGCATCCTCAAGGACCAGGAGCTCCTGTCCTTCCTCAAATCCGTTTTCTCCACAAACACCCCAACCCCTAAAATAATATTGAGAGCGTTTCATATTTTATTCTGAGTTGTCATGTTCCATTTCCCTCAGATCAAAACTCTGGATTTTTTTTCCTGACATCCATGTTTTGATCCGGAAAACCCTGGCCCAGCAATCAAGACAAGACCAAGATATTGTTGATGTCCAGAGGGAAATTTTTGGCCGCTGCTCCTGGCATTTTCCTTTCCGATACAATTTGATGGAGTAGACCATGGAAAAGGTTGGAATTTTTTTTATTTTTAGGGCATATTATTCAGCAGTTACAATTCCATCGGGGAATATCAGGCAGAACTCACACAATTACAGGAGAAATTCCTGTCAGAAATCCTGCCAAATTGTGCTGAGCAGATTTTACACTGCTTAAAGAATTAATTAGGAGTTATTGCTTTATTTTTAATATTTGTGATGGCTATGTTCGTCAATGTAACTAAAATTAATAACGTAAGATGCGCAGATTCTGCCTAAAAAGCAAGGACTGGACAAATTGCAAGGAAAAAAAATGGGAAAAAGGAGGCCAATCTTTAAACACAATCCCGAATGTTTCTCCTACAAGGACCTTGCAAGGAGTCTGATTCATTTGGCCCAAATTTTACCTCTGGAATGCCAAACAGGATTGGTCACCTTGGCTTACGCAGGATACAGGAACAGATGATGGGGAGGGATATCTCCTCCAAGAAAAACCTGTTTCAATGTTCCCCATGGCTCTTCCTGCTTAATTTCGTGGAATCTGGGAGACAGGAAGGTGGGAAATGACTTTGGAATGTCCTGTTCCTTCTGGAGCACCGGGGTTTGCAGCCTGTGGGGTTCGGAAAGGACATTCTGAGGATCTTTCTGGATGAGATTCCCGCTCCCAGCTCACCTGAAAGCACCGGAGACAAAATTCCATGGCCTTGAGTGTCCTTCCCCAATTCCTGCCACAGGCAGTGTCTGAATCCGTTATGGAGCTGCAAATGGAAAGGAACCGGGAAAAAACATCCCATGGATCCAGCTGTACATGAGGAATATCAGCTAAGGGATTTAAGGGCTTTTTTGACCTGGTTTCTTTATAATTCCTGTCTTTCCTAGACCCTGATGTGGGAATTATGGAGATATTGGCTTGGAAGCACCTGGAAGGGGCTGTAAAGACCTGGAAAAAGGGGCCAATTTTGTCCTCTTGGTTTTCCCTCTGCTTTTCCTCCTGCTTCACTCCCAAGGTTCCAAATGTGCTCCAAGGCAGCAGGAGATGACCTTGGGAAATATTAATTTCTTCTTAATTTCATTAAAACGGAGTTGTCTCTGCACGTCCCACCTTTTCGTGATGGCACTTAATGGCATAATCCAAATTTTCTGTGCCGCTTTCATCCCTTTTTCCTGTAAACCGTTTGCAACTCGGGGGTCACCATTTCCCCTCCAAGGCCAAAAAAAAAAAAAAAAAAAGGGAATTAAGGAGAAAATAATAAAAAAAGAAAGGACATTCACATAGGTGAAGACTGTTAGGAATTTAAATTAACTAAAGAATATTTAGGAATATTTAGTAACATAAAGAATATTTAGGAATTTAAATTAATTAAAGATCTTCCCCTCTGTAGCTCGTTCAACATCTCCCTGTTGTCCTTTGTCACCTCAGATTTTCCCACTAGGAGAAAGTTCTTTGGAAGCTGTGGGTAAAGAAGTCTTGGACTACCTGCAAATCAGCTTTATTGATCCACACGTCCCGAAAACTTAAAATAATCGGGAAAAAACCCAAACCTGGAGTTCAGATGGAGGTGAAAAAAATCTTTCTTTTCTTCATGACCTGCGCTGAAAAATCTTCTCCTGAGAGGCAAAGCTTTGGATTCAGCATTTTTCCAGGAAATTTGCCATGATTAAATGCCCGTATGACCCCTGAGCAGCGATATAAATTGGTATATAAAGAACACCAGGATATAATTTTAGTAAATGAATTAAATTCCTTATTTGTGGTGTAATTCAGAGGATCACAGGATAATTAAGGTTGAAAAAGACCTTAAAGATCAAGTCCAACCTAGTCCCACCGCCAATTCCAAATTTCCTTGGAATTAAAATCTGTGCCCAGGTGCAAACACTTTCAACAAATATTAAAAGACACTTTTTTCATCAAAGTGAGGTAAAAAATTCAGATTTATTTTCAAACGAATTTTTATAATATTTGATTTCTTCGTCTCTTTGTCCTTGCCCTGTGCAGGAATAATTTGTCTCCTTGTTAGCACCACAACAGGATAAAGAAAAAACGGGGCTAAAACTGATTCCATGGAGAGAAATTCTGCTCCTTTTTAAAAGAGTTGCTGATCAGGAATTGTGGGGTTTTGAGGATATAATGGATAAAATCTATCAAAAAAGTGAATCCAAAATTTAATAAATGAATAAGCAAGAAGTTGGTGTCAAACTATGATCACACTCGGACCTTCCCTGCATGCTTTGCTCCTCAAAGTGAACAATCAAATTAAATTAACATTAAAATTCTCATTTTCCAAGTCCTCCTGCTCACCTGTGAACTGAATAATCCTGGGAAATACCCCGAGGCGAAGATTCCCAAAAAAACTTCAACACTAAAACACGACACCACAAATCCTGGATCCCCAACAGAGATCCCCACAGCCCAGGGATAATTCCCGTCCACTGAGGATCCACCTCAATTATCCCAAGGATAATTTGCAGGGAAATTCCAAGATTGGAACAGAGCCCAGCTCCTTGGAGAAGTTTTAGGAGAGAGGAACTCCCTGGAGAAGGGAGGAGGTGAAACAGCACGAAGAGGTGAAATAATCTGCTCCTGACAATGAGTTTCCAGCTAATCCTGAAAGGTGGAGATCGGTTTCAATGCCTTGAAAGGGGATTCCCTTCCACCCTTTAATTAGGAGAACTGGAATTATTTTAATTAGCCAGCACTGGGTGACGCTGATCCTGGCTTTGGTTGTGTTTTGGTTCCACAGGTTGAGGATGAGCTGCAGAAAAGGGATTTTTTTTTTTTTCCCCTCTCAGCCTTTCATTCCCATGAAATTTCCTTGTGCTTGCACACCAGGGATGGATCCTGTGGAGGCAAACTCTCCCCTCACACCCTGTGGGAGAACAGAGGTTCTTCTTCCAGCTGCTCTTCCCACCAGAACTTTGCTTTCCTCAACCTTTCCCATTTTCCTGCTCTTCCCACCCCTTTCTACTCGGCCAAGGTCCTTTTAACAGCCACCCCCAGGGCTCCCAGTGAAGCTGCAGCTTTGATTTCAAATATTTGGGGAGTTTGGCCCTCAAGGTTTCTCTCCCAGCCCTTTCCTGCCCTAACTCGCTTCCTTTGATTTTTTTTTAACCCACTCCATTTACTTTTGTCCTGATACCGAACCAGGAAAACCCTAAAATCCCGCAGATTTTTCCAGCTTTGCTGAATTTCAAGCCTCACTTCCCACAAAGTTGTCCCTTCACTGTCCCGCCAATCTTTTGTCAACGCATCCTGAAAAAGAAGCCAAACCCCCTTTGCTCCCTTTACTTTTTCCCTTTCCAATTATTATTGTTGTTGTTGTTGTTGTTGTTATTTATTAACACTTTCAGTGGTGTTTTTGGGGAGGATTTCTGGGAAATGGATTCACACACAAATCCCTTTGGATAGAACATTGCAGCTCCTCTGGAATCCTTCAACCTTGTCCTTCTCATCCCTTTTTTCTGTCCCTGGCTGGGATATTCCTGAGAAGTCGAAGCAGGCTGGAGCCAGAATCCCACTGTGCCCTCACTCCGTTCCCGTTTCTTTTTCTTTCTGGGAAAAGGTCTGAGAAAACTCCTCAGTGCTGTGTGTCCTCTTCAGCTTAATTTACCTTTATTTTTTGGGAGAGGGCAGTTCTTGCCCCACTACTGCAGCAGGAATAGCGCTGGAAAAACAGGAATTGGAAGCAGTGGAGAGTCACATTTATTTCCCTCAATATTTTTTCCAATGATTTATCACGGAATCGTGGAATGGCTGAGGCTGGAAAAGACCTCCAAGACTGAGTCCTACCATTAAATCATGTCCTTAAGTGTCACATCCACCTTTCCAGGGATGGGGACTCCCTCTGGCCCCGGCAGCCTTTTCCGGGTCTGGACAACCCTTTCCATGACGGATTTTTTTTCCTAATATCCAACCTAAACCTCCCCTGGCCCAGGCTGAGGCCATTTCCTCTTGTCCTGAATAAAAAGAGGAAAATCCCATCCTCCAGAGGCTTCTTTATTTTTCAGAGTTCCCAAGGTGAATCCCATCAAGGATCGCTGCAAATTCCAAAGCCGGAAGTCTTTGAACGCAAAAGAGCTGGGCAGGGGAAAATTAATTTGGATATTCCGGTTTAATCCAAGCTTGGACAGGGATCAGAGCAACCTGGGGTAGTGGAAGGTGTCCCTGCCCATGGGATGGGGTGGAATGGGATGACCTTCAAGGTCCTTTCCAACCCAAACCATTCCACGATGATTTTATTCCATGATTATACGTTCAGACCACGTTCCCAACATTTCTTAGCAAATCACTGGGAATTTTGGAGGAACAACAGCTTCTTTCTCCCCACAATACCGTCTTGAGACTAATTATTTCCGCCTATTAACAGCAAGAAATCTTTTATTTTAATTAACAAAGGCCCATCACTCAGATCAGCCCCTTCTAAATCATTTTCCAACTTCTTTTTTTTTTTTTAAGGAATTCTACCCCTCTGATTTAAAGCTGCCATTTCCTAACGCAAGACTCTCAAATATTCATTCTTTAATCTCACATTCAGCTCTCTTCAAACCCAGTATCATCATCTTCCCTTTTTTTTTTTTTCCTTTTTTTTTGTAGGTTTTTTTTTTGTTGGTTTGTTTTTGGTTTTGTTTTTTGGTTTGTTTTCTTTGTTGGGTTTTGTTTGGGTTTTTTTGCAGGCATTTTGGAAAAGAATTCCGATGCTCCATGCTAAAAAACTTAGGAAGGTTTGAAATATGAGCAGATGATAATTGCAGCTTAAATATGCTAATGGGGACTGGGAAGAATAGGAGTAAATTGCCCAAATATTCCTAAATTCTCCTTGGCAGGGTAACACGGGAGCACGGACATCACTTATTAATTGGAAACCTTTCCCAGAATTTATTTGACGTGGCCATTAAATGGAAACATTGCTTGAGGATGGGCACGACCGGGTTTATTTGCTCGAGTCCTTCCTTCAAAACGATTTCAAGCGCTCAAAAATGCACCTGAAAACGGTGCCGGTTAAAAGCGCATCATTTATTGGGCGCCTTAAATCTTCCGAGGTGGGAGAGACGGAAATTAACCTCCAAACATCCCTAAAAAACCTGCTGAGATTCCCTAAACGCCCTCAGACAAGAGGGAGACTCCTTTCCCAAGGATTTCATCTCTCCCTAAATTATTCTGTTCATCCATCATCCGGAGCCTGATCCCTGCCCGAGCTTCTCAATTTATGAAGTGCTGCTGCTACTTTAATTTCAGGGGTAATTTTTTAAACCAGTTTCCCTAAGCCGGCTTGAGACTCCCCAGGGATAATCCCCTATTAGCTCATCCCAAATGTTTTATTTGGCTCCTGCTGCTTGGGAAGAGCTTTAAGTCCAAGGAAAGTGGCCACTTTTTAGCCGGGATAAATCTTCCCGCTGAAAGGCGAGGGGGGGTTTGGCCAAACTGATGGGATTTTTCCATGCGAATGAGCAAATCTCAGCTTGGGAGCTGCCGCTGCTGCCTCGGTTTGTCCTCAAAACTCATCCGCTCATTAACTGGGCACCAGGAGCCTGGAGCAGGATGATTTCCTTGGAATGTCATCCAGGAGCTTGGACAACACCCTGTTTGGAGAGCTGGTGGTGGGATGAGAGGGGCAGCATGGTGTGGAATTGGGGTAAAACCAGTCTGGCTCAGCAACCCCAAAGTTAAAAACCCTGATTAGTGGAGGTTCCCCTGTCATATTCCTTCCTGGAATGCGTGAGTATTCCTCCTTTGGGAAGGGGACACTCTCCAAGGATTCGCCTCAAGGTTAAGAGATAAAGCCCTGCCCAGGAGTGTTGGTGTGGGAGAGTTTTATCAATCTCGACTTAATAACTGTTTCTTTTTGCAGCCTTCAATAAAATTGCTTGGATGGAGTTGTTTTATTATATCGCGCTGTAAAGGACTGCGCACTCAATAATTCCAATTAAGGCCTTTCCTCTAATCATTTGTCACGATAAATAATTCATGTTCATATAAATGGATCTGATTTTCCATCCTTAAAACCCGTGGGTTTCAAGAAGAGAAGGCAAAACTTAAACCCTTGACTGGGGTTGGATCCTGCCAAGCCCAGGTGACCCCAAGGAGTTTAGGGAGCAAAGGGATCCTCTCTGCACCTCCTGACTCGATGGGAGCTTCCCTAAAAACCTCTGGAGCTCCCGCTCCACTCATGACAGGACCAAAGGGAGATTTCCCTCCAGTCGTGCCCAGCTCTAAATCCATCATGTCATCCCTTATTCCCCATGGAGCGTTGTCCCCAAATCCATAGAATCGCAGAATCCAATCATAGAATTATTAAGGCTGGAAAAGCCCTTCAAGATGGAGTCCAAGAATTCCCAGCACTGCTGAGGCCACCACGGATCCCTGTCCCCAAGTGCCACATCCACTTGGCTTTGAAATCCCTCCAGGGATGGGGACACTTCCAGGGATGAGGATATTCCCCAAGCTGATGTTTTTGCTGGAGCAGGGAAGTGGGGTCAGGTGTCCCCTGTGGTCCTTTCCAGACTGACCCATCCTGGGATTCAGTTTGGGGTAATAATCCCAGGAATCCATAGACAGGCAGAAAATCCCGTTCTTCCCTCTGCTCCCTCACTTTGAGATTCCCTCTCAGGCAAATCCTCGTCAGCTCTGGGTCAGGAGCTGGAAAAATCAACACCCTCAACACCCTTTATCCTACACCAGCATAACCCTAAATAAATTCCCAGTATGTGGAAAGAACTGAAAGAATGGGATTGAAACAACGGGACGTGGAACAGCCAATTCCATCAGCAAATCCAAACCTGTTGGAATTTTATGAAAGCAAATCCTTGGGATTTTTCCTTTGAGCAACATCCAAACGGAGCTTGGTTTGAAAAGTCTGCCTTGGGTGGTTTTTTCCCAAGCCATCATTCCCTTTAAGCATGGGAATTGCAGGGAATTGCTGGCGGGATGTGGGATCGATCAACTCAGTGCTGATCCAGAGCAAATATCTGGGAAAGAAGTCCAAAATGGGAGTTTGGGAATGCAGCTTGCAGGGAAAGGTCCTCCCTGGGCCAGAGGGCAGGAAGGAGATGAAGGAACAGAGGATTTGAGGCTCTTCTCCATTTTTCCTAGCTTTATTTTCCCTAAGTTTCCTGAATTTTGCTCCTTCCAAGTGCATCGCTGCTGAGGCGTTTCCTACAGTTCCGCTCCTCCTGGAATGGGAGGACAACTGAACTTCCAACATGACTTGTTGATCATTCCCAATTTTTTTTTTTCCACCCAAAAGACAAAAAGACGGAAAAATCCAATAATCCAAAACCAAATAATCCAAATGTTTCTGACATCCTCCTACCTGGATAAAGTTGGCATTCCTGTATGGAATTACAGAAATGTTCCCTTGTGTGGTAATTTAATTGAAAATTTTATGAGTGGCTTTGGGGTTTTCCTGCTGCCCCAAAACCAGAGGAATTTAAGTCAAAGGTGCATTTCTAAATCTTTATTCCATTTTTTTTTTTGCCTAAATTTAGGATTTTAATTCCTATTCAAGGAATTATTTCAGAGTGTTTTAGGGAATCTCAGCTCCTCCAGGAATTAAGACGACATCTCTGAGAGCCCAGATTTCCAGGAGAAACTGTGGATGTCCCATCCCTGGATAATTCAATGCCAAATTGGAGAAAGCTGAGAGCACCCTGGAAAGTGGAAAGCGTCCCTGCCCTTCCCCAGGAAGAAATTCCTGTAGGAAACAACCCATGTATGGAATTCCAGAGTTTCCCAGTGATTCCCAAATTAATCCCAGTGAAAGGAATTTCTCATCTCTCCCTTCCCAAAATGGATGAATGCAAACTGTGTGGGGGTAAGGAGAGAAAAAACCAAGAAATAAAGAAAAAAATCCCTTCTGTACTCACAGGAAGATTTGGATTTGGGATTTTTTTTTTATCCTGTTTTTAAATTAAAGCTGGATTTTCTCTCCTCTGCAAGTGAGATTTATTTCCAGGTAATCACATCCAGGTTTGATCCTAATGCACAGGAACAACAACAAACACAATCTGCATTCCTCCCCCTGTCCAAGGATGCCGGATAATTCCCTAAATTACAGCTCTGGAAATTTCTATGGTTTTCCTGTACCTTTCAGGGAGATTTTCTCTACAATCCACGCACAAAATGAGAATGGCATTCCCAAAATTACAGCCACTCTGCAGGGAGGAACAGGAGCCATGAGAAATCCAGGACTGGCTCAGGAAAAAAAATGGAATTTGGAGTCAGGCTGGGAGAGCTGGGAATGTTCCCCTGGAGAGGAGAAGGCTCCAGGGAGAGCTCCGAGCCCCTGGCAGGGCCTGAAGGGGCTCCAGGAGAGCTGGAGAGGGACTGGGGACAAGGGATGGAGGGACAGGACACAGGGAATGGCTTCCCAGTGCCAGAGGGCAGGGCTGGATGGGAGATTGGGAATTGGGAATTCCTGGCTGGGCTGGAATTCCCAGATTTGCTGTGGCTGCCCTGGATCCCTGGCAGCGCCCAAGGCCAGGTTGGACATTGGGCTTGGAGCAGCCTGGGACAGCGGGAGATGTCCCTGCCATGGCAGGGCTGGAATGGGATGAGTTTAAAGTCCCATCAAACCCAAATTATCCTGGAATTCTTTAATGGGAACAGGAGGGTCATTAACTCGTATTTTAACCCAACCCCAAATTTTCCAGCACCTTTTCACCCTCAGCCAAGAGGAGCCTCCCTGAGGCCACTCCCTTTGTAAAATCCATGAGCTTTGTGTCTCCAAAACAACAATTCCTCTTTCATCATCCCAGGAAAGGCAGAACGAGCTGATCAAGCCACTTCTTTTCAAAGCAATTTTTTTTTTTTTCCCTTTGCTTTTTGTGGTGGTGCTACCCAGAAAATCTCCAAGTTCCGCTCAACGAGAGGCAAGAAATG
Organism: Chamaea fasciata; assembly: GCF_029207755.1. Lineage (NCBI taxonomy): Eukaryota > Metazoa > Chordata > Aves > Passeriformes > Sylviidae > Chamaea > Chamaea fasciata. Next base: position 61,454,121 of record NW_027094092.1, on the reverse strand, counting down.
CAAAAGCAGCTGAATTTGCTTACGGGGACACTGGGAGCAGCGGAGTCAGCAAGTTCTTGGCAGCGAAGATCGCTTGACCTCCGCGTGTTTAAAGACAGGTGAAAAAAAAAAAAAAAAAAAAAAAAAAAAAAAGAATATTTTGAGTTGTTCTAAATGCGTGTGGGGAAAAGAAAAAGCTCTTCGCGTTAAATCTTCTCACAGGAGAAAAGAATTAGAAGGTGGAAAGGAACAAAAAGTGGGAAAGGTTTTGTGTTGCGAGCTCTGAATTGCCCTGGGACAGTGATGGAACTACGAAAAACGAGGGGTGAGCAGGGAGTTAAAAGGAGTTTTAATCCATGGGCAGCACTTTTGGGAAGGTGGGAGCCGGGATTTGCTCGGAGGGAACGTCCTGACGCTGGGCCAGGGGAGCCTCAGGCTGGATATTGGGAAAATTCCTTCATGGAAAGGGGTGCCCAGAACATCCACAAGCTTTAAATCCTGGAGGGATTTTAAAATTGTGTGGATGCGGCCTTGGCAGTGCTGGGAATGATTGGACTCAAAATTCTTTTCCTACTTTAGCGCCTCTCTGGCAAATAGAGAAGACAAAACACTTGTTTTAGATAAAAATGAACACTTGGACACTTCCAGGTTCCCGGGGGAATTCTATTCTGGGAATTCTATCTCTGGGAACTCTATTCCAGGGCCTGCCCACCGCCCCAGCCAAGAATTTCTTCCCGATATCCAAGTTAAACATCTTTTGTAATTTCCAATGTTTGCTCTCCCAGCACTTTCTGTCCATGTGAAAAATCATTCCCCCTCCTTTTACAAGCTCGTTTTAAGGAGTAGAAAGTGGCAAAGGAGTGTTTGGATTTGCTCTGGGAACCCCCCGCAGCTTCCCGGGAATATTTGCAGAGCAGGGACGAGATCGGGGCTGATCTCAGGCACGTGGAGTCATCCCACAAGGAAGGTTTGCACACTGAGTCTCCAGACCCGAGCTGGGAATTAGCTGGATTTTGGGGAATTTCCACCACTCCGAGGTGGCCTGGCTGGGAACACGGAATATTATTTTGGGAGGAATGCCATGGAAACCAGGCAGTGCTGCTGGAAAAATCCCTCCCAGCTCTACCTGGTGCCTCACAGATTTGTACTTTGGGGCTTGTGCAGAGGCTGAAGCTCCAAACAAATCATTTCCCTCATCCCTCCTTTCCAGATTTGCTGCCTAAAATTACTTGTCCTTAACTTCTTGCTCTCGTGGGACTGTGTTTGCAAAAAAAAAAACCAAAAACCTGGAATTTGTACCAGGCTCTGCAGCAGCTTTTTGATCTTCCCTGCTTTTTCCATTGTTTCATCTTCAGACAGAGGCTGGTTGGGCTTTAGGACTCCATAATTCTGGGAGCTTCCTGAATTTTATTTTCCAGAGTCCTCTGTCTTTTGTTTTCTAGAGTTTTCTGCATTTCATTTTCCAGACTCCTCTGCATTTAATTTTCCAGAATCCTTCATGTCGTGGCTGTAATATGAAAAAAAGGCGGATCGGGCATTATGTTGCTTTTTAAATATCTGCTGTTCTCCTAGGAAAACCCATATTGTTCCTATGGATTTCCTATCTCTTGGAAAGCTGATGGCATCCGGGGACCCTTCATGGATTTCTGCTGTCACTGGTGGTTTCGTAATGTTAATTGTGACTCTTCATGTTTGCTTAGCCAAGGTTTTTTTCTCCCAGTAAAAGAAAAGATGGAAAAATTGGAATATTTCTGTAGGAAGGGACCTACAGTGATCATTTAGTTCAACTCCTTGAGCACATCAGGGCTGAAAAAGGTTTTAGAAACTGTTTTTAAGGCCATTTTCCAACATATTTGAGGCACCAGCCTGTTTGGGGAGCCAATTCCAGGGTTTTTTCACCCTGTCCATGAAGGAATATTTCCCCATCCCAGGTGTAGTACTGGAAGATACACTCTCCTCCAGCAGGTTTTTATTTTGGAGATGATTATCTGGGATTCTGACCGAAATAATTCAATTGTATCCCAACAAAAGGAATGCTTGATTGTCCAGCATAGACCAGGCTGTATCCCAGATCCTGGCAGCCAGCGGGAAGGAGGAAAAAAGAGGACTTGGGAAGTACGAGAGCCATAAATTCACCTTCAGCTTGTGCTGTGGTGGAACCTGAGTGACTGTCTCGGTTTGGACAGACAGGTGTCTGCTGAGGAAGGCAGGAGCCTCCCTTGGAGTGGAGAATGGAAACCCCCTCCCTCCAAATTATTATCATTTTGCAATTAAGGGGATTTCAGGAAAGATATTGGAATAGGAATAACAGTTCTCTACTAGGAATATTAAAAGATAAAAATGTAGCAGTACAAAAAAAGCAAACCCTGCCAGAGTCAGGACAGGAGCTGACCCGCTGTTGGTCAGGGTGTTGGTGTCAGCCCAACCCAGTCCTCCTGCAGTGACAGATGTGGTTCTGCTGGAGCAGAGATGATCCTGGAGAAGGCTCCAGTGGTGCTGACATGGGTCCGCTCTCCCTCTGGGAATCCAGTGCACACAGGCTGTGCTGCTGTTCTGAATGCCAGCTTTGATCCAGGCGGGAATGCTGGGCTCCTCCCCCTGGGTGGAGCCTCTCCCCGTGGGATGATGGGATTGTATCAGCCCTGCAGTGAGCCTGGATGGCCCATGGACAGCAGATATCCCCTGGAGGGAGAATGGGTCCTGGAAGGGATAAAGAACACGGCCCCAGCTGGTTTCACAGCTGGTGACAGAACACGCACTGCTGGGGACATCCAGCACCGAGACCCGAGACAGTGACAGATCATCGCTGCCATCCCCAGCTGCCCAGGGAGTTACTCATCCAGTAAATCAGGGCAGTTCATCCACAGCCTTTGGAATTTGGGAAGCTGGAGGTGACACTCAGAGGTTTCTCTGACTGCTGTGGGCACTCAGCATTTCCTCCGTGTCCTTCCAATCCCAGGACATTCCCCTCTCTCCGGTACTTTTCCAGACTCACCTGCTGGCTCATTCCAGCAGATTGATGCATTTTCCAACAGCCCGTGACAGCTGAACCCTTTGGAGCCTGATCGGTTGGGAAAGGTGGGGAGTTCCAGGGAAATGTCGTTGGAAAGTCAGACCTGTGGCCTGGGGTTTAACCTTTGGAGTGCTGGGAGCAGGAAAATGGGATTTTAGACACTGAACACCCCCACAAAGCTCTCCAGGAGAGGGATCTGTGTATGCCGGGGTTGGAGCTGGAGGCAGAGGGCAGGATCCGAGTGGTTCCAAGATCTTTGTAATTCCAGAAGTGCTGGGAACGCTGCAGATTTGCCCAGGGCATTTCACACCTTGGGTTTGCAGGTGGGAATGTTCAGACTCGCTTTTCAGCCCTCTTTGAAGGATTTCCTCCCTCAGCAGCTGTTGTTTCATGGCTTTGAGGAGATTAATGGTTTGCTTTTCCATATTATCTTTCCCCCATCCAGTTTTGGTCATTCCCAGTTTGAAAGATTCCCACCACCAGGAGCAGGACAAGGAAATGCCAGCAGGGGAATTTCCAGGCAGGAAATGTCAGAGGGTTTGGAATAAATGTGTCACTGAACTGAAACAGTGCACAGAAAACACACAAAGTGTTTCTCTGTGAGGTTTCCATGGGGGAACTGCTGACGGAGGCAGAAATTCCCCTGGTTTTCCACACCAGCAACTTCACTGTGTGCTTGGAAAATCCCTCCAGGATCATCCAGTCCCAGCTGTGCCCGATGCCCACCCTGTCCCCAGCCCAGAGCTCTGAGTGCCACCTCCAGGAATTCCTGGGACACCTCCAGGGATGGGCACTCCAAACCTCCCTGGCCACTTCCAAGGCCTGAGCGCCCTTTCCATGGGGAAATTCCTGCTGCTGCCCACCCTGAGCCTCCCCTGGCCCAGCCTGAGGCCGTTCCCTCTCCTCCTGTCCCTGTTCCCTGGGAGCAGAGCCCGACCCCCCCGGCTGTCCCCTCCTGGCAGGGACTTGTGCAGAGCCACCAGGTCCCCCCTGAGCCTCCTTTTCTCCAGGCTCAGCCCCTTGCCCAGCTCCCTCAGGAATTCTCCAGCCCCTTCCCAGCTCTGTTCCCTTCCCTGGACACGCTCCAGCCCCTGATTTTTCTGTTTTTGAAAGATCCAAACAGAAACGATGAAGCTGAACCACAAAAACAGCAACAGAGAAATTCCAGAGTCAGCACAGGCAGAGCTGTGTCTCCAGCCCTGGGTAAAAAAAAACAAGATTCCCCCTTCCAAATCTGTGGGAATACAAAGATTTAGGAGGGGGGAAATGCAGACAGCGATGGGAAGACCTCCAGGGAGCAAATTCCAAGCTCCTGCTCCAGGCTGGGAGACAAGAATTAATTTTTTGGTGGGATTTGATGGGATCTGGGAGTGTCCCATCCATGATCCATCAGCTCCCTGCAGGAGCTGTCCAGGTGCATCAGCTCAGCCCAGAACTGTGCAAGCTAAAGATGTTTAATCCATGTTTTCCCATTGTGGAGCAGGGAAAGATGAATTCCCAATGTTTCCCACAGCTCGGGGCATGGATGGGAGCTGGCGGTGTCAGATTTGGTTAAACTGCTAAAATTCCATCCTGTTTCAGATCCTACCAGGATGGAATGGAAAAGGCTACAGGTAAATCAAAGTGCTCTCTGCTGAAAATAAATGACTTGGATGATTCCCACAGGACCCACATTCTTCAGAAAGAAAATAAAAAGAGAGAGAGAAATCCTTCTTCCAGGGCCCCAAAATAGTCAAGCATTCCCTTAAAAAAACATGGAGGGCCTGGGAAAACGGGAAGGATCAGGAATGGCCAGGCTCAGGGAGTCAAAGAGCAACGTAAAAACCAGAATTATTCTGCTTAATTCTGAGCATTGCTTGTGCTCCTTGGAGGTGAAGTGTGTTTGACATAAATATCTGCAAAATCCCGGCTCCGGCTGTCGGAGTCATTGTATTCCCGCAGAATTTGGGGAAGATCAGCTCGAATTCCTTCCCTGTGCTGTGCAAGCTCTTCCCTGGTCCCTGGGGTGGGAGAGCTGAGTCAGGAGTTTTCCTCCTGAGCTCAGGATTAAAAGCTTTAACTTCAGGAGTCAACAAAAAAGGCCGAGGAAGAAGCTGTGAGCCAATTTCAATCCCAGCAGGAGGGAAAACCAGGAATCCACGAGTCATTCCTCGTGCCAGGTCCTGAGTCAGGTTAGAGATGCAATAATTGCATTTCTGTTCTCCTGCCGGCCCCAAGCTGAATTCCCCCAATAAATTACAGCGTCCAGAAGTATTGTTTGCATCCCACGGCCTTTCCAAAGGATGCCCATGGATACCGGCACAGCAAAACCTTCAGGAGTCATCCCATTCCCGTCATCCTGTCCGTGAATTTGAAAATATCAAGGGATTCACAGGCCGGGTATTTAAATGCCTTTTTTACACAACTGCTTCACCGGTTCCAAAGTGACTTCAGCGTCTCCCTGACAAGATCCCACGCTGAGGTTTTTTTATCCCAAGGAATTCAGCTGCCAAGATCATTCCGGTCGTTAACACGGAGACAAAACAAGGGAACACAAAAAGCCGGGCCTGGATCTGTGGCTGCCCCTGGTCTGCAGATCAAAAGGAACAACTCAGCCTTTGAAAAGCCAGCACGGGTTTGGCCTTTTGAAATCCATCACCTTGGCAACACCAGGCACGGGAACGGGGAATTGTAATGGACAGACCTCGGGATAGGACGTGGCCGGAGTTTGCTGGACCACCCGGCATCAAAGGCAAGGAATGTGGTCATTCCCTGCCAGGGCAGCCCTCAGGACACACTCACCTGCCCAGACACACCCTCAGGAGCCAAATTCCGGGAATGGGGATGGACTGGAAGATGGGCTGTGCCCCGATTCCCAATTCCTTCCGCAGAGCTGATGAGGGAGGTATTCCCGCATGAATTCCCAGGACTGTGGTTGTGTTTTCCAGGTTCTCAGAGCACAGGATCCCAGAATTCCAGGGTGGTTTGGGCCTGGGCAAGGCTTGGAGCACCCTGGGATAGTGGAAAGTGTCCTTGCCCATGGCAGGGGTGGGAGGGGATGGGATTTACTATCCCTTCCCAAATATTCTGGGATTCCATAATACCAAGGGAATTGGAATGTGTCAGGGTAGCAAAACACAGCTTTACCTCAGGAATGGGATTTTGGGATTTATTGGAACAACTTAATAGTTTCCTGGGATTTATTAAAGGGTTTGTTTTTTTTTTTCCCATGGCAGGGGGGTGAACTCCAGTCTCATCCCTGCTTTTTATCCCTGGAATGCCGATGATAATTTAGTGAGGAATTAAATCGATCATTCTTTCTGTCATTAATGTGTATTGGGCTCCAAGCCCATTCCTGGTATTTTATCCAGGAAGAGCCATCCCATCTCTTCTAAGAAAGCCATCCTCAAAATCAGAAACATCCTGGATTTTTCCCCTACTTTTTTCTTCCCTCCATTCAAAAGCTGAAGCTTTCCAGAGAATTATTTCTCTTCCCTTTAAAGGGAATATTTATTAAACCTTGTGTCAGCCCGCTCCAAAAAATCACAGGCTGAGATAAGAGGAAATAACAGCATCCCTTTTCCTGGTGCCCCATCCATCCTGCAAAGGGATGAGGAAAATAAACAGACGGATCCGCTCCCCGCAAGCCGAGTATCGACCCCGCGGAAGAAAAATGAAACCTCCTCCCGAGATTTATTTGGGATGTACTCGCAGGTCTTGGAGAGAGGAGTGTATAAAAGGTGCTCCTCATCCCCGGCGGCTCCCTGTGATTATGTGAAGGATACGGAGCTTCCCCAAGGAAGCAACGTGGCTGTGGATTTATTAAATCTGATTTTCCGTGAAGGATTAGGTGTCAGCCGTCCCAGGAGGCAACGGCAGCATCCCGGGCTCTGGCTCATGGAAAAAGAGAGGCTCAGGGAGTTCAAGGTTGGAGTTTTAGGCGTCAGTCTGATGATGAAGTGGGACCTCCGCTGACTCATCCGTATCCCTGGTGCAATTCCCTCTTGGAAAAAGGAGCCCGCCTAATCCATCCTGCCTGAGGGCCTGTGTCAGAGCCATGAAAAGGCTGCTGAAGCACCACCAGGAATTTTTATTAAACCATCGGAGCTCCTGGAGCTGGAGTCAGACTCCTGATATTCCGAGGGTGACTTTCCAATGTCAGCAGGGCCCTTGTGGGGAGGACAAACCTCTGCTGCCACAGCTCCCAGTCCATGCAGGAATTCCTGCTGGGGTTTTGTGGGAATTGCTCCTCCATCCTCCTCAATCCTTGATTTAGTTTGGGAAGACAGGTGCCTGCCAGGGAAAAGCCAGAGCTTCCCTTGGAATGCAAAGTGGAAACCTCCTCCCTCTGAATTATTATCATTTTGCAATTAAGGGGATTTCAGGCAAAGATATGGGAATAGGAATAACAGTTCTTTATTAGGAATATTAAAAATAAAAATGTAGCAGTACAAAAAGCAAACCCTGCCCGAGTCAGGACAGGAGCTGACCCCTGTTGGTCAGGGTGTTGGTGTCAGCCCAACCCAGTCCTCCTGCAGTGACAGATGTGGTTCTGCTGGAGCAGAGATGATCCTGGAGAAGGCTCCAGTGGTGCTGGGATGGGTCCGCTCTCCCTCTGGGAATCCAGTGCACACAGGCCGTGCTGCTGTTCTGAATGCCAGCTTTGATCCAGGCGGGAATGCTGGGCTCCTCCCCCTGGGTGGAGCCTCTCCCCGTGGGATGATGGGATTGTATCAGCCCTGCAGTGAGCCTGGATGGCCCATGGACAGCAGATATCCCTGGAGGGAGGATGGGTCCTGGAAGGGATAAAGAACACGGCCCCAGCTGGTTTAACAGCTGCCCAATAACAGAAGATTCCCCTGGAGTTATGAGGGATGGGTCCTGGAAGAGATAAAAACACCTCCCCAACCGGTTCCAGCAGATGGGAATGGAACACATCTTGCCTTGAACCCAAGACAATCCTTCATGGCTAAAGAGGCAGGCCAGGAGAAGTAGCTGGATCAGCTGGACTGACCTGGATGAGCTGGATTCTGCCCCTCTACTCTGCTGACATGAGATCCCACCTGGAATGTCATGGACAGTTGTGGTGTGCCCAACAAAAGGAGGATGTGGAATCGTTGGGGCAAATCCAGAGGAGTCCACAAGGTTGCTGAAGGGATTGGAGCACCTTCCCTACGGAGAAAGGCTGGGAGAGCTGGGAATGTTCAGTCTGGGGAGGAGGAGGTTGTGTGGAGACCTCACGGCACCATCCAGGATCTGAAGGGGATACAGGGAACCAGAGGGGGACAACTCCTCAGGAACTGGAGTGACAGGACATGGCGGAAAATTAGGTGGGATTTGGGAAGGAATTCCTGTCTGTGGTGGAGATGAGGGGCTGGGCTGGGATTCCCAGAGAAGCTGTGACTGCCCCTGGATCCCTGGGAGTGTCCAAGGCCGGGTTGGACAGGGCTTGGAACACCCTGGGATGATGGAAGGTGTTCCTGCCATGGCAGGGGTGGAGCTGGTTTCTCCTGTAAACCGGGATTAATCCCTTCTTTTGCGCCCATTCCAAATCCTAATGACAAATTCCTCGATTTCTTTCCATCCCTTACCCCGCAGACAGCCAGCAGGCAAATCAGGCTTTTGTCTCCTGGCCAAGAAATTCGGAGCTGGAAAAACGCAGGAAAACTGAAATAGGGAGCAACATTCCCACTTTTGATGGAAGAGCATCCAAGCAGGAAGACGGGAGAACTCTCCCAGGCTGGTGAGAGACTGATTTTTCCAAAATACAGCTCCGTTTGAATCTGAATTTATCGAGCTCCGTGCAGGCAGAGTCGCTAAGAGCCGATGTAAATAGAGGATGTCAGGTTGGATATCCACGGCATGAAACATTATCCTGCTTTTTATTCCAGTCTGGGAATATTTGTGTGGTTAAAAGTGCTGACTTCATCAAAATTCTCTCTTTTTTTTTTGTCTTATTAAGACTCAGATCATGGTGTTTTAAGAGAAAAATGCTCCAGTCCTAGGGGTGGGCTGGATTTCAGCAAAAGCACAGCTCATGGTCCTGGGAATTTTTCTTCCAGAGGAGAATTTAAGCAGTTTAGGCAGGGGATTGGAACTGGAACATCTTTAAGAAATTTTTTAAGGATCTTTAAGGAACATTTCTAAGGATCTTTTAAGGAACTGGAACATTTTTAACCCAAACCATCCCATGATTCTCTGATTCATATTCCTTGACTTGATTGTGGCCCAAAAGCCCTTCAAATTTAACAAAAAATGCAATAAAAAAGATGATCCTTCTTAAATTTTAAAGACATCCTGAAATCTGGCAAGAATAAATTCAAACTATAAATCAGATACTCACTGTTACCTATGTGGGTAATCAATCAATCAATCAATCAATCAGCTCATATCTATTGATTCATTTTCTTGCAGATCTGCTCTAACATACCTCCAAATGCTGAAATCCCTCCGGATTTCCAAGCCTTGTGGATGCCAGCCTGGCAAATCCCTGGAAAAAGAGGTTCTCTGCTAAAGATGGACTGTCCTGTGCGACAGGACAAAAGGAAATGGCCTCAAGTGACACCTGGGAAGGGTTGGATTGGATATGAGGAAAAATTTCCCCATGGAAAGCGCGGAGATGGAACAGCAGTGATGGAATCCCCATCCCTGGAAGTGTCCGAAAAGCTTCTGGGTGTGGCACTGGAGGATTTGGTTTAGTGGTGATGCTGGTTGATGATCCTGAAGGTTTTATTCCCACCTTAACAATTCCATGATTTTTTGAAGTCCTTAACAGGAGTGAATTCGTTTCCCATTTCCCATTTTCCCATTTCCAGCATCTCCAATGGTATCTGGGATGACTGGACACCCCAGGATCCCATTCAAGCCGATCAATGAACAGATCTGCAATGGCCATCCCAAAAATACTTGGGAATGGCAGGAATTAATGAGAGAAAACACTTTTCTTGTCCAAAGCCCCTGGTTACAACCAAAAGCAGGAAAGGATTTTCCTGTCGCCATAGGATCTGTAGGAAAAGCTCATTTTTTCCTCAGGTTCTCTGGACAGCAGCTTTTAAAAATGCTGGATTGATAATTCCCTCCCAGGCAAAATCGTGGAATTCTTAAGGCTGGAAAAGATTCTGAGATCATCAATCCAACCTTTGAACAAGTCCTGCTGATCCCTATCCCAAAGTGCCACTTCCACTGTTTTTTTGGGCACTTACAGGTATATCAGACAAGAGATCCCAAAATTCCCTTCAAATCCATAAACAGACTGAAAAATGAGATTTTAGAGGGGGAGTTGGACTGAATTTTCCAGAGGGAATTTGTTGGGTAATCCTTCATCCTTGCAAGCATGGAAAAAATAAATTGTTTTTTCTGTAATTCCCCCAAAGAAAAGGTGCAAATTAATGGTGATCCAATGAACCAGCCCAGGGAGAGCAGCACCACCAGAGAATCCCTGGGAACGTGGAGTCTGCAGCTCCCGGGAAAGGCTGGGATGATTTTTATTCCCGTATTTCCTCGTGCTCAGTGTCGGATAATCGAAAAGATTTTTTTTCCACTGTTTTCTCATCTCCAATTACCAGCTTGGGGTTTTATTCCAGTAACAAACCCTCTGAACCACCTCTCCAGGAGCTGTTTTGTTGGGAAATTTCAGGAGCTCTGCTGGAATCCCCGAGATTTTAAAAGGAAAAGACTTTTCCACTTTTCCACGCTCCCCAAAGATTGGATCTCCACAACGAATTTTTGATTTAACACAACCAGTGGCACTTGGGGACGTGGAGAACGGTGGCCTTGGCAGTGCTGGGATAATGGGATCTCATCCCTGGCTCTGCTCCAGGCACCAGAGGAATGGGCAGGGATTGATCCCAGGAATTCCGCCTGGACAGGAGCAGAACTTCTGCCCTGGGCACTGAACAGATCCCTGAGGATATTCCAGAGGTGTCTGGGCACAGTCCTGTGCTGGAGCAGGGAATGCAGCAGGGAATGCCCCGCTGTGGTCCCTTCCAGCCTGACCACCCTGGAATTCTGGGATTAACTCCATCTCCGGTGAATCCAAGGTTCCATCATTTTCTCCTCTGACTGCCGAGCTCCCTCCAGAATCTCCGTTACTTCCCATCCTCCACCCTCACCATTTAAGCTCTTTATATTCCAGTTTTGTTGCACACTTTAATTTTCCAGAATTTATGCAGAGCTCTGAGCCCAAGGTGGGGCTGGGGCTGCACTCCCAGAGCAGGAAATATCCCTTTTCCAGGACCACATTCCCTGTATTTAGGAGGGCTTTGGGGGGGTTAAAACCTTTCCCCTCGTGTTGGAGCAGCTGGAGCTGCTCCAGATTTGAAACTTCCAGGGAAATAAGAACCGTTTATCCCTTAGAAAAGCAGACAGGAGCTGCAGGCAGACATCGATCAGAGCGGAAAAGGGGATTAAAGGCTGATTAAAACACGGCCAGGTGAGCAGCTCTCACCTTTCACTGTGCACCTCCAGCTCACCCAGCAACGTCCTGAGCCACAGGAATTATTAAAAATAACACTGGGGAGAAGGAAGCCTGACAGAGGCAGACCCCAACGGGCAATCCTGTTTGATAAACATGATTAATTAGCAGAGGAAACTCGTTAAGCGCTGCCAGCCAGGCCGTGCCCTGGCACAGCCACACTGCAGTGATTGATGTTGGGTGGTCCCGCGTGGTGGGAGCGCAGCTGATCCAAATTCTCCTGTCAGGACACGGCCAGAACTGCTGCCCCCATCCTGATGTCTTAATTTTTATCTCCCATGTGTTTCAGGTTCTGTGGTGCCCAGGGGTGCGGCTCTGAGCTCACAGTCAGTGAGCAGCCACCCCGAACTCCTGCAGGAAATTTGAGTGAAAATCTCCCAGACTGGGAACACTGGGATTGTTTCCGGTAGTAAATACCCACAGAACCTCCACCAAGGAGAGCCAAACACTGCCAGGGATCCAGGGGCAGCCACAGCAAATCTGAGAATTCCAGCCCAGCTCCTCCCCACCCTCCCAGCCACAAATTCCTTCCCAATATCCCACCCAAATCTCCCCTTTTCCAATTTGAAGCCATTCCCTGTGTGCTGTCCCTCCATCCCTTGTCCCCAGTCCCTCTCCAGCTCTCCTGGAGCCCCTTCAGGCCCTGCCAGGGGCTCTGAGCTCTCCCTGGAGCCTTCTCCTCTCCAGGGGAACATTCCCAGCACTCCCAGCCTGGCTCCAGAGGGGCTCCAGCCCTTGGTGCAGAATTCCTCTGGATTCACTCCTGCAGCTCCCTGTCTCTCACCAGCAGCTGCCCTGGTTTCATTCCTGTCTTTGGTTGAGCAGCTGAAGTTGTTGCCTCCCCCAAACCCACAAGGAGCCTCCAAACCCTTTTCCATGACCCCACATAGTTTCAACCCATGGAATCCTCCCTGCTGGGATCAGCCCTGCGACCCAGGGCGGGGAATTCTGCTGCGCCCTCTCTCTCAGGTGGAATTCAGCACTCCGTGGTTATTCCCTGCAGCACTTCCCTGAAGTCTCCACTTCCCAGCTGGAGTGAAATCCCAGCCCTTCTTCCCGTGTTTTCCATGCTCTGCCATTCCTGGATGCGCACAGGGAAACAGGGGCCGTGTGAGCAGACGGAACATCAAACCCGGAGTTGGATTTCAGAATTCAGGAGGCTCCCGACACCCAGCCACGACAACAATTCCTCATCTCCACTCCGATTTCTCCCCTTTTATCCCATTTATTGCCATGGAATAAACCCGGATGGATTCACTGGCAGCAGGAGAAAACCAAACCGAAGTTTCTTGTCGTGTCGCTCATTTCCAGAGGAATTAAGAGCTGAACACGGGCCTTTGTGAGGGGAAAGAAAAAAAAAACCTCAGGGGCTCGAGTTATTTCCAGCTTTTGTTTTTAATTAATGAGGCTCTGGATCTGGGTTCCAAGCCAGCAGTTTTCTGGAATGATTCAGCTTTTCCCTCCCAGGGAGGCGGTGCTTGGCAGCCTCTTGGCAAAGTGCAGCGTTTTGGGGATCTTTTCCACGTCTTCAGGAGCAAAACAAGGATTTTGCCGCTCTAAAGCAAAGCAGGAAGAGCTGCAGGGTCAGGCAGCTCTCAAGGCACGGAGGGGAGGCACCTACTGGGAGTGTTTAATTACGAATTAATTAATAAATCACACTCCGCACCAGACCTGAGCTGGGGCTGCAGGAGGGTTTGGGCTGATTTTAGGCTCGCACATCCAGGAGAATGCAGAAATCATTTACTCAGTGGGAAAATAATCCTGGAGTCATCCCGGCTCAGGAGAGTCATGGAAGGGTTTGGGATGGAAGGGATTTTAAAGATCAGATTTTCCCATGTGCAGGGACAGGTTCCACTATCCCAGGTGGCTCCAAGCCTCATCCAGCCTGGCCTTGGACACTCCCAGGGATCCAGGGATCCACAGCTTCTCTGGGAATTCCATCCCAGCTCCTCCCCACCCTCCCAGCCAGGAATTCCTTCCCAATATCCCATCTAAATCTCCCATCTTTTAGTTACAAATGTTCCCCTTTTATCCCATCAATATCTGCCCCTGGAGTTTCCTCCCTGAGCCCGTGCTCTGTTTCCAGAGCAGAAATGAGGATTGTGGCTGATCTTTGAGCCTTTTGGGGTCGTTTTGGTGGATTTTCTCAGCTCTGTTCTCATCCTTCCCTCCCAAAATCTCAGGGGTCCGTCAATCCAGCCGCCACACCAGTGAGAGCTCAGGACTCCCAGCCAGGCACCGCAGAAGCTGCTGAATTTGTTCTGGGAGCTGAAATCTCCCGGTCGGGAATCCAGGGAGTTTTCTTGTCTCCAGTCTGTCTGATCCCTGACCCAGTGTCACAAACCCCAGGCCCTTCCCAGTTCCTTGTTGTTGTCACAGCGGAAAAGCCCCAGATTTTGGCCGTGGGAGCAGTGCAGAGCAATGATTCGGATCCCACAGGTATTCCAGGGAATTCTGCATCCCTGAACCTCGTATCCTCCAAAACTTCCTCCTTTATGTCTTAAAACCCTGCAGTTTCCAAAGGTTTTTTGTTGTTGTTGTTCATCCAGTTCCTGTCCCCTGCCATGGGCAGGGACACCTTCCACCATCCCAGGCTGCTCCAAGCCCCATCCAACCTGGCCTTGGACACTTCCAGGGTTCCACAGCTTCTCTGGGAATTCTCTTCCAGGGCCTCCCCACCCTCCCAGCCAGGAATTCTTTCCCAGTATCCAACCTATATTTTTCCTTTTTCAGTTTGAACCCATTCCCTGTGTCCGCCTGAGGAACATTCCCTCTCCAGTTCCCTGGAATGTGCTGGGAGGTCTCACAGAACCTTCTCCTCTCCAGGCTGAGCATTCCCAGCTCTCCCAGCCCAGCTCCATAGGGAAAGTTCTCCAGTCCCTTCAGCGACTCCGTGGCCTCCTCTGGACTTGCTCCAACAGTTCCTTGTCCTCCTTTTGTTGGGGACACCACACCTGTCCACAGCATTCCAGGTGGGATCTCACAAGAGCAGAGCAGAGGGGGAGGATCCCTTCCCTTCCTGCTGCTCACATCCCTTTCTCCCAAAGCCCTGGAAATTCATCAGTTTGGAAAAAGAACTTCCAGCCCAAGTTGTGTTTTTGGACAACCCCTCCCCAAATCTCTGGGAATCAGAATTTTTTAAAAAAGCAAGGAAACTGTAGCCCTGGTTCCGTGCCTGAGGTGTTTTTGTTTTCTGGAATTCTTTCCCCAGGGAATTTTCTGTAAACACGAGAAATGTTTTTGTAGCTGTACCTTTGTTATTCATTCCTTTTCCCTAGGAGGGACTTCTCCTTGCTGTCCCTCTGCTCTGACCAATGTGAGTGAAGAGGTTTGTCTTTGTGTCACCAATCGAATCGGTCTGTGTGAAATAGTATAAAAGGGAGACACATCCCAAAAATAATTTAAAAAAATCATTTTCAGTCTTCTGAATCTCGGAGTCTGTGTCGTTGTGGCGTAAAACAGCGTCAGGAAATGCTGGTTTCATTCGGGAAAATCCATTTGGAACACACAGGTCCTGCCAGTCTCCAAAGCATCCCTGGGAAGAGCTGGTGGCTGCGGGACAAACAGCCCCACTTAATGCCGTGCTTTTATTCCTGTAAACATCACAGAACTCACATTTCCAGTGCTTTTATTCCTGTAAACCTCCCCGAATCCACATTTCCATTATTCATGGAGCACGAGGTGACCAAGCCACTAATGCCACACAAAGTAGGACACGGAGCAGGGAATTTGTCCCTGCACTTCTTTAAATAACTTCAGGATTTCAGGGGTTGTGATGCTTTTCCAGAGAATCCAACTGAGCCGGGGGTTTTCCAAGGGCGGCTGAGGATCCTTAAAGGCATCCTTGGGAAGGGGACACCCTGCAGGATTAATCCTGGAGATGTTCAGTTGTTTTATTCCTTTATTACTCTTGACAAAAAATTATTTTAATGGCCCCCATTATCTTATTCGCTTGGAGTTTGAGGGGAAAAGCTGAGACAGAAATAGCTGCCGGTGTTTTTATGGTGCATGAAGGGAAGGAATTGTCTCATCCAGACATTTCTCCCTTTTCCTCGGATTTCAGAAGGAAAGGAATCATCCTCTGGGGTTCCTCTGGAGGCCAAGATTTTCTTCTCTTCCATGAGCTTTGAGCCAGGGATTGGTCCCAGGGGTGGGCTGCAAATACACGGAGCTGCTCCTGTTCCCAAAATTCAGGGGTTGGAGAAATGTCCATCCCTAAACCTTCCCAAGCATCCTGCATGGTTGGGCGTTGGAGGTCAGGAAGAACTTCACAGAATTCCAAAATTTTGGGGTTGGGAGGGAATTTAAATCCCATCCAGTGCCACCCGCTAGGCAGGGACACCTTCCATTATCCCAGGTTTGCTCCAAGCCCCAGTGTCCAACCTGGCCTTGGACATTTCCAGGGATCCAGAGAGAAATTTGGGAGGTTCTGCCAGAAAGGAGCCGGTTCATTCAGGGAGTAAAAACTTCCTGGTGAAATTCATGGAATATTTAGTGGAGGTTTTGGGGGTTTGCTTTGATTCGCTGTTGATATCTGACCAACGGATTCCGGAATCATGGAATGGTTTGGGATGAAAGGGACCTTAAATCCCATCCCATTCCACCCATTCCATGGGCAGGGACACCTTCCATTATCCCAGGTTGTTCCAAGCCCCAGTGTCCAGCCTGGCCTTGGACACTTCCAGGGATCCAGGGGCAGCCACAGCTTCTCTGGGAATTCCATCCAAGCTCCTCCCCACCCTCCCAGCCAGGAATTCCTAATTCCCAATATCCCATCTAACCCTACCCCCTTTCCATTTAAGACCATTCCCCCCTTCTCCTATCACTCCACACCCCTGTAAAAATTCCCTCTCCAGGAGCCAGGATTTACCATCCAACTCCGTTCCCCAATGAAAATTCGGCTTTTGGAGCGAACGACATCCCAAGGAAAATTCTCCGCTCTAAACTGCCCTCATTCCCTACACCAAAAACGTGTCGAAATCCAAACTCCAACCCCACCACAGCAGAAGGGAAACTTCTCCGGTTTAGATCAGCTTTTCTTTGAAATCTCATTTTCAACACAAGCAGCAAAGCGGGTTTTGTTTTCCTCTCCCGGTGAAAACTCCTCGGCTTAGCTACAGGAAAATAACAATAATCTGATTTTCGCCTCCCACAGGGACGCTCACACAACTCGGGCCTGCGGAGAGAAACCGAGGCTCTCTTTTTGTTTGAACCCATCTGGGTCAGATTTTGACTCCATCCTTTTGTTGGAATTGTTCGCAAAACAGGAAATTTTACCGGGGAACAAAAGCTTTCAAGGTTTTCTGCGGGAGAAGACGGGAACGAAACAAAGAAACAAAAAAAAGGCATTTTTTAGGCCGTTCTGATTGCAGGTTATCCCTGCTCCCGCTGTGCAGCAGGAAATTTGTGGAAATATTTACGGAATGGGCCGCAATGGAATTCAGGCCTGGATGAAATCGGCTCGGCATCACTCATTCCAGGAGAAAAGAGCAAAGGGAGCTGGATGAGACCTTCAATTCCCACTCAGACATCAATAATTCCCTCAGAATTCCAGGATGGGACAGGCTCGGGATGGAGATGTCCAATATCGGATCCAACATTTATCACTCAGGGAAATCTCTGTTCCCTGATGGATGCTGAGAGTTGATTTGACTCCTGATGTTTTCCATGCTTCCAACATCCAGGAGATTCCTCAGCTCCAGAGAGACAAAGAGAAGTCAAAAATCAGGAATTCACATGGAATATTGAGGAGAACAGCCCGTTTCCATAATCCCCTTAAATTTTATGCCGAGGTGAGAGGCAAAAACGGGGAAAAAGAACAACACTTAGGGCCAAGTCTCCAAGAAAAACACGGATAAATCCTTGGGATGTGAATGATCCCGTGCTCTCTGCCCCACAATGAGCTTCACCCAAACTAATGAAGGGTTTTAATCTAAAATATTCCAACCCACTGCTTTCCTTTGGTTTGGAATTCCTGGCTGAAAGCTTCAAGGAATGCGTTTCTCTCTCCTCACTGGAATCCTTTGGGAAGCACAGAGCTGTCGTGGAGGTTGGAATGGGTTTAAATGGCACCGTGACGGCTGGAGCAGGAGATGGGAATCAGCTCATTCCAAAGGCTCCTTATTCCATTCCAAAAGCTCCTGGCATCAGGAGAAAGACCGGAATGAATTATTCAGCCAGCCCGGAGCATTATTGGATAACTGATTGCGGGTTATTGAGTGGGGGGAAAAAAAGCAGGGGTTGCAATAATTGTAATTTCTCGTCGGGGAGAAGCCGAGTCCTGGGAATTGGGAGCATTAAATCAGCTCTTTTAGGAATAATCTTGGCTTGGTCGGAGGTTTTGGGGGAATTTACTTTCAAATCCACAAGCAGGGTCCTTAAGCTTGTTGGAGCCCTGGGCGCTGAGAATTCCAGGCTTTCTGTGCTGACAGGCGCTGACCCCCAGGCAAACACTGCATTGACCTGAGGCCGTGGAAAAGGCTCCCAAAATTGAGTGACAGCTCTGGGATTGTGGGTGTGGGGTTTGGATAGGAGTGTGTGATGTCACAGGGGGGAAAACTCAGAGTTTTAGGGTTTAAAATATAGTTATATGTATATAAAGCAAGATGGAGGATTCCGGGCAGAGGCCGAATCCTCGTTTTTCACCTTCTTCTTCACAGGTCTGGGTGGGGTTTTGTAACTGGGTGGAAAAATCCCCATTGTGGCAGGGATGCTCACTCCGGCCTTGAAGCCAAGACAACCAGGAAGGAAAAAAAGTGGGAAAAAAGCAATTCCAAGGAGCACAGACTAAAACTTGGCACTGCCATGTTGTTATTCCTTCCCTCCAGGAATCTGCCTCGTTTTCCAGAAGGGAATATCCAACCTCATTTTTCCTGTGCTGCTAATGGACAAAAGAGGGCAGAGAAATGTGGGTGGAGCTGCTGGAACCATGCCCTCTTCCACTCCTGAGATATCCCACAATCCATCCAAAGGGTTCCAAGGGCAGCAAGCAGCAAAATTCAAAAGTTGGGAACAAGAGGAATTGCACTTCATCCTTTCCAGATGGAATTTGGTCCAAGAAACTCCAGGAATTCTTTCTGCAGGAATCAGGGTGGTGCCAGCCTGGGGTGCTCGCTCAGGCCTTGAAGCCAAGACAACCAGGAAGGAAAAAAAGTGGGAAAAAAGCAATTCCAAGGAGCACAAACTAAAACTTGGCACTGCCACGCTGTTATTCCTTCCCCGGATGAATCTGCCTCATTTTCCAGAAGGGAATATCCAGCCTCATTTTTCCTGTGCTGCTAATGGACAAAAGAGGGCGGAGAAATGTGGGTGGAGCTGCTGGAACCATGCCCTCTTCCACTCCTGAGATATCCCACAATCCATCCAAAGGGTTCCAAGGGCAGCAAGCAGCAAAATTCAAAAGTTGGGAACAAGAGGGATTCCACTTCATCATTTCCAGATGGAATTTTTCCCGACTAACTCCAGGAATTCTTTATGCAGGAATCAGGGTGATGTCGGCACTGGAGCCACCTCAGTGTTTGGAGCTGTGACAACCAGGAGGGAAAAAAGCTGGGAGGACTTGGGAAAGGGGATGGAGGGACAGGACACAGGGAATGGCTTCCCACTGCCAGAGGGCAGGGATGGGTAGGATAGTGGGAAGGAATTCCTGGTTGGGAGGATGGGGAGAGCCTGGGATGGAATTCCCAGAGCAGCTGTGGCTGTCCCTGAATCCCTGGCAGTGCCCAAGGCCAGGCTGGGCACTGGGGCTTGGAGCCACCTGGGACAGTGGGAGGTGTCCCTGCCCATCCCACTGAATCTAGAAAATAATTCCAGGCGGGATTTCACCAACCAGGCCCTTTTTCCTGGCACCATAAAAACCACAATCACCTTGACCTTCAGAACAAATCCCATAAACCCCGCTGCTATGCCCTTATATCGACAGCATTCCACGGGCTTGATCCCACTTTATGTGGGAATAAAACACAAATCTGGATGATAAGAGTAAATAAAATAGGGAAAATTGATAAGAAGCGCTTCCTCCCGCCGCCTCAGCAGGTGTGAAATGGGAATAAAGAGATGAATTTCCTCCTCAACTTTAAAAACTGAGCAGGAGATTCATCCGGCAAAAAAAAAGGTTCCTATTTCTCATTCCCAGCTAAAAACCTTTAAAAATCCCGGGAATCGAAGGAGCTGCCTGCAAATCTTCCCGTGGTCTGAGCCTTCCGACGCCTCCCATTTTTCCTGATGAAAGGTAACAAAAAGGCTTTCACCCAATCTCTGTAAATAAGTCCATAAAAAACGGATGCATCCATTACCACATTTTACTTTTACTGCCCCAAAGGCACAAATTTGCCTGCGTTCGAGGGGGTTTTAAAAGACGTTGACAGTTCCTTTATGCCTGGGAAACATCCAGATAAAACACGGAAAAATCCCCTTCGCTTCCAATATTTTCTTGGATTGATCTCGATCCTAATAGAAAAAAACAACTCACGAGACTCTTTCCGCTCCTACCATCAAGCCTCGAGTTGTCCCAAAAAGATGATTTTGCTGCCAATAAAAATCTCAATGTGTTTATCCACCCCCTAAAAAAAAAAAAACAACAAAACAACAAAACAGCTTTTAGCACTTCTGAGTGGCTTCAATTTCCTGCATTATTCCCTTTTTTATGCCCTTGATGCTCCAAAACATGCCCAGAAAAGTGCTGCTTGTTCCAATAAGGATTTTATTTTTCTTTCTTTCTTTCTTTCTTTTTTTTTTTTTTTAATGTCCTTTTTCATAAAAATCTCCCACAAAACGTAGTGGGAGTGGTAAACTGGGAAATTAAGGCAGTTTGAGTCATTCCATAAGGATGAACGTCGGCCTCACGGCAGAGGATCTGGTACAGGAGGAGCTCAAGTTGAGCTTGGTCCTAAAAAAAATCACAAATCAACAAAAAATTACAAAGAAAAACAACCCCCCTCCAAAAAAAAACCCAAAAAAATCTCTTTAAATACCTGTGATTTTTAAAAATGTTTCTACTTTAGCATAGCAGGAAGAAGAGTTGCCCAAATCTTTAGGAAAACCAGGAAAAACCAGGCTCAGCTGGGCTGGAAAAGTTGTATTCCACATTTTTTATGGCAAACCCCTCAGGAAAGGGAAGGTTGAGCGGTGTCTGAAAATCTGGGAATCCTGGGGTGGTTTGGGTTGGAAGGGGCCGTAAATCCCACCCAATTCCACACCTTCCACCGTCCCAGGCTGCTCCAAGCCTCAGTGTCCAACCTGGCCTTGGACACTTCCAGGGATCCAAGGACAGCCACAGCTTCTCTGGGAATCTTTTCCTGAGCTTCCCCAGCTTCTCGGTGAAGAAATCCACAAAAAATTCCACAATCCCTCCTTTTCCTCACAGATACTCCGTGCCAGGATCGCATTTCCTGGGCTTCAACTTTTCCCCGACCTCAGCAGCAGCAGGGAATGATTCCACAATTATTCTTCCCCCTTCCCTGATGAATTCAATCCCCCTGTGGACAATTCCAAAGGAAGCTTCTCCTTCGAGCATTTCCAGGCTGTGAATCCTTTAAAAAAAACAGAATAAAGACACAAAACCTGGGATTGAACTGGGAGGGGAAATAAAAAAAAAAAGGACATATATGAGCAGATGGCTTTTTGTGGCTTTTCCAGAGGGGTCAGGAATGCATTTCAGATCCCGACAAATGGCCAGGAATGATTTCTTTGTGCCCAGAATCCAAACGCTGCTCTTTGAGGCCAAGCGCTCTTTTTTGTTAGACAATTCCTTCAAAAATAGAGGGGGGGAAATAAAATCAAAGGAATGCAGAGCTATGAAAAAAAATTTAAAAAAAATAATAATAAATGAAGGAGTAGTGAAGGAGAAAGGCACTGGGATGGATGGGGGGAAAAATTGGAATATTTTATAAAAGGGAATTTTTCTTCACAACACTGAGCCATCCCTACTTCCTACCCAGTTCTTTTGGCGTCATGCATTCCCTGCAGGAATTCTGCTCCTTGTCCTAGCATGGCCTGTTTTGGGGTTGAAAAATCCTTTTTCAGCAGAAACGCTCCCAAAAATTCTTTAAATTGAAAGAGGAGAGGTTTTGGTTGGATATCGGGAAGGAATTCCTGGCTTGGTGGGTGGGGAGGGGCTGGGTTGGAATTCCCAGAGAAGCTGTGGCTGCCCCTGGATCCCTGGAACTGTCTGAAGCCAGGTTGGAGCAATCCGGGATAGTGGGATTTGTCCCTTTAATGACCCTTGGATGGAACTTTATGACCTTTCTGTCTCTTCCATCCCAAAACATTCCATAATTCCATGGTTTAGGCACATCTCAGACATGGACACCAACTCCTTGGACCTCCACTCAAAGCCCTTTTATTTATAAATCAATTTAAGGGTGGTTTAATTGTTCCAAGGTGTGGGAAAGTGGAATATTTGTGTCCTGTGACACTGTGGATCCAGCAAAAAAAAAATCCCGGATTCTGGAATAGCTGTGCAAAATAAAACTGGAAGCAACAACCAAAAGCAGCTGACAGGACCCTGTTTCCATTTATCCCTGAAAATTCAGGGAATAACTGCTGTCAGCACAGTTCTGCCAGCTGGGAAATCGAGTGGAAAATCCATTCTGGGAAGTTCTGGAATTCTTCTGTAGCTCAACAAATGGAGCAAGGACGACACAGCAGTGCCAGGGAACATCATTCCTTTGAAAAGGGAGGAGGAAAAAAACCTGGAATTTGCTTTGCACCCTCTCTTCCTGCACTGGAGACCCAGGATTTTCCTCAAAAATCCCCCCCAAAATTAGGGAAAAGCACATGGAGCAGCTCAGAGGTGACACTTTGGGCTCTTCCTGCACTGGAGACTCAGGATTTTCCTCAAAAATCCCCCAAAAATTTGGGAAAAGCAGCCAGCAGAATACAAAACATCCCTTTTACCAACAAACACACGGAATCTGGCTGTTCCCTGGAATTCCAGAGGAAAACCCTCCTCACCCTCTGCTGTGGGGGAGCCTGTCCGTGTCCTGCTGGCTCCAATGGAATGAGTCAATCCCTGCAGGCCCCTTGGAAGACTTGGATCCATCCATAAAAAGTTTGGGGTTTTTTTTCTATAAAAAGGGGATGAGTCAGAGCCTGGCTGTGCCCCCAAGGACACCCGGAGCTCTTCCATGGCTGAGGTCAGCTGGGAGCAGTGACGGCAGCAGGGCTTGGATCAGCCCAGCAGCGGGAACACGGACTGGGATGGGAGCAAGGAGCTGGATTTGGGGGTCAGAGCTGCAAAGGGGAGCTCAAATTGTCCCAGGGCTGGTGCCTGAAGTTTTAACTTCCATGTATTTGAGGTTCTGTGGTGCCCAGGGGCGCAGCTCTGAGCTCACAGTCAGTGTCACTCAGCTCTGCACACAGCAGGGACACAAAACAAATCCTTCTCCTGCTGCACACCAAGGACAGCTGGGACAAGTGTTCAGGCCCAAAGGCACAAACAAGGGTGGGCTGGAGGGAGAGAACAAGAAGGATGGGACTGCATCACCTGCAGCTGGGATTGGACAATTCAACCCCAATGTGCAAATGGACCAGAACTTGGAAAAGTGTGAGACCTGGTGATCGTTTGTCCATTTTGTGTCCATTTTGTGACCATTTTGTGACCATTTTGTGTCCATTTTGTGTCTATTTTGTGACCATTTTGGGTCCATCTTGGGTGCAGCCCTGTCCAGGCTCTTGTCCTGCCCAAGGTGTGTCCTTAAAGGCCTTTCAATAAATCTCTCCTTTATTCTCCAGCTCTGTCCAGTCTCTGTTCCAGCTCAGCCTTCCCAAGGCATCACCTGGTCCAGGGGGGAAGCAGAGTCACCTGTGAGGGGAGAAAAGCCCTGGTGGGTTGGGACAACCCTCCCTGTGGATGCAGGATTTAAGGATGGGCATTCCACAAGCCATCGGCTGACATTTCTGGTGGCATGAGGGAACAGCTGGAGCTCTGCCTGGGGAGGTTTAGGTTGGATTCCAGGGAAAGTTTCCACTCTTCCAGAGGTTGCTGGGGCACTGACCAGGGAATGGGCACATTCCCAAAGTTCCAGGAGCGTTTGGACAGTGCTGCCAGGGATGACCAGGGTGGGGTTTTTGGGGTGTCTGTGCAGGGCCAGGAGCTGAGATGATCCTTGTGCATCCCTTCCAACTCAGGAAATTCCATGATTCCACGGTCTCCATTCCCAGCCAGCAGTGAGGAGCTTCCCACCCTGGCCTGGGTTTAACCCCAGCAGCTGAGCAATCCTATAAAAACATCAGGGAATTTCCCATCCCTCATTATCCCCCCTCTGCTCCACATCCAAGGGGTTGAAGTCCAGGTGCAGCAGCACATCCTCGGCAGCATGGAAAACGCGGATTTGCCCACGTTTCCAGGATGGCAACATCCATGTCACTGTGGAAATCCTTTTGTAGAATCGTGGAATGGTTTGGGTTGGAAGGGACCTTAAATCCCACCCCATTCCCACCCCTGCCATGGCAGGGACACCTCCCACCGTCCCAGGGTGCTCCAAGCCCCAATGGCCATCCTGGCCTTGTGTTGGAACGCTGGAGGATGAAAATTTCAGGCTTTTTGTGCTGAGGTGCACTGACCCTCAGGCAGGAACCACATTTGACCGCATGCCGTGGAAAAGGCTTCCAAAATTGAGTGATGGCTCTGGGATTGTGGGCGTGGAGTTTGGATAGAAGGGTGTGATGTCACAGGGGGGAGAACTTTAAGATTTTAGTGTATAGTGATATCTGTGGGGTAAGATGAAAGACTTTGGGCCGTGTCTGGGTCCTTCTTCTTCACCTTCTTCATGGGTTTGGGTGGTTTTCTGTAATTGGGTGGAAAACGTCCCCATTGCAGGCTTTGGGTGGTCGTTATTGGGTCAAAAGTATAAATAATGCAGGTGTCACCTCGTTATTGGGCAATTAGCACTTAAATAACCTCAGAAGAAGTTAGAAGCGCTCCATTTTACCTCAGTTTTCTAACCTATTAGTTAGAGCTCACAGTTTGTGAGACTGTAATATAAATAAAATTTAAAAACACCAAGTCCAAACACAAAATTATGACTCCCGTGTATTAATCCCGACCCCGGCAGAAAAAAAAAGCCAGCACCATCACAGCCTTGGACACTTCCAGGGATCCAGGGGCAGCCACAGCTTCTCTGGGAATTCCATCCCGGGGCCTCACCTCCCACCCTGCCAGGAATTCCTTTAAGATATTCCCTGTGCCTCAGCCTCCCTCGCTGAGTTACCCCATTCCAGCCCTCCCAGGTTGCACCAAATGATATCCAGGCGTTTTCCAGCCTCTTCCACTGAGCACTGGTGGTGATGCTGCGAGAAAATAATCACCTGCAATTCCCAGAATTCCCAACATCCAGCCACACCATTCCCTTTTCCACCCACAAACCGATCCCGCAGCAGCAAGGTCTGTGCTCCGGCTTCTGGAATGCAGGAAATCCAGGGAATCCAGGGACAATGAGCAGGTCATTTCTTTGCCAAAGGGGCGGAAGCAAAGAGAGCCCAGTTGGCCTGGGGGTGTCACTGCTCCTGGGGACACCAGGAGCGGGTCCAGATCCATCCAGAGGGATCCAGAGGGATGGAGAATCCCTCCCAGCTCATTCCCAAGCACCTGCACATTTGAGGAAGCAGAAGAAGCCAGTACAGCGGGATCTGAATTCCCCAGATCCCATCAATAGATCATGGAATGGCTTGGGGTGGAAGGGACCTTCAAGACCATCCCGTCCTGCTCCCCTTTCCATAGGAGGCCAATTCTTCTGATTCCTGGGAGAAAGGACTGGCCCCCACTGGGCTCCAGCCTCCTTCCAGGGGGTCAGAGAGAGCAGGAAGGTGGAAGGGGATCCGTAATTAAGGATTCAGGAATCTTTTGTGTTCAGGCCACTTCCAGCTGCCTCCCAGGCAGTGCCTCCCTTCCCATCCCATCCCATCCCATCCCATCCCATCCCATCCCATCCCATCCCATCCCATCCCGACAACCGCTGACTCAAACCCCGCAGCCCCTTCTCAGGGAACCACGTGGGATTTACCCACAAAACATTCCCAAACCACTCAATCTTCCCAAATCGAATTCCCACAGGCTCTACCTGCACCAGAGCAGTCCAACGGCACGGAAATCCCCTGCTCCTCCAAGGAGGAGTTTCCCATTCCTTTCCTCCAAGATTTTCCCTCCTCTGCCCAGACAGCTGCAGGCCTGCCCAGCCCCTCCCACCTCCCACTAATTAGGGATCTCACATTAATTACGTCCCTGTAGTTTCCTCCCGCATAATCAACTCCCACCAGCGTCTGAATTCTCATGCCTGAATCTCTTGTTTATTATCCTTTTTTTTTCCTTAATTATCCCTGCTCTCCTGCTGAATAAGAGTTAAAGTGGAACTTCTAACATTTTAACACGAGCTAAAGTGTGAGTTCCTTCCCCAACTCCTTTTCTTATCCTTTCCCAGCATTCCCAAACAGGAGGTTGCAGCTCTTGACCCCTCAAGAGCTGAAATTTCACTCCAGCCTTTTGTGCATCCCAGTTTTTCCCAAATCCTGCCAGTTTTGCCACCCCAGAGGATCAACCTCAGCCAAACATTTGGCAAATATTTGGAGAGCAGGTGACCACAGAGGCGACCACAGGTCAAGGTCTGTCTGTGACCTTCCTCCTGCAGCGGCTGCTCTGTGCCAGTGGCTCCGTCGAGAGATTCCCAGTGGAAAAAGAAACGCTGGAATTCGCTGCTCCCTCTCTTTATGTAACATCCCCCTCTCTTGCCAAATTAACTGTGCCTGCGCATTTGCTTGTCCTGACATTGTCTCCTTAACAAGCTTCAAGTTTTAATCAGGACAGGAGCTGCTTTGGATTTTTTTTTTTTTCCCAGTCCTTATTTTCCCTTCCCAATTGTTCCGGGCTTTCCCCCTCCAGCTCCCTGGGAAGTTCAATCCAGGCATTCATGCAGTAAACAACCCCCTAACCAGGTCAATGAACATTATCCATTAATTATTCCACAGCTCTGCTGCAGTCGGATTGATTCACTTCTCCTCCCAATTCCTGACTCCCTCATTCCCATTTTTAGGCCGGGAAAGAGCTCCCACCCTGCTGATTGCCTCCAGCAAAACTCAGGAGCTCTGCCTTGGAGCAGGAGCGCCATTCCTTCCCTCCTTCCTTAATTCCCGGGAATTCCAAGCTGCATCATCCCAAGGGATCCATCAGGATGGACCAGCAGCAATTTCCTGCTTATCCCTGTAGTTTCCTGCTGGGAAAACTGGGCTAGTGGAAGGTGTCCCTGCCCATGGACAAGGGAATGAGATGGATTGAACCAACCCAAACCGTCCTGGATCCCTGGAAGTGTCCATGGCCAGGTTGGGATAGTGGAAGGTTTGGATTCCAGGGGTGCCACTGGATGATCTTCAATGGGGTTTTTTTTCCATCCCAAACTATTTTTAAGGTTGTTTTTTATTATTTTCCTCAGGATTAGCAGGAGACACCTTATCCTGGATTTTCCCTGACCTCCATCCACCATTCCAGACCCTTGAACCCTTCTGTGGTTTAAAAGAGCAGCTCCATGGAAGGAAAGGCTGGAGGAGTAAAAGGTGAGGGATGCAGCAGATCGGGCTTGTCCTTGACTTCTAGGGAAAACCAGGAATGGAATATTCCTCTGCAAACAGCTCCCTGCTCCGTGCAAATTCCATTCTCTGAGACATCAAAACCTCCCCGCATTCAAATGATTCTCGGGAGCCTCAGGAGTCTCCAGAGAGCTCAGCCAGGTCTGTCCCACACTGGGAATTCCACCTGGGAGACAAAACGACCTTCCAAGGCTTTTCCAAGAGTCCTCTCCTGCAACTCGGCATTTCTACAAGAAATTTCAGGAGAACATGTGCTCCTGCCGGTGCTGCCCATCCTTCTCCCTCTGCCTCCCACATTTCCCAGCTCTGGGATCTCCGTTGGTTCTCATCCTTGTTTTCTGCTCCCTCCTCATTACATCTCACTCTCCCAAATCCCTCCAGGAAAAAGGAGTGGAGCGAGAGAGAAAAATCAACTAAGAATTCACCAAAATCCTGGCCAGGACACGGCCTCTCCTGGATTTCCATGTTTTAGGCGGGAATTTTTTTCCTGACCCACCCCAGGAGCAGCACACGGCTCAGATTTATAAGAACGTGTAAATCCAGAGCTAAAACCGAGAGTAAACCACACTTAATTAGCCTCAGATACTCAGCTTTTCCTTGTTTGTTTTTTTTCATTATTTTTTTATTTTTCCCTGTGCATTTTAATGCAGGTTGATCCACTGGTAAATTGGAAATGTTAACCCTGGGTCATAAAAAGCCCCGGGGTTCTGTGAAAATCATAAATAACAAAGCTGTGAAGTGCATAAACAGCTCCCTGCAGGTGAGGACACGCCGGGGGCTGCCACTATTTACTGTGGAAACAACAGCTCCCATTTCTCTCCGAAACCTTTGGTAACCTCCCCATAATCCAATCTTTTTCTTTCTTTCTTTTTTTTCGAAAACGCAGGGGGAAAAAAAAAAAAAAAACAAAACAAGGAAAAAAGGCAGCAAATCTCTCACACGGGTCTCTTCATTTAGCAGCAAACCTGAACAGGAGGTTGCAGATCCGCAAAAAAAAAAAAAGAAAAAATTGGCATTTCCATCCTGAATCATCCGTCACCGGCGCAGCCTGCAGTCAGGGGAAATTTGGGAGAGATTTCCTGGGCTAGATGTTCCCTTTAAAAACGTGTTCAGACCCTCTGGAATCGTGATTGCAGGGAATAAAAAGTGAATCGGTAATTGCTGGCCATTTGTTTTAATGTCTTTCCCCTCTCATATTTCTTTCCCTGCTTTTCGCCCTCCTTCAGAAAACCGCTTAAATGTTCATTTTTTTTAAGGATTGAGGGGATTTTTTTTTTTTTAAGGAGTGAGCAGAGTTTCTTTTGTTGCACCATCCAGACACTGATGGTTATCAAACGGAATTGGAACAAGAGGAAGGAGCTTGCCCCCGGGGAAGAATCCCAGGAAAATCCTTCTCCAAGGATCAAACCCCCACCTTGGGGCACGTTGAGATCCACAGGTGGCAAATCCAGCTCCTGACTCGATGCCAAGCGGGATAAACAACCTGTGTTGGCTCCCAGAGAAGATTCCTGGTGTTCCAGTGGCCTGGCAGAATTCCGAGCCGTTCTCGAGAATTTATTGGGTATTTTTAACACACCTCAACACTCTGGGGCGATTCAAGGGTCTGGAATGGTGGA
This sequence comes from Chamaea fasciata, assembly GCF_029207755.1. Lineage (NCBI taxonomy): Eukaryota > Metazoa > Chordata > Aves > Passeriformes > Sylviidae > Chamaea > Chamaea fasciata. The sequence continues at coordinate 61,425,485 of NW_027094092.1, read as the reverse complement.
TGGAGGTCTGGGAAAATGCAGGATAAGGTGTTTCCTGCCAATCCTGAGGAAAATAATAAAAAATTACCGTAAAAATAGTTTGGAATGGAAAAAAAAAAAAATTGAAGATCATCCAGTGGCACCCCTGGAATCCAAACCTTCCACTATCCCAACCCGGCCTTGGACACTTCCAGGGATTCAGGGGCAGCCACAGCAAATCTGGGAATACTATTCCAGGCCTTCCCCACCTTCCCAGCCAGGAATTCCTTCCCAATATTCCATCTAGACCAAACTCCTTTCCATTCCAAGTCATTCCCTCTTGTCCAGTGACCACAGGAGGTCACCTGGGCCACCAGCCCAGGGCTCAGCATTCCGTGAAATTCTGGTTGGGCTCCACCGTCACCGACCTTGGACCTCCCTTTTCCTCAAGTGCCTCATTAAAAACGTCGTTTCTCTCCGCAAAATTCCACTCTGGATCTTCTCCGAGCTCCATCTTCAGAAAGGAAATTTCTCCCATTAATTTTTTTTTTTTTTTACCTGAACAAATAACTAAAAAATAAAAATAAAAATAAAAATAAAAATAAAAATAAAAATAAAAATAAAAATAAAAATAAAAATAAAAATAAAAATAAAAATAAAAATAAAAATAAAAATAAAAATAAAAATAAAAATAAAAATAAAAATAAAAAGGTGTCGCTTGGTGAAGTTTCAGTTCCCACACATCTGCTTTTCCTGGCAGTCTGACACCAGTGGGAATGCAGGAACCTTAGCCACTAAATCCCTGGGATAAGCGTATAAGCTTGAAGGGAGCCAAGTGTGTCTTCCCATGGCTCCAGGCACATCTTTCCAGAGATATTTCCTGCTAAAAATCCTATTTTTCCCCTTTTCCTAGCACTTCCCAAGCCCCCAGGTTATTCAACTGCAAAGGCAGGAGCCTGTCTCCATAATTTACTTTTTTGCAGAAGAGAGAGATGGGATTAGGGAATGTTTACACTTGGAAAAGCCAAAATAAAGCTTTAAAATCCCAGGAATTTTAACAATGGCTGCTAAAAGCAGCTGCCTTTGGAAGCAATCCCTGTTCCAGGGTAAAAGCTGAGGGGATTTCCATGAGCCCGCTTTGGAATAAGGCTCAGCTCTCACCCGGATCCCAAAATTCACCCTCAAACTGCCCAAAATTCCAATTTTTTTTTTCATTTATTTCATTGGAATGTCCAGAGTTAATGAAAGGGTTGTAGGAGAGGTCACAACCTTGGGGTTAAAAACATAAGGAAAATTTCAGGATGGAAAAAAAGGGGAATTCTACAGAATCATGGAATTGCTGAGGCTGGAAAAAACCCTCCGAGATCAGATTCCAACCATTCCCCAGCACTGCCAAGGCCACCACTGCCCCACCTCCACAGGGATTTAAATCCCTCCTGGGATGGGAATTCCCACCTTTTCCAATGCCTGATGACTCATCCTGGGAAGAAAATTGGAATTCACTGGGAGGGAATGTCAGATGACTTGAAAAGTGGAGCTCATAAAACCAGAGGAAGTTTGGGTTGGATAGTGGAAAAAAAATTTCCCTGGAATGGTTGTTCAGCCCTGGAACAAGTAGAAATAAGGGACAGGGAATGGTTTCCCACTGTCAGAGGGCTGGGATGGATGGGAGATTGGGAAGGAATTCCTGTTTGGGATGGTGGGGAGGGGCTGGGTTGGAATTCCCAGATTTGCTGTGGCTGCCCCTGGATCCCTGGCAGTGCCCAAGGCCAGGCTGGATGTTGAAGTCCTAGAAACTTGGAATTTGGGGTTAAACTTAGAATCTTAGGTGTGGATGAGTTGTCTTTTTGCACCTTCTTCTTCCTTCTTCCTCATTAATCCGGGTGGTTTTCCCCAACTGGGTGAAAGAGGTTGGCATTGCGGCTTTCGGGCGATCATAATTAAATTAGAAACATGAATAATAAAGATGTCAGCCGTTTATTGGATAATTGAGACTTCAATAGCCTTGAACAGACACCATTCGGGCTCACTTTCTCGACTTGTTAGAGAGAGCTCACGCCTCGTGAGTTTGTAACAGATAAAGATAATAAATTTCAGAGCGAGGCTTCAAAAACAACATCTCCCGAGTTTTATTCGCCCTGACCTTGGAGCAGGAAGAAGAGCCAGGAATTCCAACAGCTGGACACTGGGGATTGGAACAACACAACAGTGGAGAGTGTCCCCTACGCATGGAATGGGCGGAAAGGGATGGGATTAAAGGCCCCTCCCATCCCAAACCATCCCATGATTCCCTTGGTCAGATATCAACAGCGAATCAAAGCAAAACCCCCAAACCTCCGCTAAATATTCCACGAATTCCACCGGGAAATTTTAACTCCCCGAACTCATCGGCTCCTTTCTGGCAGAACCTCCCGAGTTCCCACACCCCTCCTCAAATCCCAAATTCAGCACCCAGGCCTCTCCATGCCTGGATGATTTGAATTTGTTTTGCCGACAAGAGGATTTACGGGAAGGCCGATTGGGGCCGTGCTCCCCAATCCTGTTGTGCGTTAAGATCCGGAATTAGCGGCCTCTAATTCTATTTTAATTACCTGAAATCATAATTATTGAAGTCGAAGGCCTCCAAACGTTGCAAGGGAGAAGATTTCAGTTCAGGAGGCAGAAGAGTGATGGAATTAATAATTCACTTGTCAAGACCACGCTGGTTTTTAACAATTTCATGACAAAAAGCAGCTTTTTGATACAGAATAAATTATTTTTATTTTAATGTATTTATTATTCTTTACTTTATAAAAAAGTTAAATAATGCAGCCGGATGGGGTTGCTGGGAACAACCTCATTCCTGGGAATTTTGGGGCCTCTTCATATTGGAATCCACAATAAATCAAGTTGCCCAGCTCCAGTTTTAGGATAAATTTAAATTATTCCAGGCTGGAAAAAACACTGGAAAAAAAAGACAAAAAGAGTTCCACAAATTGGAGGGGTTTTTTCATACGAATTTTTCCCGCAGATAGAATTTTTCCCATATCCATCAAGAATTTTTTTCCCCATATCCTTTTGTTCTCTGAGTTAATATCTTTTCTTTCAAGTTAATGGAGGAGCTCAGGGGACACAAGTTTGACGTAAATAAATTTATAAAATTTATCATAAAATCCATTTTAAAATCTAAAATTTTACTAACTATTAAAATTTTTAAACTGTTAAAATGAAAATATAAACACTCATTCCTAAATATTAATTCCTAAATATTTCTAAAACCTGTTTGGTCTCCCCTGATAAACACAAATTCAAATGGTGCAGGATAAATTCGAATAAAATCTCTGCCGGCTGAATTTCTGTGACTAAAACAACAACAGAGCACCGGGAGCTGGGAGAAAATTCCAGAAACAGAGGGAATCATGTGGGAATCTGGGAATAATATCCCTGAAAGTATCAAAAATCCCTCCTAAAAGAGCGAGATAATGAGCCCTCAAAAATTATCTGTTCCCCAACAGAGCAGCTCTGACGCCTGATCCCACATTCCATTGGCTCCCCATTCCTGTGGATTTCAATTTTTTCCTGCAGATCCCACTGCAGGATTTCTGGCTAGAATATGCTGGAAACAAAACCTTTACAAACCTTGGCAAATCCATTTCGTTTTCAACTAGAAGTGGGAGATCTGCGAGCATCAATCAGCACCACAACTTCGTAAAAAATTTAAAAATCACTTTTAAAGTTGATATTTAACTCAGTTTAAAAATCGAAGTTGAAATTAACTCAATTTAGGATTTTTCCAAGGGATACTTTCATTTCATGCCCCCAGAAATAGAAAAGTGATGATACCCGATTCTCTTCTGGGATTTCTCCTGCCTGGAAAACATTGAAGGTGGAATTCTGTGGTTTTAAACCAACTGGAAAAGCTGCAGAATTCCCAAATACATCAATCCTGTCCTTGTGGAATTCCAAAACATAGATTTTCCTGAAGGTGAGGAAGAGGCTCCAAGTGAAAAGTTTATTATTTGGATGGAAAAAAATGAATTCCGGAAGGAAAAAAAAAAAAATCAGGCATTTGGATTTGTTGGGATTAGCACCCAAATTAACCGCAGGCGGTTCCTGGGATGAAAAAATCAAATCCCCAAATTTCTTTGATGTGAACCGGAGAGGGCCTGAAAATTTCCCATGCAGAGCTCCGAGGCTGAAAAGGGATTTTCGGGAGAGGTTTATGTCAACCAGGAAAGAAAAATAAAAACTTGGAATAAAACCTGCCTTTCACTCAGACTTAGGCTGCTAATCCCAGCCTACATTTAGACATCTCTTCCAAATAAAGCTCCAGCCCAAAAATTCGCTGAATTCCGGTGTCGAAAGCTTCATTTTTTTTGGAGCAGACAAACGGCTCCGTTTCTTTTTCAGCAGCTGAGACCAAAAGCAGATTAAAAAAGGCAGAAAAAAGGAGTTTCTGTTCAGCTTTGAGGTTTTATATTTAAATTCAAACTCTGCCTGTCAAGGTTTGGGTATTCAGGGTTGGGGTTTTATTTGGATGAAGTTGGAATTGATGGACTTGGATTTGTATCAGCTGGAAAGTCCCAAAAATTTGTAGGAATTGTCCTGAACGACTAAAGTGTCAATCCTGGAAAATCCAGAAAGACTGGGAGTGGATTTCTGTGCTGGGAGTTTGGGGGTGAGCAAGGAGCAAAAATCCTCTGGAAAGCCAAGTGCTAAATTTTGGGGAGTGAGCCAAAGGAATCTGGGATAATTGGAGGTGTCCTTGCCCATGGCAGGGCTGGAATGGGATGAGATGTAAGCTCTTTCCCATTCAATCCATTCTGGAATTCTGTATTATCCCGATTTATTCCCCCAAATGCCAAGCTGCCTTCCTGCACCCACACAAAAACCTGGATTCACCCACAAGTTCCCGATTGCGGCATCCAAACCAAAACCATAAAACTGAAATCACCCCCCCAAAAAAATCAATTTTAAATAAGAATATCTTGGAATAACAACTCCAGACCTTGCTGAAATACGGGATTTTCCCCAAAATAAGCCTTGATTATTCCTGCAAAATGTAGAATTCCAGCAGATTTGAGAGCTCCTTTCCTTTAATATTTTAGGGATATAAACTCAGAAAATTTTGTGTTTCCCAGCTCTAACACCCACCTCCAGCTATGCAAACATCCCGAGGCGTTCCCATCAATATTCGCAGCTTAAGTAAACTCAGAGCTCAGCCTAAAGTCTACGCTCAGTATTAATTTTAAGCTCAACCTCACACGAGTCAAGAATCCCAACATTTTCGTCTTCCCAAGCAATCCTGGGATGTTTTTTTATTCGACGTCCAATTCCAGCCCTGCCTAAATCCTCCTTTTACCAAGTTCTGAGCATTTCTGCAGCTCCTGCTGATGGGTATTGGTGCTTAATTAATTAATAAAACACGGGGATTGTTGCAAAATGCCCGGGATTAATTGGAGCAGCTCGTTAACTCAGAGTATAATGGAGTTTTGATTAGGGAGATGATTAAAATGCCATTTATTCCCTGATTGCAGCAGCACCCCCTCAGGTGTCGGGTTGCTGGGCCGTCCTCATTCCAGGAAAAAGGTGGAAAAGGAATCCTGGAGTGCCGGGTTGGTTATTGGGGAACGGCTCCGCCATTTTGTATTTTAATTCTGCCATTGGTTAAAACCCCCGCCAGGCCCACGTTCCGCTTAAATCCAAATTTCCTCATTGCTTCCTAATGCTTTTCCGGGCTGAATCCTGGAATCAGGGTTGGAAAAGCTCCAACCATTCCCCAGCACTGTCAAGGCCACCACTGCCCCACGTCCCCAACCTAAATGAAGAATAATCTATTTAATGAGGAAATATTTGAGGGTTTGAGTGGATGGCAGCTCCCTGAGCCCAGTAATTTATCAGTTCCCTCTAAATCTTTTAATTAACACCAAATATTGAAACAATTTTCCATCCTAAAGGAATTTTTTAAGCTCCACGATTCGAGGGCGACACAGAAATTTAAGTTGGATTTTCCGTGGCAGCACAATCCCACCACACCCAGTTTGATTTTGAATTACAAAATTGGCTTGGCTTTCACCAGACTGAAATTCTGGAAGCATTTTGGGATTTCTGGGAAGTGTTCATGGAATTTAACAATGCCTTCCTGTCTGAAGCCGGACAAGTTCAGGGGTTTAATGTCTTTCCCCTTTTCCTCACTAGAAAAGAAATCCAAAAAATCAACTTTTAGCCTCCAAAACCCTTTCAGGTCCATTGGATGCGTTTCCTGTGTGCCTCCACCTTGGAATCTTTTAAAAATCCATTCAACCTCCAAGAGTTTTACCCTTTTTGCTGCATTTTTCTCCCCCCTCAAAAAAAGTGGATTTCTGTATATGCAGCAACCACCAGGACTGATTTGGAAGCATCCAAAGGGTGTCTTTGATCTCTCTCGGATCATGTCCGGGCACAACCCCGGATAAAAACAGGAACATTCCGAAGGTGAAAATCCAGAGCTCCACAGTCCAATTTAACAGGTTGGGCTTTACATCCAATAAAATTCCCAATTCCCTCCGTTCCCAAGCTCCTCAATATTTTTGGGCTCCACTTGGAGCAAATATTTTTCATTTTTATCACGGTGAACCACAACTCCCTCCTCTTCCCAAGGTCTTCTCCAACAAAAAAAAAAAAAGCCACTTTTAAAAAATCCAGTTCTCCAAACTCTGGGAATGACCTCCCAGCACTGTATTCCTGTTCTTTATCCATTTGGGGATCCCAAATCCGGGAGTCAAAGGATTCATCCCCATCACCCATTCCCTGTCCCAAGAATTCCTCATTTTCAGCAGCTGTGGGAGCTGGAATTTCCCCACATTTCCCACCACAGGCTCATCTTGAGCTTCTTAATTTTGGATTTTTCCCAAATCCTCCAAATTCCTCAGGATAAATCCAACCCTTTAAAGGTTTTTATTTAGGAAGTTGTGAGTTTATTGCTGGCCAGGGTTTGTATGTGATCAATGCAAAACTTTTTTCACTTATTTACACATTTCTACCAAAAAAGTTGGAAGTTTATTGGTTCTAAATTACATCATTCTCTTTAACTAATATCCCACCCTCTACTGGTTATTGTTTTCTTGGTTTTCCTGCTAATTAATCCATATTTTTCCCTAGATTCCCAGATCCAGATTTCCTGCTGAATAATAAACATTCCGGCATTACAAATCCCACTTTCATGGTGGCACCAATCACCCTCAGTTGAAAAAATAATGAGAAAAAGCAGCAGAATTTTCCGTTTCTTGATATTTTAATAAAACAGGCCCATGTGTTAAAAACTGCAGAATTTAGGAAAAGCAAAAGAAAGATCCAGAAGTTCCAAGCTTTGTTCCCTCAGGAAAAAGGGAACACAACATTTCCTTTTCGCCCCAAATTCCTCCTCGGCTCCTTATTGTTCTGAAGAAACCTCCTGAACTAAGATAAGAATGAAACCGTGAATAAAGATAATAATTAAAGAAATTAAAATGGCTTCGAAATTCCGTCGTGTTGATGCAGCCCTGGGAAAACTGAAAATCCATGAAGGATTTCAAATCTCTTTGCAATTATTGCAAGAATTAAGAGGGTCAGGCTGGACTTATTTATTCCAGAAGATCTAAAGGCTCTTAAATCCCTTCCTAGAAAACAAGGAGCGAATTTTTAACTTTAAAAAAAAAAACCAAAAATGCCGGTAGGATTCTCCCATATTATCCCACAAAACAGTCATGGATACTTAGAGAGTGTAGGACAATTTTTTCCCACTTAAATTAATATTTTAATGCTAAAAAAACGGAATTTGGCACAATTCTAGGCGTTTGTTGGTTGAAATCAAGGCCAAATTTGTCACACCAGCTGTCACCTTGACCTCAAAGCCTGAAAATAAAGGATTTTCTCCTCCCACCAGGCCTCCAACACCACAAAAAAAAAGGCAAAATTCCCATTTTTCCCATTCAGGTCCTAAATGGGCACCGGCAGCAACAGATTTGAAGGCGTGACGAGCTCAAGGTTTTTTATTCCTGAGTTAATTCCCAAGAGGAGACCCCAGAGCTGTGCCCACACACCAGGCCAACAATTCCTGCAGAGGATTCCCATGTTTCAGGGGATAATTCCTTTCTTTATGTTGGAATATTGTCCTTCTGTGCCATAGAAGTTTTATAAATAGGACAAAAAAGTGGGATTTAGGAGTATCCAGGTGGATTTCTTCCATTTCCTTTCTCCAGCAGCATAGAAATCATAGAATGAGTGGCCCCATCAGGGTTTGGATGCCACCAATTTTCCCTGGAAATCCCGGGATTTGGGCAGGTTCTCTGAATTTCAATGGGCACCAACATAAAAGCAGCCAATGGGAATTTTTAGGGAGAAGGAATTTTGGAGTGTGGAGACTGGGAGACAGCTCCAGTCCATAAGCAGGGCAGGAAATGCATGGGACGAGTTTCTTTGGGAGCTTTTCCAGGAAATAATAATTAAGGAGTTTAATTCTTCCCGTTTTCTGTTCTCACTTCTGGTGCCTGGAAGAAGCAACAATTCCAGAACAACCAGAAATTCCCAAAATTCCAGGATAGGACAGGCTGGAAGGAACCATTGAATTCCAGTTTCCAGTGTCCCAAAAATCCCTTGTTCGGCACCCAAAATCCTTCATCCCTAAGTGGAAACACCGATTTTCCCGGGAAAAATAAATCCAGATTCCCAAAATCTGTGCTGTGCTGGGAGAGGAGGGGCTGCCCATGCATCCCCTGCAGTGGGAGCTGCAATCCCTCTGCATAATTCATTAGTAATTAGCAATTATTAATTAAATCATTCATTAATCCCATTCATTAACCCCCCCCCTCATTAATTACAGCTCCAGCCCTCAGGATTTCAGGATGAGCCAGGATTTCCTCCTGGACACAGCACCATGAAGAAATCACTGAATTTGAAATCATTCAGATGGTACTTTGAATATTCCATGAGCTAATTACCCGGAATTCTTGGATTTAGGAAAATCTTAGCTGGAAAATAAAAAGCTTTCAACACCTCCTACAGGAGCAGCCAATTCACGACCCCTGTATCCAGCCAGGATCTTCCCTCTCCTGTGAAAATTCAGCTTTTTTGCCACTAAAATCCTGCCAGAGGCCTCTCTGGTGATGATCCCACCGCTGAAATACACAGAAATTCCTAACAGGAGAAATAAAAAAATCCCACAAATCTCATTTCCCGGCAATGTTTGAACCTCTGGGCTGCAGCAGCTGCTGCAAATGTCTGAGCGCTGCCCCCCAGCCCTGGTGCTCGGACTTAAAATTAAAAAAAAAAACCAATCAAATTATTATTTTCAAAATAAACAATTCTGATTTTCTCCGGATTTAACCCCAGCAAACCCCTTAGAGAAATCCCCATCGAGCTCCTGCCCTGCTCCTCACAAAGCCAAACAAAAAAAAAAATGGAATTGGTTTGGAATTGTTCCTTGCTCTCGTTAGCTGGGAATCTCAGCCAGGAATAACTGTATTTTCTAGGAGCAATTACAGGCAGTTCCATGAGAAAGAAATTAAATTCCAGACCTGCTGCTCTGGCTGGAGAACTTCAGAACTTCAGGATCACACCAAGGGAGGAAAAAAAAAAAAAATAAAGGAATAAAAGGGGAAAAAACAAACGCAAAATACAGAGGGAGGCTGTGTTCATTCCCTGTGCCAGCAGCAAGGAAAGGCTGGCAAAAAGAAACTTTTCCATTGGATTAATGGCTGAAAATCTGGGAAAAATGAGCTCCCAGGGAGGTTTGTCTGGATCTGAGCTGAGCCCTGATCACTCTCATCAAGCCCCTTTCTCGCTGTGTTTTTAGGCTTTTATTGTTCCTTGATTTGCTGATTGAATTCCGAGGTCTCCGGGAGCAGCTCGTTCCAATATCTTGAATAAAGATGAAGATTCCAGTCTGGGATCCAATTTCTCCCGTAATTTTAATTCCGAAGCTGTTCTTTTCCACATTTGGCCTCCAGTCATCAGAATTATAACAGTTTTGTGGACCCCTGAGCGTGTTGTAAGATGGGACAGTGGAACCACGGGAGAAAGGAGAGAAGTTGGAGCTGGAGGTTTTTTCCCAAACCCTCACTGGCAGAAATTTCCAAAAAAATTCCTACTGGAGGCAGATTTTTAATGGGCACAATCCCAGATATGTTCACCTGGAGAGGAGAAGGCTCCAGGGAGAGCTCAGAGCCCCTGGCAGGGCCTGAAGGGGCTCCAGGAGAGCTGGAGAGGGACTGGGGACAAGGGATGGAGGGACAGGACACAGGGAATGGCTTTAGGCTGGAAAAGGGGAGATTTGGGTGGGATATTGGGAATTAGGAATTCCTGGCTGGGATGGAATTCCCAGATTTGCTGTGGCTGCCCCTGGATCCCTGGCAGTGTCCCAGGCCAGGTTGGACATTGGGCTTGGAGCAGCCTGGGACAGTGGGAGGTGTCCCTGCCCATGGAATGGGTGGAATGGGATGGGATCGAAGGTCCTTCCCCACCCAAACCATTCCAGGAATTCTCCAATTCTACTAAAACTGATTTTTGTTGCCCAACGAATCCAGATCAAATCCCAATCAATTCCTGAGTGTAATTCCAGCCATCCAGCACTGTAAACACCAAAAACATCGTAAAGAAAGCAGGAGGCAGAAATTCCCATTCCATTTTCTCTTTGCTTTCCCTCGGAGCTGAGGAAGTCCAGTGGAAAATCCATTCCTGACTTTTCCGTCAAATCTGTCTCTAAGGAATGGGATTTCACCAGGAAAGCAAACAGGAAAATGTGGGAAGTGTTCCTGTCTCCAGAGCCAGGTGGATTTATTGGAAGCTCTAAATCCCAAGGAAAGCTTCGCCTCTTGAGCATTATTTCTAACACCAGCACTGCATCCTGAAGTTTCCCAAAAGATTGGATTAGTTCCCGGCACGGAACTCAAAATTTGTTGAGAATTTGGATCGTTGTGGGTTTTTTGCCAGATTTCGGAACATAATCATTGTCTTAACCCCTAAAAAAACCACCCAAACCAGATTAATATAATTAATATAAATTAATATAATTCATTATATAAATTAATATAATTTAAATTCATAAGTTCTATATTATTCATTACATAAATTTTATAATTCATTAATGATGTGCTCAAAGCAAAAAATCCAGGGATATTATTCCTGGATCATTCCAGCCATCCCTCACGAGCAGGAAGGACGGGCACATTTTCCTTCTGGAAATTTTCCAGCACCATCCCACCCTCAGCTGCACAATTCTTTCAGGAGAGCGGGGAAAAGCCCATCCCTGCTGGAATTTGCATCCCTAAAATCCCGCAGGCTGACTCCAGCAGTTGGAAAAATCCAGGGAATTGGGATCAGGGCTTGGAGATCAGCGTTGGCTGCACATCAGCAGCTGTTTGACTGCTTGGGTGGGCTCCAAAAATCAACAGTTGGACCAAAACCGCCAAAATTCCGAGAAAAAGCAGCCCCAGAATGCAGGGAATGTTGTCCCACAGTCCAGGAATTGGAGACTTAAGGAAAAATACAGCATTTCTAGGGATCCCTTGGCTGGGATATCCAGGGAATGGAGATTTTAGGGATAAAAAAGGTTCCTTGGAATGGTTTCCTGCTACCACAAAATTAAAGCCCAATCCTGCTTCACCCTAAACCCAGCCTGGATTTGCCAAATTTCTCCCTGCTCCCCACACCCCGAGGCTCCTGACTTCCCAAAGGATTGCTTGGATCAAGGAATAATCCAGTGGCCAAGAAATCAGAGAGTTAAAACACGACAGAGGGTGAGTTTTATCCGATTCCCTTTGGAATGCGGGAATCACATCCCAGTTTCCTGCCTGTTGAGTGAGGAGCTGCTCCTGATTTGATGCGCAGCTGCCTGGAAGATTTGATTTCGTTTCACCTCGATTCTCTCCCTCGTTTTTCCAGCAGTCCCCGTTGATTTCCTCATTCCGGCGTTAACATCGCCTTTGCCAGGTGGGATTGAAGGAATAATTCCATCCAAGCTGGGATCCAGGAAGGTCCTGGGATCCAGTTGAGAAAATTTGGAAATCCATTTGGGAAATGGATTTCCTGCCTTGCACCAGGCAAGGGTAATTAGTGGATCCTGTTTCCCACCTGGAAAAGTTCTCCCCATGTTCCAGGATATCTGTTGATTTTCCAAGCTCGGCTTTGGAGGGAAAAGGCAGAACAGGAACAGTTTTTTCTTATGGCCAAGGAAGGGGAAGAGGGGACAGAAGGAAAAGAAATCAACTCTTCCCACAGAATGTTTTGGAAAAATACATCTTGGATTATGTAGGATGCCTTACCTGGGAATGCTCCAGGAGAAATTCCAGGGAAAAACTTCCCAGGAGGAGCTGGGCTGAGGCATTTTTGCCCTTTAAACTCAGCTTCACCTCCACAAAAACCACCAAATTCTCCTATTTATTTCCCAAACACCTGAACATTTTTTTCCCCAGCGTTTTCCAGGTTTATTTTTGGAGGCTCAGCTGAAACGATCTTTATTCATGACGGGGCTCAGCAAAGCCGAGCGTGGGCAGCTGAACGGGACTTTCCCTTTGAACATCCTGCATGTAAATATAGAAATCCCGTACATTTCACGGATTAATTTCCCCAACCGTTGGATAAACTGGCAGATATTGTTCGCCAGCTAAGCTTGAGTGACGCCGTTTCCATTCACCACGTCCTCAAAAGTGGCTTTTATCGGAGGCGAGACAGATTTTTTTGCCACTTCAGCTGGAATTTTTTTAGTGTTCAGAGTAAAAGCTCCGGGTTTTTAACGGCTCTAATTCCGCTGCAAAACACATTTGGGATGAAGGGAGGGAAACAGAGCTGGTTTTGAGGGGTAAAATCATGGAATTGTGGAGTGGTTTGGGTTGGGAGGGAGTTCAAACTCATCCCATGGTTGGGGACACTTTCCACTATCCCAGGTTGCTCCAAGCCTCACCCAACCTGGCCTTGGATATTTCCAGGGATCCAGGGGCAGCCACAGCTTCTCTGGGCAACTTTATTTCCAAAAAAAAAAAATGAAAAAAGAAAACAATCCAAGTAAAAAAAATGGCTTCGGGAATGTCTGTGTTTGATTTTGCTTCTTGCGTGACTTGTCCCCAGCTCCCTTGGCTTAAACTTTTTCCCTGGATATTTGCATTCCAAGAATGGATCAACATCTTCATTATCATTTTACATTTTTATTCCATCTTCAATCAAAGTGATCTTTCCCATTGGGATTTCGAGTTTTATTTGGATTTATCTGCTCCCAGATGAGGAGGTCAAGACCTGCTGTCCTGCAGAGATCCACAATTCCTCTGCTTCGGTTCAAAACGGTTTAAACAATTTCAGGTCACTTCGTTGTCACAGTAAAAAAAAAAAATAAATAACAGCAATAAACTTTATTTTCCAGACGTCCTGCCTTTTGGAACAATCCATGGCAGATCCAGGGGGCGCAAAATTATTTGGGAAAAAATTCAGCCAGAATTAAGGGAAGAAGAGGAAAATGCCAGTGGTTACTTTGGTGCCCGAATAATTTTTTCTTTTCAGCGCTGATCGAGCCCTAAATTAATTTTCCTTTTAAAAAATGCACCACAGGTTCCAAGCACCCGTCAGTGTTAGATCCCATTTTTATTCCCAATTAATTTTCCCTGCAGAAACATCGTTAATTTGTTTATAAACCCTTCTCTGCGCTTGCTTCCTATCAGCACTCCCATAAACGTCAAGCCTTTTGTTTAAAATGCCGTGAGTTACAGACAAGCACAACTCCGCGTTCTGAGACCGGCGGAACAATGAAAAATGAGTGGTTTATGGGATGGAAACCTTGTCAACACCAGCGTGGGTTTATTGCTGGAATGTTTGAGGGGAAGGGGGGAACCGAGCCAGGGCAATCTTTAATTTAAGGAGTATTTTTACGGCATTTTGTCTGGTAATTCCTAAAGCTGTTTGCCGGATATAAAAATATAGTTCTTGTAGGAAAATCTTTATGGCATCAGCGATAAAATATTCTCGTGTGGGCTCTGAATCCATTGGATGTGGCAAAGCTTGGTCCTTACGAGCGGCGTAATTACGATTATTATGGAATTAAAATGCAAAATTGTCCCGTTTAATGAACAGCCAAGAATTCCAAGGCATCCCACCCTCAGGATAAACACCAAAGCTCAAACAGAACCAACAGCCTCAGCAGTTCGGGATGTCCTGATTTCCAGAGGAGTTTCCTAAACTCGGAGTCAGAGCTGGAGTTTCTCTCCAGGAGCAGGAATGGGCTCCTCAGCCTTTGGAGAACCTGGAATATCCATGGGCTCCTCGCCCCTTGGAGAACCTGGAATATCCATGGGCTCCTCAGCCTTTGGAGAACCTGGAATATCCATGGGCTGCTCAGCCTTTGGAGAACCTGGAATATCCATGGGCTCCTCGCCCCTTGGAGAACCCAGAATATCCACGGGCTCCTCAGCCTTTGGAGAACCTGGAATATCCTGGATGATTGTCCTTGGTTTCTTTGAGAGCCCAAAGGCTTGGAATCATGGAATCTCCTGAATCAAAAGAGAAATCCAGAATTTCCAGGGAAATCCGTGAGCAAGAGAAAAGGGGAAAAAAGCAAGGACCTGCTCTCCTTAATTCCCCTTTTAAGATTTCCAGTGGGGAGGAAAAAAAAAAAAAAAAAAAAAAAAAAGGGAGGGAAAAAGCAGAAAATGTGATGGAAAGGAGGAATTATTGCCTTTGTCATTTCCCTGCTCTCTCCCTGACAGGGATAAGGGAAGTTTTTAACACCTTCCTTTTGTTCTGGTGCCAAAATCCAGCCTGGAGCAAGCAGGATAAGGAAAAAAAGGAGCAAAAAGAAAAAAAAAAAAAGAGAAAAAAAAACAGAAACATCATCTTTGCAAAGAGAAAAACCGAAAAGGAGATGGGAGATCATTCCCAGTTTACCTCTGGTGTTCCCATTCCCAGCTTTTCAACGGGGATCAAAGCAAGCCCAACACTGAATATTTTCCTCAACAGGGCCTGAAAAATAAAAATTTTCAAGGATTTCAGAGGATTTGGGGGTTTAAGAAAAGCTGGCGTGAAAATTCCATCGGAATTTACTAAATAAACTTGATAGGGAGGTTTATTCCTGTTTAATGATAAACTAAATCGAGGTTTATTCCTTTATTCCAGCTGAGGACAGCTCTGGAATCTCATCCTGGAATTCGGATCAGGCCAGCAAGGCAGAGGGAAAGGAGATGGAGCAGCAAAGCTGGGAAAAAAACAAGGAATTTTGAGGGATGTGTCATTGTCCACAAAGCAGGGTCAATATGGAAAATTCAAGGAATTTTTTTTTCCCGTTTTTAGGGTCAGGTGGCTGAACTTGGGAGGTTTGGACACGCACGGAGAGCCTGGGGTTGGATAACTCTGGGATGGAACCTGCCAGGGAGGAAATTTCCAGAAGAAAATAAAGCTTTGTGCAAAAAGGGACCCCAAAATCAGCTTTTTCTCCCCGCAATTTGTGTACCTGCCCTCGGCTAAAACACAGCAGGCGGTGAGGATTCACAGGATTCCTTGATATATTATTTAAAAAAAAAAAAAAAAAAGCAGAACTTTTAATTAAAAATGTGCTTTAAGCATGTTATTTTAACAGATTGGCTCGAGGTGTGGTGGGGGTTGCTGAGAAATACGAGCTCCTCTTCCACTGGCGGGGAATAAATGTGTTTTATTTGTTCTCCTCTTAAACAAAACATAATTAAAGAGCCGCGACGTTCCCAGTCAAGACAACAACCCCAACATTCAATTAAAACCCGATCTCCTTTATTCCATTACAATCCAATTTCAGGTTTTTTTTCCCGTGGCTTGATGCTGACAGTTCTCACCGGGGAGATTTGAAAGGTGCTTTGCTTCTGTAAATTCAGATTGGTTTTTTTTTTCCTCCCTGAGCCGTAATTTTATCACCTCGCCCATTGCGTGGCGTAACCTCCAGCAGCAATTAACGACCCGAGCCCATCAGGAATTCCACCTCGGGGTGGCACTGCCATTCTGGAGAGCACCACAGATATTTCCCACGGACCTTTTCCATTTGCTGGGAGTTGGTTTTTTTCATCAAATTCAGTTCGAAGAGCAGCCAGGCTTTGGGGACATTAACAGGATTTTTTTTTTTTTTTTGTCTTTTAATGTATTAAATGATTTTGTGCATCTCTGGAAGTGCCACAGAGAGGTTTTGTACACTGAGGGATATTTTTTTTTTTTCCCCTCGATGAGAGTTTCCAGGGATGAGGGGTGATAAAGGTGACGTGGATTTATTTCATTTAATAATGAAATTACCTCCTGAGTGCAAAGCACACGCACACCCTGACTCTGCTCTGTCCAGAGCCTGGATGAGCTTTGAAACCAAAATCATGGAATCCTGGAACGAATTGAGTTGGAAGGAGATTAAATCCCTATATAGATATATATATGTATATAAATATGGAATTCATGGAATCATGGAAGGGCTTGGGTTGGAAGGAGATTAAATCCCTACATATATATATAAAATAGGGAATCTGTGGAATTGTGGAATGATTTGGTTTGAAAGGAGATTAAATCCCAATAGAGATAAAGATATATAGATAGATATAATATAGATATAGATCTATGGAATCTGTGGAATTGTGGAATAGTTTGGGTTGGAAGGAGATTAAATCCCTATATACATATATATATATATATATATATATATATATATATATATATATATATATATATATATATGGAATTCATGGAATCGTGGAATGGTTTGGGTTGGAAGGAGAATAAATCCCAATATAATCCCTATATGTAGATATAGATATCAATATAGATATATATACAGATATATAAATATGGAATTCATGGGATCATGGAATGGTTTGGGTTGGAAGGAGATTAAATCCCATCCCATTCCAACCCTTCCATGGGCAGCCACACCTCCCACCATCCCAGGGTCTGGCCTTGGACACTTCCAGGGATCCAGGGGCAGCCACAGCAAATCTGGGAATCCTTTTCCAGGGTTTCCCCACTCTCCCAGCCAGGAATTCCTTCCCAGTATCCCATCTCACCCTCCTTTTCCCAGTTTAAAGCATCCCCTTCTCTGTCTCTCCAGCTCCTGCAAATAATCCAGTGCTTCAGGCTCAGAGCCACAACTTTGCTGGAAATAGAGGAATTCCCATGTCCACTTAAAATCCAAACTGGGATTCATCCATTCCTAATTTCTTCACCAAAATCTTAGGGAATCCAACCGAAAGCGGACGCTAATGGATCTGTGTCCCCATTCCTGACCCCCACGAGGCCTGAGCAGCCCCACGGAGATCCGTGTTAGGATAAAAGGGGCGAGTCTCCCCTGCTCCAAGAACATTCCGGGAATTAATCCCTTCCTAAGGATTTTAGTCTGGTTTAAGCAGCTCCAGTGACTTCTGAAATGGGAGCCGGTAAATGTCGGGGTGAAAAGATGGAGGAGCTTCGGGAGGAAAATCCTTCAGGCTCTGATCCTGGGCTTATTTATTAGAGGTAATGATTATATATTAGAGGTAATATTACATATTAGAGGTGGGACACTCTCCCAACTTTCCGGTGGAGGGGAAAAAAAAGGGAAAACAGGGATTAAACAGCGAGGAGAACTAACCCAAGATTATTTGGCACAGGTTGGAGGCACAAGAGGTGGAGCTGAAGTGACTCCATGGAGGTGGCAGAGACCAGGGACACCTTCGAGTGTCACGGCCACCACCCCGTGGGGACACTTCTGTCCCTTCCAGTGCCACTTAAATTGATTTAAACCTCCCGCAGAGAAGCAGCTGAGAGACGCAGAGCAGGGTAAAACACCTGGAAAAGCAGATCCCAGTGGCAAAACAGAAGGACGACGCTGCCTCTTCCCAGTGATCCCAGGAAAATGCTGGAGACGCTGGATACAGCTCCTGACGTTCAGGGTTTAACCAATTCTCTGATTTCTAGGCTCAAAAAAAAAAATTCTCCATAGGGAAAATGTCTTTAAAGGAGGATCCTGGATCTTTCCCGAGGGTTGTCCATGGTCCCTGGCAGGACACAAGTGGGATGGTGTCCATGGAATTCCCAGCTGTGTTTCCCAGGCCTGGAAATTCTCCCTCAGTGGTGAAATCTCAACATAAACCCAAAAATCTCTTCTTCAACCGCCCCAAATTACCCAGGACTGGAGACTCAAAACGTCTCTGGCAGCAGCTCCTTAGGAAGTGTCTTAAAAATCGTCAAAATCACTTAAAAATCATCAAATCCAGGAATCAGGGAATGGTTTGGGTTGGAAGGAACCTTAAAGCCCATCCACTGGGATTCTTCTTCTCTCCCTGAGACATCTCCCACTCTCCCAGCTTGCTGCAAGCCCCATCCAGCCTGGAAAAAAATAAAGAATTCCTTTCTCCAACCCTCAAAAGCTCTTGCAAAGCACTCAAAAATGAACCCAGTGCTGCCCCAGGGGCTGTGGGGAAGCCCCCAAAAAGTTGGGAAATGGGAGAATGCCCGGAGAAAGCAGAAAATGCAACTTCCAGCTCTGCAGGAAAAGCTCATCCAAAAGAAAAGAGGCAGAGCTCATCCCATGGAGGGACGGGAGTCACGCTGGGATAACGCAGGAGAATTCTCCAAACTCTCCAAGGGAGAGAAGTGGTTGTGGATGATGCCAAGGGGGCAAAACTAAGGAAAACGGCAGGAATAAAGTATGGAAAAAGTAGGGAATGGGGGGGGGGGGGGGAAAAATAACACAACAACAACTTCTTCCTGACAGGGATTTATTTGATTAAGGAACAGGGAAAGATCAGGATCCTTTCCACTATCCCAGGTTGCTCCAAGCCCTGTCCAACCTGGCCTTGGACACTTCCAGGGATGAGGGAGCCACAAGCTCCTGAGCAGAAGCTGAGTCTGACCGGATTTCTGGAGCTGTTCCCAATAAAAAGGCAAATGGAAATTCCCAGGATGTTTTCTTTGGAGCTGCTGCCTCACCGCAGCCAGAACCACCTGAAATTCCCAAATTTTCCCAAATTCACTGCTCCAATCTCTGGGACACAAGTGGTGGATTTGTCTCCAGACTCCCTGCAGAGTTAAACACAAAATCCATGTCCTGGACTTACTGGATCCCGACAGAGGAGAATTCCTGGCATCCAGGATCCATCCCAACACCAGCCATTCCTCCCATTTCACCTTCTCCTGTTTGGGCTGAGAAAATCCTGTTGTAAATTAAATTAATGCCTGGTTTGCCTTTGAAACAGCAAAACCAAATTAATCATTTAGTCCAGGCAGCGTGGAGGAAAAAAAAAAATAAATAAAACAGGATAAGAGGGAGAAATTGGAGTCAGCTCTAATATTCCTTCCAAAAAGGGGTGTTCCCTCCAGCTGCCAGCTGTGAAAATGTTCCCTGGGTTTAATCCCAAGGAAATTAAAACTTTTGTCCCCAGTCAAAACGTTGTGTTAAAGATAGAAAAAAAAAGTTGATGCTGTTCAGGCAATGTCCCATTCATCCTTCAGCTCCAGGATTTGGGAAGACAGGAATATTGCTGTGCACTGGGCTGGAGAGAACCGGAATTAGCTCAGTCAATTAAGTCATGATTAATTTATGTTAAGATCTCGTCCTCCTGAGCCCAGGAAAACAAAGGCTTGACTTAACTGGCAGCGTTTTGTTTAATAAAAGGAAAAGCTTTAAAGATGACTTGGGGAGGGGCGGGAAAACCCCGCTGACAGAATCAATAGGCTGCAAATTCCTGCTGGAAATTCCTGTTTCATTTGTGCCGGTCCCCGTTAAAATAACTGCGGAGGCTGAAACCAAGGGGATGCTCCTTCCACATGGAGAGCCAGATCCTTGATTAGGGCTGCTGATTTGGGACAAATCCCAAATGCAGGAAGCTCTGGTGCTTCCTTCCGTTTTTCCCCGGTCACAACTTTCCCATTTTCCTAATTTGGGCAGGGAATTTGGGATAAATCCCAAATACAGGAAGCTCTGACACTTCCTCCTTTTTTCCATGTCACAACTTTCGCGTTGTCCTGATTTGGGCAGGGAATTTGGGATAAATCTCAAATGCAGGAAGCTCTGGTGCTTCCTTCCTTTTTTCCCCTGCCACAGCTTTCCTATTTTCCTGATTTGGGCAGGGAATTTGGAACAAATCCCAAATACAGGAAGCTCTGGCGCTTCCTTCCTTTTTTTTTCCTGTCACAACTTTCCCATTTTCCTGATTTGGGCAGGGAGAGATGAGGCTCAGGGTAAGAATAAATGAAGGACAACACAGGGAGAAATCTTGCCTGTGGGATGGATTCCTTTGGGCAAGGGCTGGGAAAAGAAGGGATTCACGGAAAAATTCTGGAAGGGGAGCCAATGCAGGAGAGAAAAATTGATTTGCAGAAAGCAGAAATAAATTCAGTTTTCCGGAGAGGCAAAAAAATCCATCCCAACACCTCATCAGATGGAGTCCACAGATTAAACGGCTTCTTCCCACCCCTCCCAGGGCTCTGATATTCCCAGAATGTTCCCACCTGCCAGGGAATTTTCCCCCTCGGGTGCAATTAAGCGCACGATCACAATCCAGAGCTCTGGCTCTGTCTGGGATCAAAGCACCGGGATGATGTTCCTGTCATTATCCCGAATTCCCATCGCAATCATTTGCAGAGAGGGGAAAGCCAAAATAGGAAGAAATTACTCAAAATTGAGCTGCGGCTGCAGCTGACAAAACCACGGGGCTGAAATTCCATCTCCTGCGGGGCAGAAAAGTCCGACAATTCCCCTGGAAGCTTCCATCCCGATTGGGATAAGAAACCCGGACCCCAATTTTTAGGGAGATGAAATGCTCGGAGCACAGCTCGGGGTCGGCAGAACATTTCCTGCGGGCCAGCGGTTTTTCAAGGCTCATTTTCGTTCTGCTCCCGGGGCCTGGCTACATCATTTTGACTTTTCCATCATGCCCGGAGTCCCTGAAGAGTTCGAATAACAAAGCTGAAGTGAGAGCTCCTGATGATGCCCCGAGGCACCGGAATTTAAAGAGAAAAGAAAAAAAAACCAACCTGCTTCCAGCAGGAACTGCCAGCTCAGCCCTGCTCCCAGGAATATTCACTGGGAATATTCCACGTGAGGCTGGTGTTCCCTGGAAAAAGTAGGGCTTGAAAATCCAGTTTTTCATTCGTTGCACAACGCAACCGAGAGGAATCATCAGCACGAGTGCAACACAGTTCTCATTTCTTTTCTCCTGCCAGGATCGGGATTAATAAACGGGAGACAAAGTTCCTGTTCGGACTTGGACTTTTATTATTTCTCATCTATTTACAGACTCGCGAGCCCTGAGCTCTAACTAGCAAATTAGAGAAACGAGGTAAAATGGAGAGCTTCAAACTCTTTCCAAGGTTTTTTTTAAGTGATAATTACCCAACAACGAGGTGACACCTGTGTTATTGATATTTCTGACTCAATAATGACCACCCAAGGCCAGCAGTGGGGACCTTTTTCACCCAATTACAGAAAACCACCCAAACCCACGGAGAAGGAGGTGAAGAAGAAGGACTTAGACAACGCCCAAAATCCTCCATTTTGCCCCACATGTATTGCTATACACTAAAACCTTAAATCCAAGTCTTTCACCCCGGGAGATCACACAGTTCTATTCAAACTCCACTCCCGCAAACCCCAGTGCCGTCGCTCAATTTCGGAAGCCTCTTCCAAGGCCTCAAGTCCAATGTGGTGCCTGCCTGGGGGTCAGCACCTTTTAGCACAGGAAGCCTGAAATTTCCAACCTCCAGGGTTCCAGGAGCAGGTCTAAAGAAAACAATTAGTTATTGCTGCTGTAATTAATAACAGAGATGTCAACGCTGCGCTAACGAGCTCTTGGGTTGGTGCAAGAAATGAACAATAGCGGGGAACTGAGGTTTACGCAGGAAACACGAAACCATCGCGAAAATTCACGCAATTACGGCAGGAAAAGCAAAATCTGGCGGTGTTCCTCTGATTTAAAGTCGGAAATCCTCATCTCCTGTATCCCCTGGGCTGTGCTTGAATCCCAGGTGGAAGCTCAGCCCCATCCAGCCACTCCTGACTCCTTCCTGGCGGGATTTGGCAGGAGAAAAGTGACCAAAATCGTGGGTTGAAGTAAAGAGGTTTTAACAGGGAAAGGAAAAGCCTGACAAGGATTTCATTCCCCTTTTCCCAGGGCAGGCAGGAGCTCAGCCGTCCCCAGAGTGGCACAAGTGACAAGTGGGAAGACAAAAACCATTCCAAACTCTTCCCAAATCCTCCCTTTTTCCTCATCCCTGTGCTGAGCACGATGCCCTGGTGTTATAAATATAATAGATAATAATTATTTTATTATTATATATAATATAATAATAGATATAATTATATATCACAATTATTATAATATATAATATAATAATATATAAAATTATATATATTATAATTATCATAATATAATTATATATATAATATGAAGTTGGCGTTTTGCAAATACTAAAATGAATGCTCTATGTATAATGTTAAAACAACTTTGCAGTATAAATACAGTTTTTATTTTTGCCGCTAACAAACTCAGAAATAGCAGGATAATAAATATATACCTTAAACCGCAGCATAATATTAAAATGAAAGCTATGTAATGCTAAAATGGTTTTATTCATATAACTAACTCGGAAAATAGTAAAAGTAATTAATTCCTCACATTCGTAGATTATCCTACCAAAATAAAGAAAACAATAACAAAAACCAGAACCCCACCCCCCAAAAAAATGCATTACCTCTCCATTATCAAAAAGTGTAAAAGCAACAAGATGAAACCAAAAAAAAAAAAAAGAGTCAAAGAAGTTAAATTAACAAATCAAAAGTTAAAACCAAGCAAAAAAAAAAAATCTAAACTCAAAAAATTGTTTGAATAATGCATAATAGTCTATGAATATACAACAAGCTAGTGCAATAAAAAAGTATTTTAAAAGTGTTCCCAAAATCGTAAGCGTGCTCTTAGTGAATGCCAAGCGCCCAGACATCTTTTTATTTTTTTAAGCTTTTGCTTTTTTTCTGTCTCCTGTTATCTTTTTATTAAACTTTTTAAAATTTTACCAAAAAAAGTAAATCTCATTTTTCACACCTGGGCTCTGGGATATCCCTTGGGATCAGCTTTCCCCACCCAGTTCCTCGTGTCCCTTCCTGTTGGGATGAGGAGCAGGGACGAGGTCCTGTGCAAGCTCAGTGACACCAAAACATCCTGGAATTCTCAACCCTGTTCCCAGAACAAATCTCAGTACAGCCCCAGAGCAGCTCCAAGGAGAAAATTTGCTTCATCCCAGCCCAACGGAGCTCGTTCTGAAACACTCTGATCCCTATTTTCCATCTGGGAAACTGAGGCAGGAGTAAGGAAATAGCCCAAAGTCTGGAGGTCAGAGGGCACCGAATTTTTCCTGAATCCAAAGTCAGCGCAATTCCAGTAGGAGTTGTCCCAGACTTAACGGGAAGTTTGCCCATAGACGAGTGCAAATAAATTAAAGCAAAAGATCAGCAGGTGAGCCCTGGGCCTTTCCTTGCTCTGCTCCCTCTTCCTTTGGAAACTTCATTCCGCAGGAACCATAAAGCTTAAAAATATTCCCCTTCTTTTCTCCTTTTCCTCTTTTTTTCTCATTTTCCTCCTTTTTCTCCTACTTCTTTCTCCAAGCCTCTGGATTAGAGTCACATCACAAGGGATTTTTTTGAGCGAAATGCTGGTGAATCCAGGGATCATACAGATGGAAAATGAGGGAATCAGTCTGTATTTTATGCTTTAATATCCCACTACACGACTGGATTTCCATTCCCACTCTCCCCAGGGCTCCCTCAGGAGGTGCACATGGAATGAGATGATTTTGAAGGTCCTCTCAAAGCATCTCGGGTCTCGGTGCTGGATGTCCCCAGCAGTGCGTGTTCCGTCACCAGCTGTTAAACCAGGCGGGGCCGTGTTCTTTGTCCCTTCCAGGACCCATCCTCCCTCCAGGGGATATCTGCTGTCCATGGGCCATCCAGGCTCACTGCAGGGCTGATACAATCCCATCATCCCACGGGGAGAGGCTCCACCCAGGGGGAGGAGCCCAGCATTCCCGCCTGGATCAAAGCTGGCATTCAGAACAGCAGCACAGCCTGTGTGCACTGGATTCCCAGAGGGAGAGCGGACCCATCCCAGCACCACTGGAGCCTTCTCCAGGATCATCTCTGCTCCAGCAGAACCACATCTGTCACTGCAGGAGGACTGGGTTGGGCTGACACCAACACCCTGACCAAAATAACTATTTATTTTAATTTTCCTAGTAAAGAACTGTTATTCCTATTCCCAAATCTTTTCCTGAAAGCTCCTAAATTTCAAAATGATAATAATTCAGAGGGAGAGGGTTTACATTCTCCATTCCAAGGGAAGCTCCGGCTTTCCCTGGCAGACACCAAACCAAGACACTGAACCATTCCCTGTTTCCCCACTCCCATCCCATTCCCAGCCTGTCACCTGCCCTGAGGCTTCGAGGATGTCACCATGGGAAGGAGATGTGGAAGTCAAAGTTATTTTGGGAATTGCCAGGAGGTCTGGGAGGAGTCTGCAGAGTCCAGAAGGGGATTTGTGCAAACTGGGGAACTTCCCTGTTCCAAAATAATTTAGGGGAGAGTTGTACCATTCCGAGAAGTGGATCTTGGAGCAGAGCTGCATTCCAGAGGGAACAGGATTGACCCTGCTGGTGGCTCCTGACTCTTTATACTCAGAAATCAGTTCAACCACTCCATCCTCTCTTTTCTACTGGAAAAAGAAAGCTGGAACCCCATGATAACACCAGGCACAGATGTTCCATTTAAAGCAAAATGCTTGGGAGCCTCCAGCACAATCCTGGTTTGCCTTCCCAGCCTTTCCTCTCCATTTCTCCTGCTGCTCCATTCCAGAGGCTTGGAATGAAGGAGGAGGTTTCCTTTAGGGCTGGAATAAATGGGGAGCAGTGCATTAAGGAAGCAGGAGCACAAAATCCCATTTATCTGATTCCAAGTTGGTTTAGTGGGATGATTTTTTTTTTTTTTCCCCAGGAAAAGACTCAGCTGTTCCCTTCCTTCCCGTGGGCAAACTCCGGACAGACTGCCAGGGTGAGCACAGAGAGCTGCTGACAGGATAAATATGGATTTTGGACAAAAATAGAGAAATAAGCAGAATTAGGGATGGCTCTGCAGGCTGGCTCAGCCATCCAAGTGGAAACAAGCTGGGAACGCTGCATCAAACCTCTCCAGGAGCCAAAAAAAACGAGGAGAACAAATGGGTTTGCAACTGGAAAAGCTTTGGGATGCGGCAGGATTTTACAGGCACGCAGTGTCCGTGTGGGATGGGATCAAACGCAGACAAAAGCTGGGATAAAACTTCCTCTGGAGCTTCCTTGAGCTACGCCCAGGAGAGGAAAATGGGAATGTTATTCCCACAAGGAGTTTTGCTGCCCCAGGGTTGGGGGTTTTAGGTGGG
Organism: Chamaea fasciata; assembly: GCF_029207755.1. Lineage (NCBI taxonomy): Eukaryota > Metazoa > Chordata > Aves > Passeriformes > Sylviidae > Chamaea > Chamaea fasciata. The sequence continues at coordinate 61,400,169 of NW_027094092.1, read as the reverse complement.
AATTGGATGGGATCAGATCCAAGGGACTCCTCTGTCCTTGGATCAGCCCTGCTGGCACCTGGGCTGGAGGCAGCTCCACATTCCCAACGTTCCAGGCCACCCCATTCTCCTTCCCTGAGCTTCCCCAAGGCCTGGGAATTTTTTTTCCCAGCCAATGTGGTCGGGAAGTATCCCTCGCTCCTCCTCTGCACAAATATTTGGATTTATTTTGGTTTACTGAAGGTTTTTTTCCCATTTTTTTCCCTTTTTTTTTTTTCTTTTTTTCCTTTTCCCTCCTTCTTCCCCCGTTTTATTCTTATTTTTTTCTTGTTTTCTTCTTCTCTTACCCTTTCTCCTTTTCCCCCCAGGCAGAGCCAGCCCAGGGCACCTGAAGTCCCTGCAGGCTCCGGGGCGAGGCTGGAAGGAAAATCCTCCCAGATCCAGGCAGCTACTGACTGTGGATCCAGGACTGGACAACAGGACTGAAAGCTGCAGATTGAGGGGAAATGAAGGAAATCCATGGAAAATCCATGCATGGGGCTGGGGAAACCTCCAGGGGTTTGGAGAGCCCGAGTGGAAGGCTCTGATTAAACCTCAGCCTGAGCCTGGGCAAAAAATAACTGGGATAACTCCGGGGAGGGAATGAGGGGAGGGAAGGGGGCAAAATCATGGAGATGCTCCAAGGCCTGGAGCCAGGCTGGAAGAGCTGGGAATGTTCACCTGGAGAGGAGAAGGCTCCAGGGAGAGCTCAGAGCCCCTGGCAGGGCCTGAAGGGGCTCCAGGAGAGCTGGAGAGGGACTGGGGACAAGGGATGGAGGGACAGGACACAGGGAATGGCTTCAAATTGGAAAAGGGGGGATTGGTGGGATATTGGGAAGGAATTCCTGGTTGGGATGGAATTCCCAGAGCAGCTGTGGCTGCCTCTGGATCCCTGGAAGTGTCCAAGGCCAGGCTGGACTTTGAGTAGCCTGAGACAGTGAGACAAGATGAGCTTTAAGGTCCCTTCCAACCCAAAGCATTCCATGATTCCGTGATAAATCCATGAGAGCATTCCCAGTGCCTCGCTCCAACATTCCCTGCTCCCTGTTTCCCATCAGTTCCTGCCTCACTGCTCCCACAGAGCCCCCTGTAGAATTCCTGCCCTTTTCTAGCTCCCCTGGCCCCTGTGACCCCCTGGAGCTGGATCCCGTCCCCTCCAAGGGAACTCCAGCTCATTCCATGGTGATCCGGACACTTCATGGAGAACGGGAATTATCCCAGCAGCTCTTCCAAATCCCAGCCGCAGAGTCTGGCTGTTTCCAGGAGGTTTCCCTGGGAAAACCCTTTGATTTTGCTGCGGGCTGTGAGTCCCTGGTGCAACTCCCGGAATTCTCTCCCAGGGCTGGGAATGAGGCCGGGATTGGCGGGATCAGGAGGAGCAATTTGCAACCCAAAGCCAAGTATCTTCCCGGGAAGTTGAATGAGGAAGCGACTGGAGCAGGTGGGTGAAGGAATTTCCTTTTCCAAGGAGTGCAAACCTCCAGATCCCGCAGGCAGGGATGTCCAGGGGAGGGATTTCTGAGGAATCCGGGGTCGGAGTAAGGGGCAGCACGATGGAAAAGCAGCCTTGAGCCGCAATTCGGTGATTTGGGATGAATCCCCCAAAAACGAGCTGTGAAAAGCCCGGAGGATTTGTTCTCCTGATATCCCTGAGAATTCCAGAGCGGCATCACCACGAACTGGGAGGAAACATTTTCCCATTTGTAAAAAATCCTCGCTGTTGTCACCGGTAAATCTCATTTCTCCGTACAAACCTTCAGATTTACTGCCCGAGCTCCAGCGCTGCCCACTGCTCATCCAGGTTTTTATTCCCTCCGAATTCCCAGCTCCTGGTGCTCGGGAAGCAGCTGGGAATTCTCACTCAGGGCTTGAACCTGAGCTTTAAACTCACAAATCCAGGTGTGAGAGCGCAGTGGGGTTGGAACAAATAATTTAAATTATGTGGTGGCAAAGCAGCCCCTTTCTCCCCTTTTTTCTCCTTTTCCTTCCTTTAGTCTCCTTTTACTCCTTTTCCTTCCTTTTTTTCTCTTCTTTGATCATTTTTCCTCCTTTTTTCTACTCTTTCCTTCCTTTATTTTCCCTTTTACTCCTTTCCCCCCCTTTTTTCACCTTTCTTCCCCTTTTTTCTCCATTTGCCTTCCTTTTTTTTCCCTCCTTTTTCACCTTTTTACTCATTTTCCTCCATTTTCCTCCTTTTCCCTCCCTTTACTTCTCTTTTTTATTCATTTTCCTTCCTTTTTTCCTCCTCTATGCTTTTTTCCTCCTTTTTTCTCCTCTCCTTCCTTTATTCTCCCTTTTATTCCATTTCTTTCCTTTTCTTTCCTCTTTGCTCCTTTTTCCCTCCTTTTTCCTCCATTTTTCTTCCTTTTACTTTCTCAATTTTCCTTCCTATTTCTTCCATTTTCTTCCTTCTTTCCTCCTTTTTCCTCTTTTTCCCCTTTTCTCTTCCCTTTTCCCGCTGCTCCTCGGGATAAAACCATTTTTTTCCTCCTTGGATCGGGCGTTATTTTATAAAACCTTTGTGTAAATGCGCTTTTCCACCTTCACAGGGCGAGGTTTTCTCTCCCCTCCCTAAATTTAAAAAAAAAAAAAAGAAAAAGAAAAGAAACAATTGTCTGCGATGACAAACGAGGAGAAACTAATTGAAAATTTCTCCCTTCCCATTCTGTTCATCAGGATCAGAATTCCAGCCCGGGAAAGGTGCAGGTGGGATCAAGGCACCGAAGGTTAATTAAAACCCCAAGCAGCAGAACCCTCTGGATAATTCCCCAGCTGCTTTTTTTTGCCTAGAAAAACTCCGGTTTTACCCAGCCAAAAAAATGACATTTTAGCGTTTATTTCACACAGGATTTGCAGCATCGCTGCCTCCATTCCCATCCACTTTTCCCTGGGTTTTCTATGAATTCCTCCTGCTGCCTTTTGGGGTTTTCCCCCGTTTTTTGGTGGAGTTTTCAGAGCTGGAGCACCGCAGGGCCCTTGTGGCCTCCGAGTGAGACTCCTCAGATTTTGGATTTTGGGGATTTTGGGAGCTCCTCTTCCCAAAGCCCTTCCCAGCTGTCAGCTCCACATTTCCCTGCTCCAAGAGAGAAAAAGTCTCTTTCCCCCCACCTCTGGACACACCAAATCCCAGCCAATCTGGTCGGGAATTGTCCCTCGCTCCTCCTCTGCACAAATATTTGGGTTTATTTGGGTTTACTGAGGTTTTTTTTCCTTTTTTCCCCCCCTTTTCTTCCTTTTCCATCTTTCTTCCCCTGTTTTATTCTTTTTTTTTTCTTGTTTTCTTCTTCTCCTATTCTTCTTCCTTTTCCCTTTTTTCTCCTTTTCTTCTCCTTCTCTCTCATTTTTTCCTTTTTTTCCCCTCTATGCCTATTCTTCCTTTTTCTCCTTTTCCTCATTTTTTCTCCCTTTCTTCCTTTTTTCACCCTTTTTGCTCTCTTTTTTTTCCCTTTTCCTGCTTTTTTTCTCATTTTTTCTCCTTTTTCTCCTATTTTGTCCATTTCTCTCCTTTCTTCCTCTCCTTTTTTCCTCTCCTTTTTCCTCTCCTTTTTCTCATTTTTCCTCCTTTTCTCTCCTTTTTCCTCTTTTTCTCCATTTTCCTCCTTTTTTCCCATCCTTTTCTTTCTTTTCCTTCTTTTTCTCATTTTTCCTCCTTTATTCTCCCTTTTTCTCCTCTTTCACCTTTTCATTCTCCTTTTGTTCTGCTTCTTTCTCCTTTTTTTCTCCTTAATTTTCCATTTTGCTCCTTTCCCATCTTTTTTTTCTCCCCTTTGCTCCTTTTTCCTCCTCTGCTTTTAATTTCCCCACCTTTTCCTCCTTTTTTCTTGTTTTTTCCCCTTTCATCCTCCCGTTGAAAGCAGCTCTGTCATCGTTTAAATTAACCAAAGTTGTCTTCATTAAGAGCTCAGCCGCATCCACAGATATCAAAACCTCCTCCCTGCTCCGTTATTGTCAGGATCATTTGTTTCATTCCCAAGGAAATGTCCATAATGGGCGACATTCCCATAAATTTTAGCGGATCCCAGTTGCAGCTGGGCACAAATGAACACATTTCTGCCCACAAAGCCTCGATTCGTCCTGAAGTTTAATTATAACAATTTATTGGGAACTTTCAGGGGGTTTTTCCTCAAGAAAACATCCCAAGAAAAGAAGGAATGATCCTAAAATCCACACCCGGCTCCCGGAGGTAACAAAGGTTATTGATCAGCCAGTAGGGGATCTTATCTTTGGAATTATTGTGCAAATCCCTCCTCCTTACGGAGCTTTAATTCACATTCCGCATTTCTTTTCCTTTCAGCCGTGCTTTGCTAATTCCAGATGCTGGGAATCCTCTCCCCTGACAATCATTTACCTCTGATTTATCCCTTTTTTGGATGCACCGTTGACAAGAAAAAAAAAACGGATGGCTTGGGATGGGAAGGGTTGAGGGCTCTGCGATGCTTCCCTCCAATTCCAAAGCCTTTCCGTGATGATTCCTTGATGGTTCCTTGATCCCACTTCTTGTATTTTGTTTTCAAGAACCCCTTTATTAGGGTTTTGGGGGTTTTTTTTCTTACAGAGTCTTGTACTAGGGTTTAAAAGATGAATGGGACTTGCGGTTTCAATCTTAAAAGTTGTTTATTCATTTTCTTATCTTAAGGTCCGCGCGCCCACCTGACACCTTAAACAACTTAAAACATCTCTGCCAAAAAAAACCTCCCCAGGCTTAGTGCTCAAGGTCTTTTGAAAGTTTAAAGAAAGTGCTAAAAAATGTTTGCAGTTTAGTGCCAATAGTCACCGCCGATTCTGGACACGCAATTTTTACATCACCTCCATTCCACCAATGTCTCTGTGCCACCGTCACAGCAGAAGATGGAGTCGAAGGAGAAGGACGAAAGGCACCGTCCAAAATTCTCCATCTTGCCTCTATCTACTTCCATTTTAAAAACCCAAAACTACAAATTTTCACCCTGTGACAAACTAAGCTGCTCTCTGTTTTAAACCTTCGTTGTTTTCAATTCATTTGTAAGTGTTGTCAGTTTTTCCCACGGACTGAGGTCAAAGGCAATGCTTTCCTGGGGTCCCAGCCAGGGCAATTCCAGGGGTTTTCCTCGTGCCCTGGACTCCAACACCACTTAACTGCGGCTCTTCCAAAATCCCAAGTAATTCCTTTCTATCCCTGTGTGCAGGCCCAGGCTCTGCTCCAGGCCCAGCAGTGGCACCAGAGGAAGGAGCAGGAGCTGATCCCAGGAATTTCCCCTGGCACGGGAGGCAGAACTTGTGCCCAGCTCTGAGCAGAGCCCAGAGAGGGGCTGGAGTCTCCTCCCTGGGGATGTTCCACACAGGATTTAGGAGATTCAGCACCTTGGACAATTCCAGCCTCTCTTCCTGCCTCAAATAATCCCCTGAACGAGGGCGTTGCGCTGCCACAGCAGGAACACCGAGAGTTTTTCCAGGCTTCTAAAGCTCCAAGATCATTTTCCAAAGGGGGGAGGAAAAAAAAAAAAAAAAAGTGGGATAGAAGTAGAAATCGCGGCTAAGGGCACAGTAGTTTAAACACCATTAAAAGAAAAATAAAATACATTGGATTTGATGATCTTGGAGACCTTTTCCAGCCTTAATGATCCCATAATCTCTGTACACCTGCACCTCCCCATCCCTGATTTCCCAGCTGTGTCATTAAAGCCCGCAGTGCCAAAAATGCGGAGCCACTCCCATTTTTCGTCGTGCGTGGTGGAGTCCAGAACAGGGGTCACAGAGGGTGAGTTTTTAAGTATATTTTTTATTTTTGAGTATTGATTTTGATCATTGAATATATTTATATTATATTTATATTTTGTTTTATATATATTTATATTTATTTTATTATATATAGTTATATTTATTTTATTTTATATTTATATTATGGTTATAATTATATAAAAACATTAAATTTATATATTTGTACAAATATGCATTTGGAGTTACTACTGGTAACTTAAATGAAGTTGAATTTTTCCTCACTCACGGACCCAGGCAAGTGTCCCTGGATCCCTGGAAGTATCCAAGGCTGGGCTGGATGGGGCTTGGAGAAAATTGGGATGATGGAAGTTGTCCCTGAGCATGACAAGGATGGAACTGAGATGATCTTTTAGGTCCTTTCAACCCAAACCATGACTCTCTGAAGTGCTTTTTAATCATGACTGAATATCCAAGCCCAGAACGGGAATTGTGGATATAATTCCCACAGGAAGGCCAGTGACAGCCCGGTGACGGTGACTCACTGTGACACAGCTGGAAAGGGCAGCGCCTGCGACTCCCAAATTTGGCGTTTTTTACGGCAGAAATGATTCAGATTTTTTGACGTCGCTGCCAGAGACAGGGCTGGGAATGTGCTGCAGGAGAAGATGTGAGCGTGAGTCACCCTTTTCCCATTCTTCCAGAGGGATTTGATCCGTGCTCTCTCCGTAATTGTGCCACGTTTCCATGAGGGTTCCTTGGGAAGACACGGAAATTGTCTTCTCCGTAGACTCAACGCGCTGCCCGTGACTGGGAATGGCACCAGCAGGAAACCTGATGGAAACCTGAAGAAATTTTGTCCTTCCCTTATTTCTTCACATTTCCAAAGAACATTTGGAAGATGGAAAACAGGCTGATAATTCAGCTTTAAAATAAAATAATTTTTTTAAAAATGATTTCCCTTCCAGCATGGAATTATGGAATCATTAAGGTTGGAAAAGGTCTTCAAGGTCAAAACCAAAAATGTCTCCGAGATGTCCAAGATCAAATCCAATCTTTTATCAAACCTCCCCATCCCATTAAAAAGGATCTTGAAGTGCCACATCCATTCATTTTTTTAAGTTCCAGGCACCTTCTCCCAAAATTTTGTATTTTCATCAGTTCCCGGTCTATTTAATGGCCTTGTAGGACTCAAAACCAGAAATAAAAATAAAAATCAATAATCAAAATAAGAATTCAAATTAAATTAAAAATAAAAATTAAAGCAAAAATCAAAATAAACATTAATATTATAAATAATAATAAATATTAAAATAACTGTAACTATAACTATAACTATATCTATAACTACAACTATAGCTAGAAATAGAAATAGAAATAGAAATAGGAATAGAAATATAAATAGAAATATAAATAGAAATATAAATAGAAATATAAATAGAAATATAAATAGAAATATAATTTTATTAATAAATATAAAAAATATCAAAATCAAAATAAATTCAATAATCAAAATCAATATTCAAAAATCAAAACACACTTTAAAAACTCAGTATCTGTCATCCTTGCTCTGGGCAGCATCACACAACAAAAAATGGGAATGGCTAAAGCTCTTTTGGGACTGCTGCAGAAATTCCTAAAAAACTTTGAATTTTTGGCACTGCGGGGTTTAATGACACAGCTGGGAAATTGGGGGTGGGGAGATATACAGAGATTATGGAATTATTGAGGTGGGAAAAGCTCTCCAAGATCCTGGAGTCCGACCATTCCCAGCACTGCCAAGGCCACCACCGACCCGTGTCCCTGAGTGCCACATCCCCGTGGATTTTAAATCCCTCCAGGGATGGGGACTCCACCAGTGCTGGATCTGGACAAACATTTCCAAGAAGAAAAATTCCCAGTTTCCAACCTAAACCTGAGACACCTCATCTTCCCAAAAAAAAACCTCTTCAAACATAGGGCCCAACCCCTTTCAAAAAGGTGCTGGCAGAATAAAACACCAGTAGAAACTCCAGGAAAATTAATAAACTACTCCTTAAAAACCTTCTCCCTATCCTAAACTTCCACAACACCATGCCAACACTTCCATTAGCAGAGATCAAACAAGTTTTGGTTCGGGAAAGGTTTTCTTTTCCTTTTTTTTTTTTCCTTTCCCTTCTGTTCTGCTCACTATTCATAGCCCACTCCTCACCTTCAAAGCACATTAATTCCCCCGATATTCCTCGGATGCGACAATTACTCGGATTTTATGGATTTTATGGGTTTTATGGATGAGGAGAACGAGGCAGGGAGGTTAAGTGACTCGCCCATGGCCAAGTTCTGTGGATCCATTAAAAAAAAGAGGGAGATGTTTTACATTTATTAATTTTAAGACCCTCTCGGCCCTGCAGAGTTGGACTGGGGGTAATTAAAGTTTTAATTGTGATGTGCGAGGTGAGGAACGCGAGGAGTTCCTTAAAGTCACCATAAAACAGCCCTAAAGTGACTCCCTGGGGCTCTACAGGCATGGGAGGGGTGGGAAGATTTCCACATTCCCTCAGTTTGGATCATGGATAGGACCAGCCTGAGGTCTGGGGGCTCAGGACCAGCCCTGGACAGGGTTTCCCTGAAGATTTGGGATGATGGAGGAGGCAATTCCTGCACTTCTCAAACTCAGATGAATGGTCTCCAACTCTTAATTCTGTTAATTCCATTAATTTGCACTTTATAATTCAGGAAGCTGTCATTCGCATCATGGAAATTCAAAGGAATTGCCCCCGGTTTATAATTCAGTTAATTCTCGCCTTATAATTCCAGAGAATGTCCTTGGATCATGGATAGGACCTGCCTGGGGTCCGGGGGCTCAGGACCAACCCTGGACAGACTTTCACAGAGGCTTTGGGATAATGGAGCAGGCAACTCCTGAACTTCTCCGATTCTAAGGAATTCTCCCCGACTCTTAATTCCATCAATTTTCACTTTATAATTCAGGAAGGTGTCCCTTCCCGAGAATCCCAGAATCCCCAGAATGGCTTGGGATGGAAGGGACCTCAAAACCCATCCCATTCCAACCCCCTGGGCACCTTCCAGTATCCCAGGTTGCTCCAAGCCCAATCCAGCTTGGCCTCACTCTGTGAAAAATCAGAATTCCCTGCAAAATCCAGCGAGTGAGAGGGGCTGTGAGCCCCTCTACCAAAAAAAACCCCTGAAACTCTTCTTGACTTCCTAAGCAAGAATTAGTTCTTTAACTCCAGGAATTCCCAGAAGGGCAACTGAACACGGATAACATCTGGAAATCAAACTGATCATGAACCTAAAACCAAGTTGGTTTTACGGCTCATTTTCTCCTCTGCATGAGAAATAACACAGGCAAACACTTTGGTCCTTAAAACAACCCATAAAGCTCCCAAAGTGCCCCTCAGATCCTCCAGATCTTTGGGAATTGCCTCAGTGGGTGCCAGGCAGGAAACTCGGAGCATTGCAAATGCATCCATGGAGGGTTTGTGGTCTTTTACCTTCCTGGGAAATTAATTTGGGATCATCTTGAAAGTTCCTGAGCAGGGGAACCTCGTGCTCTGCATTTATTCCCGGAGCACCAAAAGAACCAAATCCGTGGCAACCCTTCATTCCCTGCAGGAAGGATGAAAAATTCCTGCTAAGAAATTCTTTAGACACCAATCTTTGGCCAGGAAACGCCCAAATTCCTGGGGCCTGGGACTATTATTTTGAGGCTGCTCCTCTTTCTCTCTTGTTCCCTGGACTCTGCTTTGGGTCGCTGAGGGAAACAAGATTTTGGGAAAGAGTGGGAATTTTCTAAAGGGGTGTGGCTGAACTCCTGCTTGCATTTTCTGTGTTGAAAAGTCAGTTTTATATTGCAAATTCAGTGTGAAAACGTGAAAAAGTGAGACAAAAACATCCCTGGAAAAATCCTTGCTTGGAAAGGAAGAGCGGGAAGTGGCATCTGGGCAGGAAAAATAAGAGGGAAGGAAAAAAAAATAGGGAAACTTTAGCAAAGCAAACAGAAATCCTGGGGATAACAGCTCTGGAAAAGCACAGAACCCACCCCACCTCCTCCTGGGGACTGCCTGCAGATCTTCCTGCATGGATAACACAAAAATTCTTGGAGAAACTGGGAGCCTGGTGCCTTTTTTTTTTGTTCAAAACCAGGAGCTTGAGGTACTCTGCCTCTTTTTGAAGGCCAGAAATGAATTGCAACCTCGTGGACAGAGAATTAGAAGCTCCTTGAACTCAGAACTCGGGAGAGATTCATCCAGGAAAATCCTGGCTGGCCACCGGTGCTGAACAAGAATTTCTTTATATTTTAAGTGTAGTGGTGATTTAAACATTCAACCCTGATATGATCTGCAGATAAGCCAGGGGAAAGAGAATAATTCCTCATGGAGGGAAGAAACTTGCACCTGCCTGGGAGATCACAGAAGAGTGGGATTTTCCCGCGCATGGGAAATCCAGACTTTTCTAGTTCAAAGGTTTTTTGTATCCTCCACCTGATTTCTGGATGCGAACTCTGGAATTAATGAATTGTTCAGGGCCTGACCCTCAGCCTCTGCTCCAACCACCCCAATGCCTGCACTCCTTTTTATTTCGAGATTATTGAATCAGGATCCTGCTGCCCACTAATTGTCCTTCCTAACGAGCTTCCATGGAATTTAATTTCTTTAATCCCCCTTCCTGACGTGGCCGAGTTGGCCCATCCTGCTCTTGGCTTTGTGGCAGCGTTTCTTGGAATTCCTCCTCTGCCTGGGTCGCTTCCCTGCAGGAAATAAGAGTTCAGTAATGGACAAATGCCCATCCAGCACGGATGGGAATGTCTGGAACCGGTCTGGAAGGGATGAAGGGGAGCAGGAGCAGCCTGGAGGAAAGGAGCAAAGCCCTCCTGCCCCACAGCTGAGCCTTATCCCACCCATTCCCACACCCAACCCGACGGATTTCATTTGCAGGAGATGCAATGAAGGCTTTAATTAGCACCAGTGCATTAATTAAGAAGGTTTTTCCATCCACCTGACAAGGCTGAGCATGCCCCTGACCCCCTGCACCCCCTCATCCCACCAACACCATTTCCATCCTTGGACAAATCCAGGGAATCCAAGCACTGGATTTGGGGTTATTCCTCTGGAGGCCGTTGGGATCTGCCAGGGATTCCAGGGAGAGCGGGAATCAGTCCCCCTGCCAGAACACACCACTTTCAAAGGCTCCATTTCCTGGAGTTTTCAATTCCTAATCCATTCTCCACAGGTTTCCTGTCGAATCGTCCCGATTGTCGTGCAGTTTATTGAACATGTCCTGCACATCTGGTTTAATCAGCCAAAGGAAAATGGCCTGGTTTGATCCTCAGGAGCAATCCCGGGATATCAGCTCGGGAATCACAGCGTTTTCCACCTCAGCAGCTCCTGGGAAGCCTTGGTTAATCACCACTGCTGTGGAAAGGGTTCCCAAGTGCTGGAGGATCAGCCCAAGCAATCACGGCTCTGCAGAACTCCAAAGCCAGGATTTGGGGTGGGAAACTAAGCCCAGGTGATGCTTTGGGAAGGCTGAGCTGGAACAGAGACTGGACAGAGCTGGAGAATAAAGGAGAGATTTATTAAAAGGCCTTTAAGGACACACCTTGGGCAGGACAAGAGCCTGGACAGGGCTACACCCAAGGGGGACCCAAAATGGTCACAAAATGGACACAAAATGGTCACAAAATGGACAAACGGTCAGGAGGTCTCACACTTTTCCAAGTTCTGGTCCATTTGCACATTGGGGTTGAATTGTCCAATCCCAGCTGCAGGTGATGCAGTCCCATCCTTCTTGTTCTCTCCCTCCAGCCCACCCTTGTTTGTGCCTTTGGGCCTGAACACTTGTCCCAGCTGTCCTTGGTGTGCAGCAGGAGAAGGATTTGTTTTGTGTCCCTGCTGTGTGCAGAGCTGAGTGACACTGACTGTGGGCTCAGAGCTGCGCCCCTGGGCACCACAGGACATGAAATACATGGAAGGTAAAAATTAAGGCATCGTTTTCCCCGTTTAGAAGCTTGACAAGTCTTTTTCCTTGTTGAGTCTCCATTCTAAATATCTGCTAATAGCAGGCATTAGAGAACAGATAAGTACCTAACAAATAGTAAAAAACAACAATAAAAGGATCACAGGCCACAGAGCCGGCACCACAATCATCAGCAGAGCCTGCACAGAAGAGCTCCGAAATCTCCCACCCCAGACTGACCCCAGCTCCTCCCCTGGGCCATGAGATGTGGGACAATCCATCCAAAATCCCACCCCACACCTTCCACCACCCCAGGGTGCTGCAGCACAATCCCTCCACATCCAGATGGACAAACTCAACCACACAAACAAGACACAATTAAGATAATTATCACTTTAGAGACTTTGCAGGGCCCAGTCCCTGCACAAAGCCTCGGGATGAGGAGTTACGCACTGGGAACAGCCAAACCCTGCCCTAAATTCCTATAAAATCCCTTTAAATTCTAATTTTCTCACAGCCACCTTGCAAAGCAGACCCAGCACCCCAAGAGCACATCGACGTTTCAGCAGGGAAGATAAAACTAAACCCTTTAATCTGCTCCCTCCTCCTCTCTCTGCTGCCCATCCCACCCCTCCCCAGGCTGGAATTCCACCGGAGCAGTTTTCCGTGGCAGTCTGTCACTTCCCTCTAATCTTCCAGCGTTGAGAATCATCTTAAATCCATCCCTGTCTTTCTGCATTTGCATAACTGCCTGGAAAGGAGGCTCGAAAAAGGCAGAGCCTGATTTAGTGTGAATGAACATGTCAGAAAACATCGGCGGCCCCGCAGCCCTCGTGTAAATCTTTCATGATTTAAGAGTTGCCAAGTTACCAACACCAGCAGTATCGGGAAGTCCTGGGCTCCACACAAAAGGGTTCTCAGTCAGAATTCCCTGCTCAGGAGATGAATTTCCTCGTGAAAGCAAAGATTTCTACACTGAAGGGATTTTTTTTTTCCCCTGTGCCAAAATAAATTTGGGGAAGGTTAGAAACCTACTGAGAGTTTTGGTGAGAATAAGGATATTGAGAGCATTTTGCTGTTTGGAGGGGAATGAAGGTTTTTTAAAAACAAAAACAAGTCTCCTCTTTTGGTGTGTTTAAATACCTTTAAAATGTGCCAAATTTAGACAGATTTAAAATGTGTCAGCATTTTCCTGGGCACCCCCATATCCCTGTGGGGCTCCTGGGATGCTCTAACCCACACGGGCTGCGCAGATTAAGGATGGGGTCAGCACCACCAGGACCCAAAACCTGGCCCAGGGTGCCCAGAAAATCCCAATCCTTGGAAGCGTCCAAGGCCAGGCTGAACAGGGCTTGGAGCACCCCGGGACAGTGGAAGGTTTCCCAGCCCATGGCAGGGGTGGCACTGGATGGGATTTAATATCGATTTAATATCCCTTAGGGTTTGATGATTTCCCAGCTTCAAGACTCTGAGAATATTCTGCAAAGGCAGCAGGAATTGTGGATTTATTTTCCAGAAATTCCCTGGGTTCTGCCTATGGATTCAAACACTCCCCCCCCCCCCCCCTGCAGCTCCAGGCTGGTGCCCATAAACTGCCAGAAATAGAGAAAAACAAAATTTTTTGTCTCTAACAGAGCCAACCTTGAAGCACCAGGCACCCATCAACTCTGGAAATCAGAAAGGGCCACGGTGTGATGGGAGGTTCTGCTTCACACCACCCCAAAAGCAAACCCATCCCGGGTAATTCCGCCTTTCTCACTTGAATTTAGGAATTTTAAGGAATTTTCATTTCTCTCTCTGCCATTAGAACCCCAGAACGGTTTGGGTTGGAAGGGACCTAAAATCCCATCTCGTTCCACACATTTTCCATGGGCTGGGTCACCTCCCCCTATCCCAGGGTGTTCCAAGCCCTGTCCAACCTGGCCTTGAAGATTCCACAGGTTTCATGGGACTCCTTGAAAACGAGTCATAGTTTTAGTGTTTGTGTTTCTCCCACAGGTATCCAGGCAGGATTTGGGGTCACCAGAAGGTTCAGTTTCACTTTTATCCCACTCTATTCCAGGCCTGCACTGAGGGGAGTCTCCAAATGCTGCTTTTCCAAGATTCTCGTAAGGAAACTCCTGCTGGGAATGATCCAAGCCTGGCTTGGATCAGGAGGGTGGCCCAGAGCACCTTTGAACACTTCCAACCTCCAGGTTTAATCCCTCCCCTGGGAATACCCATGAGTTTGTTTCCTACGTGGATGCAGCGAGCTTTAAATATAACCTGTCGCACATTTTTCATGTTGTCAACCTAATAAAGTCCGGGGAAACTCTTCTGAGATTTCTGTTATTGGAAGTTTATTGACTTTCTGCCAGAAGTGCCAGGGAAAACACGGAGCAGGGAGGGAGGGGAGGGGAGTGTCACAGCAGAGCTGCTAAACGTGAAACCCAAAGTGATTTCATGGAAAATGAGTGGTTGGGTTGTTGGGAATATTTGCGAAGGAGAATCTTCCTCATGGATCCTTCTCCTGCTTCCCAGGAGAGCACTGAGGATGGGTTGGGCTGTGATTCCATCCACAAGTGACCATTCCTCATGGACAGGGTGCTCCAGGAGATGTTCCAGAGCTCCAGGAGCATTTGGAGACTTCTCCCAGGGTGGGATTGTTGGGATGTCTGTGCAGGGCCAGGAATTGCACTGGATGATCCTTGGGGCTCCCTTCCCATGAAAATATTCCAAGATTCTCTCTGGTGATACCTACTCCCTGAATAAGACCTGGACACCCTCACCCTGGAGAGCAGGATTCCTTATAACTCAATATTCTCCTGGTTTTTTGGAAATATTCCCTTTTAAAAGCCATGCATTCCAATGCAACAATCCAAGCAAATATTCCAGCACACACAGGCAGGTCTGGATTTCCCGCCACATCCCCATCCAGGGCTGCATCCAAGACATTTCCCTGAGCATCCCAGCAAGGGAAGGGTGTGTTCACTGCCCTCTGAACGTCCTCCTGTCCAGTAAAACTGGTATTTAATAAACTGGGCTCTGACAGGACCTTGCCAAGCCAGCCCCAGGTTCCACCTCTGCCCTCAGCATCCATGGGGTTTTATGGGAATGGTCCTGTTGGTGCTCCCTGTGCCCATTCCCATCACACAGACAGATCCATGGAATCCCAGATGGGTTTGGGTTGGGAGAGACCTTCCAGATCATCTCATCCCCCTCCTGCCATGGGCAGGGACACCTTCCACTATCCCAGGGTGCTCCCAGCCCCGTCCTGTGGGAGTTGGCCAAGTTGAAGCAACCCTAAACCTAAAGCCGTGGGAAACTCCGTTCTGGCAAGTAGTGAAGGCTCATGGGAGTTTGCATGTTAATGAAGTTGTTCCATATAAGGTTATGTTTTTGTGATTGGTCAGCTATGTTGTACAAATATGGTGATGTGTAGGAACAGGGTAAAAAGCCGGCCTGTCATTTCTTCTGAGTGCAGCTAATGAGTAATCTGTGAGTTCCCACGTGAACCTTTTTTGGGAACGAGAATTTCCTTGAGCACAACAATCCATTCCGAGGGTGAGAAAGAAATTCACCTCTAATAACTAAGGATTTGTCCCTTGAGAATCAGCGAAGAAAACGTGTGAACAATCCGAGAACAGATCGATCTGATGGACAAGCAAAATGTCTTTTGCTAACCAATGGAATAATTAACAAGAGAGCTATTAACCAATTAGAAGCTGCCCCCGAGGTTTGTAAAAACTGTACAAAAGACAGCGTGGGGCCAGAATGAAGAAGTCGTCTGAATTTTTATGGTGTCACTCTGTGTGTCTTGACCGTCCCAATGACAGTCGTGTTCCCAGCTGGAGTTTCTCATTTGACCCTTTTGGGCCTGAGGGATTTTAGCCCGCTGGCAGCTGCCAACTTTTTCCCCAAGGGAAAATTTCTCAAGAAAGCTTTTTCTCAAAACAATCTTGGCAAACAACTATCATTTCTCAAAACCATTTTTCTCCAGGTGGTGTTTGGCTGTTTCTCTGGTTTAACCCATGGGATCAGAGAGGTGTCGTTCCTGTTCACCAACCGTGTTCAGTCTGTACGGGAACACCTTATAAAAGGCAGTAAGAATTAGACAATAAAGCTTTTTTTTCTGTGCTCTTTGCCTTCTGAAATATTTGGAGTCTCTCATCTTTCTTTCGTGTCCTACAGCCACAGACCCTTACCCTCAGACCTGCCCTATCGATTGCCATGTTTTCCTCAGTTCCGGGTCTTCTGTTGGTTACCCCCGTGGAATTCTCCTGGATACCGTGCATGGCTTTGGGGCATCAACCCTAATTCCTTTTATTCATTATAAAAGTGTTCTTTTTCCTGCTCCTAATTATTTTCTCTCCACCCTTTCTCCTGAAGTCAGGGCACCTAAAGGTTTGTCACAGCCACCCTCACTGTGACACCGTCCTTGGACACTTCCAGGGATGGGATTCCACAACCTCCCAGGACAACCTCCTCCAAAGTCTCTCCACTCCCAGAACAAGGAATTTCAAGACTGAGAATCCAGGTTGATCCCACCAGACCAGTAGGTGCCAAAATCCTTCCCCATGGCCAACTTCTTGGGATGGGTTGGAAAACATTAGGATTTCAACGCTGGGCTCCACAACCTAAACTCAGTGTTTCCCTTGGGTATTCCAACAACCAATCAGAGCCTCACTTCCAATGGAATTCCACAGATAAATAAATAAGGATTTGCTACAAGATTTTAACCCAGAACTCTGATTAATTTTTTTTTTTAGGAGCAATAATTGCAGGTGGTGGCCCCAAAGCAGCTGAGCATTCCCTGGAGTTGCATCCATAGGAGTTTTTCCCTCTCTGACAGGGATCAGCGGCAAAGCTGAGCAGCTGCTGGTCCTTCAAAACTCCACAGATATTTCCCAGCTCTCCTCCATCCAAACTGATTTTCTCCAAGGTCTGTTTGACATCCAGAGATCTTCCTTCAGCCATTCCCACTTTCTCCACGGATGCTTTGTGGTCACCCCTGTACCCTTCACATTCCCAGATTTTCAAGGACCACTCTCATTTCCAGCTCAAAATCTGTTTATAATTTCAATTTATCTCTTCTGAGCAAAAATTCTGAAGGGGGCAAAATGGAATTTCCTGATGCCAAGAGGAAACCCTAAAAAGATTTTAAACCTCTTACCTGATCCTATCAGATTCCCAAGAAAAGAACTGCTTGGGTTTAGGATTTTTGGTTTAAACTTGAGTTTAAGACAACACAATTCTATTGTATTTTACTATAATAGCAAAAGTTACAATGACAATTTTAAATAATATTTTATTATATATAAAAATATATCATATAATATTTATTATCTATTTTCTATATTATCTGTTATACATAATCTATATATTATTTATTATTATATATCATTTATATATTATATTTTAATCAAAATATAATTGTCAATAATATATATTATCAAACTAATACATAATATAAATAATAACTATATTAAATATATATAATATAAATAAATACTATTTAAAATAACAAAACCCCCCAACATTTACTAATTAAATACTAATTTATTTTATTAGTTACAGAGTTATAAACACAGAACGTGGCAAAATATGAGTTCGTTTCCCTGATGTAGAACTGTGAGGAATAAATGAAAACCAATAAAAAAATTCCACAGCAATTTTCCCCAGCCAAAAGGCACCTGTAATTCCGGGATACACCTGTTCCTTGTTATTTGACATCCCTGCAGCTGCATACTGAGATTGTCACATTATATTAAAACCAACAAAAGCTGCAATCTGTTTTGCAGGTCAGACATCAATAAAACGAGCCCGACAATCAGCGCTCCGTGCACCCGGGAGAAAATGGCTAATTTAATACTTCCCCAGCTTTTCCGTTACACAAATCCAGGGAAAACAAACACAAACAGCAACACTGAGATCCTGAGAGCCTTTCCCGGAGCACAGGATGAGAGTGAACCACGGGAAAAGTGGCTCCCAGTGGGAACCAGTAAGGAAAAAAAAACACTTTGGATAAAGGATGGAGGGACAGGACACAGGGAATGGCTTCCCATTCCCAGAGGGCAGAGATGGATGGGATATTGGGAATTTTTGGCTGGGAGGGTGGAGAAGGGCTGGGATGAAATTCCCAGAGAAGCTGTGGCTGCCCCTGGATCCTTGGAAGTGTCCGAGGCCAGGCTGGACAGAGGCAAAATCCAACCCTTTCCTGGGACAGTGGAAGGTGTCCCTGCCCATGGAAAAATTGTGGAATGGGATGAACTTTGAGCTCCTTTCCAACCCCAAAGGCTTCTCCATTAAAAGTCCTCAGATCCTGGGATTGGGTTTGGCCTTTAAAAGGATTTTCCTCTCCTCCTGCACTGCAATTTTTAAAAAGCTCGTGGGGTAAAACATTTTGATCAATTATGATGATAACGACACAGGAGTGGAATTAGGAGCATAATTATAATTAGCGTTTTTATGCCCGGTTAATTAATCATAAAATACTACATTATAGGATTTTTCTCTTTAATGAAATTCATTATGGAGGCGCCTGCAGCCCTAAATTTTATGTTAAACAAATCAAACCTGGGGCTGGGGCTATTGGCACAAACCTGGCATTGGATCAGCAGCTGAAACAGAGCTTGGTGAGCCATTATCCAAAGGGATGGTGGGGGAAAAGCCCTTTCCTACAAGTGATTTCCTCCAAGAGTTGGATTCTGCCTCCTCTGGAATTCACTGGCCATTTAAAGGGCTGAGTAACCCCAAAAAGTTTGGAGAGCAGTCTGTGCTTGGAGGAGAAAACCCATTTTTTTGAATTTTTTGACACAGAGATTCCTGGAGGGAAACCATCCCACATCTTGCTTTGGATAATTCCTTACCCATGGTCAAGGTACCAGCTCTACCACCATTAGAGGCTGTAATTCCAAGAGAATTTCAGCGTGGGATCATGGTTTTCCACCTTGCCAAAACCCTTTTACAACTAAATACTGAGTTTTGTCACCTAAATATTGAATTTTATCCCAAATCAAAAGCACGTCCTGAAGAACATGAAAATGTGGCAAAGCCAACGCTTGGAGCAGCATGGTTTGGAAGGGACAAGGGTTAATTTTTAGGATAGATCCCAACCAGCAGCACTGCCATGGTTCTGTATTCTCTTGGAAAAGCTGCAGCAAACCCCATGGATTTGTCCCCCCTGAGATCCCATGGGAGAATTCCTGCAGCCCCTTTTTCCCACCTTACTCTGGCACTGAGACATTAAAGGCTAATTACTGATCCTGCTCTTGGTTAGTCCAGAGATCCCATGAAAATGGGTTCATTTTCTCGGGATTTGCTTCTTCCTCCTCACATCTGTGTGTGTTTTCCTCTGCTCACTCTGAGCCTGCAGGGGTTAGAGGCCAGAGGAGCAGTTTTGGAAGCTGCCCCCCATGGTTTGCCCTGTAAATTGATATAATTCAATTTACACACTCAGGGCAGCTTCCCAAAGAAAAGGTAGAAGGGGATTTTTGGATTAAATAAGGAGGTGCAAAAGATGTCAAACAATGCCAGCCCCAGATTG
This sequence comes from Chamaea fasciata, assembly GCF_029207755.1. NCBI lineage: Eukaryota > Metazoa > Chordata > Aves > Passeriformes > Sylviidae > Chamaea > Chamaea fasciata. Next base: position 61,380,974 of record NW_027094092.1, on the reverse strand, counting down.
GCTAAATTGTCTGCACAGCGAGCGCTGTGGGACTCTCGGGCTGGGCAGTGCTGTGGCTCTCAAAACTCTTCCCTCTGCACTTGCTAATGAATTATTTTGAACAGAGGGTCTCCAAAATGAGCAGCTTTTGGATTTGGTAGGAATGATGCCTTAATTTTTATCTCCCATGTATTTGAGGTTCTGTGGTGCCCAGGGGCGCAGCTCTGAGCTCACAGTCAGTGTCACTCAGCTCTGCACACAGCAGGGACACAAAACAAATCCTTCTCCTGCTGCACACCAAGGACAGCTGGGACAAGTGTTAAGGCCCAAAGGCACAAACAAGGGTGGGCTGGAGGGAGAGAACAAGAAGGATGGGACTGCATCACCTGCAGCTGGGATTGGACAATTCAACCCCAACGTGCAAATGGACCAGAACTTGGAAAAGTGTGAGACCTGGTGACCGTTTGTCCATTTTGTGTCCATTTTGTGACCATTTTGTGTCCATTTTGTGACCATTTTGGGTCCATTTTGTGTCCATTTTGTGACCATTTTGGGTCCATTTTGTGTCCATTTTGTGACCATTTTGTGACCATTTTGGGTCCCCCTTGGGTGCAGCCCTGTCCAGGCTCTTGTCCTGCCCAAGGTGTGTCCTTAAAGGCCTTTTAATAAATCCCTCCTTTATTCTCCAGCTCTGTCCAGTCTCTGTTCCAGCTCAGCCTTCCCAAGGCATCAGGACAAGCTTGTGTTTTCTGATGTTCCCACTGATGCCATTTTGGCTTTTACCCTTTTATTCTTTTATCCATTCTCTGTATCCTTTACACACACACTTGTTGTTTTGTACCTTCATGTTGTCGCTTAGTTCCAACACTCTCCTGGGCAGAAAGACAAAACCAATTCCAAGATCCCTCTTCTATCTTGGTTCTCCTTAGAAACCAAGGCTGACACCAGCTCTCCAAGACAGACATTTGTAAACAGGGCCTGGATCTCATCCTGAGGAGGAAGAATCTACAAGGTGCTAGAAATGCGGGAATAATTTTATCAGGTGGGCTCTTAATTGGGGAATTCTTGTCAGATAAGCTAATTTGAAGAATCCATATGTATTATACACGTGTTACACCAGGGGTGCATCTTCGGCCTTTTCCACCTGGTCAATTTGTGCACCTGAGGATACTCACATGAAAGTGCCCTTTTATCACCTTCGCTGTGTCTGACTCGTATTTTTAGGGCCAGAGAGAAAGGCATCACTTTCTGAGGACTCTGCTGGGACCAAGGTTCTTCTGTTGAGATGTGGATCCCTGGATCACAAACCACCCAACCACACTGGTGGCCATCATCTGCCAGCTGATCTCCCATTCATGCCGACGGTTGGTCTGCTGATGATGCCTTGGGAAGGCTGAGCTGGAACAGAAACTGGACAGAACTAGAGAATAAAGGAGAGATTTATTAAAAGGCCTTTAAGGACACACCTTGGGCAGGACAAGAGCCTGGACAGGGCTGCACCCAAGGTGGACACAAAATGGTCACAAAATGGGCACAAAATGGCCACAAAATGGACACAAAATGGTCACAAAATGGCCACAAAATGGCCACAAAATGGACACAAAATGGACACAAAATGGTCACAAAATGGACACAAAATGGGCACAAAATGGACACAAAATGGTCACAAAATGGACAAATGGTCACCAGGTCTCCCACTTTTCCAAGTTCTGGTCCATTTGCACATTGGGGTTGAATTGTCCAGTCCCAGCTGCAGGTGATGCAGTCCCATCCTTCTTGTTCTCTCCCTCCAGCCCACCCTTGTTTGTGCCTTTGGGCCTGAACACTTGTCCCAGCTGTCCTCGGTGTGCAGCAGGAGAAGGATTTGTTTTGTGTCCCTGCTGTGTGCAGAGCTGAGTGACACTGACTGTGAGCTCAGAGCTGTGCCCCTGGGCACCACAGAACATGAAATACATGGAAGGTAAAACTTCAGGCATCACTGGAAACCACCTGGGAGTGAGGAAGTTCTGTCTTTGAGCTGTCATGTCAGATTATTGTCACAGGGATGTGACATGCCTGTGCTGAGGCTGGACAGAGATGTCACACACACTAGAGGTGTGACAGTGGCTCTCCTGCAAACACCTGATCCCCCTGGGGTTGCTCTGTGCGTTACTCTCCAGGTTCAGCATCTTTCCCTTCCCATCCCACTGGGATTTTGGGGCATTTTCCATCCGTGTGGGCACCTTGCTCTGGTGTCTCATGGCTAAAATGAGCTTTGCAAGGCAGGAGGGGGAGTTTAAGGCTAAAGGGCCTTTAAAAACCCCCCAGAGCTTCAGGAGAGACAGAAGTTAGGCTGAGCCTTGCCAGGAGCCTGACTGGGATCAGCACTGATCTGCCAGGGAGGTTCCGTGGTTCTGGAGTGCCTTCCCTTCCTTGGAAAATGTCTCAGCACCCTGAGCAGGGAGAGGACTGGATTTGCCTCTGTGGGCATGAGTTACCCCTCTTGATCAGCTTTGACATCCCGAGGAATTCCACATTTTAAAGGAGAGGAATTCCTCATTTTGAAGGAGAGGAATTCCTCGTTTTGAAGGAAGCACTGCCAGGAGTTTAAATTTCCCGCTGCACAGTGTGATTCCGGGCTGTCAACACCTCCATGGGAGGGTCCGACCCTTTCTTGGATTCACTGAGGTCGGAAAACACTCAAAGATCGAGTCCAACCAGTCCCCAGCACTGCCAAGGCCACCACTAAGACGTGTCCCCAAGTGCCACATCTGCATATTTACCTTTCCTATAAAGATCCACAGCTATCCTACAGACATCTCACTCCATCCCCATCTTTAATTAGGATCAGTCTTTTGAGGCATTTGGGTCATGGTTACATGGCCAGGGGGAAAAAAATTTCCTCTTTGTTCCACAAATTCCTCTGGATAGCCATTATAATCCCTGGAATGAGCATCACCACCTCTCACTTGGCCAAAGCATTCCTTCCTCCCGTTGTCAGTGAGAGAAAAAGCCAATTTCAGCCTCAAAACCCTTGGAAATGGTGAAGACCTGTCCTGTGCGGTGCTTTGACATCCCAGGATGATAAAACAGGAGAAACCTTTGGAGCAGAGCAGCATCCTTTGGAGCCTGTCCATGGAGAGGTGGCACAGGTCCTGTTTTAGATCCTCCAGCTGAAGACTCCGTAAAAATCTCCTCCAAGTGACGGTGGATAAATGGTCGTTCTGCAACCATAAACTTCAGTACCTGTGAGTAAATACAGCCTTTGACTCATCCCAAGGGCTGCTTCCGTGAGGAAAATCAAGTCTGAAATGGAATTCTTGAAAGATAAGGATTTATAGGGTCTCTTCCCCCTCCATGAGCCTCACCGACTGTTCGTGTGACAATTTTTGTGTAGGGCAGCGCTGGAAATCCAATAAAAGCCACCAAAGAGCCATTTCAGTCCAAAACCCATCCCCAGTTCCAGCTGCAGATTCTCTGGGAATCTGGACGAGCTCGAAAGGATCAAAAGGCACCTCAAATTCTTTGCTTTGGGTGTCTCCAACAGCACTCAGACAGGAATGCCCAGATTTAGGTCAACACATCCACACTCATCACTGCTGTTGTACCCGTTCCACACTTCCAGCCACGGAAAAGGTAGAAAACCTCCTTCAAATCACGATCTCGGACATTAATTGGCTTTTTTTTTAGGTTTCCTTTTTGGTTTGTGGGCCGGGAGAACTTCCCTGTGCTGCCAGGGGAGGGGTGGGAGCAGATCCTTGAGGATTGTGAGAGAGGGATTTGTTTACATCCCACATTCCGTGTGTTTCCTGGAGTGGGCAGAGGCTCCAGGGCTGAGCAGCAGCAGCATCCCTGCAGACAGCTCAGGTCAAGCACGAGACGCTCCTTTGGAGAGGCACTTGAACTTTTAGAAAGCTCTGAAAGGTTTTGGCAACATCCTTAAGGAGCGGGGACGTCATCTCTGCTTCAAGTTTGCGTGCGGGAAGGAGAGCCCGTTAAAGGGGATCTCAACGACTCAAGCGAGTCTCAGCTCAGAATAATTCCGTTTTAATTGAGCGCCCGATTCTGTGCCTCATAAGAATTCCACCAAGCTTCGGCTCATTTTGACTCTAAACCACCACAAACCTCCCTGTTGTTTCTCGTTATAAAACACAGCCCCAATAACCACAAACCTCCACTAACATGGAAAAAAAATTGTGTATTTAAAGTGTAGAGCGATTCTGGCGTCAAAGCAAGTGGGACAAAATTGCCTGTGAATATAACGAGGCTGGAAATTAAACGAACATTCCCAATTAAAGCAGTGAAAAGCTGGAACAGCTTTAGTGGGAAGAGAATTGGAATCTTAAACCACAGAGCTCGAGATGTTTCTCGAAAGGATTATGTGACACAGTTGCCTTGGAGCCAGTGATCCAGAAGGGAAGATGTCCCCAAGGCTCCCCTCTGAATCCTAAATCCCAGGATCACAAAATCCATGGGGCCGGAGCTGTGCTAAAACTGCCCTTCGGCCCCATATGTGCATATAAGTAAAGATCCAGTGTAAATACAATTTATTGTTTGTATTTAACCAAACCCAGCCTCTGATATCCCTCTCTGCATTCCCACTGCCTCCAGGGGGTTATAAATCCATGGCACTTCCTTTTTCCCTCCCCATATCCACAGATTCCTGGTCTAATCATAAATCATAACCCTCCACAGCCAAGGGAATCATGTCTCTGCCAGTATCCAAAGGCTTTGGCGACAATTCCATGCTTCCTGAGGGATTTGTGAGGGACAATTTTCATGGGAAGTGCAGGAATCCTGGAGAAGACAGCATAACTTTGGATCCACGAGTGATTTAAGGGAAAAATATGATTTTGCAAATAGTCTAAAAAAGGGAATCCTCTTTTCAAAAGTTTCATACCTGGAATTTTTCACTTCCAAATGTCTTTAGGAAGAGCTAAAACAAAATTATTTGAACACTCCCTGAAATCACAGAAGGGCCCAGCGGGCACCTACTCAAATTAATTGTGCTTCTGCAATATCCTGATTTCTCACCAAGGGAGGAAAAGCACAACCTGCAGGACTCAAAGGGCTGCAAAAAACATCCCCCACAATTTCGTTGTCAGCAGGGTTTGGGATGCAAATCCCAGGAAATGCCCCCCAGCCTCCTGAGATCCTTGGAGGAAAAGGCACCAAAAACAAGATCAGGCTCATCAGGATCTTTCATTTGTCCTGGAATCACAAACTGGTGGGAAAATCCCATTCCATTTCCATAAGGATAATTATTAGTAGAGCCTTTAGACAGTATGATCATGGAATCGTGGAATGGTTTGGGTTGGAAGGACCTTAAATTCAGCCAGTCCCACGCGGGGGACACCTGCCACTATCCCAGGCTGCTCCAGCCTGGCCTTGGACACTTCCAGGGATCCAGGGACAGCCACAGCTGCTCTGGGAATTCCAGCCTGGTCCCTCCCCACCCTCCCAGCCAGGAATTCCTTCCCAATATCCCATCCATCCCTGCCCTTTGGCAGTGGGAAGCCATTCCCTGTGTCCTGTCCCTCCAACCCATGTCCCAATCCCTCTCCACCTTTTTTCCTTCCTGGTTTCATGGCTTTGCAGGCCCCACCATTCCAGGCTCTGATCCCACAGGTCCTGGCTAACAGAGGGATTGAAAGGACATTTTCAGCTCTTTCGATCTCTTCCATAAATAATGCTCCACCAAAGCGTACGGAAACAAAAGAATCCTTTAAAGAAAAGGACTCTCAATTTGGCACCTTCTCTTTCAACCCCAGACCTCCGAAACAACACAAACGTGACCCCACTGTGCTTCCGAAATGAAGATGGAGAATTTCCCACACTTTCCCTTCTAAGTGTCCTCCTAAATCCCCCTAAAAAAAGTTTCTCTCTTTCTCCATGTCTCAGGCTGCAAAGATGTCCCCAGCAGGGTGTGTTCTGTCAGCAGCTGTTAAACCAGGCGGGGCCGTGTTCTTTATCCCTTCCAGGACCCATCCTCCCTCCAGGGAATATCTGCTGTCCATGGGCCATCCAGGCTCACTGCAGGGCTGATACAATCCCATCATCCCACGGGGAGAGGCTCCACCCAGGGGGAGGAGCCCAGCATTCCCGCCTGGATCAAAGCTGGCATTCAGAACAGCAGCACAGCCTGTGTGCACTGGATTCCCAGAGGGAGAGCGGACCCATCCCAGCACCACTGGAGCCTTCTCCAGGATCATCTCTGCTCCAGCAGAACCACATCTGTCACTGCAGGAGGACTGGGTTGGGCTGACACCAACACCCTGACCAACGGGGGTCAGCTCCTGTCCTGACTCTGGCAGTGGTTTTTTTGTACTATTGCATTTTTATTTTAATTTTCCTAGCAAAGAACTGTTACTCCTATTCCCATATCTTTTCCTGAGAGTCCCTGAATTGCAAAATGATAATAATTTGGAGGGAGGGGGTTTACATTTTCCATTTCAATGGAGGCTCCTGCCTTTCTTAGCACACATCTGTCTTTCCAAACCAGGACACTCCACCTTCTCAGGTAGCACAGATCAGCATTTTTCATAAGAGAAGAGACCTGCTGAGAAGCCAGACCTGTAATTCCTGCCCTCTTTTGTTTTAAATCCGGTGATTTATCCAGGGAGGTGTCTCAGCCCACAGCCGTGTCATTGTTTTGTTGCACTCACTCCTATTTTCCAATTTCAAGCGTTTTGACTCTCCCTCACCAAGGATTTGCATTCAGTCTGGGGAAAAGACTTCTCACGGCACTGAGTAGCGTCAATTAATCAGATCATCATTCCTTTCTGCTGGCTGCTTCTCCAAAATTAAATTACTGCTCATTTGCTGACTCCAAGTAGGAAAATCATTTCTGGAGAACAGAAAATTTGACAGAGGATGCGGTTGGAAGCTATTAAAGAATTGAGCACGAATTTGCTGAAACACTTCAGTAAAAGTTTCCTCAACACTTTCAGACAAAGAAAACAGGGAAAGGGGGAGGATTTGACTCCTCTCCATGTGACCGAGGTGACAAAACTCACCAGAAATTCCAGGTTTAGAATCCCAGAATGGTTTGGAAGGGATCAAAGTTCATCCCACTCCACGCCCGCCATGGGCACCTTCCACTATCCCAAGGTTGCCTTGGATATATCCAGGGATAATTTAGTCCTTAAACGGCATCGTTCAGACCAAGGAAAGAAAGATCAATTCCAGCCTGTTTGGGGCTAATTTTTCCCCTATTTTCCCCTGTCCAAGGTATTTTCCTCCTCCTGTGGCTCCCAGGGTGGAGCTGCTGCCACTTCCACCTCACCTGAACATCTTTTCCTGCTCCAACACCATAGGTAAGAATTTGTTCTTTGACCATTTCTCAGTTTTGATGTTAAAATGTATTAATTTGCCCGAAACAAAGCCCCGTCTCTGCTGCAGGGAAGGGTTATGTGAAATCAGTGCCATTTTTTCCAACTCATTTAAAGAATTTACATTGACTCGGTCCTAAAACTGGTCTCAACATATTCCTTTTTTTTTTTTTTTACATTAAATTAAAGCAGTCAGCTCTGATCCCTGTGCTCACTGGAATGTGTTACAAGGAGCTGCTCTTTATCCCAAACCTTTTTTCCAAACCCTTCATTCCACCCCATCCCTCTTTCCTGATGAATTCCGTGCTGGAGCTCCTGATCTGGCAAAGAAACACGCTGAGTGTATTGAAAATATTATTGAAACAACTTTTAAAATCCAAGATTTTCCATGCCTGCTCTGAGCCAAAGCCTAAACACAGGAAAATCTGACAAATCCAGAGGGAATAACACGACAGACAAGGTGGGAAATTAGGTGGGAATGCCTGGGAAGATGTTCCAGAGAAACTGGAGGAACTTCAGGCTGGTCCTACAGAGGGAGAAATTTGTGTCCCACTAATTTGACAGGCTGGGACCCTTGGGAAAGCTCTGTCTCATCATTGCCTCGCTCCAAAATGTGTTTATAACCAAATTAACCCACGATTTGGGGCTGGAATTAAATATGGGACAGCCCCACAGATAAACCAGGATGGGGAAATGTGAAGAAACTGATTAAAACCAGCCTCTGGTTCCTCCACCTGGGGCTGTTTGTTACCACGGAGGGGTTTTTCATGAATATCCCTGGTTTATGATATTTTTCTTCAGAATTGTTCTCATTTTGCTGTGCGTTTGCCAAGCCAGAAGCGATCAAAACGCAAAATTCTAACGAACATCATGGAAGCACTTAAATCAATAATTAGCGAAAGACTCAAATACACCCCGTGCTTCTGCCTGGCACATTCCCAAAAAAAGTTTTCCAGCTGTTTTCTCCTGAACCTCGCCAGTTCTCACGCTGAATTTTCATCATCACTGGGACAGAGTCTGTCTGTGGAAATTGAAGCTGCGCCCACAAATCTCTGCTGGCTTTTCCTCTGTCACCCAGAACTTCTCTCGTGCATCAGTTGTAGGATTTTTTTTTTCCCTACAATTTCAGAGAAAAGAAAATCAATGATCCCTCAGAATAACAAACCCAGCTGCTGGAATCCACATATCTATTCCTGGAAGGGTGACAGCAAAAGAAACCCTTCATGTTTGTGGGGCTAATCCTCGTTAGCCCCAGTCAGGAGTAAAGAATGGGATGGAAAATTTAACCCAAGGAATTTTGGGGTCCATTAAGGAAGATAAATTCGGTATCACCACAGCTGATTTTATCACTCCATCCTGCTGGACTGAGCATTAAATGCTCCCAGTCAGGTCTGTGGGCTCAAACCTCTACAAATTCACCTTTAAAGTTGCCTTTTGAATTATTATTACCAATAATTCCCAATCTTTATCCAAGCCTGACCTGGAAATGTCCCGATAAAATTGTCCCTTGCACCGCAGCATTTAAAACCTTTTCCAGCTGATCCTGGCATTTGATATCCGATTGTTATTTATTATTCCTCTCAAATCTCTTCCAGGAAGAGATAAAATGTCCTCCATCCCAAATGCAGCTCCCTCAATATGAGATCCCATAAATATTTTGGAGCTAGAAGCTGAATGCTTAAAGTGATGATTCCAGCAGGGAACACGTGAGAAAAATCCCCTTCCCAGATGGTTTTGAAGGATTCATAGAGAGAAATCCTTAGGAATTTCCAGCCGATTATATTCCCAAATTCCAGTGGCCTCAAATCCACAGGGAATGCTGAATCTCCCCGAGGTGATGCTTGGGTCGTTAAAGTGATCAAGGAAAATGAGGAGCAGAGCAGGAAAATTGCATCTCGAAATTCCGCTTTCTTCCCAGGCAATATCCCATTCCTAGAAATGTAAGGTGGAAAAGAATTTACAACCCCATCCTTATCTCCAAGGATTTAAATTTTGGGGGATTTGTTGTGGATAAGCAGCAGGACAATCCCTGAGGTGGCTCTGGAGCTCTCTTTCCTTCCGTCCTTGGAAGCCTTCATGGTCCCTTCTTGGAATATGTAATCCCGATAAACAATTCCCAGCTCAAACAGCATTTCCTCATCCATCAGCCCCATGATTTTGGCAGCCTGGATGTGACAGCTCCTGCTTCAACCCACATTTATTTCAACAATGGCACAAATAAACACAGCCAGGGGAAACAAAATAAACATTTATTTTTCCTCCATTAATCCTGATATTTTGGGATCTGCCTGTCAAATATTTAAAGGATTTTTTTCCCCAGTCAAAAATCTGCTTGTCCCTATTAAACAACTGCTGCTCCTACAAGGAATATCCACGTTTTCATGTTGTCTTTTCCAGGAAAATGGGATGAAAGGGCTTGGAGCAACCTGGGATAGGAGAAGATGTCCCTGCCCATGGCAGGGGATGGAATAAAACTATTTTTAAGCTCCCTTCCGACCCCCAGCCATTCCAGGATTTTAGGAAAACTTGAATTTAGCATTTAAAAAAGGGAATTGCTCTTATGAGAGCAGACAGGGTAAAATTAACAAACACATTTCTTACTCGAGCGCTGTTGGGAGTCTTTAATTACAGCACAATTTAAGTTTTACCACACAGCAAAGGCATCTGAACATAAAAGGGAAATTATTCCTGAGCCTGGATTCCCTCATAATATAAATTTATATATATATTTCCATTTATTCCCTGTACATTTCCACATATCCAAGAATTCTGTGCCAAAAAAAAAAACAAACCCTGAAACAGCTGCTGAGCACTATTTATTCCATGGTTACTTCATTATTAATACTTTTTTTTTAAATTATTTTATCTTTCTGATATTTCAACGTCCAAAATCCATTTCTCATGGAATTGTTAAGGCTGGAAAACAACTCCAAGGTCAAATCCAAGCTCTGCCCCCGCACGCACTATAGCCATTAAACCACATAGGAAATTCCAAATTTACTCTTTTCTTGGGCACTTCCAGGACTGTTTTCCTATTTAAAATAAACCCAGAAGGTTTCTCCAGACAGTTGGAATGCTGCATCCATGGAATATCCACTGAAGCTCCAGGCTGGTAGTGACTGTCACCTCCACCCGTTTGTGGGTTTAGGAATATCTAGGAAAACTGCATTTTCTCACCCAATATTGGCGTCTTTTATGCTGTAAAACCGCCAGAGCATTTCTTGGCTCTACAGATTTGTTGGGAGGGCATCTTTAGGGTGTGACAACTTCCAAGATTTCCTACGGAGCCCGAAAATTCCTAGGAAAGTCTGGTTTGAGAATGGAAGTCAAATTCTGCCTTGATTTACAGCAGAAGGTGCCCAGGAGGTGGGGGAAAGGTGGGAAAGGAAAAAAGGCGGGAAAGGGGGGAAAGGGCAGGAAGGGGAAAAATGGGTGGGAAGGGGGAAAAGGTGGGAAAAGGAAAAAAAAAGCAAGAAGGGGGAAAAAGATGGGATGGGAGGGAAATGGTGGGAAGAGGAAAAAGGCGGGAAAGGAGAAAAAAGTGGGAGGGGGAAAAATGGCAGGAAGAGGAAAAAAAAGATGGGTAGGGGGAAAAAAAGGTGGGAAGGGGAAAATAAGTCGGGAAGGAGAAAAGAGGCGGGAAGGGGAAAAAATGGCAGGAAGGGGGGAAAAAGTGGGAAGGAGAAAAAGGCAAGAAGGGGAAAAAACAGCGGGAAGGGAGGACAAGGGAGGGAAAAACAAAAAAAAGATGGGAAAAACAGGGGAATAAAAGGTGGGAAAAACACAGAAAAATAGGCAGGGAAAAGGGGATGAAAAAGCAGGGGGAAGAGTGGGAAAATGGGAGGGGGAAAAGGCAGGGAAAACTGAAAAACCCCAAACCCAAAATTACACCATCCACTATCCCAGGGTGCTCTAAACCCCAACCAACCTGGCCTTGGACACTTCCAGGAATCCAGGGGCAGCCTCAGCTTCTCTGGCAATTCTATTCCAGAGCCTTCCCACCCTCACAGGGAAGAATTTTTCCCTAAAATCCCAGATTAAAATGGCTTGGGGGGGGACCATGGAGGAGGTGAGTGGACTTTTACCCATCTCCCAGACTTTTGTCTCTTTGGTTTAAAATTACTCCTCAAACTTTTAAGCATCACCCACATTCCTTGGGATCCTTGGATCTGGATGGAAAAACTTGGGAATAGTTTTTCCAACCCCCTGCTCAAGCAGCAAAGCAAGTTCCCAAAAGAAAGGCTTGAAATCACCAGTTGAAAAAAAAAAAAATGGGGGGATGTTTATGTGTCATTTTCCTCATTTTTTCCCTACTCAAATTTTTCCAGAGTCGCACACGGATTCTCACCCAGGGGCACGGACTGCATGAGGAATAAGAGGCATCATCACTCCGAAACAAGGTTATTTACAGCCCAAACAGCAGCTGGGGGAATGAACTCGCCAGAAAAGCTGAAATAAAGATCTGACTCAGGGCTGGTGGTGTTCCACTGGCAAGGGCGTTCCATCAAAATCAAATAACCCGGATTTCACACCTGGTTTTCCCGGAGCAGCAAGGAGAAAATCGCTCTGCTGCCAACCCTCAGGTAGCAAAAAAGTTAAAGGGAATGAGCTCCCAAAGCTTTCCTGAAAATGGAAAATGGAAAATCGGCGGGGCTTGCAAGGGAGGAATAAATAAAAATAAAATATGTGGATCCAACACAAATTCTCCACTGGTTCTTCCCAAAGGAATTTCCTGTGGCTGTTTTGGAAGTCTCCACTGACCAGATGTGACAGTGTGCTGGTCACAGCCTCAGAAATGCCCTTTTCCAGCTGTTCCAGTGACCACTGGATTGGGAGTTATCCCAAGGATTGTCCCACACCAGGAACAGGAGCTGAAACCTCAGGAAGGGGAAAGCTTTGGGAAGAGAAGAATCTTCCCTAACCCAATCCCGGTGGAGTTCTGATTTTACGGATTTTGTCAATCCTATGATCCATGGGAAGAGAAGAATCTTCCCAAGACCAATCCCGGTGGAGTTCTGATTTTACGGATTTTGTCAATCCTATGATCCATGGGAAGAGAAGAATCTTCCCAAACCCAATCCCGGTGGAGTTCTGATTTTACGGATTTTGTCAATCCTATGATCCATGGGAAGAGAAGAATCTTCCCAAACCCAATCTCGGTGGAGCTCTGATTTTATGGATTTTGTCAATCCTATGATCCATGGGAAGAGAAGAATCTTCCCAAACCCAATCTCGGTGGAGCTCTGATTTTATGGATTTTGTCAATCCTATGATCCATGGGAAGAGAAGAATCTCCCCAAACCCAATCCCGGTGGAGCTCTGATTTTACGGATTTTGTCAAACCTATGATCCATGGGAAGAGAAGAATCTTCCCAAACCCAATCTCGGTGGAGCTCTGATTTTATGGATTTTGTCAATCCTATGATCCCTGTGCCAGGCGATGTTTGGGATTAACCTGACTCTTTCTAGGAGAAGACACACAAACCCTCACATGCAGCGCTCTGGATCCCAGGGGGAAACTGCATTTTAAATAGATTAATTAATAAATGTATTAATTGCTAATTAGTCCTTTTCGTATGGGACTGACCTAAAACAAATTTCTCTTTGGACAAACCGCACCTTTCATCCAAGATATTCCAGCATGGTGAAAGGATGAAGGTGCTGATGCCTAAATATTCCATGGAATGTGCAGAAGCAAGGAATGACCTTCCCTAAAATCTTTCCCAGCTGGAAGAATGCTCAGGCAGGATGAGCAGGAGCTCGTGGTTGGCTCCGAGCAGTTTGTCCCATGGGGGATCAGCATCCCATTTTCCCAGGCTGGAATGGATTTTATTTTTAATCCAGGAAGGGAAATTGGCACAGAGGCTGCAGCTGGCGCTGAGATTCTCCAAGGAAAAGGAGATCCTGAGCATGGTCTGAATGGTTAAAGATCCAGAGATTCCTGCCCTCCCTTCCCACTGGAATAACAGAGAGCCATCCTCATGGAATTCCAGACTGGTTTGGGTTAGAAAGGACGTTAAATCCCATCCCATTCCACCCCTGCCACAGGCAGGGACCCCTTCCACTATCCCAGCCTGCTCCAAGTCCCATCCAGGCTGGCCTTGGAAAATTCCAGGGATGAGGTGTCACTTTTAACATGGAATTCAAAGTTTTCCAGAACCGAACACCTCCTACCCCGTCTGGCTAAAGGATGACAAATTCACAGATTTTCCACTGTTTTTTGGTTGGTTTTTTTTCCAGGCCAGGAGAAGACCAGCTTTTATTATCATTATTTTCCCATATCCTATTCCCAGCTCAAGGAATCCCAGACAACATTTAAGCCCCTGCCCTTCGGTTCAGCCGGGAAAACTCCTCCAAATCCCCATTTTTAGGAACAAGTGAACAGCTCTGCTCTCACATCTGTCCTCATTTCACCACCACACACTCAGGAGCCAAAATCCATCTGCTGTCTGCAGCTCCCACCAGGAATTCCAAATTCTGGGCTCCATCCCTGCACACCAGGAATGTTAATCCATCACCAGAAGCGGGGGCCTTTTGCTCAGAGCTCCCCCAAATCCAGCAGGGAAGTTCCAAGGATCCACAGGCGGCATTCCTGCTGCTGTATCCAGGCCATGCATCATCGGGATGGAATTTGGGACGGATGCTGATGAATCCCAGGCCTGTCTTGTCTTTTTATTTTTGCATCATTCCTCGTTTTTATTCTCTGATTAATCCCTCTCAGTGTCTGTGGCAGCAGCCCTGGGCTGTTTTCCTTGGAAACACCAGCACTGGGAAGGAGGGAACACCATCCCACAGCCTCCTCCACTGCACTGGGAATGGGAAATGTGGGACAACAGCAGAATCCTGGACCTTAAAACAGATTTTTGATGCTCAGATCTAAGGACAAGTATCAGGAGCATGAATATTCCAGATTTTTGAGCACCTCAAAAATCCCACAGGCTCTGGGGGATATCCAATGGGCTCCACTGGAGCAGCAGGAAGAGCCATCCTGAGGAAAAGATGGAGCAGGACTGAGGGATTTTTATTCTCACTGTTGTTATTCCAACCAGTCCCAGAAAATTTCCACTGCCAAGCTGGAAATCTCTTGGCCAAGACCAAGATCAGGCAGCACTTCCCAGGAAGCTGATTCCCACAGATTTCCAAGGTCTCAGGAACACCTCGTAATCCCAGGATTTGCACAGAACGGGGACATCAAACAATCTGGCCTGGGAGCCTCTCTGAGATCCTGACACAGCTGATGGACACAACCAGCCCCAAATGCCACCAAAATCCAGGGAAAAATCAGGGAAAAGGCAAAAATGCAGGATGTGCTGTAAATAACTTTTTGTCAAAAAGTGCTTTTAATTAAGGCTTTAAAGGACAGGAATCAAAACAGAATCCTGAGCACCCTCCCAGCCCCGATCCCAAAATCTTTTCCCAGCTCTCCCAGCACCAAAATTGTTGCCATTCCCATTCCCCAGAGGAATGGAAAATAAAATAAAATAAAATAAAATAAAATAAAATAAAATAAAATAAAATAAAATAAAATAAAATAAAATAAAATAAAATAAAATAAATCCCTGACTAAACCTCTGAGGATTAATTCTCTGCTTTGAGCTGCCCACCAGAAATTAAGGAAGCTGCGGGGATTTTCCTCACTTTCAGTTGGATTCCAGTGTCCCATCCGGCCTGGGGATGCAACTGGAGCTCTGGAATTCTCCCAGCATTCCAGCTTTACACACAACACTTCATTTGACTCCTATTGAAGCAAAATTAGAGGAAACAATTAATTTTAAAGACTCAGATTGCTCAAATAATATTTCTGTTTAAGACCATGCCAAGCTCAGCGTCGTTAATTATTTCTTTGGTCATTATTATTATTAGAGCTGCTAATCATAATCACAGATTAACGAGCGTGGATCCCATTGTGAGCCTGCCAAGCCCGAGCCTGGGTTTGGAATTTTGAGCCATCCTTGCACGTGGAGCTGGAGTCAGGTTCGAGTTTTGATTTCCACGATAGGCTGAGTTTTATTTTCCCGGTGACTTCACGCACAGGGAGAGGAGAGGGAATTCCACCTGCACCACAAACCAGATTTCCTGATAAATTTCCTAATGAATCCCTCATTATCACACAGGATCTGCTGGCCCCTCCAACCCCAACATCCACGGCTCTGCAATTCACCTCCTTCTCCCATGGAAGGAAGGAAAGTTTCCATTTTTACAGCTGACTGTGGCAATAATTGGAGCTCATCCCCGTGAAAAGGAGTGAGGAATCCTCTCAGGTTCCCACGGCACAAAGAGGGATGTTCTGCCTCAATTACGGTGGCTCTGGATCCTTCAGGAATCAAGAGTCCATAAGGAATCAGGGGAAAGACAAGGAAGGAGAGGAAGCAGCAGAGCAGCTCTGGAGGGGGAGCCTGAGGAGCCAATTAACTGAGCAGGACAATTTATTCCTCCAGCTCCAGTCGATATATCCTGATTTTTGTTAATGGGAAGCCCTTGAGTTGGAAATGCAGGATCTCAGCAGTCCTGTTCTCAGAGCGGACCCAAATCAGCGGTTTAATAGCGCACAGCAGGCAGTGGGAGCACTGAGCCACAATTTATTGCCCACTCTGCTTCTCCCACAGCTCAGCTCCAGCTCCAGCTCACCCCAGGATTGACAAATCCCAAATTATCGATGCCGGATCCCGATCAATGCCATTGACAGGGCACAGAGAGACTCACGCCTGGATAATTTCCACCACGTGAGCTGCGTTTCGTTACCCTTCAAGGCTGGAAACCGACGTTTTCACAGAATTCCAGAGTCTTGGTTTGGACAGACAGGTGTCTGCCAGGGAAAGCTGGAGCTTCCCTTGGAATGGAGAATGTAAACTCCCTCCCTCCAAATTATTATCATTTTGAAATTAGGGGCTCTCAGGCAAAGATATGGGAATAGGAATAACAGTTCTTGACTAGGAATATTGAAATATAAATGTAGTAGAACAAAAAAAACCACTGCCAGAGCCAGGACAGGAGCTGACCCCTGTTGGTCAGGGTGTTGGTGTCAGCCCAACCCAGTCCTCCTGCAGTGACAGATGTGGTTCTGCTGGAGCAGAGATGATCCTGGAGAAGGCTCCAGTGGTGCTGGGATGGGTCCGCTCTCCCTCTGGGAATCCAGTGCACACAGGCCGTGCTGCTGTTCTGAATGCCAGCTTTGATCCAGGCGGGAATGCTGGGCTCCTCCCCCTGGGTGGAGCCTCTCCCCGTGGGATGATGGGATTGTATCAGCCCTGCAGTGAGCCTGGATGGCCCATGGACAGCAGATATCCCCTGGAGGGAGGATGGGTCCTGGAAGGGATAAAGAACGCTGCCCCACCTGGTTTAACGCTGCCCATTAACAGAAGATTCCCCTGGAGTTATGAGGGATGGGTCCTGGAAGAGATAAAGAAAAAACACCTCCCCAACAGATGGAAAATAGAATAAACATTTTTTGGTTTCATATTGCAACCCGAGACATCCAAATTAAATCCCATCTCATCCCACGGGCAGAAAACGCCTTCCACCATCCCAGGTTGCTCAGAGCTCCATCGGAGCTCTGGTTACAGAGAAAAATCCCAAATTACCACCTTGAAAATGAGGAATAAGAAGACGGGCCCCTGATTCTTTTGAAGTGACGGATTTCAAACGCACGCTCAGCCACCAGACATGTGACAAATGGATCAGTGACAGGAGACAGAGCATAAATTCAATATTTTTCACTGATAAATTGTTGCTCTTCCATTTCTGTCAGGTCTTAGTTTTCCATTTTAATTCCCTGTGACAAAGCAGCCAGATTTCAGCATTCCCTTCCTCCTCCAAAACCCTGCCCACAGAGCTGAACCTCTGCTCTCTGCACAGCTCCAATAAAAATCAGAAGTTATTATTAATCCTCAGGCAGCAGCTGCTTGAAACTCAGGGAAAACTTCATGGCCACAGCCAGGCCTTGGTTTGGAAGGAAACCCCCACACCAAAGATGGGAAATCCAGATTTTATTTCAGCGGGAGTCTTGATGGGTTAAATCAGGATATAAATGTGACACGGGGTGAGAAAGCAGCAGAATTATCCACCTTTAAACCCAAAAATCCCAAATTATCCCATCCTCTCCCCAAAACACCCTCAAAGCCACGGCGCCGAGGATGTTTTTCTGAGCCTGAGAGCCCCTCGGCTCATTAAATATTCACTTTACACTAAAGAAACACGGCCCCCATCCAGCAAACCCCGGCCAGAGCCAGCCCAGAAGGCTCTCAAACACATCTCTGCTAAGAGGAAGGATGAGTGCCAGGATTGAAGAGTGCTTGTGGAGAGCCTGCTGGGAGCAGAGGAGGATGTCAGGGATAATAGAGCAGCCCTGCTGCTGGGGAGCTGCTCAATTACCACGGCTTTGATGTGGGAAGAAAACAAAGAAATGGTGGGAGGGGAGCAAAAAAAGAGAAAAAAAATCAGCAAAACACTTCACGTCGCTGATGAAATAGTGAAGCCTTCACAAAGCAAGCAGCGTTTGAGAGGATAAAACACTGGAAGGTTGTGATCATGGCAGGAAATAAAGGCTCACAGAAAAAAATCCAGCGTGGAGTGGTGGGAGAGGAGGGGAAGCAGCTCCAGCTGAGCTCCAAAGAGGATTTAGGGAGCTGCGACTCCGGCCAGGAGAGATCTCCAAAGCCAAGGGATTTTTTAATCTCACTCTTTGGGACTGAAATCTTCTCCAGCCCAGCAGGGAGGGAAATTGTGAGCTCAGGGAGGGCATTTCTGCATCCAGACCTATCCCACAGGACGGAGGCTTCAAATCCCACCTGGGGAAAAGCCACTCCCCCTTTCCCAGGTGAACCCACCCTAAGGGGGACACCTGCACCCAAACTGTGCAGAACAGCCCTGGAAAAAGGGTTGGAATTCAGGCAAATCCCACAGGCTGCCCCCAGCCCATCCCCTGTGCAGGTTTAGGGTGGTGGTGCCCTAGCCCTGCCCTGGCACAAGGAAGCTTTGCCAGCTCTTTTCCAAACAAATCCCTTTTCCGTGCGGGAAAATTCACTTTCTGGAGGTTCCTGTAGGTTTTCCTCCCACATCCCCTCATTATCCAGTAAAGAGAATCCCAGAACGGTTTGGGATAGAAGGGATTAAATCTCATCCCATTCCCACTCCTGCCTTGGCAAGGACGCCTCCCACTGTCCCAGGCTGCTCCAAGCCCCAATGTCCAACCTGGCCTTGGCCACTGCCAGGGATCCAGGGGCAGCCACAGCAAATCTGGGAATTCCAGTCCAGGGCCTTCCCCAGTGGAAGGTGGAATGGAATGGGATTTAAGGTCCCTTCTATCCCAAGGGATGTCTCCCCTGGATTTCGGAGCGCTGGAGTGTTTGTATTTTAAGGATTGGGCTGATTTGATGATACCTGAAACACTTTAAGGCAGATTTTAAACTGAACCAGAGGTCTCAGCTTCCTCCCCAGCCAACAGCATGAGAGACGCACCGGAAAGGACAATTCCTGATGGAGAATCCCAAAAATATCACTGCGGTTGGCTGGGAATGGGACTGAATTAGCAGCATTTTTGTGCTGCTGACTCCTCTGTGCAATCCCTGCCGCAGCCTCTCTTTGTCTCTCTTCTGCTCCCTTTTAATCGAGGACACAAAGGAAGGGAGATTAAATCAGCCCCTTGATTGCTGGGGATGGGAGGCTGGGAACAAACAGGCCCCAAACAATTCCAAACAAAAGGAGCTCGGGATGCGGGATGTCCTTAGAGAAGTTAAACAGATGGGAAAATCTGGACCAGCTTTGTTTGGATCCCCACACAGCAAAGACCTTTCAGAGGGGTCACAGAGATGGGGACGGTGTAGCAGGTTGGAAGAAAAAACCCAATTTGAGGAAAAGCTGAGCAAAGGAAAATAATCCAGGGATTTTCTGTTTGACAGGAAGTGCATCATCACCACGGGCTTACCAGGAAGGTGCTGAACCAGATCCTGGGAATTACAGAATCCCAGAAGGGTTTGGGGTGGAAGAGACCTTAAATCCCATTCCACTCCTCTGTCATGGAACACCTTGAACTGTCCCAGCCTGCTCCAAGCCCCGATGTCCAACCTGGCCTTGGACACTGCCAGGGATCCAGGGGCAGCCACAGCTGCTCTGGGAATTCCAGCCCAGCCTCTCCCCATCCTTGCAGCCAGAATTCCTTCCCAATATCCCATCTAAATCTCTCCTCTTTTGGTTTAAAACCATTCTCCTTCTCCTCTCACCACCTGCCCAAGGAAAAGTCGCTCTCCCTCTCTTTTACAAGCCCCCTTAAAATACTGAAAAGCCACAAAGAGGGATCTTCCCAGAGCTGCCTCTTCTCCAGGCTGAAGGGAAAATTCCAGCAGGGAAAAAGTATTTTAGGAGACTGAAAACCTCCATTAAATTAATTACAGCCATCAAAAATCTCCTCTGAGAGCTTCTGCTTTTCCAGACGCAGTCTGAGGAGGAAAAACACCCCAGAAACCACCTCCAGATGTGCTGAGGATGGTGCTGAGCCAGAGGTGGCTCATCCCATTTTTTCCTGTGTTTTCTTGGGATTCAGGAATGGATCATCAACTGCAGCTGAACCGAATCATCCCTTCTCATGGTGACTACTCCTAAAATCCCACCCAGCTTCCCAGGAGTGTCCTGCTGTGGTTCAGCCTTGGAGTCTGGACCCAGCACATCCTCAGGAGAAGCAGGCACAGTGCTTTTGTCTCTTTGAATCCCAAATCCACCCCGAGACAAGCTTTGTATTCAAAGCTTTGCTCCCAGCTGGATTTTATTTCTTTTTTGTTGTTGTTGTTGTTGTCCCAGTTCTATTATTTGGATCCAGCCAGTCTGTGCCTCTTCAATGTTCCCTCCTCACGCTCGGCTGCTGGCTCCATTAGTTACACCAAGACAAAGACACAACCGGATGCAGCAGCAGCAGCAGCAGAAATCGTTTGATTCACTCAAATCCTCGCCCGTAAATGAGCTCCCCACACCCAGGTGGGTTTGCTCTGAAGGTTCTGTCAGGCTCCCTCTGTGGATGCTGCTGAAAGTCAGGGATTGCAGGGCTTGGAGGAGCAAGTTCATTATTTTTTTTTTCCCTCCCAAAAAAAAATACCCACAAAAAGCCCCGTGTGTATATCTCTGTGTGCAAAGCAACAATTTCTTTGGCTGACTGAAATTCCAATCGGAGTTGACAAAGCTTCGGCTGCTCGTGTGTTTAAACCCACGGCAACCCTGACATTTCATAAGGTTTTTGCTCCAGGCGTCGGATAATTTCCATTACGGTTTGAATATTTAGAGAAATCGAGGCCCCAGAGGTTTTCCCTGCTCGGTTATTTTGTTCAAAGCACCTCGGAGAAAGTTGATAGGCTGGTATCATCTTTCTTCCTGGGACAAGCTGGAATTTAATCTGGCTGACGAGAAGAATGGTTCTGGAAATACAGCAGAAGTGAAAGGAAAGCCATGGAAAACCTCCACTAGATAAAGCGGGAAGCACGGGGATAAAGGATGAGGGAAAGGCTGAGGTCCTTCTTTGCTTTAAGAGCAAAGCCAATCATTTTCCAGGTATTTGAGCTGGAAAACGGGGATGGGGAGCAGAATGGAGGCCCTAATCCCAGGGGAAGTGTTCTGGGAGCTGCTGCAGCACTTGGATGCACACAAATTTATGGGAATGGATGGGATCCCCAAAAGGAGCTGAGGGAAGTGCTCACGGAGCCCCTCCCGAGCATTTTCCTGCTGTTGTGGTACCTGGGAAAGACCCAGGTGACTGCAGCATCCCAAATGGGACAAGAAGGGCTGGAAAACCAGGGGATCAGTCCCCAGTCAGTCTGGGTTTGTCGAAGGCAGGGTCTGCCTGAGCATCCGGATCTCCTTCCAGGGCAGCAGGACCTGCTCGGTGGATGAGGGAAAAGCTCTGGATGTGAGCGCCTGGACTTCATAAAGGATTTCCCGCTGTTTCCCACAGAATCCTCCCGGAGAAACTGCCTGCTCCTGCCTTGGATGTGTGGAGAAAACACCGGGAAGTGGTGGGGATGGAGTTAGACCCAGCTTGATCGCTCCCAAGGCTCAGTCCCGGGGCCAGTTCTGTTTAACACTTTCACCGATGATCTGGATGAGGGGACGGACACACCCCCAGCTCCGGAATTCCGCAGTTTGATGAACTCCACCTTTGATTTGCCTGGAGAGGAGTTTCCAGGAGCTTTTTTAGGATCCAGACACTCCTCAAGGCTCAGCTTCCTCCCAGACCTGCCCAGCACCAGCTGCAAGGAGCCCTGCTGCGGTGCACCCCCACAACCCAGAAAATGTTCCCGTATCAGGAAAAGAGCTTCAGTTACACCCCAGGACTTTTAAAGGAGAAGAAGCGGAACCTTCTATGCTCCTCTGGCCCTAACTGGCCCAGTGCCAGCACAAAGGCACCTGTTGGATCTTTGAAAAGCACCTCAAAACCTGTTTCAATTGCCAAAAAACCCCTCCTTGATCATCGTGTACTTAAGAACGAGCAAAAAGTCTCTCAGGGCTTTTTTTGGTGTGTCTTAGGAGGTGTAAGGTGACTCCCCCGCACTGTGCACAGCTTTTGTTCTTTTGTTTTATGGAGTTTGTTGTTTTCTCCTTAATTAAAACCTTTCACTTTGCAAAACACGCCTGATCAAGTCACCTCGCTAATTATTATTAAGCCATTTCTGGGAGCCCTCAGAACTCGAAACACCTTCATGGGGCTGATAACACGCTGGCCTCACACAGAATTGTATCACAGCCCTTTGTCCCAAGGGGTGTCCCTGGCACAGCCTCACTGCCTGCACCAATAAACGGCTCCAAAAGGATTTTTCCGTGGAATTCTTTGCTACTGGAGCTTCTTCTCCTCCCTGCTGTAAAAGAGCTGAGCTGCTGACCTGGGCGCGACACAAATATTGCACTGAAGTGGATAGGACTGGTTTTATATGGATTTACTCCTCGTGGGATTAGCCCCTGGATCCCTCCCGGCTCAGGATATTCCAGAATTCAGCATAGAATAAACAGATTTACCCAGAAGTTTTTTCCACCCGCGATGGGCCGTTCTCCCCCTGTGGTTGTGCCGTTCGTTCCCGCGGGTGTGAAGACAATGAAAGATGGAGCGGCAGGATTAAATAAATATTTAGCGAGCAGCACTGATTTTGTAAAGGGAAGGAGAGAAAACAGAGCCAGCCCAACCTTCTGGAACACATCAGTTTTATCTGCCGTGCTAAGAGCCGCGGGAACCTGCTGAGCATTCGGGCTTCTGGTGACTTATTGTGCTCTGAAACGTCTGGAAATGGCATTAAACCAACCAGCAGAATAAAAACAGCCCTGGAACAATGGATCAAGGGCTTGCTGCGCAGTTTCCTGTCGGATGAAAGTCAGACGAGCAGTGGGCAGTTCGGGGACATGCCTGGATCTCAAGAACGTCCAGAAAAAAAAAAGGAAAAGGGCATTTTTCACCTGTCATTGATGAAAAGCAAAGACTGGAACAAAACAAGGCTCTAAATAGAAGGCTCCAGATGGATCCTGGCTGACAGCACAGAAGAATTTTCATATTCTACCTCATAAATACCAGAAATGTGGACGTTTTCACTCTGGACACCCTCCTGGGCACTCCTCCTCTCCCAGGTCACCTCCACGGGACAGCATGCTCCAAGCCTCAATGTCCAACCTGGCATTGGACACTTCCAGGGATCCAGGGGAAGCCACAGCTTCTCTGGGAATTCTGTTTAACACCCCACCATCCTCACAGCCAGGAATTTCTTCCCAATATCCCATCTCTCCCTGCCTTCCCACAGTTTGAAGCCATTCCCTGTGTTCTGGCACTCCAGGCTCTTGGAAATACTTTCTCTCCATATTTTTTTCAGTTCCTGGAAGGTCACAAAAAGGTCGCCCCAAAGCTTCTCTTCTCCTGGCTGAACAATCCCAATTTTCCCGGCCTTTCCTCACAGCAGAGCTGCTCCATCCCTCGAATCATCTTGGTGGCCTCCTCTGGAAGAATAAATTCCAACACCAGCTGCACGAAATTGCTCACAGGGAGCCACCCACCCTCTCCCGATCCCAAATCCACAGAGCTTCTCCACGGAATCAGCACAAGCCAACGGCAGCTCCTGAGGCAACATCGCCCTCAAAAAACCCCAAAGCACAAAGTGGTTGTGAAGTCACTGTGAAACTCCCCCGGGGACGTTGGGATTCTGGAAGTGCTTCCAGAAATACGATTCCGAGCTGGAACGAGGCCCAGACAATTTCTGTGGCAGCCACCTTGGCGTGGGGACTCCTGCCTGCCTGAGCCCCAGCACAAATTAGCAGGAACGAAAAGGGTGGGTGTAAAAAATCCTGGAATAGGAGGCTGGAATTGCACCCAAGAAAAAGGCACTACAGGCTAAAAATGGGGAGCAGCACAGGAAGGCTGGGCTTGTCCATGGATAAATCTGGGAGAGGCATCTGTAAGATCAAGGCTGCCAGGCCTGCCCAGGATTCTCACAGCAGAAATCCAATTTCCCCAGCGCTGGAAGAGGTTTTTATGGAATTCCGTCATCGCTGGTTTCCTGCCAACAGCCCCGAGAGACGATCCAAAGGTTTTGCCAACAAAGTGACTTTGAGCATCCCTTGCAGTCACAATTCCTGGGAACAAGCCTGGTGTGAAGGTGACTCTTGGGTGTCCTGGGCAAACACAAAGCGGGTTCAGTGAGGCACCGGCATCTCCATCCCAGGAAAATATTTCCTTTTATATTTTCCCTGGAAAAGATTTCCTTTTAGTGCCTTTCGCCTGCCTCTTCTAATGTTGGGAACATCCTAGGGAACAGATCCTAAAAGCAACGCTACTTATGGAATCCTGGAATGGTTGGGGTTGAGGGGACCTCACAGTCATCTCATTCCAACTCTTCTGCCCAAGGAATTCCTTCTGCTACACCAGGAGACACCTTCCATCCCACCACGTATGGAAAAGGAAATATCCATAACCAACAACTAAAAAAACAAAGGCGAAGACTTCTCCACAGGAAAGCCCCCAAAAAAGGTGGATGTTTGCTGTTTTCTGGGAAGTTTTCCTTGGAGCAGATGGGGGTGGTGACGGGGTCACGCCATGGAGGGAGAATCCTGTGGGAATAGGCCACGCACTGAGAATTAGCATTAAAAATTCCACTGGAAAATGAGGCAAGAGAGCAGGAATGAGGAAAATGAGTGAAACTGCAGTTCTGGGGGGATTCATCCAATGGTTATTTCCATAGGATCCTGGTTTTGATCCAGTGCCTTATTTCACAGCCTCAGGCCACCCCAGCAGGACCAAAACATTCCAGGTTCCTCACACACATCCCAGAGCGGCCACACCCCACCCCTGAGGGAAACCTCTGGAGCATTGCAAGGATTTAAAATTGACTCCTCTTCCATGGAAAACCCAGAATTCTGCAGGGAAGAACATCTGCTATAAAACAATCACCCCAAATCAATGGGAAAGTCTCCTTTTGGCAGAAATTGGGAAAATCGGGTTCTCTGTTTTCATGAAATCCCGGAATGGTTTGGGTTGGAAGAACCTTAAAGCTCATCCAGCTTTTCCATGGGCAGGGACACCTTCCTCTATCCCAGGTTGCTCCAGCATGGCCTTGGAAAATTCCAGTGCCAGCACAGCTTCCAAGGAAAGCCCTGCAGTGCTGGAAAACTTCTTGGAGCTTTTTGGTGTTGGCTCTTCAGAGCTGTGAGTTCCCCAGGGGTGATCCTTGGAAAACTGTCCAATTCTTCCAACGCACCTGGATGCTCCCCTCAGCATCCTGTAGGAATGGCCACGCACATCCCAGAAACTATAGTCACATCCCAGAACACTTGGGTGGGAATATGGATGCTTTTGGACGATGGAGACGCCAAAAAATCCTTTATTTTCCGTGGCAAAGCGCCATTGATGAAAGTCATGGAAAAGCCGGGAGTTGTCAGGACACCGGAATGTTCGCAGCCAAGTTCTGGTGGGAATCCAGAGTTAAAAATAAAAATTGAAATTTGGCGAAGAGGTGGGAAATTCTCTTTGCACCATCAGTTGGGGCTGCTGATATTCTGGTGTTCTGGGCTCTGCCTGAAACTCGTTTTTATTTTCTACACAAACGAGCCAGACCTCCACTTCCCGAGGGTTAATTCGCATTTTTATGGAGAAGAAGCCATTCCACATCCAGCGGTTCTTCCCTGAACACTGCTCTGGTTATTCTTTCCAAGGCATTTGAACATAATGAACGGGAGATTGCTGAATATTAAGCCGAGTGAGTTTAGCCAAGGAAATATCAGAGCGCGTTTCATCCGGATGCATTAAAAATTCCAAATAACGTTCCGTCCTCTTCCTTATCAAACTCGATACCTGCAGCTCCCCTTTCGAATACATGGAATGCGCAGCCAGGGTTCCAAATTTCAGCTTTGGCATTGCCGGGGTCCTCACTGAGCAGGAATTTGATGGCTCCAAGATCTGTTTTATCCCTAAAACGTGGCGGAATTTAGGGAGGGATGAGAAGGAATGAGCAGAAGGGTGGGGACGTTGTAGGGCTGGAATTTTGGAGATGAGCCTCCCACAATCCTCGTGCCATTGGGAAAAGTTGCCTGGAAATCTTTCGTGTTGTCCCAGACCACCGGAAAAAGAAAATTTATGGTCTCCAAGGACTTTTTGAAGCACCTCCAGTTGTCAACCTTATATATATTTTTAGATCTTGGTATGTAGTTGTGTGTGGGGGGTCTGCACTACATTAATTAATTGATTATAAAATCAAAGGTTCGTTTTACTTTCAAAGTAAATTTTTTCCTCAAATTTTTAATTTAAAAAAAAAAAAAAAAAGTTGTTCCGAAAAACTCTGAAGGGGGAGGGGAAAAACACACCAATTTAAAAATTCCCTCAAATTTCTCTAATACGGGAATAAAATAATTAGGGATTAATAATCAATATTTTGGACAAAAGGAGGCACTGCTGGAGTGGGCTGAGATGGAATAATGATTTCCTCATTCCAATCCAGATGGGATGAAGGCCTGAAAGAGGGAGAAACAAAGGGAATTTATTCTCAGTTGGAAAAGGTCTTTTAAAAGTGAGGAAAAAGTCAGCATAGAATGGAAACACGGCAGATTCCCGGGATCTTGGGAGGGAGCAGCTCAGCCCGGCAGCAGGAAGGGGCTGCAGGAATGGGAAAGGTCCAGGTGCCTCCTCATTTTCCTCTGGAATTTTGGAGGAAAGAGTTGATCCATCAACGCCATCAGTAACAAAGCTCTCCAGAAAATCCCATTCCAGCTCTGCTGTCCCACTTCCCACCTCTTTGGTGAGAAAAACGCGGGAATGCATTTCCTGCATCCCTCAGCTCCAGTTCCAAATCAGGAGGTCACATCTCCCTCGGTGCTCCCAAAATGTTTCCAAACATTCCAGCAGAACCAGCTCAGCTCAACTCCAGGGAAGAGGAGACCAAGGCCACACCACCAGCGCTGCTTTTCCATCAGGATTTTAAACCTGCAGAGCAAAAGTGGGGACATTTTCCTGCTGTCACTGTATCCCATTCCCACTCAGTGCCTGAATTCCGGGATAGCTCCAAGCAGGGCCAGGTGGATTTTCCCTTCTCCCCACCCCTCAGGCTACTCCAGAATTCCAGGAATTCTCATTAGCCCTCAGCGCTGGAACTGTTTGGTTGATAAGGCTTCCCCAAACCTCATCAGGGAACTCGCACAACCAAGGTGAGGATGGTGCAGTCTGAGCTCCTGGCGCCTCACCAAGGTGGGGATGAGAAATTCCATCCTTCCCTACAACCCTGGGAAACGACTTTCCTGAGAAATCCGGGAGACTGAGAGGTGACCAAAGCCAAGAAGATCATGAGCCTTTGGACAGAAGCTCTGTGAGAGGCACTTGGAGCACTCCTGGACCTCGGCATCTCCCTGGGAAAGGGAAATCCCTGGAAGATGGACAACCTGGGGATGGGACATCTCTGGGAGTGGAACATCTCTGGGAGTGGGACATTCCTGAGAATAGGACATCCCTGGGAATGGGATACCCCTGGGATTGAAATATCCCTGGGATTGGGACATCCCTCAGAACGTGACACCCCCTGGAGCTCACCAACCCTCCCATTTGTGAGAACCACGCCCAGAAGCTGAGATGGGACCGGGGCTGGCACCTCCAGCTGAGAGATCCAGACGCTCCCGAGGAGGGAATTTTCACCTTTCCGTGACCTCCTCGGTGTCCGTGTGGGAATTGCTCTCACCACCATCAGCAAGTGCAGCAGGAGCCGTGCCAGGGCTGCAGCTCAGCCCCTGCTCACGCAAAGCTCCAACACAATTTACTACCAGTGTTAAATTACTCGATGATTAAGTGCTGCTAAATCCTTCAGGCACAAAGCCATCGATCAAATCTTAGGCTGAGCTTGGTAAGGAGCAGCTCAGCGGGAGGGTCTCCCTTCGCCCTTTGCACTCTCCTCCTTTTGTACCCTCTGCGCAAATCAGATTAAGTCGATGTTGATCTGATTTTCCTTTGTGTGTTTATGTAGCAACAGAGTCAACCTTGAAATTGAGCTTTGTTAAATTTAAATTAAATCCGGTTCTGCCGATGCCTCCGAGGATTCTTCAAGTGTTAAAGCCACTCCTGAGTGACCCAGCTCCGACGCCGCAATTGGCACCGCTGCAATTCCCGCCTGGAAACCTTTCCTCGGCCGAGGAGGGGGTTGGAGGTGAAGATTCCTTGGATAACAGGCTGGGAGGGATGGAGATGGGTCGGTGTGAGGCAGAGCTGTTTGCACATAATGCAGTGGAGTGGCACAACCCACTGGCAGCAGCAGGTAACAGGTGCATCCCTCCCTTATCCATGGGATTTCTCTGGAATGCTGCAAACAGGAGGCTGCAGGGAGCCCCAGGAGTGCATCCCCCCGCCGGGAATTCGGGGGGAATTCTGCCTGCCAGAGATGCCACAGGCAGCCCAGGCTGAGCCAAATCTTGGCTGCAGAAACCCTTCCTTGACCTCAGCCCAGGGAATTGGGAATTATGAACGGCAGGGATCTGTTCCCCGGTGCCTGAGAGTGCCAAAATTCCCCCAGGAAACAGCCTGGGAGTTCCAAACAAGACATCATTCTTAACTAGCATTGCAGATGAGTCTGTGCAGGGTTGGGCTGGGCAGGTCTGGTTTCAGTGAGAGCTGGAGGGGCACCAGGAACTCCGTGGGATGGGATGGGATGGGATGGGATCCATGGGATGGGATGGAGGGATTCACCTGAGGGGTACCGGGTACCAGTTTGCTGCTGCTGCTGCAGCAGGATCAGGATCCTCCTGTCGGAACTGAATAAAAATCAAGTTTGAGCCCATGAAATCACCAGGATGTCTTTGCAGAGGTTTTCTCGCCATCCTCTCTTTGTGGTGTGTTTTATAATTAAAGAATTTGGGCTGGTTTGGGCAGAAGGGAAGGAGGGATGAGAGCAGGAGGAGCAGCAGCTCTGACCCTGCGTGGGTCCAACAGCAGAGCGAACACCAAAAGGGCGCCTGCCCCAAACCTGAAATTTGACTCAGCCCCACATCAAACCTCATGGAAAGCGCCCTGTGAGCAATTTCGTGCTCCTTCTGTTGAGTTTATTCTTCCAGAGGAGGCCACCAAGACGCCTCGAGGGATGGAGCAGCTCTGCTTTGAGGAGAGGCTGGGAAATTTGGGATTTCTCAGCCTGGAGAAGAGAAGCTTTGGGGTGACCTCGTTGTGACCTCCCAGGAGCTGAAGGAGCTGAAAGAAACATGGAGAGAAACGATTTCCAAGAGCTGGAGTGCCAGGACACAGGGAATGGCTTCAAACTTCTGGAGGGCAGGGAGATGGGATATTGGGAAGGAATTCTTGGCTGTGAGGATGGTGGGGTGTTAAACAGCTTTCCTAGAGAAAAACTGGGATTTCCCTGGATCCCTGGAAGTGTCCAATGCCAGGTTGGACACTGAGGCTTGGAGCATGCTGTCCCATGGAGGTGACCTGGGAGAGGAGTGCCCAGGAGGGTGTCCAGAGTGAAAACGCCCAAATTTCTGATATTTGTGAGGTAGAATATGAAAATTCCTGAGAATTTTCTGGGTTTAAATCGAGGGTGGGAGGCTCCAGGTTTGGGATTCGCTGGAGCAGCTCCAGGTGGTGAACCCATCCCAGGACATCGGTGAGGGTGTTCCAGCTCTGCCCTGGCACAGCCTGCACCAATCCAGAGGGATCCAGGGGATGTGACAGGATCTGGCCTGAGCAGGAAGGCAGCAAAGCCCAGAGTTCGTTAAAGAAAAGCTTAATTGGCACCATCCACTTTGCACCGGGCTTTGATGTTTCCCAGGAGCTCAAGGGTGGGATCCCATGGAAAGAGAGTGGGTGCTCCCCAGTGAAGGGTGTCTGCTCAGCACTGATCCTCTCCCAGCCTCTGGCAGCAGATTTTGGGATGGAATAGTTTGTGATCCTGTGCCTGGAAAGCAAAAATTAAAAAAAAAAGAAGGACTGATGCACAGGGTGAGTGTGGGAAAAATTTTGAGCGTCCTGGGAGAGCTGGAGGTGTCCCTGCCCCTGGCGTGGGGTGGGACTGGATGACCTTTAAAGAACCCTTCCCACCCAATCTACCCCAGCACCCAGCAGGGCCCCATTCCCAGGTCATTCCTTTCCATAAATTTATGGAATCCCAGAATCCCAGAAGGGTTTGGGGTGGAAAACATCATAAATCCCATCCCATTCCCACCCCTGCCATGGCAGGGACGCCTTCCACTAACCCAGGGTGCTCCAAGTCCTGTCCAGCCTGGCCTTGGACACTTCCAGGGATCCAGGGACAGCCACAGCTTCACTGGAATTCCGTTCCAGTCCCTATCCACCCTCTCAGCCAGGAATTCCTTCCCAATATCCTGCCCAAATCTCCCCTTTTCCTTCTAAAAGCCATTCCCTGTGTCCTGTCCCTCCATCCCTTGTCCCCAGTCCCTCTCCAGCTCTCCTGGAGCCCCTTCAGGCCTTGGAGGTCACCTCAGAACCTTCTTCTCTCCAGGCTGAAGGTGCCACCACCCCCGAGCTGCAGCTCTGCCAAAGCTTTGTGGGACGTTTGTTCCCTTTCCACACATTCCAACACGACATTCCTTAATTCCCCTTTCTAATGCAGATCAAGCAGCTCCCCCCTTTTTTTCTGCTCTGATGTGTTAATTTCCAGAAACCAGACAAAAGTCTCATTTAATCCCAACTCCAGGCTTGGTGGAGAAGTTCTCCGGGAGAACAGAGGCAAGAGGAAGAACACGCCAGGAAGTTTCCGAGGCCCCTGAAGGTTGTTTGTTTATCTTTGAACCCCGTGCCAAAACAATAAACCACAATTATCCCCCTTTTCCTCGCGTGCAGTTTCCAGCCCTGTAAACCCTTTATGTTAGAACACATCAAACTCCTGCTCCCTGCCAATCCCGCCTGTTGCTAAGGAACGAGCGGGGGGAAAAAAAAAACCAAAAAAAAACCCGGAGCTGGGGGACTTGAAAGTGCTCATTAAAAGGCTTTGTGCATCCCTATCAGGGAAATGCTAATTCGGGAAGGCTGATTGATACACCCCCCTCTCCCGCCTTATCAAGTTCCAGCCATGAGGAAGAAGCTCTGGCTCACCTTCAGTCGCTGTTGTTAACACTCCAAAAAAAAAAAAAAATAAAATAAAATAAAATAAAAAAAAAGGTTTCTTATTTAAGCAACCGAAACCATTTTAATGCTCAAAAAGCAGGAGGATTTTTCGTGTTCTGCACACCTCGGTTCTGCCCGGCACCCACGAGGCTCGAGGAATTATTTAAATGTGGTTTGAATTCTCTCAGCCACCCGGGCTGCTGTGCTTTTATTTAAATATTTCCAGGCGTGTATTCCTAGGATGCTCTTTGGAGCAGCCTGCCCGGCTGGTGGGTGCTGAAATCTGCTGATCCCGGCAGGAATTTTGTGCCAGGCACAGGGCTCCTTCCTCCACGGCTCCCAGTCCCAAAAAACCTATAAAATCAACATCAAAATCCCAGTAAAATCAGCATTGAAATCCCTGGAAAATCAGCATCAAAATCCCGGTAAAATCAACACCAAAATCCCGGTAAAATCAACACCAAAATCCCAGTAAAATCAACATTGAAATCCCTGGAAAATCGACGTCGAAGTCCTTGGGAAATCAGCATCAAATCCCAGTAAAATCAACATCAAAATCCCTGGAAAATCAGCGTCAAATCCCTGGAAAATCAGCATCAAAATCCCAGTAAAATCAACGTCAAATTCCAGTAAAATCAACCTCAAAATCCCAGTAAAATCAACATCAAAATCTCCATAAAATCCACATCAAAATCCCTATAAAATCAACATCAAAATCCCTGTAAAAACAATATAAAAATGCCGGTAAAATCTTCATCAAATCCCTTGAAAATCAACATTAAAATCCTGGTAAAATCAACATCATTCAGCCATTATTAATTTTTCTTTCAATGCACATCAGTACCACATTCCAAGGAATAATATTTTGGCCTCTTTGTTAAAGCTCTTCCTCCTCCGCGTCAAGCCTGGATCGCAGACTGGGATTGCTGTAAATTTGGGGTAAAAATATCCATGGATTGAGGGAAAAAATATTTGAAATTAATCGTTCTGCAGCGCAGAGCGGAGAGGGGCACGGTCGCGTTCTCCACGCACACCTAAGGAAAAGAGAATTTACCCTAACTGCTCATATAAATGACAATTTAATTTAATTTAATTTAATTTTAATAACACTCTAAAATGAAGGAGCTGCACCAAGTTTCCAAGCCCAAACGCTCCAGGATTTCTCAGATTTCCTGTATTTTCCACCTCCTTTTGGAACAGGGAGCGAGTCCGGCCTTACCCACTCCCCCAAAAGTGACAGCAGCAAATCACAGCCAGCCTGGGCCCAATCAGTCATCCCCTCATTAATTAGTGAAGCTAAATTAGGAAGGGAGCACTTTGCAGTTTAATCAAAGCTACAACACGGCGATTAATGCGCTGAAAGGTTGGGAAGGGCTGACCCAGAAACGAATTCCCAATGGGGCAGGAAGCAAAATTAAACATCGGGGAAGTGGCAGGGGGAGGGAACGGCGCTTCCCAAAGAGCTCAGGGACGTTTTTTTCACCAGTGATGGAAAGGATTTCCCAGCCACGGAGCCAAACATCCCGTATTTCACAGCCAGGCCCAGACTTTGTTTTATCTGGGGTTTAAATGAAGCCGTAACTTGACCCAGCTCGCGCTGGAAGTGAAGGATTACAGAGCCGTTTATCCAGGTTTTCCCTGGAAGTTCGGTTCATCCAGCAAACCTCAGGCGTGCCTGTGTCCCCTCTGTGGTGGCACAAGGCCTGTCCTGTGCCCTAGAGATTGCCGCCAGCCACGGCAGCTTTGTCAGGGACATATCCCTGCTTAAGGAGCAGAAAATCAGCGACCAATCCACGTTTCTGCCCTTCCAAGAGGAGTCTCCACTCCGGTTTCCATCCCGGCTGTCCAAGGTCCTGGAAATGCTGTCCAAGTCCCACCAACCCTGTCCAAGGTTCTGGAAATGCTGTCCAAGGTCCCACCAACGTTGTCCAAGGTCCCACCACTACTGTCCAAGGTCCCACCACTACTGTCCAAGGTGCCACCAACACTCTCCAAGGTCCAACCAAAGCTGTCCCAGGCACTCAGTGTCACCTGCAGCACCTGAGGTTGCTGGATGAGGTTAAGGAGGGGTTTGGTTTCTAATGGGGCTTCCTAACAAGGTTTTCATTTCTACTTGGGATTTTGGGGAAGGGGAAACGAGTCGGGAGATGTTCATGTTGGAAGCGGTCCTTAGATCGGCCCAGATCACCTTATCCCACCCTCTTCTAGGGGATGTTTCATCATCACAGAATTCCAGAATGATTTGGGTTGGAAGGGAATTTAAATCCCATCCCAATCCCACCCCTGCCATGGCAGGGACACCTCCCACTGTCCCAGGCTGCTCCAACCCCAAAGTCCAACCTGGCCTTGGATACTGCCAGGGATCCAGGGGCAGTCACAGCTGCTCTGGGAATTCCAGCCCAGCCAGGAATTCCTTCCCAATCTCCCATCCATCCCTTGTCCCCAGTCCCTCTCCAGCTCTCCTGGAGCCCCTTTAGGCCCTGCCAGGGGCTCTGAGCTCTCCCTGGAGCCTTCTCCTCTCCAGGTGAACATTCCCAGCCTGTTTCCATTACTTTGCACCCAGCCAGTGAAAGAAATTGTCGATTCCCACTGGAGTCTGGGAAATCCATCCAGGTGATCCCAACCCAGAGCCAACCCCACCCAAAATCCCACAGCAGCACCCAGGGGAGCACCAAGGGCACGGGGAGGAGCCCTGACAGAGCCCTGCCTGTGACCACAGTCCTCCAAACCACCGGGGTTTATCAGTATTCCTGTTCGCCCTGGGTTTTTCCGCCCGCAATCCATGGGAAAGGATTAATATTTACCTTGGTGCAAAGCTGTTTATCCAGCTCTTAACGCCCCGCAAGAGCTCGGCTGAGAGCTCTGCTCCGTGCACATCAATCCAGGCTGTTCTCCTCGCACCTGGGGACCAGCACTTGGAGAGGGACAATCCCAAAAAATGTTCGTCAGGAGCAAATGTGAGCAGCCGGGAGCTGCCAGCGCCACGGAGCAAATCCCTCGTTAGCAACAAGCGCGGAATTTGGGTTTATTGGAGGTAATTAAACACCAACACCAGTTGTGCTGCTCAGGGCCACAAAGTCCGGGTAATTAAAGGGGTTGTGGATAAGGAAAAATCAGGGCAAGCAGAGACAGGCATGGATTAGAGCCATTCCCACATCCCTGAAGTTTCTCAGTGACCCACTTTGGCACAGCTCGGACTTGGGAATTCCCTGGGATGTTTGGGTGTAGGAAGAGAAAAAGGGAGAACTGGGGGAAGCTCTGTTTGGGATTATTCCACTTAAATTTTGGAATCACTCCGTTTGAAACAGAGGAGTTCCAAAATAATCAGATCTGGGGAACTTTCTGGGCTCCAAGGACACAGACACAGCAAGAAACCCACCAGAGTCCCTGCACACAACAGATCCCTCACAGACATCACCCCAGGGGTGGGAATTTCTTCCCTGGGGACACAAATATTCCCAAACCCCTCATCCTGCAGCTGGGCCAGGTCATTCACGAGCCAGCACACATCCCCTCGTGATTTTAAAGCTCCCTTAAGGATCCATTTACCATTTTCCTTTCCACAGTGATCCCTGTGATTAATCATTCCCACTTTTTAACCACTGCCAGGTTCAATTTATCCAAGCTCGGCTCCCACCTCCTGGAATGTGCCGTGTCCCTCCTGTCTGAATGAAGGAGTGACATCGTTAGACACCAAGTGACATTAAAATGCCATCAAGGGAACACCCTCGCTGATGAAGGCATTGAGGGCAGTGCATTTCTTTTCCAAACGGGGAAAATTTACAGTTCAGGCTAAGAAAAATAGAGGGATTCATCCAAATTTCCACAGAAAACATTAATAAAATCGCATTTAATAATCAGTGGCCATCAAGCAACTTCCTTAGAAGTGCTGGAGGCCAGTTAATTGTGAGTCCCTCAATGCCTCAGCTTAAAAAGAAAAACATATAAACATAAACTGGCAGTGTTCTAAGGAGATTAACATATTTATTAACCACTTCAACTTCCACAAAATAAATGTCCTGTCCATTCCCTAATTGCAGCCAGCCTGGATCAAATCCAGAGATTAAAACTGGCTCATGCAGGGGGTCCCCAACAGAACAAACCCACCCAAAACTGAGCAAGTTCAGCTCTCATCGTTATCAGGCATTTTTCTCTCCGGTAAATCCCAGGAAAAAAAGGGGGAGGAAAGCCTTGTAATCATAACCAGGCCCGAATTTAAATTCCCTCTGCACTTCCCTCTCTCTGTGAGCTCACCGTGAACCCAGGGATTAAAAATCCCGTTTCAGAAAGAAACACAACATCCCAAAAGCCAAAGAGTTTCACCAAAAGGGGATGGGAAAGGATTGAATATCCCGACCCTAAACCTTGTCTCGGATCTCTTTGGGGCAGAGTGATGGGACTGATCCTTGCTCACACCAAAAACCTCACAAAAATCCTCACAAATTCCCTATAAATGCAGCTTGTGGAGCACTCCCATTGTTTTGGGAGCAGCCAGGATTTGCCTGGGTTCATGGTGCAGCAGTAGAATAATTCTTTGGCTCACATGATCGGCTCACATCAAAACCAAACCCTCTCTAATAGAGCCCAGAAAAAAAAAAAAAAAAGAAAAAGAAAAAAAAAAAAAAAGTGGAAATGGGGATTGGAAATCCAGCCACTGGAAAAGGATGGGACACGTGGGGATGAAGTTATTTTACAAGCCTGGAATAAAAAGTTGGAGAAGGAGCTCAGCTCTTCCTCAAGCCTCCCTGACACTCTTTGTGGAGCAGAAATCCCATCAGTGACCACCAGCAGCTGCTCATGGGATGTTTCATCCCCATCTAAATTGTAAATTAATATTTCCCCTCTTTTAAAAAAGGGCAGCCTGCCACAGCCGGCCTGGCTCTGACTATAAAGAAGGCTCAGGCATTCATTTCCTCCCAATCCAATATAAATTTCACTTTGCCTACTTGAATAGTTAAGTCTCTCAATAGTAAAACTCCAGGAATTTATGGTTTATTTTAAAAGGCCGTGGAGGAGAAGGTGAGGATCCCGAGCTTTATTGAGCTGGCTGCACCTTTATTTCCCAGCTATTAAGGAGGCATTCATTACCCCCTGCATTATTCTAACATATGGATTTTTCACTAACCTGGCTGCAAAGTCACTCTGGAGCCCGAATTTCCGGAGGAATTCGAGCAATGAGAAAAGAATCCTCCTGCTGCCATCCCGAGCAAGGCCTCTGGGATCCTGGATAAACTTCCCATCCATGGAAGTGGATGGAGGGGGCTTGGAGCAACCTGGGATAGTGGAAAGTGTCTGGGGATGAAAACAGGTAATTTTTAATGTCCCTTGCAAGCTCTGTGATTCTCTGGTTCTACAATCATGAAATTCTCCAGAGAATTCCCTAAAAAGCTCATTTCCCAAGGGATGTGGGCACTGAAAGAATCTGCCTTGGGCTTGCCAGAGACCTGGGCGCTCACTGCTCGACCTCACCCTTGGAAAATCCACATAAAATTAAATGTATCCAGAAAGAAATCGTATCTAAGCCGCATTAGCAGCTTTCCCAAAGTTCCCAGCTCCTCCTTGGAGCAGCAGGACCCGCAGAGGACGCGCGGGAACGGCGGCGGCTGCTTGGCAATCGCGAGGGGTTTTCATCGCCAGCGCCATTTATCAGTGTCAGCTTCTTCATCCTCCTGGCAGAAATGTTTCCAGATCATTAATGGGAATCCAACAGAGTGCGGTGGGGAATGTGCTCTGCCTGTAGGAGCAGCACCCACCCCCAGCAGCAGTGGCTTCCCAGGGGAAAACGTTCCCTTTGCTCATAAATTAGGGAGCGGAGCCACGGGAGAGGGCAGAAGAGGAACAGATTTGGAGGGGTGGGAATCTGGGCTTTTTCCTCGCGTTTTTTCTTTTGCGGCGTGAATGTTTTTTTCTCAGCTCTTTTGGTTAAGTGGAAGTTCCGTCCGCTTTTTCATCCCGAATCCGCTCACATTTATCTTCAAAGGGATCTGTCAGAAATCCCCCCAGCTCTGACTAAAAGCTTCTCTCCAAAAAAAAAAAAAAAAGAAGAAACCCAGAGCTTTTTATTCCAAAGCTTTTCTCGCCATCTCTCAGCAGCCAGGCCACAAGTGCTGCTGTTAGAGGGGTTCCTATAAGTCAGGTTTCCCCTTCCCTGGAAGTGTCCAGGGTTGGATGGGGCTTGGAGCAGCCTGTGGCAGTGGAAAGTGTCCCTGCCCATGGCATGGGGGTAGAATGGGATGGGATTTAAAGTCCCAACCAACCCAAACCATTCTGGGATTCTCGGATTCTCTGAAATCCCAGGCTTTACTAATTCAAACCACTCCCAATCTATTTTAAACCCTCTCTCAGGAATAAAGGACCGCAAAGCCAAAGAAAACATCATTCCAGAGGCCAGAGCTCCTCACAGGACACGGAGGGGACGAGCCTTGGGGCTCGCCACTAACAACTAAAAATAGAAACCCCAAATCAGAGCCCAGCCATAATTATATAATTGAGGCTATAAAGGGACACGGTGTGGAACCTTAATTACTGCGCCATGAGTCAGCCTGGCTTTAATCTGAGTTTAAGTGGCTGGAAATTGATAAATCTCGTAGCGAAAGTGCCAGGTGAGCGCCCACCCCAAGGCAGCCTTGAGCTTATGGTTTGGTTCAGAGGGGGGAAAAAGGAAGTCAATCACAGTTTGTAAGGTGAGTCTCCATCCCATTAAATTTAGTAATAAAGCAAGGACTCAATATTATTCTCACAGGCTGCTTTCAGGTTGAGTGGTTAATGGATTGTTGGATACTTTTTATGGACAGTGCAGGATCTGCCAGAGCTGTCCGAAGATGAATGATTAGACTCAGTTAAACCCCAAAAAAACCCCTCAGTAAAACCTCAAAACCCACAAGCCTTTAGGTTAATATGCAATTATCAGCGTAAAAAAATATTGTTTCAGCTGAACCAGCTGTAAATTCCCAATATTTGAAAGCGCCCATCACGTTGGGCAATAATTTTCCTACTTGCACATTTCCACCTTAAATTCCCGTGCCCAGCCCCAAATCCTGCAGACACCAGGAGCAAAACCCTCGCAGCCCAGCTGAACTGATGCATTTGTCTCCTGAAAAATCGCCATGGAAATGGAACACTGAAGGAAGAGGGAGAGACAGGAAAATTACAGGTTCCCATTGACACTTCCCACCACGGCTCCCTAATCCGCCGTGCCGTCCTTTCAGCCCGAGCGCCACCGAGTCCATTTAGCCGGGGTGGGAGCGTTAAATCCTTCATTTTCCGGGGAAACGGCGATGCCATCGGAATCTGGTGTTTGAACAGAACTTTCAAATTATGTACTTGAACCGCTCGATTTGTTTAATCAAGGTCAGCGAGCGCCCGGGACTCGGGGCCGGAGCGTTGACGAGGGGGAATTACCGTCAGCGGCGTCCCAAAGCCGGCAGCTGCTGGGGAAAGTCACGCTTCTCCAAGAGCCTGAAGTGACACTTTAATTACTTGGGCAAATTTGAGCTGCTCAGAGCGTGTGCCTGGTGCTGCTCCACGAATTTCGTCGCTGCTGCTCCACACGTTTTTCCAGCAGGGCCCAGCA
Organism: Chamaea fasciata; assembly: GCF_029207755.1. Classification (NCBI taxonomy): domain Eukaryota; kingdom Metazoa; phylum Chordata; class Aves; order Passeriformes; family Sylviidae; genus Chamaea; species Chamaea fasciata. The sequence continues at coordinate 61,342,573 of NW_027094092.1, read as the reverse complement.
GCAGGATTTATCCCACAGCCACGGATCCCATAACCACACAAAGCCACCTCCTCTGGGTCCAGCAGGCTCCAAAGCAAATCTGCAATAATTATTATCCCATTCCGACCTGGTTTGATCCCATAATTTCTCATCCTGGGTGACCAGAACTACGTAGCTCATGAGTGATGTGCGTGCACTTTGTTCCCATTGAATCCCAGATTTTTTGGGGGTTGGAAGGGACCTTGAAGCTTTCAATCCCAAATCCCTGCTGTGGGCACGGAGCCCTAGACCAAGCTTAAAACTCCAAATTCTCTTTCTAAAATCCTTTTTGGGCAGAAATCTTTAAAGAAGATACCAGAAAATAATACAAATTTTTAAGAGAGAAGGGAAATGGATTGCCTGGAACTGAAGATTCAGCTTTGCTCCCGAGCACCCAGGAAAAGCTTTGTTGAGGAGCAAACCATGGGAAGCACTTGTGCCTGTGACTTTTCATCCATCACTCATGGGAGAGCAGGGAATCTTTTCACTGGGAAACCCAGCCCCTGAGCTTCCCCCAGAATGGATAAGGAGCATCCCCCTCTTAGAAGGTTTCATCTCCAGGCAGGCACAACGGGGTGGCCACAAGTCACAGGTCCAACACGCCGCTCCTGGGGATACAGAAACGGATTTTTGGACCATTTGGGACCGTTAAATAACAAAAATTGGAAGGTTAAACAGGTTTGAAAAGAAAAATAATGTGAATTACCTCAGCGCCTGGTCATTAACAGAGCTGCTGTCATGGTGTTTATTTGCTTTCACACTTCCAGAGGACAACGAGGCAAATCAGAGACATGAAGAGGAGGTAAGTGGAGAGGCTGAACAGCAGGAAAATTTCTCCCTCTGATCCCAAGTGTGATCCCAAGCATTCCGAAACACAGCCCTGGAGTTCTCCCTTCAGCTGACAGGTGAACCTGAAGGTTTAACAGTCAGTGCTCACTGCACACGCAAATTCCAGGACACAGGGCAGATACTCCTTGAGTAAGAGCATCGTGGTGGACAAAAATCTGGAGCAAAAATCCAGCCTGGAATCAACAGAGGCCAGTGCGGATGTCAGATGTGGAAACACGGCTCTGTCACCAAGCCAGGCCACCAAATTTGATTGGTGCTCCAATTTAGGGAAGGAATTTAGGGACCAAGAGCTCTTCTGCTCTAGGTCTATGGATCCTTTTCCTCAGGGATAGCTTCCCTGGAGGCAGTCCCTTCCAGGTCTTTCCAGGTCCATGGATCTTTTCCCTCAGGGACACCTTCCCACAAGGCAGCTCCTTCCAGGCCTTTCCAGATCCATGGATCCTCTTCCACTGGGACACCTTCCCTTGAGGCAGCTCCTCCCAGGTCATCCAAGGTCAATGGATCCTTTTCCACTGGGACACCTTCCCTCAAGGCAGCCCCTTCCAGGCCTTTCCAGGTCCATGGATCCTCTTCCACAGGGACACCTTCCCTCCAGGCAGCTCCTCCCAGGCCTTTCCAGGTCACCTCTGCTGTGAGACAACACCGTGGTTGCACCCAGAGCTGGAGTTTGAGGGGAACAAGGACCCCCAGTTTTGGTGAGGATTCATGTCCAGAACTTTGGATCAAGGGGCTTTGGCTGCTGGAATTCTGATTGAGGATGATGGTGGAGTTCCACATCTCCCTCACAGAATCATTGAGGTTGGAAAAGATCTTTGGGATCATCGAGTCCAAGCTGTGCCCCATCCCATGCCCTTGTCCCCAGCCCAGAGCACTGAGTACCACATCCAGGAATTCCTTGGACACCCCCAGGGATGGGAACTCCTCACCTCTCGCTTTCTGACCTCCCCACACTAATGCAAAGCTTCCCACTTTTTCCCTCTGTGCCCAAAGCAATACATTTCCGGGGAAAAGGCAGCTGCCCTCCCTTCTGCCAAGTGGAGAAAAATTATCCCATTCCAGCTGCATTAGAGACCAGGACCTCGGAATTATCCTGCAACAGAGGAGCCATTAGCTGAAACAATATAGGTAACAGGAGGTTTGTCACATCCCAAACACAGCTCCAAGAGCTCGTGAAAGGATTGTGAAGGCAAAATTATTCCATTAATTTAAAACCACGGCTGCCTGACTCTCTCCGTAAAGAATCCATGGATTCAGTGCCTGGGGCAAATCAATAACGCTGGAATTTGCCTGCTAACAGAGCAAAGGAAACTGATATGAAAGTATTAAAATATGAAAATACCCTGGGAGCGCTCTCAGAGGGGAATTAAGCGGCAAAGACACTTACATCCCTGTTTCTGATCTTCCATCCCTGCCCATTAGCCAGGAAAGGGGTGGAACCATCCCAGAAAATGCCCGGGATCTGTCACAGGGAGCAGGGAATGAGCTCTCAGTCCTGGAAGTGCTCGGACATAGAACATTACCCAAGACTGATGGACAACAATTCCCTGTCCTGAAGGTGTTGATGGCCCCATCTGTCACCTCAGCCTTCCTGGACTTCCCTTATCCAAGCTGACACATCCATAATGGCCCCGTTCCGCTGGAAAAGCCGGCCAAGGAATGAGATTTACAGAGATGTTTCCCAGCACACGGAGCCGTGGCTCAGTCACACCAGGGCTGTTTCCTCTCCCACCTCCTTTGCCCCCGCTCTGGCCACCAAAATCCACAAAATCCGAGGGGAAAATGGGAAATGTCCGTGAAATCCCTTTGCAGTCAGCAGGGAATTGTGTCGCCAGGTTTATCCGCTCCTTCCCACAACGCAGTTGGGATTTGGGCACCATTAATGACTCTAATGAGGAAATTGATACATATTTAATTTATTGGAATTTGGAGTCCCACTGCACTGAGTCATCACTGCAGCAACCTGCAATTCCCAGCAATTCCTGGAGCGCCTTTGGAAGGAGCAGCAGAGGTTTGTGGTGCCAATCCAAACCAAGAAACCCAAAAAATTTAATGTTTTTCCTTAGACACGTGTAGCAGCGAGGGACTGCAGGAGGATTGTGGCATCTCCATCATGAAAAACTTTCTGGAAGCAGGATATCAACCAGGATCAATCCCTGATCTTTTCTAGGGCAGGAAAATGAGCCAGGAAAGATTTTTTTCCTTCCGTGTGTTTTCCCCGTGTTCTGCACCACCCCTTGTATTTGATGTCCAACAATCTCATCAATCCAGCTCAAGAGACTCCTTTCTCCAGAATTACAGGAATTTAACTCCTGTGGCTGCGTTTTCCCTCTAAATCCTTGAGTTTAGCTGTTTCAGCCAAGGAGTAATTATTATTATTATTATTATTATTATTATTATTATTATTATTATTATCAAATAACTGCAAAACTATAGTTAATGCAAGGTTGGATAATCCCAAGGGGGAAGGTTGGGACTCGTAGCTGGAAGGGGACAAACCCCACAGGTCACACCCCCCCAAGGCATGGACTGATCTCCAGGATGTATCCCAGCAAAATCCATAAGGAGGAAGCCTGAGGGAAAAGCTGAGTCCGAGGGCAAACATCAGGCTCGGAGAGAGGAGGAGATTATTTGATTCATCCCTAAATCCTCTCTCACAGCCAGAGAGAAAACACTGTCCTGCCAGATTCCACCAGCTCCCCTGCGCAAAATCTTTTTTCCCACTGGTTTGGGATTGAGCTGTTAAGATGTCAGAAACCATCTTTAAATGTAGCACTGGGATCCCTTTCCAGGAATATTCCTCAGGAATGAGAGCAGGGCTCAGAAGCAGCCACTGCAAACACCCAACTCCTGCTCTTCCCTTTTTCCACCCCTCCAGCTGAAACAGAGAAGAGGGGAGGAGGATCAGCCATTTGCTCCTTGACGTTGTTTTCCTCCGAAACCTAGGAAACACGTGTCCAATCTTTCCTTAAAAAACTCTGGAGATTGCTTCAGATCGATCTCTCCTGGCGCTGAACCTCACTGAAACAACCAAGTAACTCCAGAATTACTCCACCACCTCATTTCCTCACAAGTTCCACCCCATTTCTTACTCCACCTCTGTGAAAAACAGCGATTTAAGACCTGATGGAAATTCCAAGTATCCTCCCGCTTCGGTCTGGGTATCACACCCCCCCTACCTGACATCTCCAGGATAAGACCAAGAAGGAAAATCTGCCCTGCTGCCCTCCCCAGCCTCATTTTCTTACAGCTTAAATAGGACCTGCTCTCATTTAAAATGGATTTGGACCTAAAACGTTCGTTCTCTTTTCATGTGCTGCAGCCAAAACCCTCAAAACCCTAATTTCCACTCTGATTACATTACCCCACTTCCTGATTCCCACAGATGGAAAATACCCTGGATTTGCAGTTTACCAACTGTTTGTCTGTCTCTGGGAGAAGCCACAAAACCCCCTTGGCAAGGAACGGGGTGGTCACACCTGAGGGGGCTTGAAGCTGAGCCCACAGAAGGAGGGAAACAGCAGAGCTGAAGGGTTGGATTTGGGAATTCCGTCCCTCAAGTGCAGCTGTCCAGGCTAAGTAGAGCTGAGAAATCAAGGAAAAGATGGTCAGATGCTCCTGAAGGTGAAGTGAAGAATTCCCCGTCCTGCTGAGCACAGGGGACAGTTCTTTGCTAAATAAAATGCGGGTGTTGGATGCGCTGTGCCAATCCCAACATTCCTGACCACGGCCGGGAGAGCAGGCAGAAAAGGAAGAGGAGCCCAGGGAAGGTGAGGATTTGTCCTTCCCTCACTTTTCCCACGCTGATTTCCCACTCGTCTCCCTTTCCCCCCCCACCCCCGCCACGGTCCCACAGCAGCGAGAACTAATTTAGTGCCACAACAGAAAATGTTATTTATTCATTTCCACTACATCTGTGCTTCTCTTTTATTGAGTTCCTTATTTTTAGTGCTCTCCTGTTTCTCCTCCAGGGCAGGCAGATAATTGTTCTCTATCTCTCTATAATTGCAGCAAATTCTCATTAATCAATACAACACCAGGCAGGAATTTCCTGATGAAATCCTGCTTTCGTTTGACACCTGAGCTCCTGAACCACTACAAGACAAACCTAATTATCTCCTTGGCTAAGTGAAACCACACACTTCGGAAATGAAAAGTTCCTTTTTCAGCTGAGTCCATTTAAACGATGGAAACTGGGATGAAAGGCCCAGACAGAGCTCTTTGGACCAGGCTTGATGCCTTTATAGGAAGCAAAGCCTGGCTTGGGAATTTGACATTTTCAAGCCAAAAATTTGCCTGGTTAGAAAGTGCGAGATGGGAAATTTTGTAATTAAGAGCTGTTTGAGCATGTTGGTGATTTACTGGAGTTTCATATTACTTTCGTCCACATGGAAGAGGTGTGTGTGCCACACGTGAACCTGGAGCTTCTCTGATCCCTTGATCTATTTTGCAGCCCAAAAGCAGAAAATTCCGCCTGTGGAAGTTCATGAAAGGAATCTGTAACAACCAGGAGCTGTGATAATCGAGGAATGATTTAAGCTGGAAGGAAAAATCTTTTCATTCCACCCCCTGGTCAGGGACAACTTCCACTACCCCAGGTTGCCCCAAGCCCATGCAACCTGGCCTTGGACAATTCCAGGGATGGAACAACCACAGCTTCTCTGGGTGACCTGTTCCAGTGTCCCACCACCCTCCCAGCCAGGAATCCCTTCCCAATATCCCATCCATCCCTGCTCCCTTTCAATCTGAAGCCATTCCCCTTTTTCCCGTCACTCCACGTCTTGCAAAGCCCAAGGCGTGACGGATAAATCCTGGCTCAGACGTGAAACCATCCTCCCTTTTTATCGGAGGGCAGGGACAGATCAATCCCCCTCTGGAGCAGAGTCTCCCACGGATTTTGAAGGATTTCAATAAAAATTGGACCAGCACAGTGTAAGGATCCTTCCCATGCACAGGAGAATCCGCACCCGGCTGCAGGAGCTCTCCAAGGTACCGCAGAGGGCTGAGGACAGGATCTGCCTGAGGTTTCCACGTCCTTCCCCGTGCTCCCAGCAAATCACACAGCACAAAGTGGGAAAACACTCCTAATAAAATCAGAGCAGGGCCCTCTCCCCAGCCCGGAGCTCTCCCGTTCCCACTCAATAAAGAGAAGAGTGCAGAACAGATCAGGACAAAGCAGCAGCTGTCAGCGGCTCCCGAGGCGCCGCGGTGACAAAAATATCGTCTCGTCCTCTGCAGGAGGATTTTCCACCAGAGAGACGCCCTGCTCAGAGCTTTAAAACCTCATCGAGTTACAAGAATTTGTGATCCTGATGCACTCCAGGAGACAGAGGAATAAATAAAAACCCTCCAGAGCTTTTCCATGTTAAATCTCCCTCACTCTCCTCTTGGAGGAACATTTGAAAAGGAGCATCCTCACATGCAGAAAAGCACCTGCACAACCCGTTCCTGCTCTTCCTCCTTTTATTGTGCACCAATATCCTGGGTGGGCAAGAGGGAAATACCCCTCACCCGTGGGATTTGAAGAAACAAATCCTGATCCGGCCAGAGACAGAAAAAATTCCAAGTTCTGGTGCTGGAAAAACAGCCCCAAAGAGGTTGGGAGGGCAGCTGGAGGGACTGAGGTCGCAGCAACTCCTGTGCCAGCCACAACCCTTCCAGCAGCTTCAGCTGGGACCCAGAGAAGCCACAATTCCCACCAAACCCACCCAAGAGGGAGAAGATCCACCTTGGAAGCAAGGGAAGACCCTCAGTTCCTACAAAACAGGCAAGGGCAGAAAGGGACAGTGATGGCAGAAGAAACGGAGATACTTGGACAAGGAAACACCTACAAATCAGAGTCCATGAGCAGGCGGGATCCAATAAAAAAACATTCCTGAACACCAGGCCCAGATCATTCCACGGGGAACTCACAGGGAGGTCGGCTTGGGGTCAGCACCCCACTTCTTACCACAGAATCCTGGAATGGTTTGTGTTGGAAGGGCCCTGAAGTTTGTCCTATTGCACTTCCCTGAGACAAGGCGCCGTTGCAGCTGCTTCCCAGTGTCTGCTCTTCCAAAAGCTGATTTCCCACCAGAAACTATCCAGCAATGACCTGGAATTTGTCCCCCTGTGCTCCCCTAATGGTTATACTGCAAATCAGGCAGGGATGAAGGAGATGAAAGATGCCCAAGGGAAAAAAAAAAAAAAAAAAAAAAAAAAAAAAAAAAAAAAAAAGATGGAAAAAAGAAAAAAGAAAGAAAAAAGAGAAAAAAGGAAAAAAAGAAAAAAGAGAAGAAAAAAGAAGAAAAAAGGAAAAAAAAGAAGAAAAAAAAAGGAAGGGAAGGGAAGGGAGAAGGGAAGGGAAGGGAAGGGAAGGGAAGGGAAGGGAAGGGAAGGGAAGGGAAGGGGAAGGGAAGGGAAGGGAAGGGAAGGGAAGGGAAGGGAAGGGAAGGGAAGGGAAGGAAAGGAAAGGAAAGGAAAGGAAAGGAAAGGAAAGGAAAGGAAAGGAAAGGAAAGGAAAGGAAAGGAAAGGAAAGGAAAGGAAAGGAAAGGAAAGGAAAGGAAAGGAAAAGGAAAGGAAAGGAAAGGAAAGGAAAGGAAAGGAAAGGAAGGAAAGGAAAGGAAAGGAAAGGAAAGGAAAGGAAAGGAAAGGAAAGGAAAGGAAAGGAAAAGGAAAGGAAAGGAAAGGAAGGAAAGGAAAGGAAAGGAAAGGAAAGGAAAGGAAAGGAAAGGAAAGGAAAGGAAAGGAAAGGAAAGGAAGGAAAGGAAAGGAAAGGAAAGGAAAGGAAAGGAAAGGAAAGGAAAGGAAAGGGAAAGGAAAGAAAGGAAAGGAAAGGAAAGGAAAGGAAAGGAAAGGAAAAGGAAAGGAAAGAAAAGAAAAGAAAAGAAAAGAAAAGAAAAGAAAAGAAAAGAAAAGAAAAGAAAGAAAAGAAAAGAAAAGAAAAGAAAAGAAAAGAAAAGAAAAGAAAAGAAAAGAAAAGAAAAGAAAAGAAAAGAAAAGAAAAGAAAATTCCTCCCAGCAAAAACACCCTGGTCACCACAATTGCCATTTTTTCTGGGTTTGGATGGGATAACCCGACCTGAGGTCACCCAGAGCCCAGATGAGCCCTTTCCTTGTGGCCCTGAAGGGTAAAGGAGCCTCCTGGCTGCACCCATGGATGGAGCCCAACTCAGCCTCTTCTCTTCAGCCGCATCCAGGATTAGCTGTGGCAAGAGGCAAAATGGCAAAATAAGGAAAGTGACACAATTAAGGCTAATTAGCTGAGTGGGAAATCCCTTCCCAGCCAATTAGTGCTGAGAGGCGAGGCCTGCACAGTAACGAGGCCGCATTTAGCTGCTCTCAGCTCATCCTTCTTCCAGAAACCAGAAGGCGAAGGAAGAGGTTGTTTAGCCATTAAAAATAATTGGATAACAAGGATTGTACCATCCGCGGGGAGCTGAGAGGGGAATTGGACTCACATTCCTCTGGACAACCCCAAAAAATGCTTTTTTTTTTTTTTTTTTCCCACAGAATAAGGATGGAATAGGACTTTCACCCTACTGGCCTGTCTTGTGAAGCTGGTGGCCAAACCTTCCCATCAGTCGCATCCGTAAAAAAACACATTTAGGGAAAGATTCCCGAAACACAGACACTCCTTCATGCCTTTGGATGGGACTTCCATTCCAACCTGTGAATTTTTGGGGCGGCTCATCACCACCAACAGAGATCTGTGGGATCGTCACTTAAAGCCCGAAGTGCTGGCTCAGAATTGCTTGACACTGGTGCCTTCACCACGTCCCTCATCACGACGGGACGAGCGAGCGCCGGCGTCAAAACATCCCAGTTATCCCGCTGGATAATTCACTCCTGCAGAGAGGCACGGAATCCATCACGGAAATTGCCTCCAAAGGACACTCTCCCCTGAGCAGGGGTGGGGAAAAGCGGCTGGAAAGAGGGAACAAAGTGTCAGCATCTCACTTGGAGAGGTGAAAGCAGAGCTGACAGCCCTGTGATTTATGGAGAGAGCCGGAGCCTGCGCCAGCAGGGCTGAAATCCCGGGATTCAGGTCCGCTCCCCAGCCAACTGCAATATTTTATAAGTGGAAGAGATAGGCAGTGACCTTCCCCTTCAGAGGCTAAAATTGTTTCTGGGTTGAGGCTTTTTTTAAAAAAAAAAAAAAACAAAACGGCGGAGATTTGTCCATTTGTTTGGATATAAAGCACCCGAGATCTTATCTCCGGCTCATAATTCACCAGGAGGAAACTCGGGTGGGAAGATTGAAGAGCACCGAGCCTGCATTCCCAAATACTCATTTAGGAGCTCAGGGTTCACCTTGACCTGGAATATTCACCCAGGATGACGGGAGATGAAACACCAGGCTGCCACAGACGTGCTTCCCCCTTCGATGAGCCTGTTGAATAAAGATACGTTGAATGTTTCCCACCTCAATGACGTATTCCTGAAAATAATAATAATAATAATAATTATTATTATTATTATTAATATTATTATTGTTGTTGTTGTTGTTGTTACTATTATTCAGATCGCAATTCATTGAGATCTCCAAGCTGTGGCTGTACCATCAACCTGGAATCCAAAAGAGAAATCAGATTTTTCTGGAGCAATCCTGGGGACAAGGCTCCCATGAAGGCATTAAGGGTGTAATTACTTCATGATTTTGTGCCAACTTATTGTATTAACCAGCTTTTCCCTTTGGTTTATTCCAGCTGTGGAATAACCTGGAATAAACCAGTCCTGGAAGCGGCTGAGGCAAAGCAAAGCCCATCAAGCTGTGATTTCAGTCCACTGTGCCACCAGGGGACAACCTCAGGGTGAGCAAGTCACAAATCCCACCCCAGGCTCCTTCCAGATGGAATTCCAGAGATTCATGCCTGGCTGAGGCGGTTTGGGACACGAGGAATGTCTCAATTCCATGGATTTCACTGGAGGAAACACCTGAGCACCCAGGGTTGGGCTCCATCTGCACAGGACTTTGGAAGCTGGAACCAAAACGTGATCCTGGCTGGCTCAAGGACTCTTCCCTGCATAGTTGTCCTGGTGGGAAGGAAGAGAAGGGTGTTTGAGCAGCCTCCTTAGGGGTGGGACTCAAAAACATCCCATCACAGGATCTTTGTGTTCGGCTGCTGTTGGAGAATTCCCAGAATGGATTTTAAATGGATTTAAGTCTGGCTGGGGCAGCGGCAGCTTCAGTCCCGACAATCTTCCTGTCCTGGGGAAGCTGCCTGCGGAACATCAGGGTGGGAAAGGTGCAGATCCTGTCTCTGGCTCTGCACAGGAAATTCCTTCTGGACCAGGAGCTGTCAGGTTGGACCAATATCAGCAGGATATCGGTGCCAAAGGATTTTTTTGTGGAAGAAAGAGAGAGGAATTCACACTCCATCAGGAGTACGGGCAGGGTGGCTCAAAATTGAGTTCTGTGGAAATTAAGCACCTGCAGAAGCCAAGGAATCAGAGGATCATGGAATATCCTGAGTGAGAAAGTCTCCATCAGGATCATCCAGTCCAACTCCTGCCCCAGTGCTCCTGGAGCTCTGGCAGCCTCAGATAAACCAAAACACAGAGACATGAGGTAGAAATGCAAAGTTGCCTTTTGCAAAGTCAGTTAAATTCTAGTCATAACAAAAATAATGTAGCCTTGCCAGAAATTGCCAGTTCCCTGGGAAGCTGTTCCAGTGCCCAGCACCTTCTGGAAGAAGAGCTTTCCCTTGATATCCAACCAAACCCTCCCCTGGCACAGGATATTCCTGAGGAGATGGTGGGGATGGGGCTCTTCCCTAAATGTGGGATCAAAAAACTTGGGCCGTCAGGCAGGAGGTGCCTTGAGGCAGATTCCCATGGGGAATTTCCTGGATTCTCTGTTCCAACCTGACAGAGAGTCACCTTTATCCTCTCCCCACCCCACCACTCCCCTCCCTTCCACCCTCGCCCTGGAGCAGGAGGGAAGATCCTTCACTTGAATATTTAGAAAGCAGGTAGGAAAAAGTATCAGGTGCTGGTCCCTTCATCACTTTGGTGGTGACAAGAGTTAATGGTCCCTGAAGCTTTCCCAGCAAATGTCCTTGTCGGGCCATTTTCTGCACATCTCCGTGATGGATGGGAGGAGAAGTCACTTTATGACAAGCCCTGCTCAATTATTTAATAAGGCAGATTCGAATAACTTCGGGAAGTCCCCCCGGAGAAATGGAAGAACAAATACACTTTTCCTTTCATTCTCTCAAGAGCTGGAGAGGGAAAACGGACTGTGGCCTCTTTCAGCTTTGTTTCGGGGATTTTGCCGTGGTTTTAACTCCCCACCTCTGGCTTTTGGGACAGCGAGTGAGAACAGTAAATGAAAATCGGGGATTTTTTTGGTTTATACCAAAAATATTCAAGAAAAGTTGCTGTTGTGGGCTCTGCCTTTCTTTTGGTCTTTCTCGCCTCAAATTATAACTTTTTGGGGGGATGATGGTCCAGTGTTGAGGGTCTGAGCACCACAAGACCTGGCAGGCCAAAGCTCCTGAGCTCCTTCCACTACACAGTGGAAGAACTGGATTAGGCCTGGAACATTCCGGAGTCTTTCCCCACGAAACCACCAAACTGAGGGATTGCAGAGGGGCCCAGGGGGGTTGATTTGAGGGAGCAGCGGCACCTTCCACACTGCACCAAATAAATCCCACTGGATATGGGAGGAAAAAAAGGCACCTCTGTGGGTCCCACAGGTCTTTTCTGCAGCTGCATTTGGAATAAAATCCTGGAGTGGTTTGGGTTGGAAGGGACTTAAATCCCATCCTATTCTGTGGGCAGGGACACCTTCCACTATCCCAGGCTGCTCCAACCCCCTCCAATCTGGCCCTGGACACTTCCAGGGATCCAGGGGCAGCCACAGCCTCTCTGGGAATTCTATTCCAGGGCCGTCCCACCCGCGCAGGGAAGAATTCCTTCCCAAAATCCCATTTAAACCGACCCTCTGTCACCTTGAAGCCATTCCCCCTTGTCCTGTCACTCCACACCCTTGTAAATCCTTCAGGAATGCGGGTCAGCCTCAGGCCAGGGCAATTACAGGGATCAGAAATCACATTTGGCTTCCCTTTCCCCTTCCCCTTCCCTCTGGAGCAGCACCCCATTGCCAGCAGCTGCCCCCCAGTTTTCCCCCAGAAAGTGGAGTGTGATTGATGCTGGGCTCAGTCCAGCAGCTCCGGAACATCCCTCTCCATCTCCTGGAAGAAACACCAGGCTTTGGCACGCCAGGAGCCGGGAGCATAAATCTGAAGAGAGCGCAGTCGCTCACATTAAGCCAAGGACACCTTCAGCTGTTCCTGCTGCCTGTCCAAGAGCCATTTGCTGCCCAGCTTTTTCCCTGCCTGCTCAAGAGGAAAAAAAAAAAATAAATAATAATAAAAGCAGGAGCTGGGAATGCGAAATGGTTAATGCAGACTGTTTGGGGGAAGATCTGTCTCCACAAATGTTGCACCATCTGCTGCTCTGGGGGAGCTGGAGGAGTGGGTGCTGTATTTTCATAACAATCCGCCCTTCTCCTCTCATTGATTAATAACACGGGGCTGCTTTGTCTTTGTTCTTTTGTAGGGTGGGTTTTTTGGGTTTTTTGTTGGTTTTTTTTTTTTTTAAAATATTTGTATGAAGGCTTTTCAACGTGAAATCCAGTAATTATCTGAAGAGCTGAGTCAATAGGTTTGCTCAGGCAGAGAAATTACCCATTAAACAGAGCAGGAGAAAAGCCAAATGAAAGACATCTCTGCGCCGGGCCCAAGATGACCAAAATCCTCTTCTTTTTTTTCCCCCTCCAGTCCAATTTTTCCCCACCAGGTGCCCTTAAAAGTGAGAAGGATCCCAGCACTGAGGAGCTGCTGTGGAAAACAGGGTGAACCATCAGCTCATATCCACCCAAAATCCTGGAAAGCGGAATTCCACCATCCCAAAGCCCACAGCGAGGACCAAAGCCAAAAGGAAACACCTTGAGCCTGCTCCAGGAGGGACAGAAGAGCCTCTGCTCCTTCTCATTCCCCCTTTTCCACGCCACACTATTCCCAGAGCAGCTGGAAGAGCTGCTGCAAACCCATGGGGTGTGAAGGGAGCTCGGAACACCGACCCTGGAGCCTCTTCCAGCAGCTGCCTTCCCGTGAAAGGGAAGTTTGGGAATGTCGGGCACAGAAAAGCTGCAGAGGGAACAAGGCACAGATCCCAAAGCTGGAGATGTGGGAGCTCCACCTACTTCCAGTAGTGCCCGGGCAGCAATGGAATGAAAACTCCTGGATTCAACACATGAAATACATGAAAAAATAGAGAAATAGGGGGGAAAAAATGGTTATTTCTGATATTAACTGAACGGGGGAGTGTACCTAAGCAATGTCAGCTGGCAAATGTCAACACCAGCTCCCCTTCAGCTGGCACGGAATGGTTTGGGTTGGAAAAGACCTGAAAGTTCACCCCCTTCCACTAACCCAGGGTGTTCCAATCCCATCCAGCCTGGCCTTGGACACTTCCAGGGATCCAGGGGCAGCCACAGCAAATCTGGGAATTCTCTTCCACCCTCACAGCCAAGAATTCCTTCCCAGTCTTTAATCTAAACCCACCCTCTCTCTCAGTTCACAACCATTCCCTCTCGCCCTATCCATAAATTACCGTGGCAGAGAGAGACTGAAATGGAACCGCAGACACTCCAGGGGCAAAGGTTAAATCCAGCTTTAATTTACCGGCCCAGGACCCAGCTCATCGAGGTCTTTTAGTTCCAGAGCATGAACAGCTCATGAAGAGGGGGAAAAGTGCAGCTGGAAGATGATTTAAGCAGCGCAGTTTGCAGCGGTTACAATTAATAGGCAATTTCTTACAAAAGTTCCCTAGGAAATGTCATTTTTTTTTTTCCCTTGCAGGCAGCGTTATTTCACCAAGTGGTTCCAGTTTCCTGCTGGAAAAGCAGCAGGAAACCCTCCTCAGCTTTTTCAGCAGTCGTAGAAGCTGAATTTCACTGGAAGCAGAGCTTTTTCTACAGGGAACAGGGAGTAAGAAAAGAGGGAACGGCCTCAGGCTGGGCCAGGGGAGGCTCAGGGTGGACATCAGCAGGAATTTCCCCAGGGAAAGGGTGCTCAGGGCTTGGATGTGCCCAGGGATGTGACCCCAACCCTGGAAGTGTCCAAGGAATGTGGCACTCAGTGCTCTGGGCTGGGGATGAGGTGGGGATCAGGCACAGCTTGGATTTGCCGATCCCAAAGGTCTTTCCCGACTTGGGTGATTCCACGCTCAGCCCGACCCAAACCACATTCTCCCCGCTTTGGACTCAAACCAGAGAGAGGAATTCCCGACAGAGCAGCAGATTTGATCAATAATTTCATTTCCCATAAAAACCACAGAATCACCGGGTTGGAAGAGACCTCCAAGGTCATCGAGTCCAACCCAGCCCTGACACCTCAACAAAACCACGGCACCGAGCTCCGCATCCAATCCCTTTTTAAACTCATCCAGGGACGGTGACTCCACCGCCAAAAGCTTTTCCTAACATCCAACCTAAACTCCCTTTGGCTCAGCTTAAGGCTGTGTCCTCTAAAATACTCTCCCACTTCTGGATCTGATCTCCAATAACGGGACAGGGCGACTGAGAGGCATTCCATGAGTTTTTTTATTCCGTCATCAGCCTCAGGGAAGCTGGAGACATTCGAGATGTTAAAACTCGGGCCGCAACAACAGCAGCCGAAGTTCTCTTTGCGAAAAGGTCTTTTTAAAAGCTTTGAAACTTTTTTAAATTAGCCGATAGGCTGCTGCTAAAAGCTTACAAGCCTCTACTTAAGCCAATAAACACTGCACATGCACCTTACAGCATTCGATAGCTGCTTGTTTTATTCTTTTTGCAGCTCAGAAACTTTCTGTTCTCCAAATATTTCGAGGCCTAAAATTCAGCTCTGTTTCAAATTAGGTAAGGTCATTGCAAGGCTGTGAAAATCCTCCGGTTTTCCTGTTCTCACGACGTTCCCACCTCCCACCTTCCCCTCCAGCAGCAAAAAACCCACTTCCAGATCTCCCTCTTTCCTCCAGAGCTCCCTTCCCCTCTTCCCTCGATCCTGCCAAACGTCCCAAGCCCAAAGTGACCTTAAAAAACCCAAATCCAGCAGCGCTGGTCCCCAAAATCCTTCAAATCCTTCCGAACCAAACCCAAATCCTGGCAGCTGGCGCCCAAACGCTTCGGAGGCTTTGCGAGGGTTGTCACTCGGTTTTAACTTTGCCATCAGGCAATTAAAGCCCGGCTCTGATTAAAGCCCGGCTCAATCCCCGCCGACGGAGACGGATGTTGGATGCAGCGGGAATTTGACAGCCGGGTGGGATGAGCAAGTGCATCGGGGCGCTAACGACGTTACGTTGCAAGTGCTGTTTATTTGCTGTCAGCTCCAAAGCGGGCAGTAAATAACACATTAGGGAATAAAAATAGCAGGGGGGGAAAAAAAAGAAAAAAAAAAGAGGAAAAAGAAAAAAAATCCCAAAAATAACATTATGTTAAAATGGAACCATCAATTATCCACCTCCCGGCTTTCTTCGGCTTTTTCTCTCTCTCTTTTTTTTTTTTCTCCTCCATTTTTTATTTTATCTCGAAGCATTCACGCAGGGTTGTTTTTTTTTTTTCCCTTGATTCATTAATTGCCTTTTTTCTGACTCCTCTGTTCTGCCTCAGCGCCCATAAATCAATGTAAAAAAAAAAAGATAAAATGCTGCTATTATGAAATGAGTGCAAAAAGGTATTGAAATAAATCTCCTTTCGGACACATTTTCTCCCATCTCAGCTGCAAAAACATCTGCTCAAGATGGGATTCAGACCGATTTTTCTATCCCAAAGTGGCCCTGGCCTGTCCCTTGTTCCCAAACCCCCAGAGAGCAGCATCCCATAAATAATTGTCCCATAAATAATGTTCTCCTGGCAGTTTTGAAGGAGCCTCCGCCGCCCATTTTCTCAAAAATCCAATATTTGATGGATGATGGTGGGCACAGCTCGTGCAGCTGAGCCAGCCCTAAATATTCCCACCAAAAATTCCCTTATTTCCGATCATTTTCCCAGAAAAACTTTTGCCGTTGGAAAGTTTTGTGGGATTTTCCAAAGAGCTGGTGCTGGACAATGAGCATTTCCATCCAAGTCTGAACATTTAATATCAGGAATATTTTATTTAGGCTCTTCAATAACTTTGCTGTGCCCCGTTCCATTTCTGAAATTATTGGGTTTGTCCCACAAATTTTTTAAGAATTAAATGCGTTTCCTAAGGAAAAAAAAAATTTGGATTTTACATAAAGTTGTTTGGTCCTCTTAAAGCCAAGGGGATTTCTGGGATTTAGAATTATTAGGAAATGAAGCTTTAATTCTTTTTTTTGTTTGTTTGTTTGTTTGTTTCAGAAAGGAAATGTTGGGAGCAAAACTTCTTGGAATCGAGTTCCCTGCTTGCCATCCAAGCATGAATTAAATTCCATTAACACACCTGAGCTCTGTCCCGTGAGGAATTCTCACTCAGGATTCCTTTCCTGGCTGCAGGAGAGGGCAGAGAGGGACAAATTCCTGCTTTCTGGACAGAAAAAAATCCCAACTTTGATAAAAAATATTAAAAATATTGTTTTCCCTTGCTAAGACCTCCCAGGAATTTCCCTTTTTTTTTTTCACCCTTTGAATGCTGCTGGGATTTGGGGGGATTTTCCCAGCTCCAGCAGCTTCTCCATCCCGGTGTTCCCATCCTGAAGGGAGGAAAAAAAAACTTGTCTTTAAAAACATTCCTCAGTGCAAAGTGTCAGGAAACATCACCCTTTGCACATCCGTGGTGGGAAGATGAGATCCCAGTGGGATTTTCTCTGGAATTGCAGAGCACAGCTCCCCTGTCCTCTGATTGTCGAGGAGAAAAGGTCAAAAATGTGGAATATTCATCTCAAATCGAATTTGTTTGCAGAGAAAACACATCCCGGGGTGTTTCCAACATCACCTGGCAGCTTCTCCGGGATAAAATGATCCCGGGCGAATTTCCTCGCTGTTAATTGCGGGGGCAGAGAGGTCAAAAGGGAAATCCAGCTGCAAATTACCCAGAAGACCACAAAATTGACCTTCCTCGAGCCCCCGTTCCTACAAAAATCTCATTCCTGGTGATTTCAGGGAAATCCTGGAGGAGTCAAAGTCAAAATCTTTGACCTTGTGGGGTAGGAGATGGGAAAAGTTCGGCTGGATCAGAATAAATTCTTCCCTCTCATCCCAAGGGGGGTTTTTTTTCTGCATTCCTACAGGTCAATTCCTATTTTATCTTGGATTTTAATTCCATAAGCAGAATTGAGGGGAGGTATGGGCCGGTTCCCATCCCACAACTCAGGGGTTCTGTGCAACAGGCTCAAGGCTCAATCCCAAGAAGTCCAAAATCGTTTCCTTGAACTTCCTTTTTGTAGGAAAAAAAAAAAGCCGTTTCTTGTGAAATTGTCAATTTTCAGGAATACTCCTTGCAACAGCGCTTTGGAAGCCTCATTTTCCTTCACTTTAGGAGCATTTCCAAGTGGGAACTGATGGAGGAAGTTTGCTTTGGAATTAATTTCTGGCCCACAAACGTAGCTCAAATTAAGTCTCTGCAGTCAAACACAGCTGCTGCTAAAATGTCTCCTTATGGATTTATAGGATCAGGGAATCTCCTGAGCTGGAAGGGACCCACAGGGAACATCAAATCCCACTCCTGGCCCTACACAGGACATCCCAATGATCCCACCCTGCGCCATTCCCAACGGGAAATATTTCCATACAAAATAAGGAAGACAATCCAGAAGAGATATGACTGATTGGAATTCATCACCCCGATTTTGGGGTGGTTTTTTTCTTTTATTTTCCTTCCTTTTTTGGGGTTTTGGGGGGTTTTTTGGGGGGGTGAGTGGATAGTTTGGGAGGTTGGGAGTTTTGGGTGTTGTTTGGCTTTTTTGGTTCTTGGGGGGTTTGGGGTTTTTTGTTGGTTTGGGGGTTTTTTTTGGTTGGTTGGTTGGTTGGTTGGTTTGGTTTTTTTTTATTTCTCTGACTAAAGCCAAACTTTAGGAAAATCTGGAAATCCCCAGCCCAACCACCAGGGATGGGATCCACCCCATCTCCGTCGTCTTTCTGCTGAGTCGCTTTGACATTCTGCTCATCTTTTTAAGAGAAATGATGAAACAAGCAATGAAAGCTTTGGGGGCATCTAGTTTTTGCCTTCAGAGCCATTTCCCTTCCCTGAATCCTTAACCAAGAGCAATTCTTCCTTCATCAAATCCAGCAGGTGATGCGAAACCTCTGACACGGGTATAATTCCTTATTTTCTGGGGCTGAATTTAAAAAAAATAAAAAATCTCTGAAGTGCTTGCTGATGCTTTTCTTTTAAATAAGAATTAAACAATCCTAAGGAAAAAAGTCTTTTCATGAACTGCAGATCCTTGCGGGCTTTTTATGGATTTGCATTGGTAGAGGGGAGATTCACCCATGATAACAGAGACACTCGAAGTCACATCTCACATCCCACCCGTTTGGATTTCACCTCCAAAGGACCCCCCAGCCATATGGGAATGCTCCTTCCCACAATATTTTAAAAACCCTGCGACAAAAATCTGTGCAAGCTCCTCCACAAACACTTTGTGTCCCCTGGAGACCAATAATTCCTGTGTTTTTAGCTTGAAAAGCATCCCCATCATTTGGATCTCGTTCAGTTCATTAAAATCTCGTTTTTCTTTCAAAACTGCCCAAACTTCTGGTGGAGGAGACCTGGATCCTCCTTCCCCTCCGTGAACAGAACTGCAGCAAGGCTGCAAAACCTGAGCCTAGTCAAGTTGTAAAGCAGTAATTCAGATTTCTTTTTTTTCCTCCTGGCCTGAGTTGCAGCTAAAAATATGGAGGCAATTGAGAATATTTTCAAATCTTCGGAGCAGGGGTTTGAAAACAATATTCATAGATCATCCCCGTGTTCTGCCATGCAGCTCCGTGAGCACTGCCTGGGGAATAGTCCTGATCTATCGGATTTTTGATCAGGAGCTTTTCTGTGTAACAACAGCTGCTTGCGTTTATTCATCAAAAGGATCAAGAAAAGAGCTCAGGAAAAAAAAAAAAAAAAAGTTGATATTTTCTCCCTGGTGACCGTGGACTCCAAGAACTCCATTGAAATTCTTTTATCTGCAGGCGGTAGCACCACACATCTTCCACTGCCCCTCTCACCTGCCTGCTCCGGGAGGTGATTAACTCTATGATCACTATAAAAATGTTTTATTTAAGGGATAATTGTAAGCACTGGTATCTCCCATTTCCAAAATCTCTTGCTTTATTATCCTTGCTCAAGAAGGTCTTAATATTTAAGTGATTTACCGCTCACTTTGAATGCCAGCCCGGCCATTAGGAGGCACATTTCACCAGGCAGTGCCTAATTTTATAGGACATTATTTCTTTATAAACAGAGCCATTACTCTGCGGCATTAATTAAACCTCTTTGCCCATTATGAACTCCATTTGGAAGACAACAACATCACCAACTGCCTGCCCTGATGGATGAGTCTGCAATCCTAAATCCGGCTCCTGCCAAAGCACTTCCCAAGGAGTGGAGCCACCGGGAATGGGGAGCGGTTGTGCCACGGAGAGCGGTGATTTGTGGGGAGAAAGGAGCTCATGAATAAAACATTTGCACTTCAGCGACCCAGTTTAGCTAAACTGTTTTGCATCAATAACCCGGGCCCTAAAAAGCTCTGTTTATTATTGCCAGCCTCCCAGGCTTTGGGAAATGGAATTACATCAGCCCCCATTAATAACATTTAATGTTGGGAGCAGACTGCAGCTGTTACATCGCTGGAGAGGGGCCTTGCCTGCAAACTTCTGCTGGACAGCTGCGATCTGGGGGATTTTCACCTTTCCACCACAAAGAGACATCCTGAAAAAAACACAGAACAGTCCGGCCACCATCACTGAATTCCTTCCAGAAGCTCTCAGGGCCCAGCACTCAGAATCCAGGCAAATGAGCCCAAAATACCCTCAGAAAGGGTGTTTCTGTACAAGAGAAAGAGATCTTGCCCACAGATTTCTCCTGGACACGTGGCTGCAGAGATTTGGGGGATTTTCACCTTTCCACCACAAAGGACATTCAGTCCAACCACCATCTTCAGCTTCCTTCCAGAAGCTCTCAGGGCCCAGCACTCAAAATCCAGGCAAATGAGCCCAAAATGCCCTCAGAAAGCGTATTTCTGCACAAGAGAAAGAGACCTCTCCCATAAATTTCTCCTGGACACGTGGCTGCAGAGATTTGGGGTGTTTTCACCTTTCCACCACAAAGAGACATTCAGAACAAACAGAATAATCCTACCACCATCCCTGAATTCCTTCCAGAACCCCTCAGGGCCCAGCACTCAGAATTCAGGAAAATGAGCCCAAAATGCCCTCAGGAAGCAGAGTTTGTGCTCTCCTCGGGATTTCTACACAAGATCCATTCAGCATTCCCACCTCCACCATCACAGAATCCCACAATGGCTTGGGTTGGGAAACCCCTTAAAGCCAATCCCATTCCACCCCCTGCCATGGACAGGGATCATTTTCCCCTATCCCAGGTTGTTCCAAGCCCCATCCAGTCTGGCCTTGGACACTTCCAGGCATCCAGGGGCAGCCACAGCTTCTCTGGCACCCTGAGCTCTGGCACTGCCAACCTGTCAAAAGCTGCTCCTTTCTTGCAATGTGGGAACACATCCCACAGTTTCTGCACCAGGATCCACCAGTTTCACCCCCAGAATCCAACATTTATGGACTCCCAAGGCTGGAGGAAATCCCAGTCCCTGTCCCAAGCAGGGAGCTCTGGACCATCATCTCCTCTTCTGATTTTCACCCTAAGAGGGTCGGGTTTACGAGACCTCCTGCAAAGAGATAAACCCCCAGTTCCCATTACTGATTTTTCCGATTATTTGAGCATTTACATTTTTTTTTTCCTCAGGTGTGCACAGCCCGAGTTGTCGCCTCAGCCAGCTCCTCCCTGCATTGCTCCAGAGGCCACGGCAGCCATTCCACGATTTAGGCATTCAGAACATCGTCCTCTGACGCGTCTTAACCTCCCCACTAAAAAGTTTTTGAGGTAAATGTCGGTAAATATTTACCAGCAGATGTACTCAGAGATATTCCCTGGATTTAGGGTAGGGAATAACTCTGGTTTCTCAGGTACCAACATCTGCATCTGAGTGGAAAATGGTTTAACGGTGCCCATTCCAAATGGAAAAGCCAAAAAGCTGCTGAAGGAGAAAGGCTGTTCCAGCTGGAGGACTTTTGGCTGAGCTGCACCAGGGGACACATCGTGGGGGTTGGATTTATGGAGCACAAACCACGCCAGGAACAGCAGCACATGAGCCAGACTGGATTTCCATCCGTTGGGAAATCCACATCATCCCGTGTCCCCAGTTATCCGAGCTGTGCCACATCTCGATGGCCCCCTGAGCTCCCCACAGCCCTGGAATGAAACACAAAACGGATTGAAACACCGAGGCAGGAGGGCTGGGAGCTGAGGTGGCTTCCATGCGGGCACCAGGAGAAAGGAGCTGATGGAGGAAGATGTGGTGGATGCAGGATTTAAAGGAGGAAGCTGAACTTTTCCCTCACACGACACAGCAAAGCCATCCCAGCACCTTCCTCTCCATCCCGATTTCCTCAGATCCAGGATCCTGGCTGCAGGGTATCCATGGACAAACCCTCGGGGCACAGCGATGTCCCCAGACCCAGTGGAGCTCATTTGGATTCAGCAGGAGAACTCCTACAGCGGCTGCGGGAAGGGAGAGCTCAGGAGGGACTTGGAGGCTTGGAATAGGGATGATTCCGTGGAGACATCCATTTTCTGGAGAAGGGAGCAGAGCCAGGCTGCTGCAGAGGCAGATGGAGCTGCTCCACTTCTCCCAGTGCCTCCCACTCTCCTCACAACTGTTCAGACCCACACCAACCACCCCCAATCCCACCAGCATCCCAAATCCCCCTGTAACCCCCTTAGACATTAAAAAAAAAAAATTCAAAACAACCAAGGCCAGCTGGGATGGACTCTGGAGCAACCTGGGATGATGGGAAGTGTCCCTGCCCGTGGCAGGGGGTGGAATGAGATTGGCTTTAAGGTCCCTTCCTGCTCAAACCAGTCTGGGATTTTGGAATTCCATGAACTTAGGTGGAATTAAGCAGCATTCCCCATTGGGCTGGGTTTTTTGGGTTTGGTTTTGGTTTTTTTTGAGCTCCTTGCTTACGATGCAAAAAGCCCTCAAATCCAAAACTGCAGTCCTGTTTCATCAGTTACATAATTACCCTGCTAGCACTAATTAGCAGCTGACTGTAAACGTAACTTTTATCCCAGAAGACATTCCCTGTTCGGAGCGCGGCTGAAAATGCAAGTCAGGTCCCCGCTCTGGTGCTCCTTCCAATGTGCTTAATAATCCTCAGCACTCGTCTCCCCGCGCTCAGGAGAATTTATAGTGGCAAGGCAAGAGAAAAGCCGAGCAACGTTCTATTGGAAATTAGGAGGAAAAGCAAATGCTGTGGGAAAATACGCTCAGATGGGCAAAAAAAACAACAAAAAAAAAAAACCCACAGTGTACCTGGGCCAAAGAGTGACAAATTGCTCCTTTTTAGGAGACCTTTTCAGCAGAGGGAGGCACTGAAGAAATGCCATGTTCTACTCAGCAGAAAAAAAAAAATCGGAGATGGATGCAATTAAACCCCTGAAGGTCTGAGGGAAGTGCAGCCGCAGGGACGGGAGCGAAGAGAGGGATCTGCCTGCAGATCATGAAATGTTCATTTCGGTGCCAGCGGGATGGGGAGGCCAGACCTTGAAAAGTGGCAACTTGTGGGAGTGCAGCGTGGCAGGGACGGGGACAGCCTTCCCTAAAACAAAACCTCACCCCCAAAAATCCCTTCCCCTCATTTTCCACGAGGTCGCACACGGAACACCGGATGGCGCCGGAATCTGCAGGAATCTCCCACCACGGGGAAGTGGGGTTGGAATGGCACTGACAGAGATCCCACAAAAACCCCTGGGGCTTCACATCTCCAGCCAACACCCCAAGAAGGGCTGAATTCCCTGGAATCACTGTGGATCTAAAGGATGATGTCAGGAGGAGTCATTTCATCCTGGGAAAAGTGTTAGAGGTACCTCATGAAGCCTCAGCACTGACCAGGCTTGGGTAAATGCCTGCAAAATTAAAAAAAAAAAAATCATTGAGCAGAGAGGAGGGACAGGGGCATCCTTCTAATCCAACCATTTCAATCCCAGATGCAAACGATCCCAAAATTCCCTGCTGGAATATTCCCTGCCAAGTTCAGCATCACTGCAAAGGGTTGTTATTGCTTGTTACACAAAAAAACAAACAAAAAAAAATTTAAAAAATAAAAAATAAATGAAAAAGACAGTTATCCCTTAGCTTCGCATCACTCTCCAGGTAAAAATTGCCCAGAATCCTGGGAGCTGGGTGATGGCATTGCCTGATGATCCCAAATTAACCATTTCCTGAGGCCAAATTGAGCAAATCACCTGAGAATCTTAAAAAAAAAAAAAAAATACAAAGTTAAACCTGCCCAGAAACTTTCCGACTCCAAAGCACAGGAAATCACATCCGACTTCATCCAAAACTGGGAGGTTTCCTCCTCCCAGTGCAAAATAAAAGGTCTGGGAATAGATCAGATGGAATTGATGTAAGGAAAGAACGAGTTAATTGAATTGCTGGATTCAGCACAAATGTGCCTCTCCCAAGGCACGTCCCGGTTCCCTGGGTAACAACTCATCCCTGGATGCAGAAATCAAGTTTTTAAGAACTTCAGTAACTTCCCAACTTCTCCCAGAGAAACCTTGTCCTGGACTTCACCTCCAGAGCTCATTTGTAGGCTGAATTTCATGGAGATTTAAACGGATGCCAGTAGAAATTAAGATGTTAATGAGAGAGGATTGCCACTGCCAAAGGGGCATTTTCACCGGACCCAGGAAAACCGGAGGGAAAATCCTTCCTCTCTACCCGAGTCCAACTTTTGAGCCAAAGTGGACTGGAAAGAAATTCCCTGAGGGTTAGTCATTAAAAACCACTTTTCTCCCCAAAAAAATGGAGTGCTGGGCACGCGGGGTCTCCATCCTGTCCTGTTGGAAAGACGAGGTCAAGGAGCTGAACGTGCCGGGGGCTTTGGATGGGGAGTTCTGAAACCCCAAAAATTCCCAGGGATCCTCACCAGGCTGCTGCGAAATGGCGGATTTGCAATTTATCCCCAGAATTTCCACCCAAAAACACCTTCCCGCAGCGCTGGGAGCGGATCCTCCACCGGGATTTTCCAGGAACAGCCGGGAGATGCTTTCAATATCAAAGGGGACTTGGGAGAGGCGCGGACAGGTCACGAACGGAGCTTGGAGCTTTTCTCCCCCAAATGATGCTGGCGGTGATTAATGAACCAGCTCAGCCTCCTCTCCGAAGGTACGTGACCACAAGGCGGAGGCCACAAAGGAAACCTCCCGAAATCCCAGGGAAAAGCGGATTTCTTTCCCCTCCAAGGATCCCAAGATATAAAATTCCACCCAGCAAATGCTCGCCCGGAGCCGGGGCTCTGCTCGGACTAATTATTTGCATCTTCCCCCGCTTTTGCAAACCTACAGAGAGAAGCCAGCTCCCCATTTCTCCGTCCCAGGGTTTATTTTATTAATGAAAGCGCCAGCAGAAGAATGACAAGTTGGTTTTAATGACCCCCGTCCCCTTAATTTCTGCGGAGCAGCAAACGAACCCTGTTAGTGTGTGCGCGTGTGTGCAGCTTGTACGTACAGGCAGGAGCACTAACGAGCTTGATTTGCTGATCAGCAGGTTTGGGAGTTATTTAAATTACTGCACAGCTCTAATTTGTTTAGAGAAAAAAAAAAGAAAATAAGAATTAATGATTTTCCCATCAGCGTTTTTAGCCGACCCCTCGCTCTCCCGTAGAAGCCACGGGAGAGGGAATTGAGGAGCAGAGAACGCTGCCAGCAGGGAGCTGTGGGATGAAGATTTCAAATTTCAGGGAAGAATTAATCCCTGGAGAACCTGCACCCAGCCAGAAGCTGGAAAACACAGACCCAGCTCAGCTCCACCATCTGCCGAGGAGAATCCAGCTCCTCCTCCCAAAGATGCCTCTGCCAGTTCATCCACAGCTTTTTATATTCCCAATTCCTCGCTCAGATCTCTTCGCAGGTTCATTCTCCTCCGTCAAATCTCTAAATTTGGATATTTGGAGCGGGCAGCTCCTTCAAACACACGACTTCAGGTGGAAATCTCAACCTTTTCCCCTCATGTACTTATCGTTTCCGTTGTGTGAGGGATGCGGGGGGACGCAGAGCTCTGACAGAACCACAGGAAAAGAAAAATAGGATAAAAAAGCTCCGCAAGGGAAAGTTCCAACTTCCCAAACGGGCAGACTCCGTGAGGAGAAAAGCGATGCCACTCGCAGCAGCTGTCAGGAAAAAAAAAAAAAAAGAAAGAAAGAAAAAAATAAAAATTAAAATGCAGACACTGAAGAGAATGACAACAAACGGGAAGATGTTTCCTTTGAATTGTGGTCATTTTTTTTTCCTGCTGTGATTTGTGTCACTCCTTCCTCCAGATTTACTCCCTCCCTCCCAAAAAAAAAAGGTCAGAAGTTTTTAGCAAGCCGAAGATGTTTCTCACACCCAAAGCTTTCCTTGGAAAACTGCTTTTCAGCCAGTGTGAGCTAAAAAGAGCCGAGGGAGATCTTCCAGTTTCCCAAGACAACTTCATGCGTGAAGCTCAGCATGAAGGTTCCGAAGCTCCTCCATCAGAGTTCTCCTTGGAAAAATTCCATGTTTGAGGCCAAAGAGAGGCTGTTGGTTTGGGTTTTTTCCACCCATTCCCATTCCAGAACAACGATCCCACCAGGAGCTCTCCGGGCTGCTGAAGATCCCGCAGGATCCAGAATCTTCTAGCAGCCACAGTCACCCCTGGCCCAGCTCAGCCTCCAGCTCCATCCCGACACTTCTCCCTCCAGCTGAATCCCACAGTTTCCCCCTCACCATCCTCCTCCTGCTGCTGCTGGATGATCTCCACAGGGAAGGACAAATCCCTGCCTCAATCCAGGCAGGAATTGCAGTGCCCAGGGGCTCTTGGCCCCAAACCATCACTCACAGACAGCTCCCACCTGGAGACCCCCGTCCCTTCTCCCTCAGCCTCCTCCCACCTCCAGCCTTGCTCTGAATCCCAGGATCTCTTTCTTTTTCCCAAACATCTCCTGCTGGCTTTTCTTTTTTTTTCTTTTTCCATAATCATTCCAGAGGAAGCCGCACCTGCTGCTGCAGAGCCAAGGTTACCTTCGCCCACCAAGAAAAAGCTGCATTTTGGGCATTCCCAGAAATACCAACCCTCATCCGTGGGCACAAATATATGACGATACATCCTAGAAGCAGGGTTACCAATACATGAAAAATAGAAAAGCTAAAACTCCTGAGGCAGCACAGGGAGCGGGTGGGGCCGTGCCAGGGGAGGGTTAGGCTGGATTTTAGGAACGGGTTCCCCTGGGAAAAGGATCACCACACGCAGAGCCCCCGCAGGCGCTAAGCCGGGCCTAAACCACCAGCACATCCTCGGCTCCTTTTTTTAAGCCGAGCTCAGCGTCGCCGCCGCTGGGGAAAGGCAGGAAGGCGTTTGATTTAATAAATGATGCAATTCCAATTATCCACATTAAACATGACTGCCCTGGGCAGGGAGCAGCACCGGAGGCATGTTCCAGGGAAGCTGCTCTGTCAGGCCGACCGAGGGAGCCGGGAGCTGCCAGCATTCCTACGAGGAACGGCAGATGGAGAGCGCCGCAGCGTCCGTCTCCATTAATCCAGCCCGGGCTTGGATTCCCACCTTCCTGCCAGGAACTGGGAGCCCAGCAATCCTTTAGTGTGTAACTGTGAGAGGAGGCACGGAGCAGACTGGCAGGCGCTAATGGTGAGCGTGGAAAAGCTCCTGGCAGCGCTCCACCAGCGCTTCCCTCCCTGCTCGGGAGGCTCTGACGCGCCAGAGGTGGCACCTGGGCCGGGAGGAATGAAAGGGAGAGCAAACGCAGCCACACTCGCTGGGCTGGGCTCCAGGGATCAGCTCAGAGGGGAGCAGGAGCAGATTTCCAAGCGCATGCAATGGACACAGAGCACAAAGTGAGCGAATTAACGCCCCAGGCTCCAGCACGGGGAGAAGAGATGAGGAATAACTTTATATCGTTGTGTTGTTGTGTTTGTGCCGTTGGGGAGGGAGCCCCAGAATGGTTTGGGTTGGAAGGGACCTCAAATCCCACCCAGTGCCACCCCTGTCATGGCAGGGACACCTCCCACTGTCCCAGGCTGCTCCAACGCCATCCAGCCTGGCCTTGGGCACTGCCAGGGATCCAGGGGCAGCCACAGCTGCTCTGGGAATTCCATTCCAGACCCTCCCCACCCTCCCAGCCAGGAATTCCTTCCCAATATCCCATCCATCCCTGCCCTCTGGCAGTGGGAAGCCATTCCCTGTGTCCTGACACTCCAGGCCTAGTCCCCAGTCCTTCTCCAGCTCCTCTGTTCACCCAGCAGGGAAAATGAGCTAAATCCATGACAAATTTTTGTGCTGCTGCTCTCAGCCCCGGGTCAGCCTTTCCCCTGACACAGCTGCCCCACACTCTGCAGGGAAGAGCTCCAGGATCAGCTGTGAGCTGCACACTCAGAGCATTCCCGTTCCCCCCCAGGAGCGAAGCAGCTGCAAAGACCCTCCTGAATTTGCTTTGAAAGGCATTTGTCAGGTTCCACGTTCAGCCAAATCGATGAATCAGATTCCAGCAGAGAGTCAGAGTGATGAAGGCTGGCTGATCCTGGCGTTTTCCTCCTCGCTCTTCCTTGAGGAGAAGGATTTCTCGGCACGATTTTGTTTGCTTCAGCTTCTTTCTCCGTGAGGTGGTGACAGCCCCAGCCAGGAGAGACCCAGCACTTGGGACCAGGAGGGTTCTTTGAAATCCTCCTTCAACACAAAAAATACATTTCCCAAATAGCACAACTGTGTCCAAAACAGCCCCGGACACTGTGAGCAAGGAGAATGCCCCAGGGGCATCAATCAGAGAAGGAAAACACCATCACGAGTTTCCTGGAGTCAATGGGAAAGGATCAGAGCCCTGAATGGACTCCCTCAGCTTTAGCTGCTTTCATGATTCCCTCATCCTTTTCTCCTACTGGTGATTTCTTCCTCCGGTGGGATTGTTTCTCTTCCTTGATCCAATAATGCCAATATCCCTCAGACTGAGGTCTAAAAAACCAGAAAATCCCAGAGTCTGTCTGTTCCTACAGTGTGGGATCCCCATAGTGCGGCCTGGAAGTGCCCCAGGTTGGATGGGGTTTGGAGCAACCTGGGATAGTGGAAGCTCTTCAAGGTTCCTTCCAACCCAAACCATCCCATGATTCCCCGATCCTGTGAATGAACAGAAGCCTCCAACGGCTCACGTCTTAGCAATAAACAGTAATTAAATGCCAGCAGCTTCCGTTGTCCTTTTTGTCTGGGGCTTTGAGCTCCATCTGCGCCGCTCCCGAACAGCGGCGGGGTCGGCACGTTGTGTTTGGGCGAAGGGAAATGAGCAGCCTGCCTGGAATCCTCCCCTTTGCCCCCTTCACTCTCATCGGGAGCACCTCCCTGCAGATGGAAACGCAGGCTGGCAGGAGCTGCGAGCTGCCACCGCTACCTTCTGTTCCCTCCCGCTTTGCCAGGACGGATTCCGGCCCCAGACGGGCTGGAATTCATGCCAGTGGCAGACAGTCCCGTTGGATTAGGCCTTCCCAGGTTCATCCCAGCAATTTGCAGGAAGATTTGCAGTTGGTTTCCCCCAGCGCTCCGGGCCTGTCAGATCCAGATAAACCGGCCCGCAGCAGGACGCTGGATTATTATTTCTGCTTTTCGTGGGGATAATAAGGTTCGGTTTAAACAAGTGCTTTGACAAAAAGATCGTCAAATTTCCCGAAAGAGATTTCGTCGCCCAAATGAGAGGCGTGGGATGAGAACACTCTGCAAAGAAAAGTTCAGCTGAACTCAACTCAACCCGTCCCGATTTCAGCCCGGAATTCCAAATCCCAGTGATTACCACTGCGTATTTCCCCGTCCTGCGGCGCACTGCGCAAATGGAAAAACGAATTTCCATCTCCCAGCTCCAGTTGTCCTCGCTAATGGCCAAGAGGGAAAATAATGATCAGGGCACGGCAGCAAAACCAACATTTGGGCAACGTCGAGGGCAAACGAGGGGAGAACCCAAAACGAGTGGAGAACCCAACTCCCTTTTCCAGCCACTGGACTGAGGGACTCGACCCCCCCCCCCAAAAAAAAGACAAGGTAGTCAGGAAAGTGTAGCCAGTTGCCATGGAGACAGCAAGATATGAAAGCAGGAGCTGATGGAACCTTTGGAGTTATTTAAATGCTTGTTACAACATTATGCAAAAGAGGCGAGGAAAGACGGCGGCGGGCTTAACGTGCTGGGAAGGAAAACAGTCGCAGTGAGACGCGCAAGGCAACAGCTCAGGAGGCAGGAATAGTCAGGAATAAGGTTTGGTTAAATGGAGCCGTTTGGAATAATGAGATAATTATGCCCTCTCAAATTAATGGGGAATTTTGTTGTGAGGAGCAGAGGAAGGAGGGAGCGGTCGCTGGGCCGCGGGGTTGGGGTGAAATCATTTCTCGCCAGGAGTCCTCCTCCAGCAGCTCCTCTTCGTCCTCTCAGCACCTCATCTTCATCCTCTCAGCATCTCGTCTTCGTCCCCTCGGCCCCAGCTGTCCCCGGGACCCAGGGGAATGGCTCAGGGATGAGACCTGGTCCATACCAGAGTCTCACCGCGGTCCTTTGGCTTTGCATCATTTCCCCATTTCCATCTCAGCTTTTCCTTCCAGCAGCAGCTCTGCTTGGAGCACCGGGATGACCTGGGATGAACTGGGTGGTACAGAAAGGCCAGGCAGGGATTTGGAGCCTCCGAAACTCAAATTTGGTGCAGGAACCGGAGAACATCTCCCCTTGGAGAAAAAGCAAACCAGGAGAGCAAGTCCAGCACCCGCAAAACCCCACCACGTCACCCCGTGCCAAAATGTTCCCCCACAAAAAGTGCTCTGTTCGCTCTTCTGTAGGGCCTGAAGGGTTTGTTATCCTTCCTCCTAGGAGGCAAAAAAATGGGGGAAAAAATGAGATAACCTCTTCTTGCCCTGCAGCTCCTCCCAAACCCGGAGAAGGGCTGCTCCATCCTCTGCTCTGGAGTCAAGTGGAGTAAATCCCATCCCAGCCACGCTCAGGCCTTTGGGCTCAGCTCCTTGCTGGAGCCGTTTGTCAAGTGCTTCTCCTCTGAAACATGATTCGGGGATTCAATTACTTTATAAAGTCAATATTTTAGGTCACAGCTTATGCATCAACAAAGACATCTCATGGGATTAGAGCTGAGCGTGGTGGAGCTCTAAGTAATGTTCCCTGCGCTGCTCCAGCTGGAAAAGTCGATAAGATCGGTTTGTTCCCCCTCCACATTTCACTCTCCGAGGCTGCAAAAATGATTGTTCGCTTCTGTAAATTTAAACCGGCGAGAAGGAGAAAATGTTTCTGGCTTCGTTATTTCCAGAGAGGTAAAAAAACATGGGATCGCTGCTCCGGCAGCTCCTCTCCGTGTGCTTGGCAAAAGGCAGCCAAGAGGGGGGATGAAAAACAGCTCAAAAACAATGTTAGCAAAAGAGGAATAGCAGGATGAGGCTGACCCCGAACACAGCCAGGCTGGAAAACCAGGAAAAAGTCTAGAGGAGGGACAGAGGAGTCTGCTGGGGTTTTTTTGGAATAGCAAAGAACTGGAGCTGGAGCTTCCCACCCTCTGCTCCGATATCCCACTGAGCAGGACAAATGTAATTATTCAGGGTTTTAATTACAGACTTGAAGGGAAAAAAAAACACAAAAGGTTCCTCTCTCATTTGAGATGGAGGTTTCTCCCTCCTTATGATGAAGCTCAGCTCAACACCAAAATAAATATTTCAAACTCCGCTTTTCCCCCCCTGAAATCACGCCAAACACTAAATTTAGAGTCTTTCTTTAACAGGGCGTCTATTGATCTTTGCCAAGGCCGCAGCACTTCCTAAATCTCTGCTGAAGTCAGGAAAGCATCGAGAAATAAAAAAAAAAATTTAAAAAAAGGATTAAAAGTTTCTACAACTCAGATCTCTTTCCCGGGAAAAGAAACTTCCGAGGTCAGAAGTGTTTTCAGCAAAGAGCCCCTGCAGAGACCTCCTGGGGCACAGCAGAGCCACCGGGGGCTTCCAGGAGCAAACGCCTTGGCCTGTAAACGCATTCCTTGCAGATCCAGGGATGGATTGCCAGGATGCGACAGCAAGGACTCGCCCATGGCGACGCAGTACTATTAAATATTCCATTTAAAAATATTGAAAAGCATTTTAGATGAAGTCATAAATAAAAACCTCTGCAAACCCCTCCCCACACACACACAAAAGAGCTCCCCAAGCAAAGCCAGCCCCAGGAGCTCTTTCTGCTCCATGGGAACCAGACCCAATCCCAACGGGACTGAGCCAGCACGTGCCCCAGGCAGCTGCTGTCATTCCAGCAAAGGGAATCAGGGCCCCTGAGGCTGGAAAATCCCTCCGGGATCGAGTCCAACCATTCCCCAAAGCCACCTGTGTCCCCAGGTGCCACATCCACACAGATTTTAAATCCCTCCAGCAATGGGGACTCCCATCAAGTTGACCACCGCCCTGGGCAGCTTTTCCATGAAGAAACATTCCCAATATCCAACTCAAACATTCCCTGGCCCAGCCTGAGGCCGTTCCCTCTCTTCCTGTCCCTGTTCCCTGGGAGCAGAGCCCAAATTCCCCCCGGCTGTCCCATCCTGGCAGGGACTTGTGCAGAGCCACCAGGTCCCCCCTGAGCCTCCTTTTCTCCAGGCTCAGCCCCCTGCCCAGCTCCCTCAGGAGTTTTCCAACCCCTTTCCCAGCTCCCTCAGCCTTCCCAAACCTCACTGGGCCGGCATTTCTGGATTTTGGCCCCCAACCACCCCTCCCGTCCTGCCTTGGAGGTCAGTGAGGAGGAAGAAGAGCGATGAAGGTCAGGGAAAAGGAGCCCGGCCATCCAGCAGCTCACCACGAGAAGGCACCGCGGGCATTTAATGGGATTAGAGCAGCTGCAGGAAGGGCTAGACCCTCTCCCGGAGCTGGGAATCTCTCTGGAAGCAGCCGACGATCCACAGCGTCCACCCCAAACTGCCCCCAACAGCCCAAAAATCATCCCCTTCCCCTCTTCTTCTTGCAGCAAGAGGAGCAGGAAGCCCTGAGCCCCTGCAGGGAGGTTTTGGGGCGGTTTTCGGAGCCCTTTCGGCAGCTCGTTATCACCAAACGCTCAGAGGAGGCTGCTCAATTAGCAAAAGTTGGGAAAATTGGGATTTCCCCCTCCACCCCCGCGTCTGACACTCTTTACCCACTGATAAGGGGTGATAAAGCTGCGAGAGCTTCCCAGGCATCTTCCGGCAAATGAGCCATAAAATAGGATCGTTTCAGGATTATCCCGAAGTTGGAGAAACCTTCCAATTATGCCCGAAGAAAAATTAGTATATCCTAATGCTAATTATAGCACCCGTGGCTTGGATTTGTTTGATGAGGAGCTCGCCTCGGGTAAAATAAACACCGGCTTTGAAGGCAAGACGGGGGGGGAAAAAAAAGGAAAAAGAGAAATGGAAGACCTGGAGTGACCAAAAAATCCAGGTGTGAGCGCACAACTGCATCCCGAAATTCCAGCCGGGATCAGCCCGGTCCAGAACCAGCAGCAGGTCACCAAAATTCCCTTCCTCACATCCTCGCCCCAAAAAGAGGAGCCCTTCCCTCTCTACTGGTCCTGTGGATTTGTCCCAGGGTGATTCTCCTGCCCTGCGGTGCCGAGGAAAAGATGGAAAACGAGAGGAGGAGCCGGGAATTTAGGGAGGGTAAAAGGTTCTTGGTGGCCCTGCAGCCCTGGGTTAGGGGTCCCCAGGAGTCAGAAGTGAGGGAATGAAGGCATCAGGATTTTTAATTCTCATTAAAAGGAGGAAATGTTGAATAATTAAACTGTTTGGTTGTTTGGTTTTTTTTTAATAAAATGCCCAGTTCTGGTTTTAGTAACCGTTCAGGAGGAGAGCCAGGCAGGGAATACGTGCATGAACACAGATTAATTAATCATTCCTTCGTCCCAGGATGTGTTCCTGAGACCATTTCCTCCCAGAAAAACCAGGGACAGGTTTGGGAGCCACCCCTGCAATGTTTCCAGGAATTAACCTCGGGCCCTGAAGGGATCTCTGCCTCCTGCAGTGGAGCAAAATCAGTCCCACAGCAATGGTTTGGGTGGGAAGGGACCTTAAATCCCACCTCATTCCAACCCCCGCCATGGGCAGGGACACCTCCCACTATCCCAGGTGCTCAGGCAATTATCCCAAAAACACATTCGGGATGTGGGAACAACCTTCAGGCAGCATCTGGATCGAGAAAACGAAAGGCTCAGCCCCGGAGCAGCAGTAAAAACCCCTTTATTCCTCCAAGAACATTCCCAGGAGCACATCCCTCCCCACTCACCCGTCCCATCCCCATCTCCAGCGGTGGCTCTCGGAGCAAATTCCACGAATTTTTTTTTTTTTTTTTTTTCTCCTGGCTGCGAGAACAACCCCTCCCCCCCCAAAAAAAAACCAAAAAAAAAAAACCAAAAATCCCCCTTTTGCCAAAGGTTCTGTTTTGCCTGACAGCCCTGCCCACAAATGGGACTGCCCAACCCCCCCCCCCCCAAAAAAAAAAAATGCAAATGGAACCAGCAAGGAGCGGCTCCAAAATGGGAAAAGGATGAATATTCATTGGAATATTTCGGTTGCGTCCCATCTATCTTTGGAACAGACATTTCGCTCCGGCTCTGGCTGGAGCCCTGACGAGTGACAGCGAGAAGAAGCCTAATTAGCATAAAGGGTAATAATTAGGGATGCAAATGCGGTCGATGTCTCTCAGTAATTGAACCAGGAGTGGGCAGAGCACCACCAGAGCCCTGGCTCAAGGAAAACAAGCCCAGAAAAGGGATTTGAGGAGGGGAGAAGAAAAAAAAAAAAAAAGCAGGGAATGAACAGAGTTTCAGGACAATTCCCACTGGGATGAGGGGTTTTCCCATCCCTCCCGTTCATCAGTGATGTGGGGACAAACTTAAACTGTAAAAACCTTAAAAAAATATTCAAGACGTTGAATTAGGATCACAGAAAACCAGGGGATGAACGGAGTTTTTTAAAACAAGAGGGAAAAAAAATCCCCAGCCCTAAAATTCAAGGAGGTTCGGGACACGGTAAAAACAGGGAATGGGTTGGAGTTTCTGGGATCTCGTAGCAAAAAAGAGGGAAAGGGGAGGAAAAATTTGGGAAGGCGTTTTGGGCAATACAAAATAGGGATCTCCACAGTATATCCATAAGTAGTAAATTGTCCATAGGATAAATCCACAGGGATATCCAGGAGTGGCCAGAAATCCCACACAGAGCCAGCCTCAAACAATTCCAACGCCCCTGAAGTCACTGGGATCTTCCCGCTGGGGAAATTCCTGCCTGAGCAGAGCAGGGAGTTCAACCCTGCTAAAAAGGGCCCCGAGTTTTTCAGGATGTTGGAATGGAAAGTTTGGGTTGGGAGGGATTTTTAAAAGGTTTATTCCAACCCCACGGGCAGGGATAAGTACAATTCCCATCGGGATGAGGGGTTTTCCCATCCCTCCCGTTCATCAGTGATGTGGGGACAAACTTAAAGCGTAAAAACCTTAAAAAAATATTCAAAACATTGAATTAAGATCACCAAAAAAAAAAAAAAAAAAAAAAAAAAACAGGTTAGAGCTTGATCCCCAGGATCAATGACCACTATTTGCTGGAGGCAAAAAAAAAACCAACAAAATCCCAATCCTAAAAGAAACAAACGGCTGCAGGATCTGCCAAACCTGGGGAACCACTTTGGACATCAACCAAAATATTCCAGTCTCTCTGGAACGCGTGCGGAGCCTGCAACTAAACAGCAGCACCCTTGAAATCCACCCAACCCCAAAGCCTTGTCCTATAAAATCCTCTCCCGCGCCATCAAACCGCCCCTGTAGGATTTTTGGAAGCCTTTTGCGCCTTATTTATCGCACAATCCCATCGTGTGGAATTAGCAGCATCCGGCTTTTGTTTTTTTTTTTTGTCCCAGGGGCTGTTAAAATTACGGAGCGGGCAAACATCAGTGGCTGTGCCCCCCGAGCAACACCCCGAACAGCTGAACGGGGGGGTGGGGATGTTGCCTGGGAGCGAACTGAGAAAAAGTTCGTGGAACGGAGGTGGAAAAAGGATTTTTGATGTTTTCCGGAGTTGCCAGTGCTGAACGGCAAGGAGTAAAAAAATCAGCTTGGAAAATCATGGGATTCCAGGCTGGGTTGGGATGGAAGCGACCTTAAAGCTCGGCCAGTTCCACCTTCCGCTGTCCCAGGCTGCTCCAAGCCCCGTCCAACCTGGCCTTGGACACTTCCAGGGATGCAGGGGCAGCCACAGCTTCTCCGGGAATTCTATTCCAGGGTCTCCCCACCCTCCCAGGGAGGAATTCTTTCCCAATATCCCGTCCAAACCTGTTCTCTGTCGGTTTGAATCCATTCCTCCTTGTCCTGCCCCTCCATCCCTGCAAATCCTCCCTCCCCGTCTTTCCTGGAGTTCTTTCAGGCCATTCCAAAGCTTCTCTCCAGGTGAACATTCCCAATTTTCCCAGCCTTTCCCTTCCCATCCCTGGGATCTTGGTGCTCCCTCTGGACTCGCTCCAGCAGCTCCGCATCCTGCCTGTGCTGGAAGCAGGAAAAGCCGAGGAAAAGCCTTGAATCTCCACAGGAAACCTTTCCTTCCTTTTCCTTTTTCCTTTTCTTTTCCTTTCCTTTCCTTTTCTTTTCCTTTTCTTTTCTTTTCTTTTCCCTTTCCTTTCCTTTTCTTTCCTCTTTTATCTTGCTTTTTACCTTTTATCTTTTCTTTTCCTTTTCCCCTTCCTTTCCTTGCCCCTTTTTCCTTGCCTCTTACCTTTTTTCTTTCCTTTTTTCTTTTTTCTTTCTTTTTTCTTTCTTTTTTCTTTTTTCTTTTTCCTTTCCCCTTTCCCCTTTCCTTTTCTCTTTCCCTCTGGTTTTATTTTTTTTATTTCCTTTGAGGAACTTGGAGTTTCCATGGGAAGCCCCCAAACCCCACGGACCCAGCACCAGGGCAGGCTCAGCACCTCCCTGAAAAGTTCGGGAAAATCCCCTGCAGCCTCTCTTGGGATCACATCCCACAAAGTTACGGAACTTTATCCACCCCTCCAGTCTGAATTATTCCCCAAATGCCGCTCCAAGAGGGAAACAGCCGGGATGAAACATTCCCAGGGCACGGGATCTTTCCGAAGGCCGGGAATCGCGTCCCGCCGCGCAGTAAATCACCGGGAAACGTGAACGAACAGCTCCATCTACTGATCCCTGCCCTCCCGAATCCCAGGTAAAAGAGACTTTAATGGGGAAAGGAAGAGCCAAGCGAGGATCCCATTCCCCCTTTCCCACAGCTCGAAATTTGGGGAGAAAATCGGCTTCATCCCAGCCCACCCTTTATCCCACATTTTTTATGCCAAGCTCAGGTCCCAGCCTATCCAGGACATCCTGATTTATTCCCACCATCCATCCTTGGCCACAGCCCACACATCATCCCCTCACCCCACGGATCATCCCGACAGAACGTTTTCAATTCTGGGAACAGAGAAATCGTTCTGTGAGTAAATTCTCGTCCGGGGGAGAAGAGGAATTTCAATATTGGGGTTTTCAAAGGGAGAAAGAAAGAAAGAAAGAAAGAAAGAAAGAAAGAAAGAAAGAAAGAAAGAAAGAAAGAAAGAAAGAAAGAAAGAAAGAAAGAAAGAAAGAAAGAAAGAAAGAAAGAAAGAAAGAAAGAAAGAAAGAAAGAAAGAAAGAAAGAAAGAAAGAAAGAAAGAAAGAAAGAAAGAAAGAAAGAAAGAAAGAAAGAAAGAAAGAAAGAAAGAAAGAAAGAAAGAAAGAAAGAAAGAAAGAAAGAAAGAAAGAAAGAAAGAAAGAAAGAAAGAAAGAAAGAAAGAAAGAAAGAAAGAAAGAAAGAAAGAAAGAAAGAAAGAAAGAAAGAAAGAAAGAAAGAAAGAAAGAAAGAAAGAAAGAATTCATTTATTTCTGCTGTGGCGGGTGAATTAAATCCCTCCAAACGCTGCCAGAGCGCCAAAACCAGCCCTGAGCAATCACAGCAATCCCCCCACCTCTCTGCTGAGCTGGGGCTTTTCAAGGCAGAGCTACTTCCAAGGAAATCGTTGGATATTCCTGCTCCAGCAGCAGCAAGGGGGAGTTTTGGATGAAACGGCTGCAAGCCAAGGAAATGGTGGAACACGGAGAGAAAAGCAGCTGGTTCCACAAGGAGGGAAAGCAGGGTTTGAACCCTTCTCCTGACGGGGATGTGGGCTGGGGTCATCCAAGTGTTCCAGCTGTTCTCTGGAGCAGCTGGAGGAGGATGGATAAACCCCACAACAGGAAAAACTGGGATTTCACACACAGGAGAGCAGGAAATGGGCCTTGGAGCCACCCGGGACGGTGGCAGGTGTCCCTGTCCAGCATAGGGGCGGAATGAGGTGGGATTTAAGGTCCCTTCCCGGCCAATTCCATGGTTTTGAGGGAATGAAACATCCCGGGCTCTGCGGAGAGCACGACCCGCAGTGATGCAAAAATTCCCACAGGAGAATCCCCAAAAATTATCCCCAAAAATTCCTGAGGACAAACCCAGTGGGGTGAGGCGGGAGGTCCCTGCTGGAGGTGTCCATTCCCAAAGAATC
Source organism: Chamaea fasciata (assembly GCF_029207755.1). Taxonomy (NCBI): domain Eukaryota; kingdom Metazoa; phylum Chordata; class Aves; order Passeriformes; family Sylviidae; genus Chamaea; species Chamaea fasciata. Next base: position 61,304,949 of record NW_027094092.1, on the reverse strand, counting down.
CTCGAGAAGGAGCATTCCCCGTTTTCTGCTGCCATCTCCATGCCTGAGCTCATCCCTCACGCAGCTTGGAGCTGCCAAACCGTAAAAATCTGGGATTTTCTCCTCTCCTGGCAGCCTTTGAGGCTCTGGGAAGTTTTGCTCACCCTTCACCCTTCGCTGCACAGGAATGTCCTTTAAAGGTCTCCGTCCTCTGCTCAGCCAGCTGTCCTCGGAAAAAAAAATCGGGAATTTAACAGCCCTGCCCCTGTGGCAAGCTGGGAACAAGCAGCAGGCCTGAGAATGAAGGGAAAACTCAGTCATTGATCCATTTTTTGAGGAATCCAAGCTGGAAAACTCGGCTTGTTTCCCAAAGGGAGAGCAAATGTCTGCTCACAGGCGGCTCCAGGATTTTGGGAAAGCTGGGAGAGGCTCTGGAGTGCTGCACACAAACACTGCCCTGCCCACAGGGACCGCCTCGGACAGGGCCGACACCCCCCAGGGACATCGGGAACATCATGTCTCAAGCTTAGGGATTCCCATGGGAATGGCCCCTTTCGGTTTTCCATGGAAATCACTGGAAAAAGCAGCCTGGAGCCATTGTGGCTTTGAGCCAAAGCGCTGCTCTGACGTTGCCACTTTTACACCGTTTGCATGGAAAATGGAATTGTCCCTGTCCTAAACCAGCTGGAAAGAGAGGCTGGATCCCTGGCAAAGCCTCTCCTGATCTCTGGTGGTCCAAAATAATTTCTCCGCGTGAAATCCAACCCCCAATTCCCAATTCTGAGGGTTCAGCTCCAAACCTGAGCCCCAAGGAGCCACGACAAGGGGCTCCCAACCGCGCTTGGGAACATCCCCCACACAGGAAAAGTGGGATTTTAACCTGGGCCAACAAGGAGGGAGAGTTGTCGGGAAGTGAATCAAGTACCAGGGGGGCAGGATTCCAGCCTTGGCAGCGGAGTTGGGCTGTAAATGTCAGGAAAAACGGGAGCCATCCCCAGCGCTGAAAGGGACGGAGAAATTCTGGAGCTCGTCCACTTCCCCAGCCACGACTGAGACTCCACCGTCATTCCCAGGAGATCCTGGGCTGACCTGCCTTAAAAACTTCCAGGAGGGAGAGGACACAACCTCCCTGGCCCTCCCCCCCTTCCTTCCTTCCTTCCTTCCTTCCTTCCTTCCTTCCTTCCCTCCTTCCCTCCCTCCTTCCCTCCTTCCTTCCCTCCTTCCCTCCCTCCCTCCTTTTTCTCTCTCCTTTTCTTCCCCCCTCTCATCCCTCCTTTCTCTCATCCTCCTTCCCTTTCTTTTTTCCTCCCTCCCTCTTTCTCTCCTTCTCTCCTCCCTTCTTCCTTCCCGATTCCCTTCTCCCTTTTCCCTTCCTTCCTACAATCCCACAAATAAAGTCAGTGGAACAAACCAAGCCCTCATCCCTCCCCTGCCCCCAGTGCAGCCCCGGGGCTGCCACAGACCCGAATTCCTCTTCCCCAGTTTCGGCTCCTGGTCCTTTGCAGGTTGAATTTGGGATGCTTTTTTGTTCTCTTCGCAGCTCCCTGGCCTTTCCCTGGAAGTGTCACTGAATCCCATGGATCTGAGCCGAGCTTTTGGCACTCCCAGGAGCTGAGAGTCCTCCTACAAACCCTTGATGCCTCTTCTCCAAGATCCCAGCACCTGAGAGGTGGGAAAAGGGAAAATAAAACCAGCACAAGGTCCAAAAAAAAACCAGTTGGAGAGGAGCAAGAGGGCAAATGGAAGGTGGATAAATTATCGTCTCAGGATAGCCGAATAAAAATCGGTTTTTAGAGCTGGCAAATGACAGAGCTGGTTCACTTCTGGCCAAAGCTGAGGAAAGAGGGGGAGCAGCAGTGCCAGGGCTGCCCTCCCTGAGCTCGGGGCTCTCCTGGAATGCAATGAGAGGAGCAAAGAGCAAAGGGAATTCTGAGCTCATCCCGCCGATCCTCAGGGGCAGCGGGGACGGGAGGGAGAATTTACCAGCTGGGAACCCAAGGTCGCCAGAAGCGTCTGGGCTCCTGTCCCTGCGAGCGCGGCACCAACAGATGAGGTCCTGTCACAGTCCTCTCTGCCTGAGCTCGGCCGAGGTCGGGATGAAAGGCACGGCCAGCGTAGAGTCGAGTTCAGTCCTGGTTGTTCGTTATCTCTGTTCGCAGTTTTTCCAGCGTGAGCTCTGATTTGCCAGCTCGAGGAACGAGGCAAAATGGAGAGCTTCTAACTTCCACCGAGGCTGTTTGAGAGACGATCGCCCAACACCAAAGTGACACCCGCACTGTTCATGGTTTTGACCCGATGGTGACCATTTGAGGTTCGCAATGCGGACATCCTTCGCCCAGTTAGAGAAAACCACCCAAATCCGTGAAGAAGGAGGAAGAGGAGGGTGAGGAAGAGGAACTCAGACAACGCCCTGAATCCTCCATCTTGGCCCACACACATTACTTTGCACCAACACCCCAAATCCAAGTTTTTCCCCCTGTGAGATCGCACCACACCATCCAAACCCCGCACCCACACCTCCTGTGCTGCCACACAATTTTGGGAGCCCGTTCCAAGGCCTCAGGTCAAATGTGTTGTTTGCCCGAGGGTCAACACCCCTCAGCCCAGAAATCCCGGAATTTCCAGCCTCCAGGGTTCCAACAAGATCCCAACAAGGAGAACTTCTCCAGCGCCTCCAGAACTCCTCTGGGACCAGGGAGAGCAGGAGGACCAGCGCTTTGCAGGTCTCCTCTCAGATCCCACCCATCATCTCCTGGAGTCCTTTGCTCGGAGCGGACGGAAAGGAACGCAGCCAAGTGTTCACGCATCCGGGCTGTGCCTCTCCCAGGCCGATCCCGAGGCGCCGCCTGCTCCTAAATTATCCCTTATCTCCCTCTCGGGCCTCTGCTCTGAGGAGTTATGGATGCTTTGAAATGAGTTCTGTTCCCAGCCTGTATTTCTGCTGCCCTGCCAGAACTTCACCCTGAGCAAACGGCCCATAAAGCTTTGATGGTGCTGTTTAGCCCTGGATGAGCTGGAAATTCCTGCAGGGATCATGGTTTTCCATGGTTTTCCGGAGGGACAGGCAGCTCCAGGCCCTGGGAGGAGGCACCAGAGCGTGTTCAGGTTTATGAACTCTGGGTTTGCAGTGGGAAAAGGGATAAACCACGGGCAGAGGTAGTGCTGTCTGCAGCCGGGAGGGATCAGACCCAGAGGACTCTGAGTGGTGCTGGGTGAGGAATAAAACCATCCCAAAGAACCGGGGGAGCTGGGGAAGGAGCTGCAGGAGCTCAGTGGCTGCAAAGCAGCGAGGCTGGTGGTTGTCACAGAATTCCAGAACGGATTGGGGTGGAAGGGATGTTAAATCCCACCACATCCCACCCCTGCCATGGGCAGGGACACCTCCCACTGTCCCAGGCTGCTCCAAGCCTCATCCAAGCTGGCCTTGGACACTTCCAGGGATCCAGGGGGAGCCACAGATTCTCTGGGAATTCCATTCCAGGGTCATCTCACCCTCCCAGCCAGGAATTCCTTCCCAGTATCTCATCTAAACCCATCCTCTGTCAGTTTGATTCCATTCCTCCTTGTCCTGGCACTCCAGGCCTTGTAAAAACTCTTTTTGGGTCTTTCAGGTACTGGAAGGCCACAACCAGATCACATTTATTCCAATGTCTGACCACTCTTTCCATGAAGGAATTTTCCATAATATCCAATCTAAACCTCCTCCGGCCCAGCCTGAGGCCATTCCCTCTCCTCCTGTCCCTGTTCCCTGGGAGCAGAGCCCGACCCCCCCGGCTGTCCCCTCCTGGCAGGGACTTGTGCAGAGCCACCAGGTCCCCCCTGAGCCTCCTTTTCTCCAGGCTCAGCCCCTTGCCCAGCTCCCTCAGCCCCTCCTCACATTCTCCACACATAAAATATGGATTCCATGAGAAAAGATGTGGAGATGGACATAAAAAACCTCCCGCAGTGTCTTGGTTTGGACAGACAGGTGTCTGCCAGGGAAAGCCGGAGCTTCCCTTGGAATGGAGAATGCAAACCCCCTCCGTCTGAAATTATTGTAATTTTGAAATTAAGGGGCTTTCAGGCAAAGATGTGGGAATAGGAATAACAGTTCTTGACTAGGAATATTGAAATATAAATGTAGTAGAACAAAAAAACCACTGGCAGAGTCAGGACAGGAGCTGACCCCCGTTGGTCAGGGTGTTGGTGTCAGCCCAACCCAGTCCTCCTGCAGTGACAGATGTGGTTCTGCTGGAGCAGAGATGATCCTGGAGAAGGCTCCAGTGGTGCTGACATGGGTCCGCTCTCCCTCTGGGAATCCAGTGCACACAGGCCGTGCTGCTGTTCTGAATGCCAGCTTTGATCCAGGCGGGAATGCTGGGCTCCTCCCCCTGGGTGGAGCCTCTCCCCGTGGGATGATGGGATTGTATCAGCCCTGCAGTGAGCCTGGATGGCCCATGGACAGCAGATATCCCTGGAGGGAGGATGGGTCCTGGAAGGGATAAAGAACACGGCCCCGCCTGGTTTCACAGCTGCCCGTTAACAGCTCCCCAGCCGTTTTCAGCAGACGATGATGGAATACACACCCCTGGTTACATCCTGCAGTGCAACCCAACACACGCAAGCTTTGCACCGTTCCAAGTCCAGGCCACGGCAGGTGGGTTTGGCATCACTGCTCCGCGTGTGCCCCTCCTGGACCTCAGGGAACACCCAGAGCTCCCCTGCGTCCTGAAAACCACGGTGGGGATCAGTCACAGCTTGGACCTGATGACCTTGGAATCTTTTCCAACAAAAGCTGTTGTGTGACCTCACCCAGGTTGGGGGGGAGCCCCATCAGCACCCCCCGCACAGCCTTTTCGAGGAGTTTCCCCTGAGAACGCTCAGCTCCGCCCCTCTCCAGCTGCTCCAGGGACCAGCAGGAACATCTGGATGGCCCCAGCCCACACCCCTGTCACGAGAAGGGTTCAAACCCCGATTTCGCTCCTCGCGGAACCAGATGCTTTTCCCTCCGCATTTCACCGTTTTCCTTCACCCCGCACGGCTTTTACAGCTCCAGCCCGGCTCAAAAGCCAGGACTCCTTCCCCCAAAACATCATTTTCCAGCGCCGGAGTTCCCGATCCAAGCCCAGCTGCCCTTTGGCAGGGCGCGATTTCAGCTGCAGCTCGGGGAATGTCGCCGCCGCTCCCCGTGCCGCGTTCCCATCCGTCATTCCCGCACGGCCTGATCCGAAGGGACGGGAGCACGGCCCCTCCAAGTGATCCCAGTTATTCCTCATTACTCCCCTCGTTCCAAGGCTCTGCCTCCTCATCCAGCTCTGAGCCCCAGCTCCTCATCCCGGCCTGTCCTTTCCCCCGTCCCTGCTTTAGGCCTGGAATTAATTAGGCAGGACCCGGCCCAGTGGCTCAGAGAGCAGCTCAGAGCGGCCTTAATTTTGATTAATATCTCCTCCTGCCTTTCAAACCATCTAGGCGCGACTCCCTGCCCAGCCGGGCTTGTTAAAATCATAAATCAATCCGTTCCCTTCCCTCCAGACGCTCCAAGACCTTTCCAGTTGCAGCCATCCAGCTCCTGCTGCCGCGGACTTTTCATTTACTGGGTTTGCTCTGCCTCTGCAGAGAGGAAAATCCGCTCATCAAAGCCAAAACAAAAAAAAAAACAAACAAACAAAAAAAAAAGCCTGGAATTTGGATTTATTTTAAATGAATTCAGGTTGCCTGGTGAGGGCTTTGGACAGTTCTATCCAGGCTGGGAGCAAAGAAAGTCAGCCCAGGATTCATTTCCTGAGATTTTGCCCGTCCTTGGAATGGGCCTGGGAGGAAAAACGCACGCCTGGACATGTGGTCATCTATTTATCTGATAAAAGTTCCCTCAGCTTTAATCACCAGCCAGTTCAGGTCCTCAAAATCCCATTTCAGAGCCCCAAAATCCCATTTCAGAGCCCAAAATCCCATTTGAGCAGCAAAATCCCATTTCAGAGCCCAAAATCCATTTCAGAGCCCCAAAATCCCATTTGAGCCCCAAAATCCCATTTCAGAGACCAAAATCCCATTTCAGAGCCCAAAATCCCGTTTCAGAGCCCCAAAATCACATTTGAGCCCCAAAATCCCATTTCAGAGCCCAAAATCCTGTTTCAGAGCCCCAAAATCACATTTGAGCCCCAAAATCCATTTCAGAGCTCCAAAATCCCATTCCAGAGCCCCAAAATCCCATTCGAGCCCCAAAATCCCATTTCAGAGCCCCAAAATCCCATTTCAGAGCCCAAAATCCCATTTGAGCCCCAAAATCCCATTTGAGCCCCAAAATCCCATTCCAGAGCCCCAAAATCCCATTCGAGCCCCAAAATCCCATTTCAGAGCCCCAAAATCCCATTTCAGAGCCCAAAATCCCATTTGAGCCCCAAAATCCCATTTGAGCCCCAAAATCCCATTCCAGAGCCCCAAAATCCCATTTCAGAGCCCCAAAATCCCATTTGAGCCCCAAAATCCCGTTTCAGAGCCCCAAACCAGCCCCTTTTATCCCTTCCTGATGCTCTGATCCCTTCCCATCCCAATCCCAGCCCATCCACTCAGCCCAGGGGAGAAAAACACCGAGGAAATTACAATTCCTTTCACGGTTTGGGGTTTTTTTCCCTTTCCTGGCACTCAGGGAACAGATCTGGGGTTTGCACCTCGCAGCACAACCCGGGCTTGGGGAAATGGTGAATCCCAGTCTGGGCACGCTGCCGGTTGCTTTGTGGGGCTTTGGGATCTGCAGTCCCCCCAAGGAGAGGGGGACGCCTTTTTAGGGCAGAAATCTCCGGGTGGGAGAGTCCCGTCCTCTCTCTGGAGTCTGTTTTGAAGCCTGGCCCTGGCAGGGATGAGCCAGTGGGTTCTTCACTCAACCCAAAAAGTGAGTTTTCAGCCAAGCTTCCATCAGTTCTCGGCCAGAAAAGGGAAATTTTTTCCTGTCCTTCGTGGGGACATCCGCGCTCTGAGCAGGCCCTTTGGGAAGGGCGGCATCATTCCATCCTCTTCACCGCCCTTCCCACTATTTTTGTCCCAATATTTTTGGGACAACCCCTCCGCAAATAAAACCGATCCTTTAATTATTTTTTTTTTTTCCCCTCGGTGGCAAAGAGATAAATTGGAGACCTGTAAATGTGAAAATTTCAAAGGCGCATCAGGGCTGGCGCGGGGGCAGAATGGAATCATGGAATTATGGCTGGAAAGGGATTTTAAATCCCATCTCGTCCCACCCCTGCCGTGGCAGGGACACTTTCCACTCTCCCAGGCTGCTCCAACCTGACCTTGGACATTTCCAGGGATGGGGGCAGCCGCAGCTGTGCCAGCCCCTCACCATTCCAACCCCTCAAACACAACCCAAACATCCCCGAAAATCCAGAAACCTCCCACATCCACCCAAAATTCCTCGCGAACGAGCGACGATGTTTACCCGAGAACACACGGAGTGGCGAGCTCCACAAATCTTTGGAGGGACGAGCCGTGAGAGCCCCAATTCCAGGAGCCCCAATTCCAGCAGGGAGCAGCGGAGCCGGGCGTCGATTTTGTGTCACCAGCTGCTGTGACACTTTCCACCCGAGCCTGGGAATCCCAGGGAGTTTTCCAGCTCCCGGGAGAACTTCTGGCCCCGCACAAGGACTCAGGACGTCATTCCAGAGGGATTCCTGCTCTCCCAAGGCGCAGGACATTTCCTTTTTGGGGGGTTTGGATGGTGTTTACCCCTCTCAAAGCAGAGAGCAGCGATGCCTGAACACACAAAAAAATATTCTCTGTGGTCCCAGAGCTCCAAGAAACATCGGTTTAAATTTAAATATATATATATATATATTTAAATATATTATATATATTTATATTATATATTTTTATATTTTATATAGATTTTATACAGATTTTTTATATTTAAATTTATTTACTTTTCATATTTATATTTTATGTTTTTATTTTTATATATTTATTTTTCTATTTATTATCTATATTTATTAATTTATATGTTATACATTTATTTTCATATGTTTATTTATTCTATATTTGCTTATATTTATTTTATTTATTTTTATATTTTTATATATTATATATTTTTATATATCTTATTTTTATTTATTTCTATATTTTTTATATTTCTTTTTACATTTTTATTTTTATACGTTTATTTCATATATTTATTATATTTATTATATTTACTAATTTATTTTTATATACTTATTTTCATGTTTATTTTGTATTTATTTATATTTAATTTAGTTATATTTTATACATATTTATATTTTATATCCATTATATATTTTTATATATCTGATATATATTTATTTTGATATTTATATTTATTTATATTTCTTTTTACATTTTTACTTTTATGTATTTATTTTCTATATTTCTTTTCTATACATACATATTTATATATTTGCTTTTATATGTTTACTTTTTATGTTTACTTTATATTTTTATTATGTTTTTATATTTTTATATATTTAATATATTTATTTTATATATTTATATATTTTATATATTATATTCATTTATATTTTTATACATTTATACTTTATTTATTTATATTTTTCTATTTTTCTATTTTTTCTATTTTTATATATTTACATTATATTTATTTATGTTTTTATATTTTTATGTATATATAACCGTGAGCAAAGCCAAGCCCCAGGCAGGGCTGGCTGCGGGGTTTGTCCCCTTTTCCCATTTTTCCCCCGAGCTGACAGAGAAGAACAGGGCACGAAGGCATCCGAAGGCTCTGCAGGCACGGCAGCATCCCGGCTGCCCGGCCGGCGGCAACTTCCGCAGCCCGGGTGAGATCCCGGCTGAAATCCTCCCGCTTTCCCAAAGAAATCCCAGCTCTGCCGAGCCCCCCCCAGGCACAGGAGGATGGAGAGGAGCCAGGAGATGCTGCTGGGTGAGCAAAATCCCCTCTGCAAAGCAGGGAGCTTTAACCAGAGGCGTGATTCCAGCTTTTTACGGGATGAAATCCAAGAAATCCCAGGTTTGGGCACGGTTTTACAAACCGCTCCGTGCTGAGGGCTGGGGGAAGCATCCCACCAGCGGGTGTGGAGCTGGATTTATTCGCCAGCACAAGCGGGAGCTGCCAGGAGGTCCACGAGGGCCCCTCATTCCCAGGAATTTTAACTTCAAGCCTCCATCACCTCCTGAGAAGCCTCTTCCCAATCTCGCGCCCGAAGAAACGCAGAGGGAGCAGCTCAGCAGGGCTGTGGGATGGAGCTGGGGCTGCTCAGAGGGACAGGAGATCCCAGCGTCCAAAATCCTGACAGGATGGGGCAGCCGGGGGAATTCGGGCTCTGCTCCCGGGAAAAGGGACAGGAGGAGAGGGAACGGCCTCGGGCTGGGCCAGGGGAGGCTCAGGGTGGATGTTGGGAATGTTTATTCCTGGAAATGTTTTCCCAGCCCGGGCACAGCTGCCCATCCAAGTCCTAGCACTAGTCCTAGTCCCCCAAGTGCCACCTCCCCAGGGATTTAAATCCTCCGGGAATGGGGACTCCAGCACCGCCGGTTCATCCCAGAATGGTTTGGGATGGAAGGTCTCTAAACAGACTCCAGAGAGAGGACGGGACTCTCCCACCCGGAGATTTCTGCCCTAAAAAGGCGGAATTCCAGCCCAGCCAGCAATTCCTTCCCAACCTCCCATCTAAACCAACTTCCTCTGAGATTAAAGGTATAAATACACAGAGGCCCTTCGAGCTGCAATGAGAATTCCAATCTTGTCCATTGCTGATGCCTGGGAAAGCACAGAGATTCTGGGAACTGAATTTCAAATCCTGAGAATTTGAAAAAAAAAAAAAAAAAAAGTGTTGGTTTTTTTTTTTTTATTTTTTTAAACTTTGTTTAAAGCAGTTTTACCACGAAATAGATTTCCCCGTGCCCTAAACAAACGTCGTCTGCAAGGGACACACGCCCAGCAAGAGGCGTGAATGGAGCCACCGCTGCCTCCTCCCAGCCCTTGGGGATGTTTCATTTAGAAACGCTTCTGCTCACCACAGAGCCTGATCCCATCTGCCTGGGTTTTCCTGGATGTTGGAGCAGAATCATGGAATCATCGAGTTGGGAAAAAAAAAGTAAAAATAAAAATCTTTGGGATCATCGAGTCCGAGCTGTGCCCCCATCCCCACCTTGTCCCCAGCTCGGAGCTGTGAGCGCCACATCCAGGAATTCCTGGGGGAATTCCTCCAGGGATGGGGATTCCAAACCTCGCCGGGCAGCCAATTCCAAGGCCTGAAACACCTTTTCCATGGAGGAATTTTGTTTTCCTGAAGAATTCTCCTGCTCAGCAGGCACCACACCCGGTGCTCGGGGGCTCCTCCCAGCTCTGGGATGGGGGAAGTTTAGCAAAGGACCGTGCTAAAGGAATAAATCAAATTACAAAGCGGGAGTTCGGGATGTGTGAGCATCACTGCAGTTCCAGCCTGGTGCCGGAAATCAGCAGGGAGAAAGAAATCCACGGGATTTGCCCAAATCCACGGGATTTATCCAAATCTCTGGTGCTGGATGCGGGAGCCAGGCGTCCCTCGAGCTCAGCGCGGGAAGTGACACCCAAATGTCACTGACTGAGTTTGAGTCGTCTGAAATGAATTTATGGATTAAAAAAACCCTTCAGGTCAGGAATATTCGTGGTCCCAGTGGGGATGAGGAGAGCTCAGCACGGGCTGGTGAAGAAGCGGGGGGAAAGGAAAGGAAAGGAAAGGAAAGGAAAGGAAAGGAAAGGAAAGGAAAGGAAAGGAAAGGAAAGGAAAGGAAAGGAAAGGAAAGGAAAGGAAAGGAAAGGAAAGGAAAGGAAAGGAAAGGAAAGGAAAGGAAAAGGAAAGGAAAGGAAAGGAAAGGAAAGGAAAGGAATTTTGCTTCCAGCATCGCACAGACTCAAGTGGGAGCAAGGAGAGCTGGGTTCTGCGCCAATCCTGCTGCCCAGCAGCAAGGATACCAAATATTGGGATTTTCCAAACGAAAGCAAGGACAGGGAACCCACAGGACAAATTCCTGCACGCTCCAGCTAACGGAGGGAAGGCGGGATTCGTGGGCACAGCGAGGAGGAGGAATCGCAGGCTGACGGTGCCATCTAGCTGCTGCTGCGGGGGAATACTGCACTGGCTTTGGGAATTGGCCATTCCCTGCGTCCTGTCCCTCCATCCCTTGTCCCCAGTCCCTCTCCAGCTCTCCTGGAGCCCCTTCAGGCCTTGCCAGGGGCTCTGAGCTCTCCCTGGAGCCTTCTCCTCTCCAGGGCAACATTCCCAACTCTCCCAGCCTGCCTCCAGCCCTGTTTCCTTCAGGAGAGGATCCACATGTTCCCTGCTCTTCCTTTTCTCACCGAGGTACTTTAGAAGCATTTTTGTCACCCTTGATGGTCCTGGCCACATTTAATTCTCTCAGGGCTTTATCCTTCCCGATTCCTGCGTGCTTGGATAAATTCCCCGTACCCCCTCAGGTTGCCTGGCCCTGCTCCCACCCTCTGGAGGTTTCCTCCCTTTCCATGTTTGGGTTTGTGCCTTCCCCTCGGCTCTGGAATGCTGGACATGAAATCAGCGTCACTCACTCAAGCATCACCTGCAGCCTCCAAACCGCCCCGGGTGGAGCTTGATCCCTGCAGGAATTCGGGAATGGCAGACTGAGAATGTCAAGCTGAAAGCTTCTCACAGCTGGGGAATTCCTGATCCAGGCGATTGGGATCCACCCGGGAGAAGAGCCCAAAGATCACCCCCAGCCCGGCCCCGTGAACACAGAGGGGACAGCAGAGGCACAGGGAGGGATTTCCAGCAGGAACGGGGCTGCTTCCCTATCCCAGCACTCTCAGCTCCCTTTTCCAGCCTCGGGATGAGCCGAGGAGCCAAAGTTTTCCCCAAAGCCTTTGAAATTGCTCCCGGAGCCTGTGACAAGCACAGATTTTATCCGGCGCATAATCCAACGCAATTTAGTGGGGTTTCAGCAGAGCAAATCCCCTCTAAACTCAATTCCAGCAGCCGGGAGCTCCTCTCTCCCAAAGGCATCACTGTGTTTTCCTTGGCTCCGAGCAGGACGTTTCATTTCCCTAAAGGAAAACATTTATTAGTTGTTTATTATTAACGCAAAGTCCTTGAAGCGGGTTTTGGTTTCACCTGCTCTTTAGGGGAATCAGCAGCTCTTTACAAAACACTCTGCATCCAAATTAAGTTCCAGCTCCGCATCCAGGAACCTCCAGAGACTCGGAGCCACCAGGAACGAAATGCAATTTTCACGCTGAGCTCAGGAAATTCAAGGTTTTGGCACCTCATCTCCGTTGTATATTGGGCGATAAATACCCGGTTAAGGCAGCGATGAGGTAAAAAGGAATTACAGCTTGTCCTACACCACTTTCTCCCCGGGCTCAGAAGATGGGAGCAACAAAAGGGGGAAAAGGGAATTGTAACTCTAATTTTACCAAACTAGGTGCCAACGGAGGTGTTGGAATGTTTTCAAGGTAATTTTAAAACGTATTTTAGCTTTGGTTTCAATAGGGATTTGCTTTGCAATTACCATCCCCAGCTTTTTATTTTTGTTTTCCGTTGTGGGGGGGAAAAAAAATGTTCTGGCAGAGATTTGGGGCTCAGACCCTCGGGGCAGGCAGCACAGGGAAAACGATCCCAAATCCCTTTTACCATCAGGAAGGAGCTTTGCTCAGGGAAGAGGGACAAACATCCACAACCCCCTGCCTGCCTCGAACGGCTCTTGCAGCTCTGAGGATCCAAAACGATTCCAATCCTGCTGCCATTTCCAAGGCTCTCGGCATGGCAGCATCCTCCTGCGTCCCCCATCTCGGGAAAAAAAACCATGGATTTCTCACTGGGAAGTGCCTCAAGCACCTCTGAGAGGCAGCGGGAGGAAAGCCGGACACAGCATTTGGCATCCTCACCGGTTTTGTGTTTCTCTGAAGTTTTACACCTCAGTTAGAATTCAGTGTTTTAGTCAAAAAGGCAACGAGTTTTCTGGTTTTTTCAGAACCACACTGAGGCCGAACAAACACATCCCAGAGGATTCCCCTCCCTGGTGGGGGGAAAAGCCCAAAACTACCACCAGAGCAATTGAGTATTTTAATTTTTACAGTGTAGAACGTTCACACTGAAGAGTTTTCTGGTAAGAACCAGGATTTAAGCATTTCTCACTCAAAATGAGAGGCCCAGCCACCTGCCGGTGAGGAAAGCCAACCCTTCCCCAGGGCTCCCAGAGGATGCCAAACCCTCATCCCTGTGCCACACACGGATGGATTGAGTAGGGGAAGGTGGAAGGAGCTGCTTCCTCACCATGCAGTGCAAGGTGACTGGAACTGGATGGGCTTTAAGGTCCCCTCCAACCAAAACCATTCCAAACTCTGCGATAATCCCTCAAATCCCGGGAAAAGCCCCTCAGCTTTTGCTGTGGGCACACCTGGGTTTGCTCCCATTCCCTCCTCACGGCCTCATCTCATTGATTTACGAACCAGAGCGACAAAATAAAGGCTCCTGGGGATTCCCAAAGGATCTGCAGGGCACTCAGCTGGGAGGGAGCATTACCCTGGTCACTCCCCTCAGAGCCTGGAATAGCAGAAGAGCACCCAGACAATTGTAATGGCCTATAAAGGACTCGGGAAACCTTATTCCAGACCTCGGGCATATTTAAGTGTGTCTTTAACTCGCTCCCTAGAGGAGCTCCCTGGATCCCTGGAAGTGTCCAAGGCCAGGCCGGTGAGGGTTTGGAGCAGCCTGGGAAGGAAGGTTGGGAAGCCGAGCCACGCTCCGGGAGCAGCACCGCACAAAGAACCCCCCCAGCAGCTAAAACCCGCACAGAAGGGAAGCACGCACGGGGCATCTGGGTTAGGAGATCATTTATTAAAAAAGGCTGAGGCGAGTCGCTGTGGATGTGTCGGGGAGGCCCCGGGAAGTCCTGGCCGCCGCCTCATCCTCGCGGCGCTCAGTCCAGCTGCAAGACAACGAGAGAGGCGAGGGCGGTCAGCGGGGCCCGGCAGCCCCCAAGCCCCTCTGGCCGCCGCGGGGCTCACCTTGATGAAGCCGATGTCCTTGGCGTACTGGCGGAAGCACTGCCGGCACATGTTGAGCCCGTATTTGCGGATGAGGCCGTGGCGGTTGGAGCACACGCGGCTGTGAGGGCAACACAGAGAGAGGCGGGTGAGGGCGGGGAACGGCGCCGGGGAGGAGAGCGGGGACGGGAGAGGAAGGGGGGCGCGAGGCGCGGGGGTGAGACATCAGCCACGACGCGGGGAGAGCAAGGAGCAGCACTGACCAAGAGCGGGAGCCCTGCCCGAACTTCCTGGGGTGGCTCCAGTAGAGCTGCTGGTGTCCCATGGCTGCGCGGGGCCGAGAGGAAGATGGCGGCCGCCGCCTGCCTTTATACCCCGCACGGCGCCTCCCGGCGTGCACCGCGCTTCCCGTGACGTCACCGCCGGGGGCACGTGGGCGGGGCCGCTCTCTCCGCCCATCCGTGACGTCACTGTACGGGGCGGTGCCGCTCCGCCTACCCGCGTGACGTCACTGCTGCAGAAGCTCGTATCGCCGGCGGAGCGGGCGGAGAGCGCCGGGCGCGGTGGCGCGCGCCTGTAGTCCCAGCTGCCGGGGAGGCTGAGCCCGACGGATCGCTTGAGCCCAGGAGTTCTGGGCTGCCGTGCGCTGTGCCGAGCGGGCGTCCAAGCTAAGGCCGCCATCAATATGGTGAGCCGCGGGGAGCCGCGGCACACCAGGTTGCCTAAGGAGGGGTGAACCGGCCCAGGTCGGAGACGGAGCAGGTCAAAGCTCCCGTGGCGGTCAGTAGCGGGATCGCGCCTGTGAATAGCCACGCCAGCGTAGCCTGGGCAACACAGAGACACGCGGGCTCCCCTTTTGCCCCACAACGCCAAAAACGCCCCCCAAAAACGCCCCCGACGCCACGCACCCCCGCGCAAACACCGCCTCCTACTGCCGCTCACCGCCACCGCACCCCAGCCGCTCCGCCGCCGGACCCGCTCACACACGCCGCGCTCACACGCCAACCTGCCCTGGAATACCAAACGCGGGCAAACACTCGTGAAAGGGGCCCCCGATTTATTTTTATTTTTTTTCCTCTCAACGGCGGTTAATGTGGTGAAAGCTGGCTCGGGGCGGGCAGGCGGCACCGACACCAAGCCCTCACTGCGCCTTTCAGTCGCTTATGAAGCCTGAGCTGCTGTTATCACACCCGCCTGCTTTAACTCCTCTGTGTCCCCTCAGCTCCCGTGTCCCTCACACCCACCATCCCTTCAGCTCCTCCATGTCCCCTGCCTGACGCCCGCTGTCCCCTCGATGTCCTGACACAGAACTCTCTGTCCCTGCCTTTGCTCCCTGTTGCTGGTGGCACCATTCTCCTCCCTTCTTACCCCCCTCTTTTCAATGCCAACAGATGCCACCAGGTGTGTTACGCTTTACTTGATGTTTATGGAAGATTTTATATTTTTTATGTCGTGCTTGCCCGTGACTGTGCATTAGGTAGGCGGGGACTGGGGATTAGATGGGCGGATTTATGTAAAGTTCAGTGTATAAACCATTTTGCTTTTTATTCCTGAATTGTGGACAATTTCCACCTTGCGCCCTGCGCAGAATAAACAATGTCTCCTCTCTAAACCCGACTCGTTGTTCGTGTTTGGAGGCCCTGAGGTTCGGCAGCACCCTCAGCTCCTCCGTGTCCTCCCACAGCTCCCCGTGTCCCCTCACACCCTGTGTCCCTTCACACCGTCCGTGTCCCCTCACCCCCCGTGTCCCCTCGCCCCCCGTGTCCCCTCACCCCCCGTGTCCCCTCACACTCCGTGTCCCCCCTCACCCCCCGTGTCCCTTCACACCGTCCGTGTCCCCTCACCCCCCGTGTCCCCTCACACCCTCCATGTCCCCTCACACCCCCCGTGTCCCCTCACACCCTCCATGTCCCCTCACACCCCCCGTGTCCCCTCACACCCTCCATGTCCCCTCACACCCCCCGTGTCCCCTCACACCCTCCATGTCCCCTCACACCCCCCGTGTCCCCTCACATCCCCCGTGTCCCCTCACCCCCCCGTGTCCCCTCACATCCCCCGTGTCCCCTCACCCCCCGTGTCCCCTCGCCCCCCGTGTCCCCTCACCCCCCGTGTCCCCTCACCCCCCGTGTCCCCTCACACCCCCCGTGTCCCCTCACCCCGGTCCCTCCCGCCGCCCCTCTCGCCCTCTCCCAGCAGCCGCACCGGCCGTCTCCAGCAGGAGGCGCGAGCGGCCGGCCCCGCGCTGAGGCCCCGCGCTCGGGCTGCCCGCCGCTGCCGGTGCTGCCGGTGCCGGTGCCGGTGCCGCCGGTGCCGCCGGAGCCGCCGCGCTCCCTTGCCGCCGCTCCATCGCGCTCTCCGGGCGGCCCCGCGCCCCTCCCCGTGCGGCGGGCGGGCCGGGGCGGCGCGGCGCGGCGGGCTGGCCCGGCGGCGGGCAGGGCAGGCGGCGCCGCGGCCGCCCGTGCGCGCACAGCCCAGGCAGGCCCCCGGCGGCGCCGCCCGCCGTGCGCGGGCCGGGGCCGGAGCGGGGCCGGGAGCGGGACCGGGACCGGGACCGGGATCGGGATGCGGCTGCAGTGCGAGGTGGAGGTGCTCAGCCGGCTCCTGCCCACCTGCGGGCTGCGGGGCCGCGGCCGGGCGGCGCGGGCGCTGCTGTCGCTCGGGCGGCCGCCCGGCGCTGCCGGTGCCGGGGTTTACCTGATGGTGTGCACGGCGCGGGACCGCGGCGGGGCTCGCTACAAGGTGCGGGCGGCGGCGGGCGGAGGGGCGGGCGGCGGGGAGCGTCCCGGGGCGGCCGCTGAGCCCGCTGTGCCCCCGCAGGTGCAGCAGAACGTGGAGCGCCTCTTCACTCGCTTCGTGGAGGAGGGAAAGGCCACGGTGCGGCTGCGGGAGCCCGCGGTGGATGTGTGCCTCAGCAAGGTGGGAGCGGCACCGGGAACCGCACCGGGAACCGCACCGGGAACAGGCTCGGACCCGCCGCGCCGAGGGGGAAAGGGACGTTAGAATTCCAGAAGGCTTTGGCTTGGAAGGGACAGTAAATCCCATTATATTGCACCCCCTGCCATGGGCAGGAACAACTCCCGCTGTCCCAGGCTGCTCCAAGCCCAATGTCCAACCCGGCCTTGGGCACTGCCAGGGATCCAGGGGCAGCCACAGCTGCTCTGGGAATTCTGTTCCAGCCAGGATTTCCTTCCCAAAATCCCACCTATCCCTGCCCTCTGGAAGTGGGAAGCCATTCCTTTTTTTTTTTTTTTCTGGGATGCGTTCCTCTTCTGCTTCAGAAGTCCATTTTCGTGCTTTGCCTCACAGCTTCTTTAGAAAAAAAGGGTTTTTTTCAACCCTCTGATGCAATGTTGATCTTTGGCCTTAAATTCCATGAAATAGTTGTTCCTTCCAGCCTTTCTCGCGGAAAAAGGAATGGAGAATCCTCTTGTTTTCGTGGACAAAACCATCAGTGTGCTCAGCGTGGCTTTCAGAGCACACAGAGCAGGGCACAGGCACCATCTCACCCTATTTCAAATACCACTGTATTTATTCACAGCCCCTAGAGGATTGGTAAAGTGTTTTTAACAGCACTAAACTCACCAAAAATCCCTAAATTATCACTAAATTCTTATGTCCTTCTGTGCCTGTTGCAGGAATCTTTTGTAGCCCCATAAGAGAGAAAAGTGGGTCTGGTTTTCTAAGACCTCTGAGTTCTTACCCAGAGCTTTAGAGTCAGGCTGTGTAAATAAAAGCAAATAATGTTGATGGCTGGTTTAGAAAATCCTTTTTCCTTTCTGTTCTCTGAATCTGAGGAAAGCAGCCCGAATTTTATGAACCTGTTAAGAATTAAATAGGAAGGAAGGACACCAAACCCGGTTATTTTTTTCCTGTTAGAAGCCAATGAGCTCTGTATTTTGGAAAAATTTGGGCTTTTGTATTAGAGCCGGAATAAATTCTGCTTCCTTTACTCTGAATTTTTCTGCTGAAGAGTGAGAAGTCAAAAAGCTCATCTCAAAATATTACAGGTTCCTCTTCAGCTCTGCAAATCCAGAACCCAAATTTTAAGATGTTTCATCACTTTCCTGCAGCTTCCTGCCGGATTTTTATTACTTCAGTACACAAAAACTCCCTTCCCAACATCATCTCTGTGGCTGAGACTCGGGGCTTGTGGCAGGAAATGGCATCCTGAGCTCTTCCAAATAATTATTGGTTTGTCTGTTGGGTTTTGTTTTTTTTTTTCCCCTTAGATGTGTGTTTTCCTACATGGCCCTTAGGGAATTGGCGCTTGAGAGCAAAGAAACCCTGCCTGGAGCTTCATTCTGGGGTACAATGTTGATTTCACTTGGTCCTCACAGATCTGGAGGACTTTTTGGATTTTAATTCCCGTTTTAGTTCTCTTGGAAATGCCACAGATCTGCCTGGAATTAGGGGAAATTCTAATATCTGTGTGTGTTAGACTGGCTGAGACAGTGAGGGTTGGAATCCCAGGATGGTTTGGGACAGAAGGGACCTTAAATCCCATCCCATCCACCTTTTCCACCATCCCAGGGTGCTCCAAACCCTCTCCGTCCTGGGACATTTCCATGGATCCAGGAGCAGCCGCAGCTTCTCTGGATAACCTTGGATGCAAAGGTGTTTGTTGTGCATCTCCCCCACCTCTGGAAGGTGGCACAGCAGGAGTTGTGCATGGAATGCTTGAGGAGAATGATCATTTTGGTTTACAGATGCAGTTCATTGAGTTTGACCTTTAATGTCTTTATTCCTCTCACATTTCCATCCAGGATTATCTCTAGTGTCTGGTTTCTTGTGCTTGTAGCACGTTATGTGCTCTAGTCCTGAACCCTCTCAAATTCGGCCTCAACAAACACGTTTAGGAGCAGAATTGCCTTTGAGGTGCAAAACGTGTCACTGGGCTTGGGCAGGTGACAGCTGGCAACACAGGACAACCTCTGGCCTCTCAGAACTCCAAGTTTGTTCTTTGCTTTTCCTTCTGTGGCTGGAATTTGGATTTTTGTTTTAGAACTCACTTTTTTTAGCTCAGTGCCTGTCAGCCGCACATGAGCTCGAGCAGAGACTTGCTGGAAAATCTGGAAGAGAAATATTTGGTCGCAAATGTTCATAAAAGTGAATGAAATCAGTGCAACAGATGCAGCAGAGCTTTCTGGATCTTTATCTAAAATACAGATCACTTGATACTCTGATATGGAGAGCCAGTGGGAGCCTTTAGTGCCAGAGGGCAGCAGTAGGTGGGATTTGGGAAGGAATCCTTCCCTGTGAGGGTGGTGAAGCGCTGGAATAGAATTCCCAGAGAAGCTGTGGCTGCCTCTGGAAGTGTCCAAGGCCAACTTGGACAGGGCTTGGAGCAGCCTGGGATAGTGGAAGGTGTCCCTGCCCATGGCAGGGGGTTGGAATGGGATGGGATTTAGGATCCCTTCCAACCCAAACCGTCCTGGGATTTTCTGCCAAAATGTTGTATCCCGCCTCGAGCATTATTTGGTCTTTGCAAAGAGTTTCCCTCCTGCCTGCTGCTGGCACAGCCGGAGCTGTGTGTGGCCACAAGCACTGACTTGGCTTCCACCTTCCTTTTGCTGACTTCAACTCCAGCTTCCATCCTTTTCTTTCCTAGAAACTTCCAGGAATTACTGCCTCAGGTTTGTGATTTCCCAGTTTGTGTTTGTTCTTTATCCTGGTGAATTTTAGGGAGCTCCCAGTGCACGAGGAGTCTTTTTTTTCTGTCCTTCATTTCCAGCTGTGGATTGGGTGCTTTGTTCCTTCCCTGGGTGCCGCAGGATTTGACTCGGGTTGTTCATGGCAGAGCTGTTCCTTCTCCCTGCTGGGTGACACACACAGAACAGCTCAGCCAGTGTCGATAACCAGGATAATGAACTTTTAACTCCAGCCTTGTGTTCCCCCTGCAGGCAAATGTGACCAATTTAAAGACTTTCCTTTCAGCCGTGAGACTGGCTCACCAAGGCAACGACGCCGGCGTCCTCCCTCTCTCGCCTCTGGTCCCAGCGAAGAACTCCGACGTGGAGAAACCCAAAACCAAAATGATCATCACTTCCAGGAGGGATTACCCCCTCACCAAGAGCTTCCCTTTCTCCCTGGAGCACCTGCAGACCTCCTACTGCAAGCTGGCCAGGATCGACGCCCGCGTGCTGTGCCTGAGGAAGCTCCGCAAGCTGGACCTGAGCCACAACCACATCAAACAGCTGCCGGCCACTCTGGGCGACCTGGTGTGTCTGCAGGAGCTCGACCTGCACGACAACCACCTGGAGGCCTTCAGCGGGGCCCTGTGCAGCTCGGGCCTGCAGAAATCCCTGCAGGTGCTGGACCTGAGCCAGAACCAGATCCAGGCCCTGCCGCTGGAGTTCTGCCAGCTGCGGGCGCTGGTGCGGCTGCGGCTGGACGACAACGCGCTGCTGCGCCTGCCCTGCCGCATCGGGCAGCTGAGCCGCCTGCGCTTCCTGTCGGCCGCCAGGAACAAGCTGCCCTTCCTGCCCTCCGACTTCAGGAGGCTGTCCCTGGAGAACCTGGATCTCTTTGGGAATCCTTTCGAGCAGCCCAACCCGCTGGTGCCCAACATCCAGCTGAAAATCCCCTCGACGCTGCTGGAGTGCGCTGCCAGGGCCACCGTCAACCACAGGTAAGGGCAGGGAGGGCGCAGTGAGCTCCTGCACACCTGAACTCCCTCACCTGGTGCTTTCCTTGCCCCTCAGGGCCTGTTCTCTCACCTGTTCACTTCATGAGGTTAAAATGCCTTCGGATTCCCCTTGTCAAGTCATCAGGATAAGGAAGGGAACTGGTGCCTTTGGAAGCACTGAAGGAAAGGCAGAGATTGGGGTGTTTTCATCCACCAAAGAGGGATGAGCAGAATATTTCTGGTTAACTTTGGGAAAAGAAAATCAGTTCTACAACCCTGAGCCACTTCTTCTGCAGGCTTCTCCCCGGGGAAGTGACTCAGGGTTGTAGAATTGATTCTCTTTTTTGTCCCTTAAGCTCCCAACTTCCCTTGGTGCTGGAGGGAGGGCGTTCTGCCTTATTCACAGAAGCCCAGCTCTGGGGTAATTTAAAAAATACGATTTCACCAAGTAAATACCATCCTCCCAGGCTGCTGTTTGCTATCAGCTCCCTCCTCTTCCCCCACAGCACTTCCATCGCGGCACTCCTGATCCTTGGTGTGCCAGGAGGCCTCCAGGTAGCAGCAGCTGCTGCTCCCACCCTGCCCTGGGTGGGAAGGGAGCACAGAGACAGAAATTTGGCACAGAAAGGGGGCAGAGAGAGGCTGGAAGTGTCCCTAATCTGCATCCTGTGCCCATTCCTGCCTTCAGGGTGGGGAGTGCCCCATAAACCCGGGGTAATTGTGCAGAAATTTGCACCAAAGGCATCCACGGGCACACCCTGAAGGGAGCTGGGCCGAATCACCCACTTCTGACCTTGCTGGTTTTATAATTAAACCCCACACAGCTCCTCTCCCAACTTTATATAAATTGTAGTGGGTTTGATGTAAATATCAAGGCTTTTTTTTTTTTTATCTAGAGGATTTAATCCCTCAGCACTGATCAGATTTCAGTTCCTGCAAAAAACATAGAGAAAGGGACGAAACAGAAGGAGAAGGTGCAAAAATGATGTTTGGAAATCAGTCTTCACCCTGGGAAAGGACCAGAGTTCTGGATTGTGCTTTTCCCAGAAAAAAAGGGGCGTCCTGAAATGAAGGTGGTGCGAAATCAAACACCCCAGAGGATTAGCTGTGTGAGTGGTGGTGTGTGGAAAGACTTGGGGCCGTGTAGGTGGAGGCAGGATGTGAGTCAGTGGGATGCGTGCTGAGTGTGGAGTGCCAGCTGGGCCCTGCTCAGAGCCACACTGCACAATTCCTCAGGGCAGTTCTTTATTTTGTAGCCCAGACTCCACAGTGCTGTGCTGTAAATCCCAAAAGGAGCAATTCCCCTTCCCAACTCTGGATGTCGTTGCTGACACGATGGATGGAGAGAGCTGTGGAGCAGGAGGGGGTTTCATTTCATGCCGGCAGGGCAGTGCCGGCGCAAAAGGCTCCATTTATCTCCTGAGTTGTGTTTGCAATTGTTTGCACTTTTTGGGGACTGAAGCTCCAATGGTTTCCTTGGTCCTGGGGCTGGAAAAGGGTTGTTGTGTCTGACTGAGCTGTGAAGAGAACTTGCTAACGTGAAATTTATATGAAATTATACGCTATTATATACTGATATATATTATTCATCACTAGACAGACACAAAAGAACCACACTCAGGCTGAAAAAGCAAAAAGAGACGATTGATTTTCAGCCTAGATTTATATAGATCCTGGAGTTTGACCAGAGATTGGACAATGAGGTTGACACCTCTCGGACCTCACTGGTGAAACTAAAAGTTCATCAGTTGTCCCTTCTCTAAGGAGGAATGCACAGTTTTCAAACCATCACTCTCTACTTCAAAGTCTGTGAAAAACTCCAGTAAAAGAATGTGAACATCAGAAGGCTGAGAGAGATCAAGGGGACAACTTTTTCCATGAAATCCTATCTGATTGGTGTATTTACATACCAGTGTAGCACAGAATCTGGAAAACATGGAAGCTAAAACTTGGCCTGGGAATGGCATCTCCCGGCTGCGACAACAGAACACAAAACATTTGACATAAAAACGTACCGGGACGACGCAGGTGATGTCCTGATTTTTCAGCCTTCTGAGTTCACATTCTGTCCTGGAGTTTCCTCATGCATTGTAACATAAACGAAGAATGGTGTCGCAGTTTTTCCTGGGGGAAGGACAAATTGATGGACTTCTAACCTCACCGGTGGGGTTAGAGGGGTGTCAGTGGCCCAATGTCTCATGTCTCAACCGCTGATCAAGTTCCAAACGCTATTTAAACCCTGATCCCAGAATAAACTTCCTTCTCTCTGCTCGCCCAACTGGACGGTGTGAGTGTGGTCCTTTCGTGTCCTCTGGCTGCCACGGAGAACTCCGTGCTGAACTCACCCTCATCCCTGTCACCCCGCAGGATCCCCTACGGCTGTCACCTCCTCCCTTCCCACCTGTGCAAGGACCTGGAAGTGGCCAAGACGTGCCGGTGCGGCGGCGCCTGCCTGAGCAGCTTCATCCAGATCACGGTGACCATGAGCCTGCACCACGTGGCGCACGCCGTGGTGCTGGTGGACAACATGGGCGGCACGGACGCGCCCGTGCTCTGCTACTTCTGCTCCCTGGGCTGCTACTCCCAGTTCCTGGACAGGCACCTCCAGAGCAACGGGTGACGGGATCCTCAGGCTCTGTGGGGCATGGAGGAGCCTGCAGGTGTTTTCCTGCTCCTTCCCAAATCCCTCTGGGAGTTTGTGTCCTCTGAGGGGACGCGGCCCGACTTGGTCTGGCTCTTCTGGAATCTCCTCTGGTTGGAACACGAAGCGATGTTGAGCTGGAGGGAGCTTTCCGTAGAATGTATTTCCCTTTCTCCTGTTCCCGGGGGCTTTGCTCAGGGTTTTCTGTGTTTCGTGGGGAAGGACAAAGCGAATTGATCGCAGATTTACCCACGGGAGGCTCTGAGCTCTGCCCACGGGCAAGGACTGCGCTCCGCTCTTCCCAAAGGAGGAGAAACCACATCCAGACCGGTTATGGAATTTCCAGGTGCTTCTTTTTTTTAAAAGGTTCTGTTATGACATTCCCACTTGGAGCAGGGACCGGCACTGCTGAGTTTTTACCAGAGCAAATGGGGGGTTTTTTTTGGGGGGGGTTTCTCTCTTTGTGATACCAGAAATGTCTTTTTTTTTCTAAATACGTGCCTGAAACTTTCGTTTCTTAATCCTCCTGTTTTAACGATTCTTGAATTTGTTTCACTGTGTTGACTTAATAAATTTTGAAACCCTTTCCGTGGACTGCTGGCGTTTCATTTCTGGGGAGGACACCAAAACGTTGAGCGTATCCACAAATTCTTTTATTCTCCATGGCTGGGAGAGATGGGAAGAGCAGGGAACAAAGGTCCTTTCGGAAGTTTTGAGGAATTCCCATTCCCTGGAACTTGTGACGGCTTTGGAGGCAGCACAAGGAAGTGACACCAAGTGTCAGCTGGGGGAGGTTTAATTTGGATAGTGGGGAAATTCCTTCATGGAAAGGGCACTGATGGAGGATTTCAAATCCCTGTGGAGGTGGCACTTGGGGACATGGGGTGGGCAGTGCTGGGGATGGTTGGACCCAATTTTAGAGGTTTTTCCCAATTTTAATGATTCCATAACCCTGTGAATTACACTCTTCCCATGTAACCCTGGGCTGATCTTACTGTAAAGGGAGAGAGATTCCTGCTGCAGGGATTCCTCCTGGGAAAACAACTTTTGGGTGGAGAAGGAAATTGGGGCAGGCACAAAACCCTGGGCTCCTGTGGGACTCCAGGAATTTGGGATGCAGCTCTGGCAGTGTCTGTGCAGTGACCAGAACCTCCCAGGTGTCGTTCCCAAAGTGCCTTGGCTTCCCTCGATCCTCTGGAATGGCGTGGAGAGGGGCTGCTGGAGCCCTCTTTGCCTCCCAGCCATCACAGAATCAATCCCAGGATTGGTTTGAGTTGGAAAGGATCCTAAATCCCATCCCATTCCACCTCTACCATGGGCAGGGACACCTCCCACTGTCCCAGGCTGCTCCAACCTGGCCTTGGGCGCTGCCAGGGATCCAGGGGCAGCCGCGGCAAATCTGGGAATTCCAGCCCAGCCAGGTGCTGCCTGTGCGCCAGGAAAATCAGCAGAGGGATTTGTGATTACGGGTTTATTTTATTTCATTATATCCTCGTAAATTTTCAGTATCTTACCCATTACTCTTCTCATTCTAGAACGCCTTATGTTCCTGAAATTCTAGATTTATGAGGCGTTGTCCCTGTAATCACAGAATTACTTGATTACTATTATTCTTGAATTCTTGCAGTTACGTTCTTACCTTACTCCTGCAGTTCTGGAGCTCTTGTCTTACCTTATTCTCTCAATTCCCAAATCATTTTCTTACATTCTTGCCAGCCCAGTGATTTGAAATGCGTCATCCTTGCAGTTCCAGGCTTTTTTTCCCTCTTGTATCCTTGCCTTTCTAGAACTATTTTATCCATGTATTCTTGCAAATCTCCAATAAATTGTTCTTGCAATCCCTAGAACAAACTTCTTATTGCTACCATTCCAGGTTTTATCTGATTCTTTCAAATCTGTACATATTTTCCCTTGTTCTTACCATTCTGGAACAGTTTTCTCTTATTCCCTGACATCCTAGAAGGATTTTATTCTGTCATTCTTGCAATCCTGGAATAGTTTTGGGGGTTTTTTTCCAACCCAGGATGGTTTTCTTACCTTGTCCTTACAATTCCAGAATTATTTTCTCTTTCTATATATTTTAATTGCCAATCTAGGACGGTTTCCTTATCTTGTTCTTGCAATTCCGGAAATATTATACTCTTATAATAACGTTGAAGTCTTTGGAGTCATTTGATTCTAGAATTAATTAATCTGAATGTGATTATGATTCTAGAATTAATTAATCTGAATGTTTTAATTCTTATCATTCGAGAATGGCCTTATAATCCTGATCTTTCAAATGTAGAATTATTTTATTTTCTTCTGTCAATCTTAGATTTTTTTTCTTTCAGCCTTAGAATTCTTTTATCTTATTCTTTCAGTCCTACAATGGTTTTATCTTGTTCCTGCCTTTCTAGAACGATTTCTCACCTTATTCTTGTCACTGCGGGATGATTTTTTAAATTTTTTTAAATAAAATAAATAAATTTTTAAAAAATTAAATAATAAAATCAATAAATAATTTTTAAAAATTTTGCTATTTTCCAAACCTAATATTCAGTTCTGGTTTTTTGTTACTCCCGGCTGCTTTTCCGTGTGTTTTTCTCGCATTTCCAGATTTAATTCTCCCTTTTTTTCCCCAATCCCGAAGGATCCCGCCGCCCCTTCCCGCCCCCCGCCTTGGCCCCGCCCCCTCGTGGGCGCCGCCCAATCAGAGCGCGGTGCGGCGGAAGCGCCGCGGGGTTGATTGACGGCTCCTCTCACCAATAGCGAGGCGGCGGCCGCGGCGGCGGCGGCCAATGGGGAGCGGCGACGTGTGCGAGCGGGGCGGCGGCGGCGCGCGCGCGCTGGGAGCGGGAGCGGCGGCGGCGGCGGCGGCGGGAGCGGCGGAGCGGGGCCGCCGCCGCCGGGACGATGCGGCTGCGCGTCTACAAGCGCAAGGTGCTGCTGCTGGCGCTGGCGCTGGCGCTCTGCGCGCTGGCGCTCTGGGGCACCGGCGGCGGCGGGCGGCGGCGGCAGCAGCAGCAGCAGCAGCAGCAGCAGCGAGGCGGTCCCGGTAGCACCGGGGAGCCGCCGCGGGTCAGCGAGCCCCCGCCGCCGGTAGCGCGCCGCTCCGCCGCTAACGCGTCGGCCGCCGTGGCGGCGGAGGTGCTGTCCGAGAACGCGACGCTGAGTTACCGCTCGCTGGTGTACCGCCTGAACTTCGACCAGCCGGTGCGGAACGCCGGGCGCTTCCCGGCGCGGCCCGACGTGGTGCTCGTGGTGCAGGTGCACGACCGCGCCGAGCACCTGCGGCTGCTGCTCGAGTCGCTGCGGCGAGCTCCGGGCGTGGAGAACGTGCTGCTGGTGCTCAGCCACGACCTGTGGGCCGAGGAGCTGAACCGGCTGGCGGCCCGCGTGGATTTCTGCCCGGTGCTGCAGGTGTTCTTCCCGTTCAGCATCCAGCTGTACCCGCGCGAGTTCCCGGGCCACGACCCCCGCGACTGTCCCCGCGACGTGGGCAAGGCGGCGGCGCTGCGCCTGGGCTGCATCAACGCCGAGTTCCCCGACTCGTTCGGGCACTACCGCGAGGCTCGCTTCGCCCAGACCAAGCACCACTGGTGGTGGAAGCTGCACTTCGTGTGGGAGCGCGTGCGGGCGCTGCGGGAACACGCGGGGCCCGTGCTCTTCCTGGAGGAGGATCATTACCTGGCGCCAGACTTCTACCACGTCCTCAAGCAGCTGTGGGCGCTGCGCCAGCGGGAGTGCCCCGAGTGCCAGCTCGTGTCGCTGGGCACCTACAGCCCCGTGCGGGGCGGCTTCGCCGGCCGCGCCGACAAGGTGGAGATGAAGACGTGGAAGTCCACGGAGCACAACATGGGCATGGCCTTCGGCAGAGACACCTACCAGAAGCTCATCGAGTGCACGGACGCCTTCTGCACCTACGATGATTACAACTGGGACTGGACTCTGCAGCACTTGACTGTCTCTTGTCTTCCAAAGTTCTGGAAAGTGCTGGTCCCCGAAATCCCCAGGATTTTTCACACGGGGGACTGTGGCATGCACCACAAGAAGTCCTGCAGACCGTCCACCCAGAGTGCCAAAATCGACTCTCTCTTGAACAGCAACCAACAGTACCTGTTTCCCGAGGCGATGAGCGTCAGTAAAAGGTACTCCATGGCTCCCCTGTCCCCTCACGTCAAGAACGGAGGCTGGGGAGACATCAGGGACCACGAACTCTGTAAGAGTTACCGCAGACTCCAGTGAGGCTCCTCCTCGCCGCCGCCTGTTCTCCTTTGACTTGTCCCATCGTGTCTTTGCCAGGCACACACACGTGTATAAACAGCATTTATCGGTTGGTTTCTGCTTTAATATGAATAAACATTCTTGTTAAAGGTGTCCCAAAATAGTTAATCTCTCATGTTTGGCAACCACGTTTTGGAAACGGGTGACGTGCTGCAGCCCCCTACGCAAAAAGTGACCTGCTGCTGTGTTTGCTGGGAGGAGGAGGAGGAGGAGGAGGAGGAGGAGGAGAACACTTTTAAGTGCATCTTTTTTGGTGCTTCAAAGCTCTGGTGGTGCCTGGGGGGGGTCCCACCCGGGGTCACCTCACGCCTGATCCCCCCCCCAAGTCCCGGTTCGGTTGCGCTGTGTCGATGAATATATGAAGGATGACAAAAAACAAAACACAAAAGCAAAAATAAATTTCATTGTTTTTACTACGATGTAGATAAATATATGATTTTTTTAGTTCTGCTGAAATAAAAAAATGCCGTTGTTTTGTAAGAACTGGAGAAGTTCTTGATTGTCAGCAAAAAGATGATGTCATGTGGGGTTCCTAAAAAGTCAGGATGGGAAGGAGGGGGGAGTTTCTCTTCTTTAATCCCAAGGGCTGGACACGTGCCATCACGCCTTCTACCAGCGTGCATTTAACTTCATTAAATTTTTAATGATGCTCATTAATTGAGGCAGAAAAGAGTAGCAAATTGGTGGCACAACACCTCTTTTGTTTGGAGATTTTTTTTTTTTTTAAGTTGTTTCAAATTAGCTGTGTAAAAACTGCTGCTGTGTGGTGGGAGAGGGCTGAGCTGGGGCCGTGGAGCACTCTGTGAATGCCACAGCGGCTTTAACGCCACTCCTCTTTGAACTCAGCTGTGGCAGAAGCACCTCAGCAGCTTTTGTAGAACACAGAAATATGTCAGAGAAAGAAAATGCTGCTTTTTCCTTTTTTTTTTTTTTTTTTTTTCCCAGGGGTTATTTAACCACAGTTTTGCAGGGTAGTCCCTCAGTGTTCTGTTCCCACTGGGTGGGGGCTGGTGCTGAAGCTGTGCTGGTGCCTCACCCTCAGAGACCTCTCCCAAAAAGCTGATGGGGTTAAGCTGAGCCCAGCAAAGCTCCAGCAGGATGGTGGAGGGCAGGGCAGCTGTTTTGGGCAGCTGTGGCTCCTGCTGAACTCTGAAACCACACACCCGAACTGGTGTTTCGCGGAGAAATGTGACAGCAATGCCAGAGCAGCCCCGAAACGAGGCAAAATTAACTCTGCTCTAAAGCACCTCTCAAACAAAAGCAGAAGTTGGTCCAGCACCAGTGAGAAAGGGGAACAGGAAGTTTATTATTAGATGTGTTCTCTCGGTTATTGTGCTTCAGGGAGGTGAGAAACGCTGAAACTCGAGGGAAACGGAGGAAAATAAATCTCATCTGGATAAAGAGAATCCATTTCACCAGTTGTAAATACTTCAGAGCACCCAGAGGATGTTGTGCAATGGAATTTGTTCAGCCGGGGATATCTGGGTGCTGCAGATCTGAAGCGCTGCACTAGCATGGAATACAGGGTATAAATGTTGATTATTTCTAGGAGACTAATTGGGACTTCTCCGGGTAATTAGAAATTTCGTTTGATTGCTAAGAATCACTGCGAGTCTAATCCTGCAGTTATCGCCAAATGAAAGGTTTGGAAAATGATGACTACTGCTCAATTCCCCAGGGAGCCATTAGACCGAGGATATACACAAATAATCCCTGAAACGAGGGAAGAGAATAAAAAACGTATGCGAGCAATAAAGACACATTTATTTTTTCCAGGAGCTCAGAGTCGCTTCAGACTGCAACTTTTCCTTGTGAGTAAAATGATCGCCGTGGCTGCGATTAGAAGATTGTTAAACTGTCACCAACGGGAAGTTTTGATGTTGCACCGGTTGCAGTGGGAACCCGTGGCCTCCTCTGAGCCTTGTCATCGTCCAGCAGCACGCACAAGTCAGAGCAAGCATCAAACAACAGAAGGAAACGCTCAAACAATGGGGCTAATCCAGCTGGTAGAGCACAGGGTTCTGGAAGGAGACGGGGCAGCGCGTTCGGTGCTGGCGGAGGAGCCGCACGCTGCCGTCCTCGGGGTTCACCTCCCGCAGCACGGCGGAGCCTGCCCCGCTGCCCGGCCCCGGGGCTGCCTCCTCATCCTCACCCCCCTGCGCTTCTCCTGGTTCTCCACAGCCCGGGGCTGGGGCTGGGGCTGCTGCTGCAGCACTTTCTAAATCGGGCTGCTCTCTCCCGGCTCCGCCAGGAATCGCTGAACTGGTGGCAGGAGGTTGGTGCCGCAAACAATGGTGTGAGGCACGGCCCGCTTTTCCTATTGTTGCAGCTGTGGGAGCCGGGCTGGATCCTGCAGCACGTGCCTCAGCTGCGGGACACTTTGTTTCTGCCTTTGTTTCTGTTTCGGGGTAGTTGCCGTCGCTCTTTCCTGAGCTGCCAGGAGTTCCTTCTCCATCACGTTCCTGTGGCTGTCAAGGAAAGAAATGAATTGTTTTATAGCTGGAACAAACTGTGCAGGCGAAGGCAGGAGAGATTTGTTTCGCCAACAGCTCAGCTTCACTGGGATAAGTGGGAAGTGTCCCTCGGAAGCAGATGATCCTTAAGGTTCCAAATCAGGTTGTGATTCCATGATTGTCCTCCTAGAAGCCAAGTGAGCGGGTGCTGAGGTTTTCCCGCTCTTGCGTGGCACGTGGGAATGTGGCGGGGAGGTCGTTGTGCCTCCCCAGGGTTTCCCCTGCTCTAGGAAATGGCGCTGGGCAGCAGCCAAAGGCAGAGCAGCCACTCACCACACCCGGATTCCCAAATCTCCACATCCCGGCGGGCACAGAAGAGGAGGGACTGGGAGAGGTGTTATCCAAAGAGCACTTCCCCAGTTTCACCACCACCGGGTGTTTTGGCAAAAACCTGCTGGTTATTCACAGGTCCCTGTCAGTGGAGAGTCGGGATCAGGGAGGGATGTATCCAAGAGCAGCTGGGTTCATGGACTCGGAGACAGAATCTCTTTCTCACACCCCCAAACCACTGCTCACCCCAGCAGGAAACACGAGAAACACCAGGCAGTCCTTTCCAACCTGGACAATTCTCCCAAAGGGACCCTCAAGAACCATCAACTCCAGCTCCTGGCCCCACACAGGAGTGTGATGATTTAAGGTACCTCAGCTGCCTTTGGGTCCCAAAACGGACTCATCTGCTCTCCAACACTTAGAATTTTGTTTGTTTATGTCCAACCCACAGCAGCTGTGAAAGTTAAGCTGGATCCACAATCTTTGGGAAACTCCTGAGGCTTCCAGCCCAGTTCCAGAGGTCACGTGCTTCATCTGAACTTGCCTCCCCATAAAGCAGCTACACATTAACCCCAGCTGCAGGCCCCAGTTCGTGGCCACAGCAGTGACCTGCTTGTTCCTGCTTTTTATGTTTGCTTTAAGAAAACTTTCCCCTGAATTTTGGATGCAGTGCCTACCCAGAAATCCCAGTGAACGCGGGGGGGGTTTGCCTCCCGTTTTCCTCCTTACAAAATGAACATCTTGATTTCTTCATCTGTTTTGCCAAGGGAGGACAGTTTAATCCCGTGGCAGATCCCACAAACAGCCTGTCTTGTTCTAGACAGAGGAAGAAGAGCTTGAATGAGGCCTGAAACTACATGGATTGAATTGGAGACCAGTGTTTTAAGATTAATAGCCTCATGTTTAATTATCTACACAACAGGAACCCACCAAGTATTCCAATACATGGATTGAATAAAGATGAGGCAGGATTCGTCCCAGACAAAAGCCTCTAAGATTTCTCTACCTGTACGAGGCTGAGTGAATGAGCTATTTCTGCAAGGAAAAAACACTTTTTAAAACGATTGGATCACAGTTCTGCATCTTCCAAATGAAACAAGAGGAGGTTTCACTCCTTTGGTCCCATTAAATGACACAAACACAAGCTTGACTCGTGCCAACTGACATTTAGCCTTACAAATAACCCCAGCCCTGGGTTTTCCCCTGCTTCCTCAGGACAAAACAGGAACAAAGCTGTTTCAGTGGGATTTGATAGGATCTTGCTGAAGAACATAAATCAGCCTGTGCTGTTCCTGGATCCTTACCTCCACCCTGATTTGAATTCTGTCCTCAGTAACATCCAGCACTTCAATTAATGGCTGCCTTTCCAGGGCTGATTGGGAGCAAGGGGAAGGGCACAAAGCAGTGCCTAGAAATCCATCAACGTTCTCCTCGCTGACAAACAACCTTTCCTAAAGGAAAAAGAGAGAAAACAGCAGGTTAAGTTCTTTCTGTGCTAAACTTCAGAGGCATTGGAGCTAAAAACTCACTGCAAAGAAAGCCAGGACAGCAATTCCCAAGTTTCACAGCACGCTCAGGTCTTGACAGAGAAATTCTAAGCCAGAAGGAGGTGAAATTCACTAAGACCAGTGCTTAGCTAATTCTGCTTGAAAGTACAAACCTGCATGGTAGCAAATATAAAAGAAATATTATTTCTCTCTTTGGATGGGTGACTAAGATTTAGACTCTCTCTGAAAAATGATTTGTGCCAACCTCGTTCCACCATCCTCACCTGTCTCAACACCAGGAAGGTGTTAGACCGTTGTGGGATTGTCTCCTGTCTGTCTTTAGGAGAACACAAAAGCCTCACTGCAGGATCTTCACTCCAAGATCAGAGCTGGAACGCTCAGGGCTGGATCCATTTCACACCCAACCACTGAGCTGCTCTGATCTCCATGCAGACAAGCCAGTTAGGAAAAAAAAAAAAAAAGAAAGAAAAACAAACAAGGAGAGGTATCCACAGGCAGAGACACAGCCTGGGGTGTGTTTCCAGGCTGTTCATAAACAACCTGAAACGTGCTGCTACAGGTTTGGAGATTTAAATCAGTTCCAGGTAATTAAAGGTCCTAAAATCTATCCTGGAGGGGCTGTTTCATAGGAGCTGCAGAGCTTTCCCCGTCCTTGTGTTATTCCTGCATCATCTGTGCAGGCTGAGGGTGAGGACAGACACCAGAAAAACAGCCTGACCCAGAGGAGCAGTTCAAGTTCTGCGAATTACCTTCCTTTTTTAATTGGAAATCACAGGGACAAGTTGCAAACCTTCCACATCGAGCCACACTTTTCAATTTCTCGGTCCAGTTCAAGCCTCTTGTCAATCCAATCCAAGTTAAATTCAATTATCGCTGACATCTTGCAGACCGAGGAGCAAAAAAAGGCAATTCTGCACATTTTTGGCCCCCTGTGGATGGAGCCTTATGCACAGCCAGATGTCACAGTGTGTCTGAGGTACAAAATTTAACTGTCATCTTGAAAAAAAACCCAAAAAAAACCCCCCAAAAAAAACCAAACCAGGATTGGAAAAAATAAGGCAGAGTCCTATTTTTTTTTTCCCACTAGTTAAACTAGAAATCACAATATGGAAAGTCATAACATACATGCTGTTGGTTTTTGAAGGCAGAGGATTGGATTCATTTTCTGTCCAGGAAGATTACAATCCAGGCAAAGAGCCAGCGCTGGATGCTGGGATGGTCTGGGGAGAGATTAAAGTGCAGCAGAGCTGCCCTGCCTGAAAACCCTCTCAAAACATCCTTACTCCTTGCAGTTCTGCATGCAAAGCCTGAAATTCTTATTCCCTGGTGCTGCATCCTCTCCTGCCTGCCAGAGAGGGATCTGCCAGAGCTCCAGGCTGTGGAAACACTCTGCAGAGTTCAGGGGAAGGTGTCAGAGTACAGGGACAAGGCAGGGGCTGCAGACACAAAATCTGTGCGGCACCAAAACTCCCACAAGCTCCTGAACTTGATCAGAAGAAGAATTCCCAGCTCTGCCCTGGATTTCTTGGCCCACAGAGCAACAGACAGCTCAGCCTCCCCTAGGGAGGATTTGGGATTTTGGTGCTCTGCCTGCACTTCCAAGGAGAGCAAAGCACGACTCTCCTCACCCAGGTGAGAAATCAAAGTCAGGGAATCACGGCGTGGTTTGGGTTGAGAAGGGACCTCACAGCTCATCTCAATCCAACCCCCTGCCAGGGGATGTATTTCAGGACCTTTCATTCCTTTCCACCAGACCAGGTTGCTCCATGTCCCGTCCTACTTTTCCTCCATAAAACGAGGAAAATAATCCCTTTTCCCTGTGAATCTGCTCTGTGAGGGACACCCTCTCCTCCTCGGCACAAGCAGGATTTTCCAATTTGGCAACAAACGCGCTGAATCTTTCTGGAGAATTTATTCCTGATTAAAACCAAAAGAATTTGTTGGTTTTTTTCACAGAAAATGTTGTTATAAAGGAAAAACCGAGTGGGAGGTTTATTATCAGGGAAAGGTTCTTCCCCCAGAGGGTGCTGGGCACTGCCCAGGCTCCCCAGGGAATGGTGACATTCCCGAGGCTGCCAGAGCTCCAGGAGTGTTTGGACAGCCAGGGATGCCCAGGGTGGGATTGTTGAGGTGTCAGGAGCTGCACTGGATGATCCCTGTGGGTCCCTTCCAGCTCAGGATATTTTTTAATCCTATGATTAACCAGTACTTTAAATGAGGATGAAAAACTAACGAAATGTGATGCTGCTCTGTTAATTTGGACTCGTCACTGCAAACCAATTTTACCAAGTTTCACCCCAGCCCGACACCGAATTCCCCTGAATATTTCCCATTTTATCCCATCCCTACCCCGTGGCCTGCCATAAATCAAGGACCTGGGAAGTGTTTGTTGCCAATAAAGGTGATTATCATTAGCCTGTTCCACCAGCTGCTGTAACTCAGACTTTGCATTCATGGGGAGCACACACCGAGGCGTTTCTATTACTGCAGATGTTATCAGAGCACAGACCTTGGGGAAAAAAAAAAAAAAAAAAAGATTCAGGAATTTATTCTAAAGCCTGCTCTGCCTTCCAAGCCAGAGCAAACAGAGGACAACCATCTGCAGCTGATTTCAACGACCCTGTACAATAATTCTTCCATTGAAGCCGTTTATTTTCTGGTATTTATGATGCTCTCTTAGCAACTTGGAATTTAATTTGTTTTTCCCTGCGCACGCTGTCATCTGCTGTTTGGTACACATTCATTTTTCCCTGTGACTAAAGTGAGAGGAAATTAACATAAACGTTAGCAGGGATGACTTTGGTTTGTGGAACACTTCATCATTCCAACCCGTCCTTGTGTCTCACAGCACCAACCTCTCCCGGCTGCCCTCAGCACTCACACGGGTTTATTCTGCCTTCATTTATCCAAATTGAACCCGCTTTCCATCCAGAGTTCCCTCCCACACAGGCTGCAAGTTTGAAAAGCGGCACAGATTTCAGGCTTCAATTATTTTTTGTGGTTCTTGTAATGAGAGGATCAGGGAATTCTCAGAATGTTTTGGGTTGGGAGGGGATTGAAATCCCATCCAGTTCCAACTTCCACATGGGCAGGGCCACCTTCCACTATCCCAGGCTGCTCCAAAAACCCATCCAACCTGGCTTTGGACAATTCCAGGGATGGGGCAGCCACAACCTCTCTCATCAAAACCCAACAATTCATGCCAATATGGAAAAGCACCTGGATTTCCTCACCTCTGCATTTCTGGGGTCCCAGCACAAAGCAGCTCTGAGCCCTGGGAATTTGAAGCTCCAAGTTTTGGTGCACGTAAAGTTTTGGAGAACTTTTCCGAGGTGCTCATGACTGCAAAGATGAAACAGCTCCAAAGAAAGCTTTGATGAGCTTCATCAGTAGGTTAATAATGTTTCCTGACATAACTGTTGTGTGTAGTCACGTTATTCCCAAAATGCAGCTCCCAATTAAAGACTGTTCAGAAATTAGTTTGTTTTAGAGCAGAAGCAAACTAATTATGGCCCTTAATGTAGCTGGGGGAAGAGATTACTTTGAGAAATGTGAAATGATAAGTTTGTTGTGCTCTCCTTCTTTGTCCTTCTCTGACCTCCCCCCCCCCCCCAAAAAAAAAAAAACAACTTGCCAAGAGTCTGGAAATGCTGAGCACAGAATTAAGTGAACCAAAAATAAACTGTTGGAGGATTACATTCAACAGCCCCAGTTTCCAGCAGCATCTCCTTAGAAGTAACCCCTGACTATTTTATAGTACCTTGGAAATTGAAAATTCCAACCCCGGCTTTCAAAGAAACTGTGTAACAGCTCCAAACAGCTTGGCAATGAGGGCAGAACAGCTCTCCAGGATGGATTTCTCCAGGAGAGGTGGCAAAGGTTTCAAACACCCGTGTCTGACACTTCCCAGCACAGCCCTCAAGGTTTCATGCTTGGCTGACTCTCCAACCAAAGGAAACATTTATCCACAAGAGCCCAAATTCGGAGCACGAGGGCACTCTCAGCCCTTGGCCTTTTCCACACGGTGCCAGCGCCAGGAGCAACAAAACTCTGCCACCCAGAGCTCCACGCAGGTGATGGAGGGAAATTCAGATGGGATTTTGGGACTTGGGAATTCTTGGATATGAGGGGAGTGAGGGCCGGGAATAGAATTCCCAGAGAAGCTGTGGCTGCTCCTGGATCCCTGGCAGTGCCCAGGGGCAGGCTGGACAGGACTTGGAGCAGCCTGGGACAGTGGGAGGTGTCCCTGCCCATGGCAGGGGTGGCTCTGGGTGGGATTTAAGGCGCCTTTAACCCAGACTGTTCTGGGGTTCAATGATAAATGAGTGTGACACTCTGTGACCTCTGCTCAATTCCTCTCCCAGCCAGGAATTCCTAATTCCCAATCTCCCATCCATCCCTGCCCTCTGGCAGTGGGAAGCCATTCCCTGTGTCCTGTCCCTCCAGCCCTTGTCCCCAGCCCCTCTCCAGCTCTCCTGGAGCCCCTTTAGGCCCTGCCAGGGGCTCTGAGCTCTCCCTGGAGCCTTCTCCTCTCCAGGGGAACATTCCCAGCTCTCCCAGCTCCATGGCCTCTCTGGACTTGCTCCAACACCTCCACATCATTTTTTTTTTTTTTCCCAGCTGCTTTCTGAAGGAAAAAAGCACCAGGAGCTCTCCTTCACAAGGCACTGCTGGCTGTGCCAGGCAGAAAAATCCCATCCATGCAGAACATCCTGCATGGAGGCCTCAACACTCCCAGAAAAGTTAAACAAAACTTCCCTATCTCTGAGCAATTCCCATTTGGATCCCTTACACACACACAGCTCCAACCCATGAACTCCTCAGGAATGTTCAGTATAATCTTTTTCAGCCTGGAAATGTTTTAAAAAAAAAAAAAAAGCAATGCATAGGAAAGCAGAGGAAATATTTCCTCCGTTTTGCTCTGCTCCCCGCTGGTCTCTGGAGCCCCGTGGGGGTTTCTGTGAGGTAAATCCTGATTTTCTCCAGGAGATCTGAGGGGGTCTTGTAGGAAAGGGATGGGCTGGCTGCAATTCCCTGCCCAGCAAGGGGGAGCTGAGCCGAGGGCTGAGCACACATCCTCTGAACAAACCCATCCCAGGCCTCTGAGAAGGGCAGGAAGGGTGTGGATCAGCCTAAAAGGGAATTCCTGCAGGAACCAGACTTTTTCTAAGCCCATGAAAAGGAGCAGGCACGACCCCAGAACCGCTGGCAGAATTCATTACCTGCCAAATGTGTTTTTCACATGCTCCCAGAACTGAGCCCCCCCTAAGTCTCAGCAGCTCAGTGCAGCCCCCCCAAAAACTGCTTTTTATTTCTGTTAGGAATCTAAAACTGAACTCCAGAAGGCCAAACATTCCAAGACATTCCAAAGGCTCGATTTCCATAACTGCCCAGCTCCAGCACTACCACAAAGCAGGACACACTGGGACATGTTCTCAGGAACCCTCTGCCTGGCAGGCTCACAGGTTTCATTAATGGTTAGTTAACTCCCAACTGTTCTTCCCTCCTCATTTACTCCCCAGGCTGTGTTGTCTGGAAATGAAGGGGAATTCTCTGACGCAGGAGTTTCCCAAGCCGGAATTCCCAGGATTTAGAAGGTTACAGAGGGGGAACTGCAGTGAAGAGAGCACAGCCCATGGCTGGTTTTTGGAGGCAAAGAGCAGAGATTTTTGGCAGTGGGGAAATCAGGCAGCTTCCTCAGGTCAGGAGATTATTCCCTGGAAAAGCAGGGCCTGGAGCAAGCCCTGCAGAAGGATCAGCCCTGTGGTCTCTGGTGCAGGGACTGAGCACCAGAGCAGTGACAAAAGGTGGCTCCTAAACCCCTGAAATATGGGACTCTAAGCCCACAACATCCCAAGTTATGGAACTTTTATTTTTATAGGATTTCTGGGCACTAGAACGAGTCATGGAATCAACAGGATGGAAAAAACCTCCAAGATCACCAAGTCCAGCTGCAGTGTGGACATCCTGGTTCGGCCAAGGAGTGAAACTCCTCACAGTTAAAGTGATAAAGATTTCCTGAAAAGAGGCACTTGCTGGGATGGGAAATCCAACTGCTCAGCCTCTACGGAAACTGAGCTCTAAATAGATCATCTTCCAGCACAGGGATCCAGCCACAGCTGACTGCAAAAGGAAAAGCAGCTCTTGAAGTTCTGTTTTCAAGCATGGTGCTCTAAGGACGAGCTCAACTCGTTCTTCTCCCAATGTGTGGATCAGACCAACCTCCAAGAAGGAATTGGCAGTAAATGGGAATGATTTTGGGCACTGAAGAGCACCAGGCACCAAGGAGGGGCAGACTCTGAACTAACCCACACTGAGGAATGTGCAATCCAGAGGAGGAACCAACTCCCCAGAATAAAGCAGAGCAGGAATTCCAGAGTTGTTAAGAACACTGGCCAGGCTGGACAGGAACAACCTGGCCTTGGGGAAGGTGTCCCTGCCCATGGCAAGGGGTGGGATTGGTGGAGCTTTAAAATCCCTTCCAACCTAAATCATTTCACTTTGGCCAGGCACCATCCTCTGGCAACGCTGCTGTGTGAGAGGAGATGACCAAGCAGCAGATTGGATAAAATTCCTGCTCCAGGAGAAAACCCCTGCTGGCCTCAGCCCCAAAAGCTCCCTGAAGGCATTAACAGGGCACAGCTCTGCACTCTGCAGTGACTGATGCCCCTCGTTACAGGTCTCAGTGAGAAAACCACGGCTCTGATTTATAGAATGAGACTCAAGGCAGAAAAAAGCCCCAAGGTGGCATCAGACAAATGGAAGAAATCAACATAAGCAGAAGAAAAGTGACCAGGAGCAAGTGGTTAATGGCCAGGAGGCAGAATGTAATAGTGGCTCCAATTAAATATTCATTTTTCTCCCTCCACTCTGAGGCAGTGCAGCTCTCAGGCACTTCGGGGAAATAGCAGAGATTTGAAAAAGCTCAAACAGGATAAATTACTCCAGTTTATTTCTCCTGCTTCCATGTGCAGGCCCAGTGTCCACAAGGACTGGAGGCCAGGAGAATCTCTTGGAGTCTGCTGTGAATGAATGGCCAGGAAGCTGGTGACTAATTCCCAACCTCTTTCTCCTGCTCCACCCAAAACATTTTGCAATATGGAATAAAATCAGCACGTTCAAGGGGGTTTTTATAACTCCCAAAGTCAAAAAACTCAGCACTGGGTGACCTTTTGACAACTTTCAACCACAAAACGTTCCTCCAATTGCAACAACAAATGCACATCCCAAACTTCCAACCAATTACTGCAGCCACCAACCATGTCCAGCACTAAACCACGCTCTCAAGTGCCACAGCCACAGATTTTTTTGAGCATTTCCAGGCGTGGGGACTCCACCAGCGCCCTGGGCAGCCTCCGTACCTGCCCAGAAAACAGGCAGGAGTTTACACAGTGGCTTTTTTTGACGTGGCAGCAGCAGCAGCAGCAGGCAGTGCCAGATCCCAGCGCTCAGTGAACAGCAGCCCTGAGTGTTCTGTGGCCCCACTTGCACAGACTCGCAGGCTCCTGCTCCTGTTAAAGCAAAGGAAATGCTCTGCAAACAGCTCAGCGTGGGTGGCTCTCCATCAATTCATCATCTTTGAGCCTTCCCCGAAATGCTCAGCTCCTCCCTCACAGGAGCTGCTCTTGTAAAAGGTGTGTGGCTGCTAAATGGGAAATCCACCGTGGTTTCAGCTGCACAAACACTAATGGGATAAATATCTTTCAAAATCATGCCCAAGTCATTTCTGGTTGGAAGGATGGAGCAATTAAGCTGCTCCAAGGCAAGTCCATCCCAGTGGATGTGCCTGAAGCCTGCCAGCTTCCTGGACTTGCACTCCCACGGCACGTGATCCAAACTGCAGAGGATTCTACTGCTCTCAACTCCAGCCAAACTGCAAATCCCATGGCTGGGAGGTTATACAAGAACTGTGCAGCTTTAATCCCTGCTCATGAGAAACTGTCTGAAAGTCTGAGCTCACAGAGGAACGTGATTCTCCACAAGACTTGTGTTGAGTGGTTCTGGACAGGAGTGTCCCTTTGGGGACACTGGATGCAGCCACCCCACTTTCTCCCACTCTGGGAGCATCACTGCCCAACAACCCATAAAATGAGAAAATACTAAATTAGAATCAGACTCAGAGCAGGTGAAGATTTACCCCAGCAAACCGGGAGAGTTCACAGCTGCTGCTTGCTGTTCTGCTCTGGTTGAACTAATGGGTGTTCCCGGAGCTGTAAATGGGAATCCTGTCCCAAAATGCAGACACAGGGACACTCCCCCTGCACTCCATGAGGGTGTATGCACACGTGTGTAA
Organism: Chamaea fasciata; assembly: GCF_029207755.1. Classification (NCBI taxonomy): domain Eukaryota; kingdom Metazoa; phylum Chordata; class Aves; order Passeriformes; family Sylviidae; genus Chamaea; species Chamaea fasciata. The sequence continues at coordinate 61,264,897 of NW_027094092.1, read as the reverse complement.
GCCTGGTGTACCATATTGTGCGAACAGGCTGCACGAGCAATTTACAGGGCTTTAAAAGTGAACACTAAGGACATAGAGGACATAGGCGCCGTTTTCATTCACCACCAGAATTTCCCTACAAAAAAAAAAACAAAACGGTATGGGAGGCAGAAATCATTCCAGTTCCAAGGATGAAGGTGTCAGCAGCACGGCGTGACCCTGACGCTGCTCGTACCAGACTCGCACAAATCAGGTCACGGCTCTGACATGCGGGAGCAGCTCTGGGAGGAAGCAGCAACTGGGAACTGCCCCTCACACCTCCCTGAGACAGCGCCGAGCAAACAGCGGCCACAACCAGCGGCGGCACCTCGGGCAGGTGACACCGCAGACGTGCCACCGTTACCTGCAGGGAGGAAGGGTCGAGGCCGAAGCTGAACTTGTCCCAGAGGCCGGTGCTGCCGGGGGCTTTGGCCAGCCCCACCACGGCGTTGTGGGCGGAGATGCTGATGCTGCTCTCGGGGCACAGCAGCGCGGCTGCGGGGGGGAACAGCAGGAACAGGCCGTAGGCGGCCGTGTCGGTGCAGAAGCGGAGGCTGTAGTGGTGGGTGCCCACGTCCCCGTGGAAGCTCTGGGGCTGGATGCCGGGCACGAGCAGGAGCAGGGTGAGGGAAGCCTCGTCCTGCCGGGCACGGAAGGGAGGGCAGGTGGCCGTGTCGCTGGGGTGGCTCTCGGTGGCCTCGGGAGGGGTGTCCCCGGTGGGCATGGCTGGCTCGGGGCTGGCGATGGGGACAGCGGCACCGGAGCAGGGCAGCGGTGGGGCCGGGGGCTCGGTGGCTGGTTCAGCGGCCGGTTCGGTGAAGGGTTCGGAGGAGGGGTCAGTGGTTGGATCAGTGGCAGGTTCAGCGGGAGGTTCAGTGAGGGGTTCAGCGGGTGGGTCACAGAGTGGTTCTACGGGCAGGTCAGCGGCTGCTTCAGCGAGCGGCCGGGCAGATGGAGCGGCGGGAGGTTCACAAAGTTCCTCAGCAGAGGGTTGGGCGAGTGGATCACCGGCTTCCCCGCCGCCACACGTGCTCCGGGCCGCGCCGCCAGGGCCGAGTTCCGGGGGTGGAGCCGCTCCGCCGCCCTCCTCCGCCGGCCCCTCGGCGCCGGGCTCGGCCCCCTCCAGCCGCTCCCCGTCCAGGCTCCGCGGTTCCCGCGGCCCGGGCGGCGGCACCACGGGCAGCGTGACCTCCAGGTTCCGCTTGTTCCGGTTGAAGACGGCCCGCCCGCCGCTCTCGTCCACGTCGTAGGGGAGGGGGAGCCGCAGGCGGTAGGCGGGCCTCTGCGAGTCCAGCCGCAGCTCCCGCCGGCGGATCTCCAGCTCCGCCTGCTCGGCTGAGCGCAGCAGCGGCAGCTCCACGGTCACCACCAGCTCCCGCGGCACCGGGCTGGGCGCCGAGTCGCGGCAGTGCCGGTAGTCCTGCAGCTCCACGTAGGAGCGGTGGCGGATGCTCCAGCGCGGCGTGGTGGGACCGGGAGGCGGCGGGGGCGCGGCGGCCGAGGAGCCTCCGGCGGCGGGCGGGAAGGGGAAGGGGAAGGGCGGCAGCGGGGACTCGCCGTCGTCGGGCGGCTTTGGGGCGCCGCCGGGCAGCGGGGAGCGGATGACGGGCGCCTGCGGGATGCCCTTGTAGGAGACTCCTTTTAGGACGGTGGAGTTGTTGCGGTCCAGCTGCACCCCGCAGTGGCTCTCCACGGCCTCCAGCGCCGTGTCGCAGAGCATGCGGAGGAAGCGGGGGCTGCGTCTGGCCAGGTTCACGGCGGTGGGGTGGAACACCACGTCGTACACGAGGCGGCGGTGGCCGGCGCCGCGCAGCTCTTCGCGGCCCGGGGCCAGGCTGTAGGGCAGCTCCCAGCGGTGCCCGCCGGGCTCGGCCTGCGCCCGCGGCTCCCCCATCAGCTCGTTGCTGCAGACATTGATGTAGCAGCGGCGGGAGCCGTCCTGGCTCGTCCGCAGCACGAAGCCCGGCTTCGGGTGCACGAACTTCACCTCCACGCCGCGTTCCCGCTCCAGCGCCGCCACCTCCTTCTGGTACACCTGGTACTGCTCGGGGTCGCTCAGCTCGGCCGCGAGCTCTGCGAACAGCTCGCGGAAGCGCCGGTCGCGGAAGGCTCGCCGGAGCCGCTCCACCTCGTCAGGGGTGAGATCCAGGTCGTAGAGGCGCCCCGAGCTCGCCATGGCCCCGGCCCGGCCCGGAGCGCTGCTGTGGGGACGCCGAACAAGATGGCGGGCGTTGCTGTGGTGACGGTAAACAAGATGGCGGCGGCGCGCCCGTTACTATGGAGACGGCAAACAACATGGCGGGCTGTCCCTCAGGGCCGCCGCCTCCATCCTGGCCTCGCCTTTTCCCTCCAGCGGGGTTGGTTTTCCACCCTCCTCATCCTTTTTTTTTTTTTTTTTTTTAATGCTCCTTTCCTGTTCGATACAGCTCGTTCCTCCGCTTGCCTCTTTTTTATGCTTTGCCGATTATTTTTCACTCTTGACCTTATCTAAACCGACACCGGTGTCTTTTCCTGTAAAAGTCTGTTTGCGCACAAAACAAATCGGTTTCGACTTTGACATTTATTATAAAAAGTCCGTAATACATCATGAAACTTAAGGCAAGTTAAAAAAATAAAGGCCGCAGCTGGCTTCACGTGGGTTCAGTGCCACAGGAATTCAGAGTCCTTGAAGCTTGCTGAAAATACCAAAGAAAAACAGTATTTAGAAGGGTTCTTTTAAAAATACTTCACAAAGCTATTCTATTTATCTAAGAAAGACTTAGTCGTGTTTTCAACTATTTAAAGACCTGAAGTCTCTCGTGGTGTGATATTTTTTACAGTCAAGTAGAAGTTAAATGGGCTGACCCGTTATTAATTCCCTGGGAAGGCGTCTCCAACAAGGAGAGGATTCAAGTTATGCTTTTTTTCCACCATCATTTAAACAGGTAGATTTTCATCCATTTGAAGCCCTTTGATACATTTTAATACTTTTCTTGGTGTTGCAGCTGGCTTTTTTTTTTCTACTCAGTGCAATGAACCAGTGCGGATTTAAAAACGTCAAATCAAAGCCTTGAAAGTGGCTTCTGGGCTTGACGATTATCACGAAATGAAGCAAAAATTGTTCCTAAATTTAATGAATTTTTGTAACAACCACCATCCCCAGAAAGAAATCTGCTTCCCAATTAGGTCTGTATCATTGAAAATCAGTAAAATCTCTCCTTTTACTTTTGGATTCTGCTTCCCCATCATGGATATTTGTAATTTCTGCATTTATTGCTTTAGTTCTGGGCATTTGAATTCGTCACGCTGCCTCAGTGTGAAGCGTAAAGTTAAGCTGCTGGAACATTCGAATATTACCGATTTTCTGTGATTTCTCCTCCTGATAATCAGAAGCTCAGCACACCAGAAAAAAAAAGAAAAATCCATTTACCTGTCTTCAACTGTCTTGTTGGAGGGGTAGAACACCTTGAAGGAAAATCCACTTCTGGGAAACGAACCCTGTGGAAGGAAAAGGGGGAAGAAAACACATTTGTGGGAGGAAAATGCAGCGGAAAAGGGGGGGGAAAACATTTGTGGGAGGAAAAGGGAGGAAAACCACATTTGTGGGAGGAAAATGCAGTGGAAAAGAAGGAAAAAAACATATTTGTGGGAGGAAAATGTAGTGGAAAAAGGGGGAAAAAACACATTTGAGGAAAATGCAGTGGAAAAGGGGGAAAAAATCGCGTTTGTGTGAGGAAAAGGAGAAAAAAACCACATTTGTGTGAGGAAAATGCAGTGGAAAAGGAAGGAAAATCACATTTGTGTGAGGAAAGTGCAGCGGAAAAGGGAAAAACCACGTTTGTGTGAGGGAAATGCAGTGCAGGGGGTGAGGAGGCTGGGATTTGGGTCTCACAGGGTTGAAGCAGAGGCACTCAGTGTTGGTGACGGTGAAGGGGTCGTGTTTGTCGGCGGTGACCAGCACGTCTGGCACGGGATAAACCCTCAGGGAATAGTCGTAGGCCCAGAACACGGGGCTGACGTACAGAGGCAGCGGGCACAGGTGGCCCTGGGACAAAATGGTCTTGACAAACTGCAAAAAATAATAATAATAATAAAAAAAAAACTACCCCTCAAACACTTGGTTTTGAAGCATTTATCTCCTGGAATAAAATGGGTTTTACAAACTGCAAAAAAAAAAAAAAAACCCACCACACGAACGCTCGGTTTGAAACATTTGAAGCATTTATCCTCTGTGTAAAATGGCCTTTAAAAAATGCAAAAAAACCCCACAATTTTGAAGTATTTATAACCTGGGATAAAATGCTCTTTACAAACTCAAAACGAAAAAAACCCACCCCAAATCCAAACACTTGGTTTGAAACTTTCGAAGTGTTTATCCCCTGGAATAAAATGGTTTTTACAAACTGCAAAAAAACCCTCACCCCATAAACACTTGGTTTGAAACATTTGAAGCATTTATCCCCCGTGACAAAATGGTCTTTACAAATTGCAAAAAAAATTAAACATCCCACAAACACTTGGTTTTGAAACATTTGAAGACTTTATCCCCTGGAATAAAATGGTCTTTACAAACTGCAAAAAAAACCCCAAAACCCCACAGTTTTGAAACTTTTATCCCCTGGGATAAAATGCTCTTTACAAATTGCAAAAAAATTAAAAACCACCTCACAAACATTTGGTTTTGAAACATTTGAAGCGTTTATCCCCTGGGATAAAATGGTCTTTACAAACTGAAAAAAAAACCAAAAACACAAAAAAACCCCCAAATTCAAACACTTGGGTTTGAAATTTTCAAAACGTTTATCCCCTGGAATAAAATGGTCTTTACAAACTGCAAAAAAAAAACAAAAACGCAAAAAAAACCCCCAAATTCAAACACTTGGTTTGAATTTTATCAAATTTTATCCCCCGTGATAAAATGGTCTTTACAAATAGCAAAAAAAAGAAAAAGAAAATCCCCACAAACACTTGGTTTGAACCATTTGAAGCATTTATCTCCTGGAATAAAATGGTTTTTACAAACTGCAAAAAAACCCCCCAAACCCCACAATTTTGAAACATTTACCCCCTGGGATGAAATGGTCTTTACAAACTGCAAAAAGAAACAAACCCCAACAAACACTCGGTGCCACAACTCTCTTTTCTTTTGGTTTTTGTTTTCCTTACTGCTTCCCAGTTAACCACAAGACCTGCACTTGAAAAGCCTTTTCCCCGAACTGAAGAAATCATTTGATTCCCAGATGATTTCCCTTTCTTAGTGACAAAACTTCCCTCAATTTTCCCCTCCCTTTTTTTCTTTTTACACTGATGGCTGAATTAAAATAGGCAAAAAAAGGCAGAGGAAAAGTGGAACGTGCCAAAAACAACCTGCAGAAAAGTGCTGCAGTTTTGCATTTCCTTCATGATTCCATCCTGGAAAGCCCTGGATGAGGACAGGGGAAGTGTCAGGAATTAAAATGTGCCCACCAAAACCAAAGTACCTCAGTGTCCACGGGGGGTGTTCACAGAGACACTGAGCTAAAACAACTTTCTGAGTCAAGCAAACAAACAAACAAAAAAAACCCTGTAAAATAAATAAAACCAGACTCCATCCATCACTGCAGTGAGCCAGGACTACCTGGATTGTTCTCATCCAATTATATCAGTAAATCCCATCAGCTCCTGCTGTGCACTCATTAAGGAACCACCACCCAGAGCCCTGTGCTGATGTGTGAGAAGAGAAATTTCAATTCCAAGTGAGGAGGCAAAACAAGCAGATGAATTTTAGAGAAAGTGACCCGCTGCTTTGCTGCAAATGGCACTGGGTAACCCCCCCAAAAAAAAATCTTTAAAAAATGGAAATCTGCATTAAAATTTGCCTTTAGGAATCAGTGTTTCTTGGCAGCACATGGATGGTTGGTGCACACACAGTTGGCTGCTCTGACTATCATGCTTTGAGTTATTTTGCTGTCAAAATAAAGAAAAAGTAAGAAAACTAAATGTATAAATCCCCCTGAAAACCCCTCTGGGTTCTTCACACAACGTGTCACAAGAACGAGGATCAGAGTGCCCAGAATCCAGCCCTGCTGATCAATAAAATCAAAAATCATGGCACAAAGTGGTGGAATCAACTCGCTCACGTGGTTGGGAATGTCCATGTTGCTGCTTGGGAAGCGGACACAGTTCCTGCACATTTTGTTCACCAAATCCTCCCGAAAAATGATGATTTCTTGGGTGCAGTATTGAATCCTGAGTGGAGAACAGCAGTGGAATTAATTCAGCTTAACCTAAAAATGAGGAAGATGCATTACAAAGTTCCAATACAGACAATTGAATGAAAAGAATTCTTTCCCTTCTGCTTCAGAAAAAAAACATGATGCTTCTGAGCAGGATTTTTATATTCAATATTTATTTTTTTAGCATTACTTCCTTTCTTCACTGATTTTTTGTGTATTCATGTATTTAAAACTAGTTACAATTGATGCAAGTGAAGAATTCTATTCATTTGAAAAAAATTAAGGCAAATTTCCCCCAAAATCTGTAGTTCTGAACATTTTTTTAGTTAAAAATATATATAATTTTAAAAACAGCAGTTACATGGTTACCTGCAGGGATTTGTGGTGAAAACTGAAAATGGCACCAGCTGTCTGAATTCCTGAGTGATATTTTCAGCCAGGGGGGGTCTAAAATAAATAGCAGAGGTGTCAACAAAGATTCTTAACCATCTTTAACTCCAATTTCACTCCAAATTCCAAGATTTTGAGGAAGTGAAGCAAACTGACCTTGGTAAAATAGAACCAGGCCCAGGATCTTCAGGACCAGGGACAAACACAAATCGACTACTGCAAACAAAAATAAATAAAAAAAAAAAAGTTCAACAAATCTCTTTTATATGAACCGATCCAAAAAACTAGGTCTGATGTTCTGAATTTAGAGAGCAGGAGCCAGGAAAAGTATTCCAGGGAGAGACCTTGGCTCCCTCATTAGCAGTTTCCATGGCCCAAGCTATTTTAGATAAAATCAAACTTATCCTGCTCCCAAACAAACCTGCAGGCCTGTTAGAAAACCAGCTTTTTATCTGATCACAGCTGCCTCACAAGACAGAGGAAACGGGGTAACTCGCAGCTTCTTCAAGGAATGAAAAGCTTCACAAAAGAAAGAGATTTTCCCCCTTGCTCTGTACCTTTTATGGATGCTGGGATGTTCACATATAATATCTGCCAGAGCCTTCAAAGAACCTGGGAAAAACAGGACACAACACCAGGTTAGGAATAAACACACCTTGGGTGAATCAATCCCCCCCTCTGCTGCAGTGCACTGAAATTAAAAAAAAAAAAAAAAAGGGTTTCTTTTCTGCTCTCTTCATTTGTTTGCCATCCTTATTTTAATTCAACGCACATGTCTGGCTGTTTTGTAAAGCCTTGCCTACCTTTCAGGGACTGGATTTGATTTTTGCCATATGGTGCAGATGAAAAATTTCCACAGAAGAAAAAGCAGGTGGGAGGTGCAGAGGAATAACCTGGGAAAAGAGAGGATCCGTGAGTGCATCCATTCACTCCAGCATCTTCCAGCACTCAGCCCCTTCCAGGAAAAGCAGCAAACTGAAAGTGCACTTCAAGCTCCGCCGCTATTAATACACCTGACTGATTTTCTTGATCCAGGCTGCTTTTAGCTCCAAAAGGTGGTGGCAATGTACAAATGTCACTTTGAGGGGAGCCCTCTGGCATTTATTCCAGCAGTGTTTGTGTGTATCCAACTGCTGACCCGGGCAGAGAATTATACAAAGTGCATTTATAATAAATAATGCCGCTTTAAAATGTATTATTGCCTTCAAGAGGAAAACAGCAAGCAAGCAGCACTGGATTGCTATTAACCTCCATGATCATTCCAATTTAAGGGCTCTCCCAACATCCAATTCCCCCTTTGGCATTAGAAAGCAACAGGGACTGGAATTGCCTGAGCAGTTTGAGGATCTGATGAGTGCTCGCCCATCACCCACTTCAGAGCAAAGGGGGGGGGGGGGAAAGAAACCTGATTCCCATCCCTGAAATAAAAATAGAAACAGCTACTCAGGCATTCCTCTCACATCCCAGTTACTCTCCATTTTCCTGACACACAGAATCACACTTGGATTTACTTCACTGCTTTTCAAAGGGGCTGGTAAATAGAACAGAACTGCTTATCCCAGAGAAATGGCTCATCAATATTTTTCCTTGCTCTCCCCTTCAGCTGCTCATTTAGTTTATAATTAAGAAGGTTATCACTTGCCTGTTCAAATCTCAAAATAGCAAATGCAAGGTCTGCATCTCTGCCAGGTGAGCTCAGCACAGGAATCTCATTGACCAAAGTCCCTTTGTGCCCTCAGCACCTGCAGTCCTGGGACAGGCCCAGTTTGTCCCCAGGATTTGCCAGCTCTGATCCAGATACTGAACTGGATCTGTAACTTCTGCAAGCCTCTGCTGATTTGTGTCCAGTTCCCTTCTGGTGAGGAGCAGTTTCCCACCCTGAATCCTGGGTTGTTTTTAAACCAGTCCCTCTCTCACACTTCCATTCTGCCCGAGGCAGGAGGCACAAGCTGTTCCAAAACTGCTGTAGTACAAAGGAGCAATTCATAAATGTTTGTTTTTCCCAGTGTTGTCCACGTTACTGATCCCAGAATCCTGGAAAGGTTTGGGATGGAAGGGACCTTAAATCCCATCCCATTCCAACTCCCTGCCATGGGCAGGGACACCTTCCACTATCCCAGCCTGCTCCAAACCCCATCCAGCCTGGCCTTGGACACTTCCAGGGATCCAGGGGCAGCCACAGCTGCTCTGGGAATTCTATTCCAGTCCCTTCCCACCCTCCCAGCCAAGAATTCCTTCCCAATATCCCACCCATCCCTGCCCTCTGGCAATGGGGAGCAACATTCACCTCTCTGAACTAAGGAGTTGTCTTTAAGCTAAGCCCAGGAAGAACTCCGAGGAGCAAGGGAAACATTCTTATCCCAGCCCAGGAAATGGCAGCTGCTCAAAACACTGTTTGCACTGAGAATTTATGAAAACAAGGTTCAGAGCAAGGTTCAGAGTGAAGGCAATTCTCACCCACCTGCAAACATCACGCGGAGCTTCTCCAGCACCTCAGCCTGGTCCAGCCACACGTCAGACACAAACACAAACATGGCATCCTCATTCTCCTCCTCCAGCTGCTTCAGCTTTGCAGAAGCCTTCACCGAGGATGAGGAGGGCCCTCCAAAGAAGTTGATATTCCCATAGAAGGCTCTGCATCATGAAAATGCTCCAGTTAGAATGTGGATTTGGGTTGGAAGGGCCCTTAAAGCTCACCCCATCCCAGGGACACCTTCCACTATCCCAGGGATCCATTCTCTCAGCAACAAGGAATTTATCATTCCCATGTACCAGTTACCTGGCCTTGCAATTGAGGAGGGCAATACATGCCAATTTCCATTAATGTGCAGAACCCAAAGGCCTTTGGAAGGGTTTTTCTGCCAACGTTACAGGTTTTAGTGCCTGCAAGTCCCAGAACTGCTCCCTTCAAACGATATTTATTTTAAAGCACTTGGAGAGGAGGAAAAATAACACACTTGAATGGCAGAGAAATTACAAAATAACAACGATCCTCCTTAGAAACCCATAGGAAAACATGGCGTGAGGCTGCCAGAAGTCACTTTTTGTACCTCGTGGTGGCAGAAGGCTCGGTGGGCGGAAATCCAAACGCGTTCACATGGAAAACTTCATCTTCATACCAACCTAGGAGGGTTTGGAACAGCAAAATAACCCTTCAAGTTTTCCTAAGAGCATCATGTCCCAGACATTAGTCAGAGAGCTGGCAGCTGTGCTGCACTGCCAGTCCCAGCCTCCATCAATCCCTCTCTTGTGGCAGCTCCACAGAACCAGGGCACGGAATGATCCACGTGGAAAAAGGGCTGAGCAAGAAATCAACGTTTTCTTTTTAAACCCCAGCCACTCCTGTGAATGGATTTGCTGCACAGCCACATGAACAACCCCCCCAAGCCAAGGAGGAGGGATGCGGGGCAACAGGAATCATATTTTGCTGGCCCCATCCAACTGCTGCTTGACTCGAAGCCCACTGTTGAGAACAGAAGGAACTGGGCCATGATGTTTGTTTATCCCCACTCTCATTTCTGCTCCCAACTTCTACTTACAAACATAAAACACACCAGAAAACAGACTGAGATCATGAATCTTGCACGGAGGAACATTCTACATACAGAAATAGCCTTTTTCTTTTTTTTTTTTTTTGCTAAAACAAGGCTCCGAAACTGCAAGCTCTTACATCACCCTAATGAGAAGCCTCATTAAAGCTTTGCCAGCACAAAGCTGCGTTTTCAGATCGTTAAATCACTCCTTTGGTTATTCTAGGCTGCCTTCCTAATCCAGTCATAACTTCTCCCAAGCATGCTGGGGCCAATCCTCAAAGCTGCTCCAGACCTTCACATGACCCAACACCCTCAAATTCCTCCTCTCTGCCTCCGGAGGTCACAGCAAAAGCTGAAGGCCAAAAACCCCAGGCACAAACTCACTGCTGGTCACCCAAATGAGACTCCTCTGCTCAGCCACATCTGTAACAAATCAGCAGAGTCATTTATTACAAGCTAAAAAAGAAACCCAGTCTGCTTTACCTTCCGCCAGAACAAAGCAGGATTCAGTGTATAACCCACTGTGGAACTGGTGCAGGAAGGTTAAGGAATGTGTTTTTTCTTAGATTTCAAGTAGGTTTTGTTTTTCTTTACCAAAATTTGCTTTCCAGCTGGTGTAATAGGTTTGGACAGCACTGAAAGTTCACAGGCTGCCTGGAGAGCCTGGAAATTCCCCGATACCTGAGCAGGTAAGAGAACCCAGGAACTGGAACAGGCTCTGCTTCCATGGGGAGGAGAAGTGACCACGTCCAAGAGAAAGGCAGGAGCTGCAGCAGCCAAGGAATCGGAAATGAAGGAGAAAGACAGAGCTGCAACCCTCAGTGTACAATTTTAAATTGATTTGCTGTTCAATTTAAAACCCTGCAGGTCTACAGGAGATTCCTCCAGCTCTTCCATCACAGCAAAAGGATATGGCTTTACTAAGGTCCAGCTGGACCACTCCCGTGGGGTCTTCTAGGAAATACTTCCCCTAAAAAACAGGATCCATTAATAAAGCCAAATACACCAAACACACCAATGCTTCCATCAGAAGCATCTATCAGCCAGCATTTTGAAATAATTTGGTTGGGTTTCATGTTTTAAGCTGGCAAGAACTGAAAATAATGTAGTTTATAGTAAATGTATCTCAGCAGCTTCCCTGGGAGCTGCTGCAGTTGGGATTGCTGGTGCTTCCCTCCCTAAAATCACAGTCCAGGGCTTTGGCAAGTCCAAACTCAGCCGCTAGAAGCTCCAGCCTGTCAAGAAGGGACGTGCCAAAAAATCCTCACTGCTTCTGGTTGCTGACATTAAAAATTTCACAGGGTGAAGACAAAGAAAGGCATTTTCCACACACACTGGCACTGACTGCTTGTGGGAAATTCTCTTAGAATGGGAAAAGTGTGAGATATTTTAAGTTTTCTCTTTTTTTTTCATGTATTATAGCAGTGGATGAGCAGTGATTCAGAGACTCCACAATAAAAAGGAACTCACCTCCTTGAGCTGAGTGATCATCCCAAGCACAATCACTTCTCCCACTTTAGCTGTATTGCCCAAGAGAGTTTCTACTGTCTTTAGCTGGGAGCAAAGGCAAAGAATCCAATCAGAATTAAACTCTCCAGGTGCCTTTTCCCAAGCAAGACAAAGCCCCACACAGGACCTGGTTTTACACAAACACACAAATGAGCCAGAGGATATGGGCTCATTACAAAAATAATTCACATTTCTGAATGTGGCTGAGGAGAAGATTCCCAATAATGGCTGCTAGCATAAAGAACTGCTGTGATTATTTGGATTAAAAGCGGAAAGAACTCGATTTTTTACCTGGAATTTGCTCTTGCTATCATCGGGATGAGCAACAACTGGTGAAGGAGTGAACAGCTCATGTCTGTGAGTCCTCTGCAGAAAACCAAAATTGAAGTGATTCAGCTTAAAAACAAATGAGCACTGTCAAAAAAAAAAAACCCAGTTTGCTACAAGCACTCTGCAAAAACACTTCAGAAAGTTCTTACTCTATTTCACCCAGCAACTCTTAATAATTCAGCCCCTTTGACAAGAATGTGCTCCCAAGAAACAGATGATCGATAACGGCAGATAATAAAACCAAGCCTAAAAAACGCGCCGGGTAATAGAACCAAGCCTAAAAGAAGTGTCACGAAGTGCTAAAAGAAGTTATTTGTGACAAGCTGGGAGGCACAGAGGTGCAGCAGCAGGATGGGTTTTTTGGCAGGAGATGTGGGATGCGTCCCTGTGGACACTCCTGACCTGCTGGAGGATGGAGTAGCGCTCCCGGAACAGCTCTGCCTTGTCCCTGGCAGTCCCAAACAAACTCGGCCCAGGCAGGTCAGTCATGGACAGGCTGCAAGGAATTAACACAGTCACAGTTTAAAAAAAAAAGGGAATATTCCACACACCAAAATGATTTACTGATCTAAAAGGTCTGGGAAGCTGTAAAAGCTACACCAGGATTTAGGAACTCCGTGAGGGACGTTCCTGCTCAGGAATTCCTGTGTTTCTGCATCTCTACATCCACTTCACTCCACTCTGACCCACAGGCCTTGAGATTTATCCTCCCACCCAAAGAGGTCTCTGCAGAAATCCACTTTAAAAAAAGCAGTTATGCCTTTAAGCAGCTGTGGATAAAAGCATTATTCCTCCAGTTTCTCACCAGCTGCTCCTAATTTTTCTTTTTCACCATTTGGAGCTCTCCTTAGAAACCCCCCAGGAGCTTCAGGGAGCTGCAAGATACAGCCTAAGAAATAAATACAGGCAACAGGCATATCAAATTTATTACAGAAATAAATTTAAACAGCCCAATGTGACAAAAAAAGAACCCCAAACTATCTTTAGTGATGTATGTCCTTAGCCTCACTGTCTTTTTTATTCATTAGGCAACATAAACTTGCTTTATGGTCTTAAACATTTATTACCTTTCTCACTCAGGCTTCAGCTGAGCAGAGACAAGAGGGAAAGATTAAAATCAGATTTATCCTATAGAAATAGAGGCTTTGTTCTTAGAAAAGAAGTGCTTGGAACTGAAAATATGGGAGACTTACGGCAGAAACTTCTTTCTCTCGGAATTATAAATAAAACGTGGAATGTCAAAGGCTCCAATGATGTTGAAAACATTTTCTCTGAAACAAGAACAGTCACAGCATTAACTGAATGTGACCTTGCAACCAAAACCACTCTGTCATTCCAGGAGGTGGATGAAACGAGCTAACAAATCTGCTGGATGAAATGACATTTGTTTTGTTCACTATCCCCACCATTTCTCTACTTTATATTCTATTTTCTATTTCATTTTCTCGTGCATCTTCTAGTTAAATAATTAAAAAGATTTGTCCCTGTGATCTGTAGAGCTTTTCCTTCAGGATTCTGTACTCAGAATCTGTACATATGGATTTCTCTTCACTTCTGCAGCAAAAAAAAAACAAAACAACCCTACATTAAGTATAAAAAAGCACCACAAAGTCAAGTCCCACTCAAACCATCTGCATCACAAAGATTCCAAGGGCAAGGAGCAAAGCTAAACCCAAATTTTCTCCATCCTGAGAAGAGGCTGTGGGACGACAGGATCTAACTGACATGCCCAGCAAACCATCTCCTTTCATGCTCTGCATCACCAAAGGAAACACATCCATCAGGATCACAAAGAAACTCCAGTGATTTCTCAACAACTTTGTTATCACAGAAGGGAAATCATGCGGGGCTTCAAAAAACTAAACAAAAAAGCAGGAGCAGCTACCCCAGAGGAAAAGTTTCTCCAAAGTGCTTTCAGAGAAGAAAGGAACAAAAACCAACCTGAGATAACTTTCCTGCAGGGCAAAGCAAATAAAGCTTTGGAGGGAAATGTTGGTTAATATTCAACCTGTGGCACACACCACACACAAGCCCAGATGCTCAATTCCAGAAAGCCAGATTAAATTCAGAACCCCCTGGGGAAAAGGCAGCACCAGGAAGGCAAACCCACAGAGCAATGACAGCACCCGGAGCTCTGCAGAAACTGCAGGAAATGCAGAAAATGCATGGCTCTGGCATTCACTTCCCCAGGAGGAACAAGGAAATGACAGCAGCTCCCAGAACTCCCAGTCAAATTAAAAGTGTCACCCTACATGGCGTCATCCGGGCCCCGGCTGCATTCCTGCACAGCTGCTTCCACCACGGGCTGCTCAATCATGTTGGATGACACTGGAAAGAAAAATCCCTACAATGAAACCTGCAGCAAGGAGGGAAGTGGGTCTCCAAGAATTTCATGTAAAATGGCTGAGTCTCCTCACAGGAATACACACAAATAATAAACATTTTCTGTAATGACACACGGACGGATCAGTTAATATGGCCACCAAAAGGACACATTCCTGGGAAATAAATATCCCCCGCACACTGTGCCCACCCTGAATTCCCTAAACATGTAGAACAAGACACTTTTATTTCATGCAAAGCTGCCAAATATATCGCAAATGTGTGAGAGCTGAGCTATCACATTCTGGAGGTTGATTTGGTTCCAGAGCATTGCTGCCATAAGTATTCCAGCACGACTTCTGGAGATGGGCACATTGCTTTCATGGATTTAAACTGATAATTGAAATTAGTTTGAAGGCCTCCCCACCCTCACAGGTAAGAATTCTTTCAAAATATCCCAGTGGGAAGCCATTCCCTGTGTCCTGTCATTCCACGTGTAAACAGTCTCTCTCCATTTTAACATTTTAACATTTTAAAATCACAGTTTGAGGTACAACCATGTCCACGCAAACCTTCGGTAACTGTCACTGAAAAGATGTTGCCACTCTCGGAAAAGCCAGGATATTCTGCACTGCCAACTCTTTAAATGGCACAAATGTCTTCCGCTGACATTGTAAGCTTCAGTGCTCAACCAAAACAAAAGGCCAAAAACCACATTTATCTCAATCAACAATGACACCTCAGTGCCTCTGCTGCCAGGAACTCTCTCTGCCTTGAGAACACCAGAAATGCCAGGAAAACTGGCCCAAGGGAAAGAAATTGTTTACTCACAAGATTGCTTTTCAACGGCATCGATGACATTTTCGATTACATCGTCAAGTTCTCCCTCACTGGTGGACTGGAAAGCCTCAGTGAGGTACTTCAGGGCATCCCTGATCCCACAGGAGAAAGGACAAAAAGCAATTCATGTCCAACAGTTCAACGTGTGTGAATAATTAAATTAAACTTGTGCCCGTTGTCTCTTGCCACTGTGCGTCCTTGAGAAGACTTCTCACTTTTTGGAAGACTGGGATTAGCTCCTCACCAATCTTCCCTTCCTGAGGCTAAAAAAATCCCCAAATCCTTCACATCCTCTCCATGTCAGGTTCTCTGACCCTCTGATCACAGAATCCCAGAATGGTTTGGGTTTGAAGGGACATTAAATCCCATCCCATTCCAACTCCCTGCCATGACAGGGACACCTCCCACTGTCCCAGGCTGCTCCAAACCCCATCCAGCCTGGCCTTGGACACTTCCAGGGATGCAGGGACAGCCACAGCTTCTCTGGAATTCCATCCCAGCCAGGAATTCCTTCCCAATATCCCACCCAAATCTCCCCTTTTCCAGCCTAAAGCCATTCCCTGTGTCCTGTCCCTCCATCCCTTGTCCCCAGTCCCTCTCCAGCTCTCCTGGAGCCCCTTCAGGCCCTGCCAGGGGCTCTGAGCTCTCCCTGGAGCCTCCTCCTCTCCAGGGGAACATTCCCAGCCCTTGGAGCAGCTCCAGGGCCTCTCTGGACTTCTCCACATCCCTCTCATTTTTGGACTCCAGATCTGAAGCTGGGATGTCACCAGAGCAGAGCTTCCAGCTCCTCCTGCCTCCCTCACACACCACAGCCCGCAGCCCAAAACAGCCCCCAAGAGCCCCCACAGGATCTGCTCCAGTTTATCAATATCTTTGAAAGTGGAGTTATTTTAATTCTCAATAACGCGAGGTTTAGAAATCCGGTTCTTCCCTCAACCTTAGACTAGAGTCTCACATTAAAAAACCCCTAATTTTCTTATTAATGTCATCTGCTGGCATCAGCCTGACCCTCAGGATGTCTCAGCTCAAGGAACTGTGGAGTCGGGAGTTGAGCACTTGCGCTCCTCTCTAATGAAAGTAGCGGGGCACTGCCCAAAATAATCACATCCCATCCACGACAGAGAGAATTTAATTAACACACGAGAAAGAGAGGGAAAATAAGAGGGATGAATTTATAAGAGTTTGTAAGAGACCCAGCCTCTTATAAACCACAACACCTTCCACTGCAAGCGGGAATCCCTTGTCATTGACCTTGGCCTCCCTAAATAATACATCCTGTTATATTTGGAAATACACCGTTCCCGTCTTTAGAAATGCCGTTCCTTCCTCCAGCTGAGCACGTGTTGCTCGGAAAAGAGATGGCAGAGTTGTCAGGGTCAGCGGCAGACAAAAAAAACCCCTCAATTCAACACCCGGCACCAGCACCAGGGAGGGCTCGGGGGGAGACCACGGGCAGCTTTCGGCGGCACCCAGCCATGAGAGGGACGGACGGAGAAGAGAAGGAAGGGCCCGGGGCAGCAGGGCAGGCAGAAGATGACTCCGGAGGAGGCTCGAAGCTGAGGGAAGGAGGAAGAGGCGGGAAAAGCAGCAGCAGCAGCACATCCCGGGGAGGCGCGGCGCGGGATGCGGAGCGGCCCCGACCCCATCGCGGGGCCGATGCCCGCGGGCGGAGCGGCTCGGGAGCGGCTCCGGGGCAGGAAGGGGCGCGGCGCTACTCACGGGCGCAGGACGAGCCCCCGCAGCCGGAACGCGGAGCTCAGGCGGCGCCGCAGCCGCTCGGGCTCCATGGCGGCCATGGCGCCGAGGGCGGCCGGGCCGCCCCCTCAGCCGGGCCGGCCCCGCCGCGGGAGGAGCCGGGCGCGGCCCCGCTCCCTGGGGAGCCGTGCCCTGCGCTGGGGCACCGCCGGGCCACTCGGCACAGGGGACACGGAGGGGCCGGAGCGCGGCCAGGGAAGGGAATGGAGATGAGGAAGGGGCTGGAGGATTCCCGAGCGAGCTGGGCAAGGGGCTGAGCCTGGAGGAAAGGAGGCTCGGGGGGGACCTGGTGGCTCTGCACAGGAGGACAGCCAGGGCAGGCTCTGCTCCCAGGGGACAGGAGGAGAGGGAACGGCCTCAGGCTGGGCATCAGCAGGAATTCCTCCATGGAAAGGGCTGTCCATCCCTGAGACGGGCTTCCAGGGCAGTGCTGGAGTCCCCGTCCTTGGGAAGATTTAAACACCGTGTGGATGTGGCGCATGGGGACATGGGGCAGTGGTGGCCTTGGCAGACTCCACGTTCATAGAGGGCTTTTCCGACCTAAACAATTCCCTGATTCCATAAAAAGACCCTTGCTGTGACTGACACAAGTTACCCAATACAATTATCCACGGATATCCATGGTATCCATCAAATGCATCTGGCTGTGAATTGGTCCTGCGAGCACAGGATGCTCTCCAGGGCTGCTTGTACATAATCACAGAATCCCAGGGTGGTTTGGATGCGAAGAAACCTTAAAACTCATCTCATCCCACCCTCTGCCATGGATGGAGATACTTTCCACTATCCCAGCTTGCTCCAAGCCTCATCCAACCTGGCCTTGGACACTGCCAGGAATCCAGGGAAAGTTCCAGGACTGTGGCGTAGCTGCCTTCCCTCCACATGAAAACCACCTGATACTTCATTCAAACACTCGTCGCCATCTCTCAAAGTACAGCCTGATTCTCCACAGAAGGCTCACAAAGCAACTCTAGAAAGAGAGTTTGATCGGAAAACTGCAGGGATTTAAAAGACAGACAGAAAATGTCAGCTATTTTCTGTAGCCCGTTCTCAATTGCATAATTTACAATCGCTCCTCATCGGGGGAGTGAGCTCATGGGTGAAGCTGCTGCTGCTCTCTTCAGACAAAAAGCTGCCATCTGACAGGTCTCAGCTATTTTGGCAGGAAATATGATTCATTTTTCGTTGCAGGCATGCAGCTAGGTGCAAATTATAAGCCCAATTCTTACATAAGTACCATCATTTGCTAAAATTACTGCTTATTCTCCTTCTGAGAAAACCTGATCTTGCCATTCAGCTCCTGTCTCGCCACATGAAGGAAGGTGCACCTGGAGAAGGGACGTGCCCCTCGTCCAAAAATAGTCTTCTCTAAAGCCATGACCAAACAGGGAATGTAAAGCTTTACATTCCTACAGCATCCTGCTGGATTTGGGGGCTCTCTTAGGTTGCCTGGAGCCTCCCACCGGAGATATAAAAGTGTTCCAGCATGAGCTGCAGACTTGTGTTTCACTGAGCCATCTGGAGCTCTGCAAGCCATGCCCAGATCTTTGTCTCCAGCACCTCCCGTGGCTTTGCTGGACATCACGGCAGCTGGAGAGAGCCCAGTGGTCCAGGATCAGCCAGCGTGCATCTACCTGGATCCATGGAATTGTTTTGTTACACTGACAAAACAGCTCGTTTTCATGTCTGTCACTGCTCCACTGGCAAAATCCCATCTCCTGAGACAGCACATTGCAGCTCTACCTGACCTGGAGATCTATAGATAGAGTTGCTCTGCTTCCCATGGGGGTTTTTTTGTTTGGTTTTGGGGTTTTTTTTACCTCTTCCAAATGCTGACTCCTGCATTTTAACCACCAGCCCAATGCACCATCAGGACATTGCCTCATTTTAAGGGTTCAGGACAGGTGCTGATCTCTGTGTCACCACTGAGAGAATACCTGGAGCTGTGCCAGGGGAGGTTTAGGCTGGATTTCAGGGAAAGGTTCTTCCCCCAGAGGGTGCTGGGCACTGCCCAGGCTCCCCAGGGAATGGTGACATTCCCAAAGCTGCCAGAGCTCCAGGAGTGTTTGGATACCCAGGGATGCCCAGGGAGGGATTGCTGGGGGGTCTGTGCAGGGACAGGAGCTGCACTGGCTGATCCCTGTGGGTCTCTTCCAATTCAGGAGATTCTGTGATTTAATATTACCAGTTTATCAATGTGAATAATTAACATCTTCTCTCCTAGTTCCAACGCAGGAAGTGTATGTCCTACTGTCACGAGAAAATCTTTACAGTTACTTTCTGGTGCCCTTTTATAAAATGCTAAAGTGCACATTTCTCCCAAGTTCTACTATTTCTAAAGAGCTGTACCTGTTTTATTTTGAATTCCAATAATTCCAGCTGGACACAGAGTTCAGCTGGAACTGACTCAGTCGTTGATAAAACAGAGTAAGAACTGGAACTGTCCAACTGTTTAAATAACACCAGCTGCTGTTTGTGGCAGCAGCGTGGCTTGTCTCACCTCCAGAGAGACGGGAAGTTCTGCTGTGCTTGTCTTATCACAGAATCCACAGGATCATGGAATGGTTTGGGCTTGGAAGGGACATTAAATCCCATCTCATTACACCGCTGCCATGGGCAGGGACATCTTCCACTATCCCGGGGTGCTCCAAATCCCGTCCAAGCTGGCCTTGAACACTTCCAGGGATGCAGGGGCAGCCACAGCGTCTCTGTGCCACCCTCACAGGGAGGAATTCCTTCCCAACATCCCACCTATCCCTGCCCTCTGGCCGTTTGAAGCCATTCCCCCTTCACGTCCATCACCCCATGCCCTTGCCCCAAGCCTTAAACCCCGTCCCGCTTTGGGACCCGGCTCCTCCTTCCCTTCTCTGCCCTGTGGTTTGCCTTGAGCTCTCCTGTTCTCGGCGCTTCTTTCCTCCTCTCGCGCACATTATTCACATCCTCCCGCGTTATTCACATCCTCCCGCACGGTTCATTCCGCCTCACACCTCGGCCCGGCACCGAGGGCAGCGCGCCGCTCCCGCCCCGACCCGCGCCGCGCCGGCGGCCGCCCCACACTTTGGACCCTCCTGGCTTCCCGTCCGCCCCAAGGGAGCGACCGGCGGCGGAGCCGCAGCTTCACCCCGAGGAGGCGGTGGCGGGACGCGAGCCCCGAGGCAGCCGAGCCGCTTCCTCCTCCTCCTCTTCCTCCCCCCCAAGATGGCGGCGGACCCCGCGGATCAGTTCTGCGTGGCCGAGGAGCGCAGCGGCCACTGCGCCGTGGTGGACGGGAACTTTCTCTACGTGTGGGGAGGATACGTGGTAAGGCGGGCGTAGGGAGGGCGAGGGAACCGGGAAGGAGCGCCGGGAGCGGAGCTCCGGGCTCGGGCAGCGGAGCCCCGGGCGGGGCGGGGGGGGGGGGGAGGGGAGGGGGTCCCCACGCCGCCCCTCAGCCCTCGGCGGGCGCCCGGGGCCGCGGCGCGGGCGCTGATTGGCTGCGGCGGCCGCGCGCCGTTCGAATGGCGGCGGGACGGCGCTGAGGGGACGGTGCTGAGGGGACGGCGCTGAGGGGACGGCGCGGTCTGCTCCGCTCCCCTCCGGTCCCCTCGTCCCGCCACCTTTTCCCCGCGCGGGGAGTCCGCGCTCAGCGCCCTCCTCCTGCCCCGTTTGCGGTCTCCTCCGTCACAGAGCACGTGTGGGGAAGGGAAGGGAAGGGAAGGGAAGGGAAGGGAAGGGAAGGGAAGGGAAGGGAAGGGAAGGGCTGGCGGAGCCGGTTCGCTCCCGTCCCCTTCCAGCGCGCCCTTCGTTCCTCAGCGCGCAGAGCGCGTCTCCCTTCGAGCCTCCGCGGCTGGAGTTTGCGCCTCAGCTTTTCCAGGGTGTAATTCATGTTCTCGCTGCCCAGTCCGCGCGTTTTTTGTTTCTTGTGGTGCTTCGAGTGTGTTTTCTTCCCGTATAAAGCGCTGCTGTCGGCTCAAAAACGAGCTGGTGGCGGGCTAAAACCCACCCTTTTTTTGTGTGTGTGGTTTTGTTTTGGTATGGTTTTGTTTTTCATTAAAAAAAGAAAAAAACACTTCTGCTTCTGTCATAACTACTTGTGTCTTTTAACTCTTATGAATTCAACCCAGAAGGGAGCTAAGAATGATACTACTTTAAATACATCCACTTATTTTTGCTTGTTGTTTTTCTGTTCGTATTTTATCTGTTCGTCTCGTCTGTCTAAGCACATTGGCCCTAAAATTAAAAGTGCCTGTGCTTGGTGTGATTCCTGCTCTTGAGCAGGTGGAAACTGTTATTTCTATAAGGATACTTCACAATCTATATATTTTTCACGGTCTAAGGTAACTTTAAAATGTTCAAAGCTTGTCCTTCCATACTCAGGCAAAGAACTCTAGTGGGAGACTCCTGGATTTAAACTCCATAATATTCTGTATAACTAAATATCCCGTAAATCGCTGGTAGTCTTTAGTAGCTTTTATGCTCTGGTCTTTAAAACTGAGGGTGAACTAATGGGCACAAACAATGTTTTCAAAAGTTTTTTAATAAAAAACCGCGCGTTCGGGGCACATTTAAAACAGACAGCGTATATGAAGTTCAGCGGATAAACTTTGCAAGTGTCCTTAGTAGTTTTACTTATTTAACTGTTGAAAATATTACGAAAATTGTGGCTCTGTAAGCAGCTCTTTACACAGATAAATCATTTTCCACGTGCTGCTGGTGGACTCCTGCCCAGCAAACTTTATTTTTGGCATCAGTGTGTTTGCTCAGAGCTGGTTCTGGAGCAGGTGCCTGACCTCTGACATATCCAGATCAAATTGACTCAACGTCCAGGAGTGTGTAAGAGCGGAGCAGAGGTACCTGGTACGGAATAAATGTACCAAAAATAGGATGTACCTGCCTGCTTGGCACCTTTCAGAGTGACAGAGTCATCATAAAACATGGTTTGAAGTCAGCAAGATCAGTAACTGAATTGTCTTGTCGCTAATTAAATTTCAGTTTTGTATTTAACTGCTTCACATTCGTTTAATTTTGAGCCAGTTTTTATTTATTTACTGACTCTGGCTGCTTACTCAGTGCCAGGCTTTAATTTCTTCCTAGTGCCAAGGCAGTAATTAATGCTGTAGCTGTTACTCACCATGAATATTGCATTTTTTTGGGGCTTCCTCTCCTGTTTGTTGTTTCTCCTCATCATTAGTTCCCAAATTATTTTTCTTTCTTAATGACCTCTGCCATTAAGGGAGTCTTCAGGAGTTTTCTGCTCAGAGCAGTGACACTGGGCTCTGACTCCTGCTCCGGTGGCTGATTTCCTTCACATCACTCAGTGTTGCTAAGGAACGTGGCTTGGCATTTCGTGTGCAAACACGAAAAGCGGAACTGAATTAACATTTGTAAATTGTTCCCCTTTCAGTCCATTGAAGAAAATGAAGTTTATCTGCCCAGCGACGAGCTCTGGATCTACGACATGGACAGCGGCCTGTGGCAAGTTTACATTCCATTTTACGCTCACATTTACATTCCCTTATTCCCTGAAGCTGATTTTTGTCGCTGAGCTGCAGGGAAAGGCCTTCAGGGACCTTGGTCACGGTAAATAGCAGGTGTTGGATGGAAACGCGGCAGCGCAGAGCTGTGCTGGCAAATTTAACTCCAGGAAACACATGCCTTGCTGAGGTGTGATGGTTGTGTGCAAGGGGATGTTGGAAATGGTTGGCTCCAGGCTCTGTTCACACAGGTGCTGTTTATTTTGCCTTGGGGTTTTTTTTTTTACATTAACTTTTATGTTAGGACAGCTGAACACTGGTTACTTGGGCTCTTGATCTAGTTACAGTTCTGTAGTTGTTATTTTTGCTGTTAATTCCATATACATTGCAACTCAAAAATATCTCAGAATTTCCCTCTTTTCTCTTTCCCTCCACTTTCTTTTTTCCTCCTCTTTTTCTTTCTTTCTTCCCCTCTTTTTGTTTCCTTCTTCCCCCCTTTTTTTCCTTTCCTTCCCCCCATTCCCCCCCCCTTTTCCTCCCTTTTCCCCTCTTTTTCCCTTTTTTCCCTCTCCCCCCTTTTGCCCCCTTTCCTCTTCTGCCATTTCTTCCCCTTCCCCCCATTCTTTTGCCCCATTTTTCCCCTTTCCCCCCTCTCTTTTCCCTTTTTCTCCCCATTTCTTTCCCCCTGCAGACCATGATTTTTTGCCCAGGGTTGCCCAAAGCCCCTCCACACTCCCTTGGTTTTTTTTCCCTGCTGTCCCAGTCCAGCACTTTGTGCTCCCAGGGATCAGGAAAGTGATCTGGGTTAAACAGAACCCTTTTTTTTTTTTTTTTTAACCAGGATCTTTTTCTGACCTGGCTGAGCTCTCAGCACAGTCTCACACGTGCAGGGCACAGCAGGAGCCTCAGTTTTCCATTTCTGACATCCCAGCAATGCCAGAGCCTCATTTCAGGAATTCCTGGAGTTCAGAGTATTTCCAGATTTCAAATAATTAACGTTTCAGCTCTGCTAAAGCTCTTCTAATGTGAATTTCACCTCCAGAAAAATCAAGATACTTTATAAATCACACAACACCCACCTGGAAGTTTTACTCCACCACAGGAGCCCAACTTCACCTGTAGCTCCTAATCCTCACTATGGCCCAAACTGTATTTTCAATCTAAAAATCTGAATAAATCTGTTTGGGATTGTTACATTTGGGCAGATTTAAGGGCGTTAATGTATTTTTTTTTTTTTAATTGCAGGACAATGCACCTGATGGAAGGGGAGTTGCCCACCTCCATGTCAGGCAGCTGTGGGGCCAGCATCAATGGCAAGCTGTACATTTTTGGGGGATTTGATGATAAAGGATACAGCAATAGGGTATTGTAGTCTTTGTTTTTATTCCATAATACTGTATTTTAGTAACTCCTAATACTGACCTTGCAGTTATCTGGTGTGTTTATATTTGAATTAAAGAGAAATTTGAGGAAAAGCTTTCTTTTTCTAAAACTTTCTATATGTATGCCAGTGCTTCCCCAAGTGGTTTTAAAAAAATATTTTGACAACCTTCATTGAGACTAATCTCTGAATATCACTTTTATTTTTTTGCTCTGTGATAGCAATTCACTTCTTTAAATAACCAGGTAATAATTCTGGTTAAAACAGAGCTACCAGCTTTCCTTGCAACTGAAAACTGAATTACCAAAAGAGATGAAATCAGTCGGTTTATCATTTAATATAAATAAAGTCAGAGTTGACTCCTGAGTAGAAAATCAGTGAAATGTGAAACTTTCTGCCAATTCTCCCACTTGAACTCTGTTGTCGTGGTGTATTTGTCATCATAAACTCACTGCCAGTTCCTCTTTTACTTCCAGGCTTCTGGGGGTGCTGGGTTGGTTTTTTTCTGGTGGTGATTTGTGCTTTAGACTGAAAACATTGTCATTTTTCTTCTGTTGTCCCTTTCCAGCTGTATTACGTCAATCTGAGAACAAAAACCGGAACCTACAGGTGGAAAAAAATCACCAACTTTAAAGGTCAACCTCCCACCCCACGTGACAAACTTTCCTGCTGGGTGTATAAAAACAGGTAACCCTTTAGAAAGATTTAATTGGTGTTAATTGCAGAGGGGAAGTGTCAAAAAGTGAAGAGAACTCAGGTTGGGGATGGAGGAAACTCTGATTTTTAGCTTGACCTGTAACGACTTTGTACCTTTTTCCTCACGTGCGAGCTGAGCTAATGATAAATAAAAGTCCACGTTAGGAGAGGGCTGGGATATTTAGGGGAAGTTTGTGGAATTTTTTTATACTTTAGAAAGCTATTATGCATCTATTATATGATTTTAAAACATTAAAAATATTTAAAAATTCCCTTCTCTGTCATACGCATTATGACATTTAATTATTGAATATTTAAGCATTCAATATTTACCTGCAAGAAATCCATTTAGTGTATTTCCAAGGATTTTCACAGCTGGCAGTTGCAAAGGCATTCCAGTGATTATTTTTATCTTGCAAGGGCTGAGTCAGCCTGGACGTTTGTGTTGCTGGAAAAGTGACTGAGGGTGTTTGGAAAACACACTTGGTTAAACAGAAATCCTCCAGATTTTGTGTTTATTTTGGAAAATGGCTGGATAATGAGGCAGAAGTGATCACAAGCAGGTGCCCTGTCAGTGATTTATTATTAAATCTGTTACAAACGAGCCAGCAATGTGATTTCCAGTGAACATTATCAGATGGAAATGATTTATCTCTTTTCTGGACTCCACGTCTTAAGAGGTTTTGCATAAGCTGTGCAATGCCCCTGGGTGCCACATCTTGGTTTTGGAATTCTAATTTTAACTGCAGGAGATAGGAAAATACAGATATTTGAAGAACTCTCTAGCTGTTAACACAAGACTGTTCAAACCTAAACGCATTTATTCAGAGTATTGGGCCATCTGCATGCTGAGCAAATCACCTGGTTTCGATGATGGAATGGAACCTTTTGATGTAAAATAAAAAAAAAAAAAGGATGATTTATGAATGGTCTGGAATGTTGGGCTGGGAGGTGTGTGAGGATCCTGACAATGGGAGATTCAGTAGTGCTTGGTTGAAAATTTTGATTTTCAGCCAAAACACAGACTGTAGGGCAAACCTTTCTTGCCAAAAGTTAGACACAGAAGGTTAAAAAATACAGCAGCAGCACAGGGATTTCACTGGGGAAGGGCACAGAAGGAGGCATTTCACTCTCCTGGCTTTTATTTCCCTTTTTTTTGCCTGCAAACAGCACTGGAAATAAACTTCTGCAGAGACTTTGAGGTGTCCTGAATAAATTTCCTTGTGTGGGTTTGCTGAGGGTGTGGCTGCGACCTTCACCTTGTTTGGGGTTTGCATCATCAACACAAAACATTCCCATCGTTTGTGTGACTGCAGCAGGAACCCCAAATAACCATTAACACAGCTTCTTCATTTTAATCTTGTTTACAGAGCAGCTGAATGAACTGGTTTTGTTCTTTCAGGCTAATTTATTTCGGAGGCTATGGCTGCAGGAAGCACAATGAGCTCAGTGAGTGTTTCGACGTCCACGATGCATTTTGGGTAAGGGATTTGTCCCCATTCCCTCTGATTTGTGCTTTTCCTTTTTATCATCCTTGATGAGCATGAGAATCTGATCTTTCTTGCATTTCTGGCATCAGCAGAAATGCAAATTTGGAATCCTGTTTTTAAGGTTTGAAATTTTAGATATTGCACGTTGGGGGTGGTGGTTGTTCCACATATTCCAAGTTCCCAGTGCAATAACTGAAATGCTGTCAGAGCAGGGAAAAGGGCAAGATTTTAATCTGAAGGCATATTTTAAAGCTGAAACTCCCAGGGAAGAATTATGATTTATTTCTTTGAAGTAACATTAGGGAATTTATAGCTTCCCAAGTCTATCTGACAAGTAGTCTGAGTTAATTTATTGAATTTATTCTCCAGGGAGATGCCTGGATTATCAACTTTGCTGCAGTAATTCCAAATAATTCATACAAAGATGACTGAGCAGAGTATTGACAGGAAGCTCCTGACATCAAATGTTAAAGATTGACACACAAGAATTGAGTTTTTTTGCGATCTGTTTATTTCTCAGTGCGTTACAATAAGATTTAGCAGGTGAAATTTGCTGCAGTGTCTCATGTTGGGGCCCAAAGCCAATTTTCAGGTGTCACCAACCTGAACATGCCCAGGTGCTGCTGACCTTCACCTGAACCCAAGCTGCTGCAGCATTCTTAAAAATATCATCACATCTTTTCATGGAATTGCCTCTTTTAGTGTATTTTCTGTTTGGACACATCCCTTCCAGCTTTGTATCCTCCAATAAGCAGAAAGATTTTAAAATTAAACATTTTTTTTAATTATTATTTCTTCCTGTTTTTTTTTTTTTTTTTTTTTTTTTTTTTTTTTAGGAAGGCCAGATATTCTGGGGCTGGCACAATGATGTTCATGTGTTTGATACAACCACACAGACTTGGTCTCAACCAACAATTCGAGTGAGTGGTTTTTAGTCTCACATCTTGACACAATTTACTGAGTTTGGAATAATTGTTGAGCTTTAGAAATTGGGCAGGGACACTTCCCGCTGTCCCAGGTTGCTCCGAGCCCTGTCCAGCTTGGCCTTGGGCACTTCCAGGGGCAGACACAGCTACTCTGGGAATTCCAGCCCAGCCAGGAATTCCTTCCCAATATCCCACCCAAAT
Organism: Chamaea fasciata; assembly: GCF_029207755.1. Taxonomy (NCBI): domain Eukaryota; kingdom Metazoa; phylum Chordata; class Aves; order Passeriformes; family Sylviidae; genus Chamaea; species Chamaea fasciata. The sequence goes on along the minus strand of NW_027094092.1, from coordinate 61,237,859 downwards.
CTCCCCTTTCCCAATTCGAAGCCATTCCCTGTGTCCTGTCCCTCCATCCCTTGTCCCCAGTCCCTCTCCAGCTCTCCTGGAGCCTCTGGAGCTCTGAGCTCTCCCTGGAGCTTCTGCTCTCCAGAGAAACATTCCCAGCTCTCCCAGCCTGCCTCCAGCCCTTTGGAAAACTGTATCCATGTACAATTACCATGGATAACCCGATAACAGGAGAGCTCTGCCTTATTGAGATGAAAATATTCTGTCAAGTTCATAAAATCAGATGAATTTATCTAAGAACTCATCAGAAGTCATTTGAAGAGTGTCTTGCAGCATTTTATGGGCTTTACAAGATGTTCTAAAATTCCTCTAAAACCAAGTGCAAAATCTAAAATGACCATTGCAAAGTGAACACCAGTTTTGCCACCTTGGGTTCTGATTTCCACAGGGAGCACTTTCTGGCACGTGGATGTAACATCACATTTCAAGGTGTGACTTCCAGAGGTTTTAGTAACAGCTCCTGCTGATCTGTAGGTCACAAAAATAAAACTGCCCAGGAGATTTTTTTTTTTTTTTTTGGTGTTCTGATGGATTTATTTTGGTTCTTTCAGGGTGGAGATCCACCTCAGCCTCGAGCAGCTCACACGTGTGCTGTGCTGGGAAACAAAGGTTACATCTTTGGAGGACGAGTGCTGGTAATTCAGTATTTTCTTGACAGTCCTATTATTTTATTTTCCTGGCTTTTTTTTTTTTCTTTTTTTTTTGTCATTTTGTAGTAGGAAAAAAAAAACCCCAAATGTCTTTGGCCTAACCTGGATGTTCAGAGCTCTGAATCCAGGATGCTGCTTGTCATCACCCTCTACAAAAGGAAGAATATTTCTGTCTGTAATACTAATGATTGTCCCAGCAAAGGTAAAACGCAGATGATTGTGTGGTAAATAACAGATTGGAGTTGGCTTTATCATTGAATTTTGCCCTTTTTTTTGCTGATTAGTGGCTGAAATGCAGATGTCTGGAAGAGGTAATAGACAAAAGGATGCAATCTGTGCATATGTAATTTAGGGTTGGATTGTGGCTGTGTAATTTTAACTCTTCCTGACTCTTTTTAACTTTAAAAAAAAAAAAACCCATAGGCACCACCCCCCTGATTAAAATCCATGAAGCCACCACTGGTAAGCAGGGAGACACTCAAACCTCTCAGCAACACTTGGAATTTCTCCAGTGCTAATTAAAGGAGATTTTCTGCTCAGTTCCTCTCTGCTGAATCACTGATGTAACAAACAGGTCCTGTAAGGCAAGTGCAAAACCCTCCCAAATCTCAGTGACTGTGCACTCTTGTGGTTTTTTTTTTTATTTTTAATTGAAGTTTTTAGCTCTTTTCACTACAGCTGATTTTAGAGCCTTTAATCCTACTCAGCTAGAGGATGAGCCTGGATGTTTTCTATCTCCAAAAAGTGACAGTGAAGAAGCTTCTGAGAGCTCCCAGTGCTGTGTTCCTGTAGTTCTGGTCTAAACAAAAAACAAAAAAAAAAAAAAAAAGAGAAGGGAATGAAAAGAAGTTTGGGAATGAACATATTCCAGCTCCACCTTGGAAAGCTGCCACAGCCTCACCCCCTGTATTCCCAAATCCTGAGAAACAGAGCAGTGTAAAACTGCACTTTGTTCCCCATTCCCTGATTTCCCTGCTGGAACATTCCTCTGGCAAATCTGCATTCCAGGCAGACAGAAAGCAGCCCCACACACCAGGCAGGGGCACAGTGACCCACTCTCCACTGCCTCCCACAGCTGCAGGAAGTTTTTTATTTAAGCGCCTTCCCAGAGCGAACAGAAAAGGAAATAATGGGAACGGATCCTGTTTGTTCTTGCCATTTATGTGACCTTTGATTCAGGATCTCTGGAATTGTTGCTCAAGCCTGAGAGAGCTGCACTCAGCATTTCCCAGAGCTGTAGGCTTGGACAAACTGCAAATAAAGAGATTTGAGGAGATTGAAAAATCAGGGTTACCCACGTCCTGAGTGAGCCCTGAGCCTCTGCCCTGTCCTGTGTGCTCACAGCTGAACCTTTGCTGCCCACAGCCAAGTCCTGCTCCTCCCTCAGGGAGCTGAGAGGGGAAAAAAAACCCAAATGTGGAGATGTAAATGTCCCTTGGATGGTTTTTGCCCTGCCAGTTACTCCTGAGCACCTCCAAAGCCTCCTTCCCCCAGGGTTGTGTCAGTGAGGGCTCTGTGCTCGCCCTGGCCCTGCTGCACTCTTGAACTGCTCTGACTCCAGGGAAATTCAGATTTAGCTGGAGCTCACCTGTCATTCCTGCACTGCCCTCAGAGGATTTGCCCTCAGGCTTCTGTTTTAACTCTGTTTGACTACAGCATTCTGACCTCAAAAGGTTTTTTCTCTTCAGCTGCCTTAGAAAACTTGCTAAATTTCAGTGAAACCACTTGGGAACCCGTGTCAGAGAAGAGTGAAATTGTGGAAAGCTGTGTTTAAATTCTGTAGGAGAGCAGCAAGTGTAATTTTTCACCTTGGTGATTATTATTGATCCTTTTTCTATCCTAGAAATAAATGGAAGGAGACATAAAAAAAAAAAAGGTGAGGGAACATTCAGTGGGGCTTGAGGAATTCATGTAAGTCACGAAAAGAAAAAGCTAAAGACAGCAGAAAAAACACTTTAAAATTTCCTGACACCAGCAATAATTCCTCCCCAAAGGATGAAGTTTTGCTTTTCTCCAGAAATTTAAGGAGCAAAACACGGGGTTGCTCTGCTCCTCCTTCTCCTTCTAGTTCACCATAATACAAATCTTCCCAGGGAAAAGGCTCTGCAAGGAACCAGAAAGGGCCAGGAAGTGTCATGAGGCTTCTCCTATTCATCTTTCTGGGAGGAAAGGGCACCTTTTTCCAAACTTGGAGCTAGAACTGGTATAAGAAGATGATGATGATGATGGTGATGATGATGATGAGAGAATCAGTTGTACCAGGAATCATTTGAAAACAGGCTCAGAAGTGTTATGTGGACTCAGTTCCTTCAGGTAAGCCCCTGGAAAAATAAAAACAGAAATGGGAGAAAGTGGGAAGGAAGGAGAGTTAGTCCAGAAGTTGATGCGAGTCTTGTGTTTGGTTTAAGTGGAAAAAAATTTCATGTTGAGAACGAAGTAAATAAACCAAAGCCTTTGCAGCAGCCCTCCACACATCTGGTGCCTTAATGTAAGCATGTTTCTAATTCCCTGTCACCCCTTCCTGTCAGCAAAGCTCAGAAGATCCATGGAGCTGCAGTCCTTCTCTTGGCAAAGCTTGGAGCTGGAATAGCTGATTGTAAATCCAGGAGGGAGAGCTGCAGAATTCCCTGGCCCAGCAGTGAGCTGGGAATAATTGTCACCATTACCACCTCTCATGTGCTAATCCTGAGACGAAGCAGGTCCTGCTTAACTGGGCTGCAAAGAAATGAACTTGCCAGAGATGAGCAGAGTGTCTCAGGAGCCCTTGGAGCTCCAAGGGAAATGCCAACCCTCTTAGGAGGCTTGGTGCTCTTAAACCGATTTTTAAAAAAAATCATTTTAGGATTGGCAGCAGAGTGATGAAATAGAGCTGGAAACAGAAATCTGAGAGAAGCTGCAGGAGAGCTGTGTGGCGAGCGCTGAGCCTGTGTGGTTCCAGCTCCCCAGAGAAGGGCTGGGTAGAAAGGTGCTCTTATTTGTTAAAGGCCTGAAGCTTGGACAGCTGCTGGTGGTTTGAATTCCAAATGAGGCTGCTGGAATTCTGCATCTGTCCAGCTGAGAATGCAAAGATGGTAACGTTGGTTTCCCAGGGAGCAGGGAACAGAGAACTTCTCCATCTTCTGCCTAATGCCTAGGAAAGGAAAGTCAGTGAGGAGGTCTTGAACAGGATCCTCTTGAAACCTTAATGGTCAACCTGACAGCAACTTTCTTTGCTAGATAATCCTTCATATCAAATTGTGTTGCTCCACCATGATTGGATATTTTCGGTTGTATGTAGAGGCCAGGATGTTGGGTTTGCCCCAGACGTGCAGAAGATTCCCAACTGCATTTTGCTTTCTGCTGGAATGATTTTTGATCCCCTCATCCCCTTCCAGAAGGAGCAGGAACCTGGATAGAGTTGTCATGGAAGCCAGATCTGTTCCCCTGTTCACACTTGGTTGTTTTTAGTCACCCTCTTGAGGGATAAAATGTCTCAGGCAATGCCCCAAGCGCTCACAATCTGCTCGTCTTGATGCTGTTGCCCTCCCCAAAGTGCTGGTTCCCATTCCCTTGCCAGGACAGCAGGGTTAGCAGCACTTGGCAGAGGAGGTTGTAGCATTCCTGACAAAAACTTTGCTGTTCCCTGAAATCCCTGAGAGACTTCCCAGAGCTCTGCTGGACAAACTCTGGAAGTCCCTCAGCCTCACTCCTAGGGGTACAAGCGCTCCTTTCAGCCTAGTTCTGCCTCAGGAGGATCTGCAAGCTGGAGAAAGGCTTTTTCTAATAGATCTATGGACTGCCCAGGGAGAGAAGGAGTTGGAAGGTAAGGCAAGAAACATTTCCCTACTTCCCAGATGGTTTTTGTAGTCCCCAGGGGAATCACAGCTCCCAGTCAAGCAAAGGAATCCTTTTCTCACCTTCTGCACCACCCCCAAGGCAGTCAGAGATTTCCTCCATCTCAAATCCCAGGCAGATAAGCAAGTGGAAAGATCTCCCATTTTTTATTTTATGGCAAAAGGTCCTAAAACCTTGCTGGTGGTCACTTTGTGAAAGGAAAAAAGAGGGAAAAGCACAAATGCTGGACTTCTTTTTTTTTTTTTTTCTTCTGGGAATATACAGAGTACAGCACTACCAGGATACTCCAGGAGTAGTGACCAGACAGGAGGATCCAAACTTCTGATCACAGTGTCAAGGAAAAAATAACAGGAGGCAACAATAGGAGAGTAAAAACACCTTCTGCATTTCCCTGCCAGGAGTTCTGTGGATGGAAGTTTAAAAACATTTGCAGGAACTGGATAAATAACCACAAAATCCTTCACTTTTAGAAGCTAAAATTGGCCCCGTTAGTTGTGTTGCATGACTGGAAATATTTCTGCCAGGCACTTCCCTGAGAGTTGCATGGTTTTTTGTGAGGAGGAAAAGCTCCTCATCTGCCACATAATTCAGGTTTATATTAAGGCACGTGGGTACAGATTTCTTCAAACTATTGCCACTTGGAATATTCTGTCCCAGGAAGGCCTCACTGAAGTATTTTGTTGCTTGTTTGCTTAAAATAACCCCAGTGGGATTTTATTTCTTTGTTTTAGCAAACCAGAATGAATGATTTGCACTGCCTGAATTTAGACACTTGGACTTGGTCTGGAAGGTAGGTTTGCTTTTGTTAACGCTTCCAACTGAATTTAGAAGATGGAAACAGGTTGTTAAATAATTCCAGAGCTAGTCCTGCAGCTTTTCCAAGAGGAGAACGAGGGTTTGGGGACTCCTAACAGCTGCTGGATTGTGATTTCAATTGAATTGGATTTGATAGTGGTTATTACTGAGCTTTTTCCTGCTCTGCACCAGAGCATTGATGGTGCTGTTTAAAGCACAGCGTGGAGTGATTTAACACCCTCATTTTCAGGCTGGGTACATTTATCCATATGGAATTCCAGGTTTTTTGAATGCTGGGTTTACTGTCTTAATTGCAGCACAAATTGGGAAAAGGTCTCTTCCATAAAAGGTCATGAAATCCTAAAAAAAAAAAGGATTTTTTTCCAAAATTCGAGTTATTTCTATTTTGTGATCCAAGAATAACTCATAAGACTTATCTGTGATTTACTATAGTGTATATGTAAACATTTATATATTTATATATTGGATCACTAAATTTAGGAATCTTCTGTTCAGCTGTTGCAGCACCTCCACAGAGAGACTGAAAAAAAGAGATTTAAGAATTAAATTAAGATATTGAGGGGAAAAAAAAAGGAGTTTTCACAGTGTCTGCTGCTGTTGGCACCTCACAGGAGATAAAGTGTTCGTATTTATTCATTATTTCTTTCATCTCCTAATCACAAAAGGAGCCAATAATCATTTATTAATAAATAAGGATTTTATTTACTAACCAGTCAAGGGGTTTTTTTCCTTACTCAACTCTACACAGCTTTCTTAAGGAATTGCTCAATCTGAACCTGCTAATCCAGGATTAGCATCCAGCAGGAGATTGCAAAATTCATTTCTGCTGCCAAAACCCAGAAGTTGCATTCCCAACCCTGAGCTCTACTCAACTGTCATTCAATATTTGGGTATTTCTGGCACTGGGATCATTTCTTGTGCATGAAAAATGATAAAATGAAATTTTATCAATTATCAGTATGTGTTTGATGAGGTTTTTTTTAACCATCAAAGCCCAGGCCAATTTTAGAAGCCTCTTTTCTTCACTTGGATCCAAATAAATATTGCAGCTTGGCCTGAACTTGAGTGCCCAATTTAGCACTTTTGCAATCCCTGTTTAATTATCTCTGATAAATCAGGTTTTTTGGGGGGATATCGAGATCTTTACTGTTCACATTCTCAAGCAAAACCAACTAAAATAAAATCAATTTCAAAGCAGCTCAGCTGGAATAGATTTCTGATCAGTTTTTTAACACGGGATTTTATCAATAATAAACCTCCACCTGTTTTGTACTTAGGAAATCCTCTCTTTACTACTGTTTCTTTCAAACTCTGGGTGAGCATCAGGTTGAAGAGGTGGTAGCTTTAGGATCAGATTTAGGATTGACACAATCCTTGTGTCATTTAAAATCACTTTCCTTGGAGTAGAGGGAATTTTCGCATCCAATTTTATCTCGATTAACTGCAATTTATTTGAGTATTTAATGTGATTTTTCACTGGGAGAAAAAAAAAAAACAACAAGGTGGCTCTAGGGCAAACTGAAATTTCCTGCCAAATCAATTTTCAGCGTTGTTTGAAAATTTGGGGGGTTTTTTTGTTTCTTTGTTTCGCCCAGGATTAATATCAGTGGAGAGAAACCCCGAGATCGCTCCTGGCACACGCTGACCCCCATAGGGGACGACAGACTTTTCCTTTTTGGTGGACTAAGCTCTGATAATGTTCCTTTGAGTAAGTCATTTAGAGTCATAGAATTAATGTTGTGCATTTCAGATCACACAGACAAGGGTGTGGGATCGTTTACAGGAGTTGCTTTTGTAGAAAAGGCAGCTCGTTTCCCTGAAAAAAAAAACCCTGAAATTAGCAAAAATTATTTTCAGGGAAATAATAATTTCACAGATAATTCCACTGGGAGGAGGTGATTTTCTCAATTTGCCCAAAAAGAAGGAGATTAGGTGTGTTTTAATTGCAGATTCCTGTGCAGTCAGGGTTCCGTGACAACATTAAATTGCAAAGAGTGAAAAGATGCAGCTTCATGAAGTGCTGACGTTACTGCTACCTAAATAAACCTTCTCTTAGAGTTCATTGTGTGAATAAAAAGGTAATTTTTTTGTCCCCAAAACCCCATTATTGAGTGTTCTCCCATTGCAGGTGATGGTTGGATCCACAGCATTGCAACAAATGGATGGAAGCAGCTGACCCATCTGCCCAAGAGCAGGCCCAGGTACAGAAACAAATCACGTGTGCTGAAATGGAATCAGTTTTCAAAATAAACCCATTTTTCAATTCCTGAACAGTATTTTTAAAGACTAGTTTAGAATATCAAGTGCAGTGTGGTTGAACAGTTGGCTTTAACACCTTTTTTGCCTTCGTACCTCATTTTTAATTGGAGTATTTGATGCTTGTTTACATGAAAAGATGTTTTTGTGGTGCAGGATCTGGGTGTCCAACTAAGCTGGTGCTCTGTAGCCAAATTATTGTTACATGAACAAAGGCATAAAAATTGGAGGAATGAATAAACCAAGGGGAATAATAAAAGCTCATTGATATTTATACATTATTAGAAACAGGGGAGGAGAGAACCATGAAAAAGTTGCTGCCTCTTTCAGGGTTCAAAAGCAAAACTGAGTGTTAACCCAGTGTTTGAGGCATTATCTGTGTTTCTGAGTTAAAAACTGCTGAACTGATTTGCTGTAGACAGTAAATATTCAGGTTTTCATTGAATCCATTCCCTGCATTCACCCAGGAGCTCCCAGCACAATTTTATATCTTTTTTTTTTTTTTCTGATACAAAAATGTCCAGTTCTGCTCTGCTCCCTGCCTTGTTACTGAACTATCTTTACCTTAATTAATTTTCTTTCTGTTTTATCCTGTTCTGGGCTGTCTTTTAAACTCAACAGCCACAGCCAAACCAACTTTTCTGCCTTCTTACCCTTCAAACTGTTTCAAGCCCAAATAAACTCAGACCTCATCCTCACTAAATACTTTGGTTTTACAATCAGTGATATTTTTATGGTATTTAAGGACTGAGGAGTCTTTAAACAGCCCAGCAGGAGCAGCCAGGGCTCTGTGCTCAGTTCCTGAGCCTCCCAAACCTTCCCTGTGATGTGATTTTTCCCGGAAGAGGCTGGGAAAAGCTTTAAATCAGTTCAGTTGCTCTTAAAATGCAGAGCAGTAGTACTTCCATGAGTTCTTCTTTTATATATTTCTCTTATTTTGTAATCAAATTCATCAGTGTCTTTTCCTGATGCTTCTGCAACTCTGATTCCCTCCCCTAAATTCTGTAGAGAACAATTTCCTTCAACCTCCAGTGTTAGCAATTTGTAACAAATCGAATTGATGCTGAACTGGTAGAAAACACTTTTCCTCTCTCAGTTTTACTTCAGCCAGCGTTTTTGCATGCTGGCTTCCAATAGAGAACCAACTGTTTAACCCCCTGGATCCCCCAAATGTTTTCATTCCCGTGTGATGCTGTTGCTGTAGCTGGAAGAGCCCTGTGTGATTTCAATAACGTGCTTTGTTAGAATGTTTAGGTGATTAAGTTTAGAGCAGCCCAGTGGGAGGACAGAAAACTCTCAGGCAGTAAGAAAAGCCTCAGGTTTCAGCGAGCTAGAATGTCACCAGAGTCCAGGCAGGAAAGGCTTCCCAGTGTTCTCCGTGACCAAGCCCAGAGTTCCCCTAAATCAGGCAGAGACAGATCTGGCCCACAGGTATGAGGAAGGGAAAAGGTGAGGAACCTCCTAAGGACTGATGTGAAGGGAGAAAGAAAGTTGGGGACGTTTTTGGGGTTTTTTTTTTTGGCAATAGAAACTTTGGTGGTGCGTTTGATTTTTTGGTCCGGCAGCAGTGGGGATAGACCAGAAAAATCTAATGGTGAAGAATAAATCCCACCAGGAGAGGCTGCTGAAGGGGCAGCATCCTTCTGAAAGATGATCCAGTCAGGCTTTGCTTTTGTGGGGTCTCTGATCATCAACCTTCCTTGGTGTGATGTCAGTTATTGACTCCCAGAAAGTGACCCCAGGAATCCCTGGGGGAAGGGTGAGACTGGGACAGGAGAACTGCAGATCCCAAGTGCTCAGGGATCTGTGTCAGCACTGAGAACTCCCCCCAGGCTGAAAGCCAGCAGAAAACTGCACTTCTGAACCAAAGAAAGTGGAAAATTGCAACAGGAAAAAGCTTGGCTTGGAGAGCTGCCCACAAATTTTCCACTGTGGTGATAAATGAGACAAAGTTGACATGCCCAGAGTACAGAAAAATCAAGTGATGACAAAACACATTGGTCTGTATGAACATAACTCTCAGGAGGTGGCGAGTCCCATTGCTCTCTTATTTTATATTATTAAACAAACAAGCAATATATTTCCAGGTGTTACTTTTTACCTCTGAAATCATGGCTTTGTCTTGCTGGTAACACACAAGTCCTCGTTTCTTGGGCGCTGATTGTGTTTGTGGTTTGATTTCCAGGTTGTGGCACACAGCCTGCCTTGGGCAGGAGGGAGAAGTGATGGTGTTTGGGGGCAGCAAAGACGATTTGCTGTTTATGGACACGGTCAGTAAACTGCACAATAAATCCCATCACTGGGATAATTATAATCCATTAAAAATCGTGGAATGGTTTCACTTGGGAGAGACCTTAAAGTCCATTTAATCCACCCACTTCCCCCACTATCCCAGGTTTCTCCAGGGCATCATCCAGCCTGGACACTTCCACAGATGGGGAGTTCAAAACCTCTGAGCAAATCAATTAATAAATATATTTTTATATAGGATTTTAATTGGGAAAAATAAAAAATAAATTAAAAAAAAACAGATTGAGTTTTACTCAAATTGGTAAATTTATATGGGATTTTAATTGGGAAAAAAAATAAACAAAACCAGATTGAGTTTGGCTCAAACAATTTGCTCAAATTAGTAACTTGAAACCTTTACAAATTACACGCCACTGAGGAAATTATTATCATTTACACACCACAGATTGTAAGGTAATTATCATTTACACACCACTGATTCCACTGAGGAATCCTCACCTGAGACTGACTGAATAAAAAGGAATTTATAATTCAGAGTCCTTAAAAGCAGTTGGTCAAGTATAATATTTCTAAATCATGCGTGTGGTAATAAATGTGACATGAATGTAGAAAATTGCTGAGGTAGAGAAATTGATTGCATTTTTAATGGTTTTTTTTTTCCTCTTGTTTCAGGGTCACTGCAGTGACTTGTTGATATTTCAGACTCAGCCTTATTCCCTGCTCAGGTGAGTTGGAGTTACAGAATCCCAGAACTGGGGTTTAAAATTAGGGTTTAAATCGCAGTTTAGGCTGGGAGGGACCTTAAAATCCCATCGTGTTCCATGGCAGGGACACCTCCCACTATCCCAGGTGCTGTTTCAGCCACCTGCTCCTGCAGAAATTGGGTGAAATACCCAATTATTTGGTTACTGTTCTCCTCGGGAAATGCTTGTGCCCTTCAACGTGTGATGCTGCACAGCAGTCTAATCACCGGTGCTGTGTAATTCCCTGCACGTGCACCCACAACACCTGTAATTAACACCTGTAATTAATGCACATCACCAGCTTTTATTAGGTGTCATTTGTTAGAATATAAACCATTTGTTGCGATTTTTTTTTCTTGTTTTTCCCTTTTTTTTGTTTTTTTCTTTTTTTGTGTGTGTGTGTTTCCCGTCCTCAGGCTGTGTCTGGACTGCATTGGGAAGAACGCAGCTCTCCTGGAGAACCAAATCCCCTGCCTGCCATCCAAACTCCTGCAGGACGTGCTGAAAAAAATCACTTTTTGGGCTGCCATGACCCACAGGCAGGAGAGGAAAGCCGAGACTGAGAGACAAAACCAGCTGCACTCCTCATGAGGCAGGGCAGGGAGCTGCTGGGACACCTCAGGGTGGTTTGTTGAGGAACTTTGCTGCTGTTCCACTGCAGCTCTGTGTTCACCTGGGTTTCTGAGTCAAAGTTTGACGACAAATCCTTTTTATGGGAATCTCTCGTTTCTTCCTGCGTTACGGAAAACCGATACAACTTCATTTCTAGGTAATTGTTCACCTCTGCTCTCATGGTTTTGGCCACACAGCCCTCACAACCCTTTTGTTCTTTTGGAAGGGGACGTGATCCATTTCAGCTGGATAAAATATGGTTTAAGTCTAAAAATCCTCCTTGGCCTTATCCCCATCTGCCTTCCCAAAAATAAAAAGATAAATTCAACTCGGTGTCTTGGGGACGTTCACACTTGATCAGGCTTAAAGGTAAACAAATTTACCGCCACCAAATGTTGATTCCACCGGGCTCTGACCTAAATCCAACCGTGGAGCCCCACACCTCACACTCCAAGTAGGAAAAAAAAATCCACCAGGGAATTGTGAAACTTGAAAGAAAAAGCTGCAAGGAGCAACTATCACCTGGTCTCTATAGGAAAAACTTCAGTTCATCACTTGGTTTGACTGTTTTCTGTCATCAGGAAGTCCTTTTGGAAATAAGTTGTATATTGTATTTTGGATGTGCAAAGTTTATATTTCATTCTTGTTTAAAAAAATAAACAACGAGGAAGTTGCTTATTTATTGTTTAAAAAAAAAAATAAGGCAAATGTAGTCCTGGTTATTTTTCTGTTTCAAATATTTCGTTAACAGGAGCACAGTCATTAAAATTTTATAGAGAGTTGAACCAAGAGGCGTTTGGGCGCATTCTTTCGATGGTTTTCAAATCTGTAAAAATGAATTATTTGGGGGGAAAAGAGGTTTGAGAGGAGGAAACTTATTTCAAAAAAGAACCTTTTGTGACTGGTTATTTTAACAGCCTAATTTCGTGTGCTGACCTCCCTCCCCTCCTTTTTTGGGGACGGGGAAGTTCAGATGCCCCCCCTGAGCCCTAAGATTTGCTTTTGGGGGGCTCAGGTGCCCCCAAGGTAAATTTTTGGGGTTGTTCATCCCTGGTGGTTAATTTGGGGGGTTCAGGTGCCCTCATGGTTAATTTGGGGGTTGATCAGGAGTTCCCAATGTTCATTTTGGGGTGGCTCAAGTGCCCCAAATGTGAATTCAGGAGCGTCAGGTGCCCGCGTGGTTATTTTTGCTCCCAGTGTTGATTTTGGGATGTTCAGGTGTCCCCAGTGTAAATTTGGGGTGGTTTGGGTGCCCTGATGTTAATTCCAGGGTAGTTCAGGAGCCCCCAGGGTTAGTTTTGGGGTGGTTCAGGTACATTCAGGATGAATTTTGGGGTGCCTGGTGACCCCAGGGTTAATTTCGGGGTGGTTCAGATGCCCTCAGGGTGATTTTTGGGGTGGTTCAGGTGTTCTCAGGGTTAATTTCGGGGTGGTTCAGATGCCCTCAGAGTGATTTTTGGGGGGTTCAGGTGCCCTCAGGGCGAATTTCGGGGTACCCCGTGCCCCCAGTGTTAATTTCGGGGTGGTCCAGGTGTCCTCAGGGTGATTTTTGGAGTGGTTCAGGTGTTCTCAGGGTTAATTTCGGGGTACCCGATGCCCCCAGGGTTAATTTCGGGGTAGTTCAGGTACCCTCAGGGTGATTTTTGGGGTGATTGAGGCGTCCTCAGGGCGGGTTTGGGGTGATTCAGGTGCCTTCAGGGCGGGTTTCGGGGTGGGTTCAGATACCCTCAGGGTGATTTCTGGGGTAGTTCAGATACCTTCAGGGTGATTTTTGGGGTGGTTCAGGTGTTCTCAGGGTTAATTTCGGGGTAGTTCAGACACCCCCGGCTGATTTTCGGGGTGTTCTCGGGCACCCTCAGGGCGGGTTCGGGGTAGTTCAGATACCCCCGGCTGATTTTCGGGGCGATCCCGGCGCCCTCAGGGCGGGTTCGGGGTGGGTTCAGGGTGGGTTCAGACACCCCCGAATGATTTTCGCGGCGATCCCGGCGCCCTCAGGGCGGGTTCGGGGCGGGTTCGGGGTGGGTTCAGACACCCCCGGCTGATTTTCGCGGCGATCCCGGCGCCCTCAGGGCGGGTTCGGGGCGGGTTCGGGGTGGGTTCAGACACCCCCGGCTGATTTTCGCGGCGATCCCGGCGCCCTCAGGGCGGGTTCGGGGTGGGTTCGGGGCGGGTTCAGACACCCCCGGCTGATTTTCGCGGCGATCCCGGCGCCCTCAGGGCGGGTTCGGGGTGCGTTCAGACACCCCCGGCTGATTTTCGCGGCGATCCCGGCGCCCTCAGGGCGGGTTCGGGGTGGGTTCAGACACCCCCGGCTGATTTTCGCGGCGATCCCGGCGCCCTCAGGGCGGGTTCGGGGTGGCCGCGCCTGCGCGGCGCTGCCGGAAGGTTCCGCCCTCAGGGCGGAAGTTGCGGCGCGGCCGCGGCTCGGGGAGGGACGGCGGAGCGGCAGCGCCGGGGCCGCGGTAGGAGCGGGCCGGGCCCGGGGGGCTCCGAGGGCTCCGGGGGACGCGGGGCGGGCTCGGGCCGCGCCGCTAACGGCGCCGGGTGGGCGCCGTGTCGCGACAGTTGAGCGTGTCGTGAGGAAACCCCACCCCCCGGGTCCGCCCTGCGCTTCGGGCATGTCGCGACAGGAGAAGGTGTCGTGAGGAGCCCCCGCCTGCTGGCCGCGGTGTGTGAGGGGCGGCGGGCGGAGCGCGCAGGGCTGAGGGGGAAATGGCTGAAGGGACACGGCCCGGCGTGTCTGAGGCGTAAAATGAATAACAGACTGTGATGCATATGTATTATATATAAATATTATCTGCGTGTTATGGCTCCGAGGCGGTGAAGACACCGCTGCCTCGAAGCAGGCAGGTTTCACGGAGCTGGGGGCAAGGCTCGCTATTATCTAAATTAGCAATCGTAATTAAAGCTCACCGATAACCCCCCCGAAGGTGGTGCAGCGTCTCCGCGGCGGGAGTGATTGAAATTAAACAAGGAAAAAAATCCTTCAGGAGCGCGGTGTAAGGGAATATCATGAGCCGGAATATCCAACCCTGGAGTGCGGGGTGTGATTGTCCCACTAAAGTCCTTTTCCCTGGATTTGGGTGCACAGATTTGGGCTCTTTGGCTTCCCTGAGCTTTGGGTCCGTGTCTTCCCAGGACAGCCTGGGCTTCGGGAATTGTGCGCGGCTTTGGAGCGGGGATGTTCTGTGGAATGTCGTGTGGGATGGGTGACATGGTCCTGCACGGAACCGCTGGGGGAAGGTTTGCGTGGGGGACACCGAAAAGCTCCAGGGTTTGCTGCTGTTGTGGGCAGAGCTGTCAGGTTTATTCCTCTTCGGATTGGTTTGTGGGGGTTTTTTTTGGACGTTTTGGAATGGTGTGGTTGGAAGGGACCTCAGTGCTCCTCCTCTCCAGGGGCAGGGACACCTTCCACTGTCCCAGGCTGCTCCAAGCCCCGTCCAGCCTGGCCTTGGACACTTCCAGGGATCCAGCGGCAGACACAGCTCCTCTGGGCAAATCAACCAAAGAGCGATCGATAAAATTTAAAATATTTTTAAAAACGGACACTTTTAAGCCACATTGGCAACCGAAACCATTACAAACCGTGCACCACTGGAACGTTTTTAACTCCAACCGTGTGTAGCTTCTCCTGGTTTTTCCCTCTTTTTTCCCCCAAGCCCCACGCTGTGTCAGAGGGAGGGTCAGGTCGGATCTCAGGGACAGATTCATCCCCCGGAGGGTGGAATAAACACTGGAAAAGCTCCGCAGGGAAATGGGCACAGCCCTGATGCCGCCAGAGCTCCGGGAGCGTTTGCACACCCACCAGGGATACCCGGGCTGGGATTGTTGGGGTGTGCGTGCAGGGCCAGGAGCTGCTCCGACCCAGGCAAATCCCGTGTCCCCGTGTGCCTGCAGCACGTCGCGACATGGCCGAGGAGAACGAGGAGCTGCCGGCGGACGAGGAGCTGCCGGCGGCGGCCGAGGAAGGCTTCGAGCAGCTGGAGAACGACAGCCCCGCCGAGCGCAGCGGGCACGTGGCCGTCACCGACGGGCGCTGCATGTACGTCTGGGGAGGATACAAGGTACGGCTCCTGAGCGCTCACTGCCCCCTGCGAATTCATTCGGTCGTTGTTGTCCCCTCCGTTAATTGTCCCATCCATCCCGGGCGGGGCGGGGGGGGGGGGTCGCTCTGGGAAATTTGTCGCGCCGCTTTCCGGGGGTGTTTTGCAACGCTGCAATGAAATCGCGGGGCGTTAAACCTCGGCGGGTTTGGGGGTTTTTTTTTTGGGGGGTGGTGTTTGCCTTCGGCGAAGGGAGTATTGTCTGAGTGGGATTGTGCGGCCTGGGAGGGGCGATTTTATCTGCGCGACCGCGTTTCGGGTGTTGAGGATCTCAGGTTTGTTGTTGTCACGCTGTCACAGAGTCGTTTCAGTGGCGGAATTATTGCCGGCGAGCTCAGTAAATAAACTCCTCTCGTGGAGGGGGTGGGGGAGTGAACAAGGAGCTTTTGGCTCGGGCTGAAAAACAGAGGTTTAACTTCCATTTTCCCCCACGTGGCTCCGCTGGGAGCTGATTGTCCCCAGCAGGTGCTAGATTAGGCTGATTCCCTGCTCTCCCTGCAGGTGGGATGCGCAGGAGTGTGGGAAGTACAGGCGCTGCTCCTGCCGTGATCTGTGCTCTGATTAGGTCCCAGAGGGGGTGTCAACATTCCCAGGAGTCTGTAATTCCGTGTGTCAAACATCCTTCCAACGCTGTTTTCCCTTCTCTGACCTGTCCTGCAGAACGCCCAGGTCCGGGGGTTTTATGACTTCTACCTGCCCAGGGATGAAATATGGATCTACAACATGGAAACTGGAAGATGGTACAGTAAATCGTTAATTAAAATGATAAATCCTTAAATTGGTGTGGAAAGCATGCTGAGGGACTGAGCAGGGAGAGAATTCCTTGATCTCTTTGTTCCCACCTATCAAACTATTGCAAAAATGGTGTAAAATATTTCAAGTTTGGTGGTGTTTTTTCTCTGTCAAAAGCATCCAATACGTTTTTCCAGGATGAGGTCGGAGAGGCAGCCAGGACAGGAGTGTGTGATCACCAGTGCGAGGTGTTCTGGGATCCCTGGGGTAGGATAGAGCAGCTGCAAATTGTGTGTTTGTGCCGCTTCTGAGGCCGGTGGTGGTCAGGGAATCCCCGCTGAGTTTTTGGCCTTTCCAGGAGTTGTTTTTAAAGGTTGATGCAGGCAAAGGAGCTGCTGAGTGCTTTGCAGGAAGTGGGATCCCAGCCGTGCTCCCAGCCTTCCCTGGGGTCAGGGACAACCTTGGGCACGGGCTGCAATCTCCTCTCCGTGGTTATGATGTTTACAAACAGGAAAGATCCAGCAGCAGAGTGGAAACCTGCAGTTTACACGGGTGAATCCTCTTTGCCTGAGGCTTCTGAGCATTCCAAACTCCTGAGCTGGGCAGATGGGATTCCTACCCCCCAAAAAAACCCATGTATTAACTCAACTGCCTTTTCCATCATAGCAGAGTGGTTTTGTGACCTGAAAAGGTGGGAAGAACTGAGAACTGCTGTCATTAAAACCTAAATGAACCCATTCACTGGGGGCAGGTGAAACCTTGCAGTCTGGTTTTGCAGGAAGAAGAGCAAGACAGAGGGAGACGTTCCCCCCTCCATGTCTGGCAGCTGTGCCGTGTGTGTGGACAGAGTGATTTATCTCTTCGGGGGCCACCACGCCCGGGGCAACACCAACAAGGTCAGCAATTCCTTTATCCTCATCCTTTCCCGTGGGGATTGTGCCCTGGGAACTTCCCAGCCCTGCAGAGCTGGCATCACTCTGGCCTTGTGCAATTCCCCCTGAGCAGCTGGATTGTGTCTATCCCTGCCTCTGAGCTGGCTGGTTTTAAAAGATGGGAATTGCCAGAGCTGCCTGGATGATATCAGGAACTGATCTGGGAAACTGATCTTGAAGGGTTTCTCTGTGGTAATCCCAGGATCCCAAAATCATTTAGGTTGGAAAAGTCCTCCGAGATCACTGGTCAAACACCACCCCTTCAAACAGAATTAATTAATGGTATTTTTCTGATAATCTGGCAGTGCGGCTTACATTCAATAGTTTTGGTCTATCTAAATGTGTAGTTGATATATTTAAATATCAGATCATGTATTTCATTTGTAAATATCAACAAGAAGGAGTTTGAAGGACTTTTTGCAGACAGTTTGAATGAACCAGACCTCATTTGTAAGGTGTGATGTCTTCCCTTCCTGCTGTGGCATTCTTACACTGCAGTTCTTGTGTGTAAGTGCAGCAGCTGGTTCTCTTCCTGCAGATATATAAAGAAATACTTTTTACAGTATTCCCCCTTCTCTTCCTCAGTATAAATGCAGAGAAGGGATAATACTGTAAACAATGTCACTTTGTAAACTTCTTAACAAGTTTTTAGTTGTAAGACAATTGTACTCTGTGCACACCTTCATTGTAACCCACAACAGCTTTTGGAAGCTCCGTGTCCGTAACCCTGTGAGTGGTGTGAAAGGTGTTTGAGTCCGCAGAAAGGTCCGGATTTGTGAATCCATATTTGGTCCCAGATACTCTCAGTGCTCTGCTTTTCAGCTAGGAAAAGAGCTTCCCCTTTATCACTGTTTCTGTACCAACACGCATCAATTTAAAGTTGCTGTTTTAACAGCAGACCTTGGCTTCGGGCTGACGGTGTGAGTTCAAGAAATCTCTTTACTTCCCCAGTTCTACATGTTGAACGCCAGGTGCACGGACAAGGTGCTGCAGTGGGTGAGAGTGGAGTGCCAGGGGCTGCCCCCCTCGTCCAAGGACAAGCTGGGGGTGTGGGTGCACAGGAACAGGTGAGGCCCCAGGGAGGGCTCTGCTCCTCTTGGCTTCTCCCTCCTCTCCCTCCTCCCTGCTGTCACCACGGGGCTGGCTGGGAATGTTCCCCTGGAGAGGAGAAGGCTCCAGGGAGAGGTGAGGGTACCTAAGGGGGCTCCAGGAGAGCTGGAGAGGGACTGGGGACAAGGGATGGAGGGACAGGACACAGGGAATGGCTTCAAATTGGGAAAGGGGAGATTTGGGTGGGAGATTGGGAAGGAATTCCTGGCTGGGAGGGTGGGGAAGCCCTGAGGTTTTCCAGAGAAGCTGTGGCTGCCCCTGGATCCCCAGGCTGGATGGGGTTTGGAGCACCCTGGGACAGTAGAAACTGTCCCTGCCCGTGGCAGGAGTGGCACTGGATGGGATTTAAGGTCCCTTCCCACCCAAACCATTCCATGATTTTGGAGTTTCGCTCTTGTGCTGCTTTGGCCACTCCATGGAGAGAGCTCCCAGCTGGGATATTTGCTGTGGGATTTGCTGCAGACACTCAGGGAAGGTGGGGAGATCCTGGTGTGTCCCTTCCAGCCTGGGATATACTCTGTGGTTCTGTGGAATTGCCCACAGTGCTGCTTTTCCAGGCCCTCGGTGTGGGGAGGGAGCTCCTCGTTCCCACACCTGCCAGGATCAGGTGAGATGTCAATCCCTGCAGTTGTGGGTGGTAATTAGGTGCTGCAATATTTATTTCTTTTCTGTCACTCCATAATCCTGCAGGAATTTCTGGCAAAGCCATGCCAGTTCCCTAATACAGGCTAAAAACCCCAGAGATAAAAACTTGGGGAGTTAATTCCCATTTAAACTCCAGGAGAACAGCGTGGCAAAGGCCAAAGTGCAGTGACCAGGCTGCACACCCTGACAGCTTCGTGGACTTGGAAGTGGAGCAAAACTTGGGGAGCCTGAGGCTGGAAACAGCTCCAGAGGGATTTAGTGTGGGTGGGAAGATGCATGAGGCAACAAACAGAGCCCCACACCTGGAAAACCAAAGGAGCTGCCCTGCTTTTCTGAGCACAGCCTTTATATCTTTACCTTTACCCATATTTATGTATTTTTATTTATAATAGCAGGTGTGACAGAATTTCTCACAGCTCTTTGTTCTCCTCCAGGCTGATCTTTTTTGGAGGCTATGGCTATTTTCCTGAAGGGAAACAACGCGGAACGTTCGAGTTCGATGAAACCTCCTTTTGGGTAAGGAACCCCGGGGAGCCGTTTCTGTTCCGACTTTTAATATTTAATCAGTGCTTGTTAAAACTTACTGCTTCTTTATGTTTGGGGTTGGGGTTTTTTTTTTAAGAATTCAGGTCTTCCTAGAGGGTGGAATGACCACGTGCACGTTCTGGACCTTGAAACTTTCACTTGGAGCCAGCCCATAACCACGGTAATTAACGGTTTGCTCTCAGTTAATGAAATCACAGCTCAGTGATGTTAGTTAGGAGCGTTCTTGGAGGCATTTCCACTGAATTGAAACCATTCATTTAGACAGATCCACTCTGCAAAAAGAGGAAATTTGCCTTTTATGTTGATCTGGCTTCAGTTTTTCCCGGCTCTTTCTTTGGTTGATGCTTCAGCTGCCTTGTGCTCAGGACGGGAGATGTGTGCTTTGCTGTCACCCTCGCTGCCAGGGCAGGGTTGGTACCTGGCCCTGGGGTGCTCACTTGTGGTCAGGAGGCGATTAAACACCGCTAATTGCAAATCCACGCATTTGGAGTGTCCCAGGAGTGTTCAGGAACAGGGAAATGGGCTGGTGATGCCACCAGGGTTGGAGGAAGGGAAATGTGAGACAAGGAACTCCAGATTGCCAAAGAATTGCTCTGGTTACTTCAGGCAGGTCTCAGGTAGTTCAGAAAGTCAAGAAAAATGGTGTTTAATGGGATCCCAGAGTGCTTAAAACTTAAAACTCACCCAGGCAGGGACACCTTCCACTATCCCAGGCTGCTCCAAGCCCTGTCCAACCTGGCCTTGGGCAGATTTATGAACATAAGGATTTATTATGTCCCTGTCTCCTTTCCAGTCTGTCTCCTGTGGCTGCCCCCTGTGCTAAAACCAAAATTTACACACTTCAGGAGGGAAAAAACAAACCCCGTTTTAACGAGTTCTCTGATCTTCCATCCATCAAAAGAACCAAACCTGCACACACAGGATGATCTACTGGCTGTGTTTTTTGGGTTTTTTTTTTGTTTTTTTTTTTTATTTTCACTCCGTTCCTTGCTGGCTTTAAATCTTGAGCTGAGCTGAGCTCTGTTGTCCCCTGGTGCCTGATGTGTGCTGTCCCTGTCCCTTCCCCAGGGGAAGACGCCGTCCCCTCGAGCCGCTCACGCCTGTGCCACGCTTGGGAACAGGGGTTACGTCTTTGGAGGCAGATACAGGGTAAGCCCAGCTCAATTTTAATCTCTGCTTCAACCCAAAGCTCAGCAGGAGGTTTGAGCCACGCTCTGCTGTGTTTCAGGAGTCCAGGATGAACGACTTCTACTACCTGAACCTGGACACGTGGGAGTGGAACGAAATGTGCGTGCTCAGGCATGAAATTCCGTGCGCCTAAAGAAATTAAAGCTGTCCTTGGGTGGCTGCAGTGTCCTGCAGATACCTGAGGAATCACCAGAGCAGGAGAGAGCAGCAGGGTTTTGCTGTCCCTGCTGGTGATTTGGGGTGTTTTTATTGCCCTCCAGACTCACCCAAGGCGTCTGCCCCGTGGGCCGGTCGTGGCATTCCTTAACGCCCATTTCCTCGGATCACCTCTTCCTCTTTGGGGGATTCACCACGGACAAGCAGCCCCTGAGTAAGTCATTCCAAAGGGATTCGCTGGTGCCTTCGTGCTCTGGAGCTTGCCTTGAATTCCTTCTGAATTCCTCCCTTGTGCTCCAGCTCCTCGTTCCACGGAGCAGGAGTTGCTGAGGGCGGTGGCGACACCAGAACTTCCAGCGGTTCCACCTGCTCTAAAAATGTGTCTAAACGTGCAAATTGCAATTAGGGACGGCTTTACGATTCTCCACCTTAAATCTCTGTTACGTTGAACACCTGTTGTCAAACAGCAGCCAGTGTTTTAGAAGGTTTTTCCTAAAATATTTCTCTAAGAGCAGAAACGGGATGTATTTGAACTGACAGAATGCTGGTTTTATCTGGGATTTTGCTTGTTTTCAGGTGATGCCTGGATTTATTGTATCAGCAAGAACGAGTGGGTACAGTTTGAGCACAACTACTCTGAAAAACCAAGGTATGGCAGAGAATTCCCTGGAAACTGGGTACAAAAGGGGTGGTTCCTCCTCACAGCTCTCCTTTCCCACGTGTCCCAGAGGTGCAGGTTGTTGTGTGCTCCCAGAATTCTGGGGGAGGGCCACACAGGGCAGGCAGAGTGTGACACAGCAGGAAACACAGAATTCAGGGTTTGACCTCAGGGTTTAGGGCTTGACCTTGGGGTTTAGGTCCTCCTGTGGACACCCGGGGCTGTTCTTGGCGTCCTGCTGAGGAAATGGGAGTTGGTGACCTGCAGTTTAAAGCCCAGAAACACGAGTGTTCCTCTCTCTGGTTTGGGAAGTGATCTGGGCCAGGTTCAGGAGTTAAAGCACTGGTGTCTCCTGGTTTTCTGCCCTTGGCCTGGCTGGCACGAGGAGGGCTCTTCCCCCAGCGCTGGGATTTGGGGTTAATGCAATGCTGCTTTCTGTTCCCAGGCTGTGGCACACGGCCTGTGCCAGCGAGGAGGGCGAGGTGATCATCTTTGGCGGCTGTGCCAACAACCTTCTGGCCCATTCCAAAGCTGTGAGTTGCTTTTGAGCTTGCCTTTCCCGTGGGATCTGCAGTGCTGGATCACTCCAGCGTCCTCAGCTCCTGGGGATCACAACAGTGCAAAGCCTGAGGGGGAAAGGCTTTGCTCCTGTCGGTGCAGATGCCTCAAGGCTTGGAAACCTCAAGGCTTCCTCCAGTCTCCCTGCCCAGGGCACGTTTGCAGTGGGATGAGCTTTAAGCTCCTTCCAAGCCAAGCCGTTCTGGGATTCCCTGATTCCATGGCTGTGCTTTGGCCCCTGCTGAGCACCCACAGAACCAATTCTCTGTGTCTCTCTCCCACCCTCCAGGCTCACAGTAACGAAATCCTTGTGTTCTCCCTACAACCAAGATCTCTTGTAAGGTAAGAGAGCAGCACTTCAGCAGGGAACTGTCGTGTCCCAGCTTAGGTGGCAGGAAATTCCTGGGAGGGTGGGGAGACTCCTGGATCCCTGCAAGTGTCCCAGGCCAGGATGGACACACCTTGGAGCACTCTGGGATGGTGGAAGGTGTCCCTGCCCATGGAGAAAGGGTGGAACACGATGGGATTTAAGTTCCTTCCAACCCAAACCCTCCTGGGATCCTAAGACAAGCGGCGCAGGGTTACCATTAGACCTCCTCCTGTCCCTAAAACACTGGAGAACATTCCCACCTCCGCCAAACGCCGCCAGAGCCGCAGCCAGGGCTGAGGACGGAGGATTCCCCTCAGCACCCCTGGCACAAGCAGCAGCTCTCCGTGTGCAGCCTCCTCCCTGCTGACAGCAGCCCCGTGTTGCAGGCTGTGCCTCGAGGCTGTGATTTGCTTCAAGGAGATGTTGGCCAGCTCGTGGCACTGCCTGCCCAAGCACCTGCTGCACAGCGTGAACCAGCGCTTCGGCAGCAACAACACCTCGGGCTCCTGAGCCCCTCCCGGGGCACCTGAAAGGTGTGTGCTCACCCCTCTGTGTGTAGGTAGTCGCTTCTTTCTCGCCCTCCCGTGCATGTGAATGGCCTAGAGAGAACCTCTTTGTGTGTGAGACGTTCCAATAAATGTATTGAATGCCAGAGGAGACGAGCCTGAGCTTAAGCCGCCACCGCCGCCGCGAGCAGGGCTGCGCCCCGAGGGGGTGAGAGCGGGGGATGTCCCTGGGGACAGGGAATGCTGAGCACACCGCGGCTCTGGAGTGTGGCTTTGGTGGCGTTCAGGCCACAGCTTCACCTCTTGCCACAGCTGCTTAAGGTCAGAGAAGCGGGATCTGGAAGTTAGAAGCAGGATGTGGAAGTTGTCGCGTTGTCGGTCGAGAAAACTGTCGTGAAAACCTTGAGATGTTAAAGCGCCACTACTCTCTGCTTGGCTGTAGTTTGGGGGTTGGTTTTGGGGGGTTTGTTTTTCTTTTTTTTTGGAGTTTTTATGTTGTGGAACTTCAATTGTGAACCTTAGGTAGCAGATATTCTGCCCTGTGTCACTGAGAGCGCTTGTGCTCCCCTGCACCTGGAGCAGCCCCAGGGATGTCCCCTGGCTGCAGGGACAGGGACAGGGCCAGGCCGTGCTGCTGTGGGGAAAGGGAGGGGAAAATCGTGTTCTAAGCTGTCTTCAAAAACCAATTAAAACCGTTGACTTGTAGAAGAATTCCTGTGCTGTAATTCCTGAGATACCCCAGGGGCTCCTCCTGCCCCCCAGCCCTGCTCTTCCTCCCCTCCACAGGCACAGCTGGGCTGGGGGGAATCTGGGCCTGCACCTTCCCTCTCTCCACAGCCAGGGAATGTTTGGGGGGAAACACGATTGCACCTTCCCAAAGGAAGCGTTCTCTCTGGAACTGAACAGCCCGGAGTTTTCCTGCCCCAAATTCCAGAGCCTTTGCCCAGTGTGGGGAAGGAGCCCTCGAGCACAGAAGCAGCAGCAGGGAAGGACATTCCTGACCAAATGGCAGCAATTTACTTCCATGTTTATCTGCAATTTGTCTCAAGAGTCCAGCTAAAGCACCAGGAGTGCAGGTCCTGGGTGTCGGAATTCAGTCCTGGTCGTGGGTCTGTGTCTGTCTGTCCCAGCCCTGGCTGGAATCACTTCTTCTTCATGTTCTGGAGGTGAGGTGCAGACACTTTCACCTTCCCAGGAATATTTCTCGACAAATCCGTGTCCTAGGAAACATGGAAGAGGACAAAGTGACCCACAGCAGGGAAAGTCTGGAGCACTGGGATGATCCCTTGAGCAGCTGGCTGGGAGAGAGGGGCACAGGACAGCTCCAACCTCAACTCCCAGTGCAAGCCCCTGCTCCAGGAATTCCCATCCCAAGCCCAGAGGGTTTCTTGGAAGATGCTGCTTTTGTCAGACGAGGGACACAATGCAGAAACGAAGGGCCCAGTGCTGCCACCGAGGCTCAGTTCCTCATGGTCCTTTTCCCAGAGCAGCTGGGAAGTGTTCCAGGCCAGGCTGGACATCAGGGCTTGGAGCAGCCTGGGGGAGTGGAAGGTGGCCCTGCCCATGGATAGGATCCTTCCCAGCCCAAACCACTGCGGGACTCTGATCTTCCCCAGGAGTACTGACGAAACAAACCCCAGCAGGACTCAGTTTTGGCAGCGTTTCCTCCCCGGAAGGCACTGCTGGCCGTTTTGCTGCTGCTTCGCACAGGAGGCGGTGCGGGGAATCCTCACCTTGACGCTGCGGAACAGATCCTTCTCTCGTGCGCTGGCTTCTTTGGACTGCATGAAATTGTGCAAGGCGATCTTGGCAGCTGGGAAAAAAACACAGGGGAGACTGAAGCAGCTTGGAAAACTACACTGGCTTCAGCAGGCAGAGCACAGGGAAGGGTTCAGGGCTCTCACACCGTACCTTTGCCCTTCTTCTGGGTGCCCGGGGTGAGCTTGACTTTATACCTGCCCGGAGGAAAGGTTTGTGTAAATGAAACGAGCTCAGCACGTCCCCTCCCAAGAAGGTGCTGCCACTCACTTGTAGTTGGTCATGGCTGTGTAGGGAGCACAGATGGGGACAGCAAAGAGCAGGATGTCCTCGGGGTGGGGCTGCCCAGTCAGGGAGTCCAGCAGGGCCTCGCTGTCCTGGGAGACAAAAAGAGCTCAGCCCTCCCTGGAGCCACGGGGGCAGGAGGTGGGAACAGGCAGCCCCCTGAGGTCCCTTCCAACCCAAACCATTCCGTGGCTCCATGAGCACTTCAGTGACATGGAATTGCCAAGGCAGGATTCGTGTTTTGTCGCTAAAATCACATCCTTCGCTGGGTCTTGGTTTGGGGCCCCCCAATGGAGTTAGAGGGTCACCCAAAGCTTCCCCCAGCAGACACCGTTATCCTCCATTAGGGAATTCAGAGGAATTCCCTAATTCCCAGCCCCGGGCAACACCCACAGCCTGTAATTACACAGAAGGAATTACAGGAAAGTTTGGAGCAATTTTATATGTAAATAAACTTCTGAACTAAAGAAGAACCTGCCCTGCTGGCTGTGTCATCCTCCAGCCCAGAGCCACCAAGGCAAAAACCGACAACAAACATGCATGGAGCCAGCTCCGGGTTTATTGTGGATGTGGAGATGAGCAGGGCAGGCAGAAAAGGAGGTGAATTTTTAAAAACTACAATTAAAAATACAAATGAAGGTGAGTTCAAACAGGCCTGGAAGGCTCCCACATGCCCCAGTGCCAGCAGGAACACAGCACAACCTCACACAAACACACAAGCGAGCGTTTATTTACCTCCAGTCCTGGCTGCTCCTGGTCCTGCTCCTCCTGCACACACAGACAGAGAACAAACACATCAGGGCTGCAGGAACCAGAGAGCTGCTGCTTCCTCCTCCCCAGGAAATCCTTTCATCAGGAGGCCCCGTCCTTGCAGAGAACTGAACTCATTGCACAAGCCAGGTAAGAGCAGCACTCTGCCCTGGGTGGGAGGGTGGAGTGCTTCTTCCCAACCTCTGATTTGCCTGGCACACGCCGAGCTGGGAGGAGGGAGATGGAGCTCAGAGATGGCAAAGGCCAACTCCAGGGCTGGGAGCTCAGTTCCGCTGGCTGAGGGGGAGGTGTTGGATCAACGGGATCCTCAGCGCTGCTCCGAGCCCCAGTTCTGGCTCTGCTGGGAACAGGAGGAGCACAGGGATTGCTGCAGGCCTTTGGGCTGCTCTGGGAATCCAGTGGGCTCCCTGAGCCCCGGTAACAGACACAGAGCTCTACACAGTGCCCAAAATCCACGGGGAGCTGCTCAGCCTCTGGGTGGGAGAGCTACATAGAGCCCCAGCAAAGGACAGACACACGGACAGAGAGCTGCTCACCTTCTCACCCTGTTCCTCACCTTCCCGTCCCACTCCTCACCTTCTCCTCCTGCAGCTCCTCCAGGCCTGGCTCCTGTGCCTCGTGCAGAATTCCTGCTGGGAGCGGCTCCTTGCCCCCTCCCCGACGCTGGGGTTTGGTTTTCTGCTGTTGCTTCTTTGCCGCCTCTTCTTTTGTCTTCCCCTTCTTCCCTTTTTTCCCTTTGTCCTCCCTGTTGGAGCCTGCAGACTGGGGTGACACGGGGGGGGGTCAGGGCTGGTGACTGGAGCCACCGCAGCCACCACGGGGAAGGCACAGCTGCCCCCTCACCCCCAGCAGCTTCATGATGAGCTCCCGGTCCTCCTCGTCCTGGTCCCTGTACTTCTCCTTCATCTTCTTCATTTTACTCTGCAGGAGGAAACACCAGCAGCCTCAGAAATGAACTTCCAGCAGAGTTCTGCAGGCGCAGATGCTGACCCCACGTGTTCCTTCCTTCCTTCCCAGCGTCCCAAACTCTTTCAGAGCAGCTCACCAGCAACCCAGTGAGCTCTGTGCTAACCCCCCACCAGCATCATCCTAAAACCACCACGGAGATCTGGGAATTCTGGGATTTCTGTCCAGATTTCCATGCCAACAGCTCAGCCCAGGGTCCCCCTGCTCCCTGCCCACCTTCTGGCCCCGTTTGATGGGCTGTGGGACTGGGGCAGCCTTGTGGCTGTTGGGAGCAGCTGCAGGTTGGGTCTCTGCCTCCTTCTGCTTCTCCTCAGACAGCTCCGAGTTCTCAGAGTTGTTCTGCTGCTTCTTTTTCTTCATTTCTCTAAGGAGAACAATCACAGCATCCCCGTTTGTTGTGATGAGAGAGGCTGCCGCTCTCCTGACAGCAATCCCACCCTGCTTCCCTGCCACAGGGATTGAGGGACACTGGAAACAGCCTCTCCTCAGAAAAACCTCCCCAGCCCAGGAGTAAAACTGTTTCCCAGCCAGCATTCCCAAAGGACAGGAGCAGCACCTCACCCTGGAAATGCAGGATGGCCGATGGGGACAGAGGTGCCTGTGCCCAGGACAAGGGGAGGGAATGGGGAGGAGGCACAGCCCAGAGCAGCTGTGGCTGCCCCTGGAAGCGTCCAAGGCCAGGCTGGATGGGCTTGGAGCAATCTGGGATGCTGGAAAGTGTCCCTGCCCACGGCAGGGGTGCAATGGGATGGGGTTTAAGGCCCCCTCCACCCCAACCCATCCTGGGATTCCCTGGAACACCCCCTGGCCCTCACCTCCTCTCCTTGGCAGAGAGGTGCCTGCGGCCCTGGGCCCTGCTGTCACTCTGAGGAGGGAAAGGCAGTTCAGGGCAGGTCCTGCCCAGCAGCTCCCACCGCTCTGGGCCACCCAGCCCAGCTGGGACCTTACCAAGGTGGGCTCTTCCTCTTTGGGGCTGATTTTCTGCAGGGATCTGTGGGGAGATGGAAAAGGAGCTCATCAGCAGATGTAGGGCAGCTCCCTGTGCACACACCAAACTTGGGCAGCTTTGCTGGAACTTTCTGCTTTGAAGAGAGGCAATCCCAGCTCTGGCGACTGGAAAAGGCAGAATACTGGGAGTCACCGCAGAAAACGACCTCAGCTCTCTGCCAGCTCCTCTGACACACAAACTGGGGCACTGAGGGAGCCCCAAAGTGCAGCTTCCCTGGCACAAAACCCCACGAGCAGCCACGCAGGCCCTGCTCCCTGCACCCTCGAAGGGCTCCCACTTCCAGGATCAACAGGGAGAGGAGCTCATCCCACGGCTCAGAGAGCAGCTGCTCTGCCGCAGCCTGGCACAGCAGAGGCAGCTCAGGGCTGTCTCTCAGGCGTCTGAGAGGACAATGAGGCAGCATTCCCACTGCTGAGCATGGAAAGGAGGGACAGCAACACATCCCAGCCTTGTCCTGGCAGGGTTTTAGGAGCCCCTCAGGTGCCCCCAGCTGCTGCTTCTCTCACCTCTGGGAGTGAAGGTGCGACAGGTCGATTGTGGTGTCTGGGTAATTCACCTCTTCCTCCTTCGCTTCCCTCTCGGGCTCTGCATGTTCCTCCTCAGATTCTCCATCGTCCTCCTCGGAGTCAGCCTCTGGAGCAGGAGTGTTCCCTCCTCCCTGCTCCAGCTCAGCAACACCCTCCTCGTGGGGATTCTCAGCTGGGGCTTCCACATCCTCTGGAGCTTCCACATCCTCCGGAGCTTCCTCACCCTCTGGAGCTTCCTCACCCTCGGCTTTTTCCTCCTCACTGCTGCTGTCTCCTCCATCTGGGCCACCCAGGGCAGGAAAACACAGAAACACCAAAGTGAGCCATGATCCCAGGATGGTTTGGGGTTGGAAGGGACATTAAATCCCATCCCATTCCACCCCCTGCCATGGCAGGGACACCTTCCACTGTCCCAGGCTGCTCCAAACCCCATCCAGCCTGGCCTTGGACACTGCTAGGGATCCAGGGACAGCCACAGCTGCTCTGGGAATTCCATCCCAGCCCCTCCCCACCCTCCCAGCCAGGAATTCCATCCCAATCTCCCATCCATCCCTGCCCTCCGGCAGTGTGAAACCATTCCCTGTGTCCTATCAGTGATCCAAGCCCTGGGATCAGCCAGCTCCTGAAGGATCCCCCCCAGCAGCACCCACAGCACCCAGCCCCTTCCCTCTGTACCTAAAAGCTCCACGTCCTCAGCCACCAGCTCACTGGCACTGCTGGAAACCGTGTCCAGATCCTCGTCCTGGACTTTGACCTTCCTCTCCTCCCGGTGTCTCCACACACAGCTCTCATCCACCTAAAAACCAGCAGCCTCCGTGTCAGGCCTGCTGGTGTTCACACACCACCTCACCCAGCTTTCTTTCCTTCCCTTTTTAACACTTTTTGCCATCAAAAGGCGAGAGAATTAAAGCAGAGCCAAGCGTGCCAACCTCAGGAAGTCAGGGTGACGCACACACACAGAGCTGCACTCCCAGATTCCCTGAACATTTCCAGGCTCCAAACAGAGCTGGGACAACAACCCCTGGCAGAGGCAGCAAGGTGCAGAGTCTGTTTGAAATGCAGACAGTGCACACTTGGGCTCAGATGGAAATGAAAGCAGAGCCATTATCTGCAAGAAGCCTTTTATGGGATTTGTCCCAGTGGGAAAAGAAGTAATTGGGAATATGCTGATAAGCAGGAGGCAGAAAATCAGCCTCCTGCAGCTCAAAGCAAATTACAAAAGCCAGCAGGAGCTGCATGAGAAAAGCTGTACCTTAAACAAGAAGCTGAAGCCCATCATCAGATAGGAAGGTGGAAGGAAATTCTTTTTCCCTGAAAAACAAAGGGAGAGTCTCATGAGGAGGTTTAGCAGCCATGCTGCCAAATTCCAAAATCCGTTTTTATGAGAGGCTTTAGGCTACCAAAAAATTACACTGGGGCTTATTTTATCCCTGGGATGAGAACAGGAGATATCAAAAGCAGCAGAGCTAATGAACTTCTGCCCAGGGCTCAGCTCAAAATGCTGCGGCAGCTGCCTGACGCTCAGACTAAGCCATTCCCAGCAGATTTCTGGGATCTGCTGCCGCTGACAGGACAGCCTCTGGGAAAACATCCCATTCCCACTGTCCCCTTGCGCCTCACCTCGGATCATGAAGCTCCCGGTGGTGAGATATTCTCCCGTGGGGGCAGTTTTAGAAACCTAAAAGAAAACCACGATGAACTGTCAAAAAACCTCCGTGACAGGAGGCCAGCATCAGGTGACAACAGCACCAAGAGGAACACTGGCTCAACACGAGCTGAACTCCCGAGAACAGCTCTGCAGCATTCCATATCCGAGGGGTTCTTCCTCTCCTCTGCAGGGATTTTTTCCTAAGGGATGTTTCAATCCGTGTTTTAGGAGTCCTGGGTGAGGAACTCCGGAAATAAACCCGGGACGTGCTCAGCGGCGCTCGGGGAATAAAACCACCGCGCCTCTTAGGCAGAAGCTCGATCCACAAAGTGTCTGTGGTCACATCCCCGTCCCCCGGGATGCTGTGGCTGCCAAGCTCCTGCCTGCAGTGCTCACCTGGCTGTGGGAGACCCACCAGGCACTGGTGACCACCCGGGCGTCCCAGGCGGCGCTGTAGCACAGGGCCATGGTCCCCGCCTCCGTCAGCGTCCGTGGTGGGATGGGCTCACCTGGGAACACCCAGCACCCATTAAACCCCGCCCTAATCCAGCCTGGCAGCTTCCCAGGAAGGATGGATCCCCAGGCCACTGCCAGCTCCTGTCCCCAGGGTACCTGAGGGGTTCTTGATGACGCAGCTGGTGGCTCCGTGCAGGTCGGCGTGCACGTAGATGTCGCCTGGGAAACGGGAGACTTCAGTCAGAGCCACACAGCCCTGGAGCCAGGGGAAGTCTCTGGCTTTAGATGGGAATGCCTGGTGGGGCTGCAAGGGGCAGGGTGGGGACACTGAAGCCTTTGAGCCCATCCTTGTCCCGGGGAGAATCAGCTTCTCCTCCTGAGGGAAGCCCATCCAAGCTGCTCTCACCCCATGGCTACGGGGAACTCCCACTGCCGAAATTCCTACCACCGAAATTCCCTTTGGTCCAGGGCCCAGCTCAAGGACAAAGCAGAGAGACCTTCCCACGTCACTCCTGGACATTCCCAGAACTGGGGAAGAGGAGGAAAACCCCCCCCAGCCCCTCCATGGACTCACCAGGTCGGAGGTAGCGCTTCACGATCAGCTCGTTCTGCTGCTGGTCCCTGCCAGCAATGACCAGGTAATTCTCAGAGCTGATGAACCACAGGAACTTCTCAAACCTGCCAAATTCCAGCAAACCCACCGTGTGAGAAACACCTGGAACTAACAGGACATTGCACAAGGTGGTTCTTGATACCAAACTCGGGATTATCCATCTCAGCATCCGCAACTGATGACACTGAAAACATTTTTTACTTCCACCCACAGGCCTGGGAGATAAAAACAAGGCACGGGAACAACTATAGCACCACAGGCCGTGAGATCTGGAGATGGAACAAGAAGCACCATCACCACAGTCCTCCTATTTATTTCCATTTTAATGGTTCAGTCATTAGGGCGATTAAAAGCTCTGAGGTTTTGTTTCATTGGTTTTGTTAAAGCACAGAAGCCCAGAATGGTTTGGGTTGGAAGGGACCGTAAAGATCAGCCAGTCCCACCTTCCACTGTCCCAGGACGCTCCAAGCTGGCCTTGGACACTTCCAGGGACGTGGCAGCCACAGCTGCCACCCCTGGGAACCATTCTGGGATTCTCTGACTCGGAGCAGCACTTTTAAGGAGACTCCAGGCAAAGTGCAGTGCTCAGAAATCCTGAACGACTGCACTGCCAAACCAGGGAAAACCCGTCCTGACACGGGACAGGAGAGAAGGGTGCTGGAGCTGTACTTGCCAGTAGACCTTCCTGGCTTTCTGGATGGTGGTGACTGTCTGAACTTCCCTCAGGGTTTGCTTGGTCTTCTTCTCAGCGGATTTAAAAGCCTGCGTGGAGAGAAAGCAGTGTCACCAGGCAGCAGGAATCCCAAAATTCCTGCCTGAACTCTGGGAAAGTTGGTAGGAAATGGCTCTGGACTTGAGCACAGCCGTGATCTTCAAAGCCCACCCTGGAGAGCTGAAATAACCAGCTCTTGGATTTTGGAAGGATTTCCACTGATTTTCCATCCTAAGTTCTGGTCTGTCAGTATCTCCACCTGCTCTGGGTATTCCCAATGCTGCTGGTGGAGAAGGAGGATCCATCAGGGATCTGCAATCCTCCACTGAGCCCAAAATGTCAAGAATAAACCAACCCTGGCTGATTGTTTTTCCCCCTTTCATGTTTTGTTAGGGCTGCTCAGACCAGGTCAGGATTTTCCTTTCAAACATCTTCTAAAATCCAAGGGAAAAAAAAAATAAAATACCTTTTCTGCAGCTTCCACTGTCTTCTGAGTTTTCTTGGCTGCGTGTCTTTTGTGATCATAGTACCTGTGAACCGCGAGGGTTTGGCACTGAAATCCCAGCAGATCCACTCCTGGATCCTCACCCCACTCAGCCCAGGCCTCTGCATTTTGTTTGGGCAGAACTGGACTCCAAATTCAGTCAGTGTGACGGCCACAGAGCAGCTGCTCTGCACCACTGGGCCTGCACAGGGGAATTCCCATCCCACAGCTCAGGACTAGCTGCTGTTTCCATTTTTAACTCTGATTTTTACCCTTTCCCCTGCAAAATTATCACCAACAACTGCACACCCAGAGGAATTTCTCCTCCAAAACCACACACCTGCTGAAAAGTCTTACTTTTTGGCATTGGCATAGGCAGACAGATTGAGATCAACATCAACCAATGAGGGTTTGTTTTTCTGAGGTTTCTTCAACTGTTTGGTTTTATTCTTTTTCTTTTTCCCCTTTGGTTCTTCCGTTTCTCCCTTCTCTCCATCGGCATCGTCCTCCTCCTCTTCCTCTTCAGAGAGCACATAGGGGTTCCTAAAAAAGATTAAAGACCCCACCACAAGATTAAGATGAGAGAACTGGCTGATTTTTAATCCTTGGTGCAATGTGCTCTCTAATTTAATTCTCTCAGAAGCTTGGCCCAAGGAGCCTCTAAACCCTTTTCACTGAAAGCCCCGCAATGCTTCGTGTGCCAACCTTTTCGGATCTTGGGGTCCGCCAAAATTGAGAGGGGGGGGGAAAGAAAATAAAAACAGAAGATAAAGAGTATTTCCAGGAGATAAAAGAGCACTACATATATTTTTATAGTATATATATAGTATATATATATATATAGTATATATAAAATATATATATAGTATATATATAAATATATACTATATATATAAAAA
This sequence comes from Chamaea fasciata, assembly GCF_029207755.1. Taxonomy (NCBI): domain Eukaryota; kingdom Metazoa; phylum Chordata; class Aves; order Passeriformes; family Sylviidae; genus Chamaea; species Chamaea fasciata. The sequence goes on along the minus strand of NW_027094092.1, from coordinate 61,205,027 downwards.
TATATATAAAGACATATACAAATATATGTTTTATTATTAAAATAGAATTATTGTTTTATATTATACTATTTATTAATATTATATAAATACAGTTATTATATATATAAAGTATCTTTATCTACTTTATCAGTAGATAGAGTACTATATATATATATAAAATAAATATTTATAAAAATATATATTATTATATGTGTGTGTAGATATATATATATATTAAAAATATATACATATTTAAATATACATACACACACACACATGTATCTTGTTTTCCAGAAGATAAAGAGTACTTTCAGTCTTTCCAATCCGAGGAAACCGACTGAAAACAAGTTCATTCTCTAAACTGACATGCAGTTCTACTCTCACCTCCCTTCTGAAAACAAGGTGACTAAATCTTCCCGGCTTCACTTTGCCCCGCGCCAGCTTTTACACCGAAACTCCCGGGTGCAAAAGCGATTATTTCCGATGTTTCGTTTTTTTTTAACCCCGTAAGCTGCTGCTGCAGTGTGAGTTTCCCCCCGCAGGCGCCCACCTGAGCAGCATGGTGATGTGGTTTGTGTGCAGCTTTAACTCCTTGATGGCCGAGGCCACGGGGTCGCCCTGCGCCTGGGCCTCCTTGACGATGGCGCCGATCTCGGTCCAGTCGATCTGGTTGGCCAGGGCGCTCCTCACCACGCGGATGGCTCTGTCCACCACCTCCAGGTTCATCTCGATCAGCTCTCCCTTCAGCTGGTCAGCTTCCTTAGGGAAAGGGGCACCTTGGGGACACGGCAGCTACACGCACCCCGCTCAGCAGTGGCTTTCTTAAAGAAATGGGAGTGGGGAGGGGATCTGGGGATGGGTGGAAGTGGTGGCGCAGGAGAACGGGCAGCTCCAGTGCTGCCAAGCCCTGGAAGTGTTCCAGGCCAGGATGGGGCATGGAATTGGGGCTGGAGAAGAGGAGGTTGTGTAGAGACCTCACAGCAACATTCCAGGACCTGAAGAGGCTACACGAGGTGTAGGAATCTGTGCACTCTACCTCAGGAACTGTAGGGTTAGGACAAGGGGGAATGGCTTCCCACTGCCAGAGGGCAGGGATGGATGGGAGATTGGGAATTAGGAATTTCTGGCTGGGAGGGTGGGGAGACCCTGGCACAGGGTGACCAGAGAAGCTGTGGCTGCCCCTGGATCCCTGGAAGTGTCCAAGGCCAGGCTGGATGGGGCTTGGAGCAACCTGGGACAGTGGGAGGTGTCCCTGCTCCTGGAGCTGGATGGGATTGAAGCTCCCTCCCAACCAAACCATCCCATGGCAGTGTGATTATACTTTTTTTTTTTTTTTTTAATTAAAACCCACAATCTGTCTTACCTGAGCCTGCTGGAGAGCTTCCAGTCTGTGCTCATGGTCCTTCCGGACGTTTTCCAGTTTCTTCAAGGCTTGTTTTTCCTTTTAAACACAAAACAGCCAAAAAAACCAGAAATATAAATCCAAATGGCATCAGGGAATCACCACTGGAAATGTGGGAGCCATGCCAGCAGCCCAGGCCCTGGATCAGCACACACCTGCTGCAAGGCCTTCAGATCAATCTTCTGCCCCTCCAGCTTGGAGTAGAACTCATCTGTGGCCTGCAGGAGAGAACCGGGTTGGAGAATCCCCAGATCCTGGAGAATTCTGGAGGATCTGGCCTGACTCAGAGCAGGCACAGGAGGCTCCCTGTGGAGAAGGGGCTGCAAAGCACTGAAAGAGGTGACTGAAACAACCTCCAGGAGCTTTTCCCATCTCCCTTCCCATGGGATGAGCCCAGCAGGACATTCAGGGCTGTGTCTCACTGCAAACACAGAAGGAAAAAAAGCGGCCAAGCAATGGCTCAGCTTTTTTTTGGCTACGAAATGATGGCAAAGCAGCTGCTTTGGTTTGGGTGAAATGGTTGCAAAGGCGGATTCGTCTGCCCTGAATTCCTGCTGCTTCACTGGGTCAGTCAAACGAGCACAAAGATCCAGAATGTCCCAGAACTGCTCCTGGTGCTCCAGCTGTGCTTAAAGCACAAGATGAGGAAGGTTTGGGAATCATCAGATGGACTGGGGACAAGGGATGGAGGGATAGGACACAGGGACTGGCTTCCCACTGCCAGAGGGCAGGGATGGATGGGAGATTGGGAAGGAATTCCTGCCTGGGAAGGTGGGGAGGGGCTGGGATGGAATTCCCAGAGATTTGTGGCTGCCCCTGGATCCCTGGAAGTGTCCAAGGCCAGGTTCGATGGGGCTCAGAGCAGCCTGGGACAGTGGAAGGTGTCCCTGCCATGGCAGGGGGGGAATGGGATGGGATTTCAGGTCCCTTCCAGCCCAAACCATTCTGGGATTCTGTGATGAGTGAAGGGGATGACAGAAATCCAGGCAGGAAGCAGGGCAGGAGCGTGGAGTGGGAATTCTGGAGATCAGGGTCAGGAACAAGAGGCAATGAATGACTGCAGATGTTAATGAATGACTGCAGATGTTAATGAGTCCAGGACCAGGAAGGACAATGTCCAAACACCAAATCAGAGCCCGAGGCTTTCAGAGCGGTAACAGAAGTGTAAATGTCTGTCACAAGTGTAAACTCCAGACACAGCTCAGATTCCAGCTCTCCAGAACAAAACATTTGGAATTCTCTGACTGCAAATTCCACCTCCACCACAGGTTCCACGCTCCAGGAGCTGAGCTCAGGAGCCAGCACTGGCCAGCTGCAGCCTAAAATCCTGTCTGAGCTGCCCTTTTCTCCACAAACTGAATCATCCCTTCCTCTGCTCTCATTAACACTCCCTGCACCGTGTTTTAATTACTCCTTGCGGCAGCACTCAACTCAAGCACTCAAGTGCAGCATCAGCAAAAGCACTGTACCTTATTGAATGAGTCAAATTCCAAGTAGGGACATTTTGAATGTTGAGAAAACAAGAAAGGATGAAACTCCTCATATCTGTAAAATACACATTGGAGATTATCACCTGCAAACTGATCTCTGTTATGCAGGCTGGTAGCAAGAAAAGGGAAGAAACACTCTTCAGATATTTACGTGTAGATATCTTCTGCTGGTTTATCTGCTTCCAGACTTGGCTTTTTCTCCCTCTTCTGGATAACGTAACCCTGAAAGAATCCAAAAAATACCATTTGTCCGTGGAAAGGTTTAGGGATCAGCAATAAATAATTCCAGCTGTGCCTGACCCACTGGCTTGCCTTGACTCCCAGTTTCTTCTGGAGAAAGAAGTGAACTTCTTCCAACCCTCAGGACTATCCCATAAATGCAGAGTTTGTGTGCAGAATTTATTAAAACCCAAGTGTGAATCTCCCAGGATTTATAAACTCTGCCTGTGCATTACTGAATTGCTGCCCAGCCTGTGGGAAGAAGCAATTTTTATTCCACCTGACAGCCAGGAATCAAATCCACAGCCGGGAAGAGCAGGAATTGCCCACCCTGAGGAATTCCTGCTTGCCACTTTAACTCTGCAATTCCAAACAACTGCTAACCCACCCCAGACCCACCTTTCCACTGAAGTTGTCAGTGAGGGCCATGTATTCTTCTGCTTTCTCTAGAGCTGAAAGAACCTTCTCAAGGTTTTCTGGAGAGAAAACAGCAGGAATATTTCAGCCCTGGTGCTTCACTCCAGCAGTCATTGCTCATTTGAAATAGGAGGCTAAGTTTACATCAGGGAAATTTTTAATATAAAAATCTATTCAGATGCTTTTAGCACATTAATTATTCAAGTTTCAGGAGGAAAAAAAAAGACCCCACAAATAGCAGCACTTTATGAAACTAAAGCTGCAGGGGCAAAGCATAAACCAGAAGCTGTGAGAAGTTATTTTTTACAGCACCACAACGCAGTAGGAAGGAAAAATCCCTCTGGATTTACGGCAAGTGTAAAGCACACGAGGAAAATAAGACTGCAGGAAAATATTTTCTGATTTTATGACCCAAATCTTTAATTTCCCAATAAATGTAAGGGTGCTGCTTTACCAAATCCCCAATGTTTGCTACAAATCAAGACTTGGATGTAAATTCTTCCTGTCAAACTCCCTTTGAACTCACCTCATGGTGTCTCACCATAAAACCATTTAGACTATAGGAACAACCTGATATTTTATCTGCAATTTATGCACAAATCAAGAGTTTTAATGTCAACAAGCCTGGTCCCCAAGCTAAAAAAATTAAAAATAAAACCACGTAGTCAGAACCAGAGGTTTACTCATCTCTTTAGGGAAAAAAAAAAAACAAACCAAAAAACAAAAAACAAAACACTATAAAGACATAAAAATCTCCATATTTGTGGCCCAGCCTTTAAAATACTACACCTTTATTTTCCAGATGTTGATCTATTTTGACAGCTCCAGAAAATCCAGCCTCTATAAGGCAGTGCTCAATGAGAGTGGCCCCATAAGCTGTTAAAAAGAAAAAACCAAAAGAAAGAGTGAATCTGTAGAAAATATTCACAACTTGCATTTAAAAGTGGCAAAAATCAGGGAAGGGGCAGGAGGGATGGGTGGGTAAAGAGGAGGGGCTGGGAAACAGCCAAAATTCCCACAAAGGGAAAAAACGGAGAGGATTTTGGAGTGGAGCAGCTGTGCCTGCTAATTGGATCAGTAGAACCACGTGAGGCCAAGCTCTCCTACATGACAGGAACAGAAACACCAAATTGCAGCAAAACTGGGATCAGTGGGGGACAATAATTAGCAATTACACAGCAATATTATTATTAAATAGCAATTATTTAGGAGGCCAGAGCAGAGAAAGAAAGGGGTGATGAAAAAGAGAATTAAGAGATGGGGGAAGTAATGCTTGGGTGTGAGTTGGAAATTCTCTGCTTGGGGCAGTGTTACCAAGTCAGGAGGAAAACCAAACTTGTTCTGCCGACCTCACACAAGACAAATTTGGTTCTGCGCTCAGGAGAACCTGACTTTACACTCACAGCTCGTGTTTGGTGCAAAATGCCCTGAGCTAGAGCTCCAGCAGAGCCACTGCCAGGCTCAGCTCTGTGCAGATGCCCTGGAATCAATAAATCCCTGTTTTCCAAGGCTTAGTGGAAGCTGTCCGTGCCCGTGGCAGGGGTGGAATGAGATGAGCTTTAAAGTTCCTCCCAGTCCAAAGCACCCCAGGATTCTGTGATAAGTTATTCAGATTTTCCACAGTGAGTGACCTCATTTCATCCCTAACAAAGCCCCACTACTCACGAAGGAGTGGGTTCAGAACCCTCTTCAGCTGCTCCCCTTTGGGTGCATTCGATATGATTTCAGTTAACCTGCAGGAGAAAATGGAGAGCTGCAGTTCCAAAGGGTGTTTTAAAACAACACTGCATTGCTTAGAAGCTGCAAAACATTTCCAGCCTTAAAAAAATGAAATTAAAACCAGCCTGGATTAGGTGAGGAACTACCCAAAGATTTTCACAGCTCTGACAAATTTGGGTTTATCACAAGAAATATATAATTTATGTGCTCTGAAATTGAAATTACCTGCCCATGGTTGGCAGAGGCACAGGAGCTTTTGCACTGCCCACAGGAAATACACCATTTATTGTTGGAACCCTGGAAGCTGAGAATTCCAGGCTTTCTGTGCCCACAGGCACTGACCCCCAAGAAACACTGCATTGACCTGAGGCCGTGGAAAAGGCTCCCAAAATTGAGTGACAGCACTGGGATTGTGGGTGTGGGCTTTGGATAGAATGCGTGATATCACAGGGTGCAAAACTTAAGAGTTTAAGGTTTTAGAATATAGTAATACATATAAAGCAGGATGGAGGATTTAGAGCAAAGGCTGAGTCCTTCTTTTTCACCTTCTTCTCCACGGGTCTGGGTGGTGTTTTGTAATTGGGTAGAAAAATCCTCATTGCGGGCCAGGGGTGGTTGGTTATTGGGTTAAAAGTCAAAACAATTTAGGTGTCATTTCATAATTGGACAATTTGTGCTTGAAAGACCTTGGAAAGAGACAGAGCCACTTTTCACCTTGTTAGCTAGAACTCACAACTTATGAGACTGTAACATGGCTAAGAATTAACAAACATCCGAGTCCAAACTCAAGCTGCATCTCCTGAGCATTTAATCCGAGCTCTAACAACAGAAAAGATAAAACCCTCACAACTTCTGAGCTCTGGGAGTGAAGTTACCTGTCCAAGGTGGGCAGGGGCACAGCAGTTTTAGCACTGTCCACCGGGTACCGCTCCCGCACCGCAAACCTGACGTCGTCCGCCTCGTCCGTGCGGAACCTCAGGATGTTGAGGATCAGGTACTCGTGGTCGGTGAGGACGACGTTCCCCTGGGGGCACAGGGACGCTCGGTGAGGCCCCCCCGGTGTCCCCTGGCCCTGGGGACAGGGCTGGAGGTCCCCCTCACCCTGTCATAGAGCTCCACGATCAGGTGGTAGGCGGCCTCGTCGCTGCCGAACTGCAGGTCCACGATGCGGTCGATGCCCAGCTGGCTGACGCTCACCAAGCGCCGTGTCTTCAGGTGCTTCCGGCACTGCGGGGCATGGAAGAGCCTCAGCCTGAGCTCCCAGAGCTCTCAAATCACTGCTGCTTTAGTGGGAAACCCTAAAACTGTCGGCTACTGCTCCCCTGCTTTGTTCAGGCAGCTCCTCTCCAGGCCTGAAACTCAAGGACAGGAGAGGAACTCGAGGACGCCTGATTGCCTCAGGGCCCGAAAAATGTCAACAGTGAATTCATCCGGGGGGCAAAGCTGGAGGAAGGGACTTCATCACACGGAGGTGGAATTGGGCAATTAGGCTCTGATACGCAAATTAGACCAAACTTGTGTCTGTCCAAAAAACTCATGCCTGTCATCCATCCTGGGTGTACTCTCTGCCAACTCCTGCACTGGCTAAGGTGGAGCCTTTGGAGGCTTTTCAATAATTACCCACCTCTATCCTTTAACTCTGTCTGGCCTCTATTCTAGGCAGCCTGTCCCAGCATCACAGGGCTGGGGAAAATGTCTGGGAAACACCTGAAAACATCTGGGAATGGCCTGGCTGTGGAGCCCCCTGTGGCACCAACCACTTCCTATTTAACTCAAATATCACGGGAGTAAAAAAAATATTGGTAACTCTTTCATTTTTGTAATTACAAATATAATTGAGCCACATTTTTAACACGAAGACATTTTTTCCATGCTGTTTGTTTAGCTCAAGGAAGCAGCTGGTTCAAATTCTAAGAGTTTCTTTTGGGATTATCCCTGCATCCATCTCTGCCGTGGCAAGCCACCCCAGGGAATCTCTGCTGAGTCATTCCTGGCTGCACCCAAAGGATGAATAGATCCACGGGAGTCATCCCAGGCTGTATTCCCATGGATCTACCTGTGGATGCACCTGCAGGAGCCCAACCTAAAAGCTTGAACCCCCAGAGCTGAGCAGACTGAACAGAGAACCAGAGAACCACAGGCTGCTGCACCCAGCGCCTAAAAATTCACACAATCCAACTGGAATGACAAAGGATTTTGCTGGAGCAACACTCCAGAAGGTCTGGGAGGTCCAGAAGAGACATCCAGGACATCAGGAGCAGTTTTATAAATTGAAATATCCACTGTTTCAGGCACTGAACATCAGTGATGTGAGCCCACGCCCAGATTTGCTCTTCCCTTGTCCTCCGATCCGCCAGATCAGGATTCACCAGGATAATCCTTCCCTATTTTCTTGCCTCCGAGGACAGAACATGAACATTCCTCCTGGACATCCAGACATTTCACCAAAAACACCAAGCCCTGGTGGGTTTACCTTCATGGCAAAGCTGGAGGGCATCGTGTTCTTTGGCCACTCAAACTCGGTGAGGTGCAGGCGGATCCCGGATTCCAGCAGCAGCGTGGCCTTGCAGTCCGGCCTGGGGGGGCAAAACAAAGGAGCTGCACCCCAAAATCCCCGGGGATCCCTCCCAAATCAGGATATTCTGGGATGCCACGAGGCACAGGAGCAGCCACCTCACCCCCCACTGGTTTGCAGAGCCTTTCCCTCCCCACATCCTATTTCCTTTGGGTAAAAATTACTCCATTTTACCAAAATCCAGCAGAATTTCACTGAAAACGAGCCAGAAATCACTGCAGGCAATTAAAAAAAAAATAATCTAATTTTCACACAGCATTTCTAAAGAATTTTTAAACAGAGATATTTAAAGCTCTTACTTCTGCAGGCGAATGAGATAGGTCTTGTTATCCACATCATAAACGTTGTTCACCCTCATCCCCAACAAGCTGCCAAAAGGAAAACGAGGAATGGTTTGGGAGAACCCCAAAACTCAGCTGGCTGGAAAAAAACCCCAGGGGCAATTAAAGCACACAGAGGGGCAAGTCTTGATCAATTACCAAATTATATAAATTACCAAGTTATATAAATCACCAAGTTATGATAAATTACCAAGTCAGGATAAATTACCAAGGGGTAACCAAAAAGGGCAGCAAAGGAAGATGAATGGGATGAGCTGGAAACAACAGCCAGGGAGAGATGGAGAAACTGCTCTCGAGGCACAGCAATTAAGAGAAGGGAGAAAATTATTTGGAGGGATTTATATTAATGGATATAACGCAGAAATGCAGGGATGTAAAATGTACTGGTCATCCTGGAGCTCCTCTGGAGCCAGCACAGGGCACCAGTAATCCCAGTACGGGCACTGAACTGGTCTGGGGGTCTGAACTCTGCCACTTGCACAGCGCCCTGGACACCGGGAATGTGGCACAGCTCCGCAGGGATGGGAGGAGTTTCCCAGCTGGGAATTGTTCAGCCTGGAAGAGAAGGCTCCAGGGAGAGCTCAGAGCCCCTGGCAGGGCCTAAAGGGGCTCCAGGAGAGCTGGAGAGGGACTGGGGACAGGGGATGGAGGGACAGGACACAGGGAATGGCTTCCCACTGCAACAGGGCAGGGATGGATGGGAGATTGGGAAGGAATTCCTGGCCGGGCTGGAATTCCCAGAGAAGCTATGGCTGCCCCTGGATCGCTGGAAGTGTCCAAGGCCAGGCTGGACGGGGCTCGGAGCAGCCTGGGCCAGTGGAAGGGGACGGCAGAGGGGCTGAGGGGGCTCTGCAGAGCCCGGCCAGAGCTGAGGGGCAGAGCTCTGAGAGCAGGACACGACGGAGGAGCAGAACCCTCACAGCCCTGAGACTGGGGGGAGAGGCCGGGCCAGGACCACGGCGGGGACAGAACCAGAACCGGGGCCAGGACCCGGGGCAGGACCAGGACCCACCGGGCCGGGCCCCGCTCCCCGGGACCGCACGGGCTGGGGAATGCCGGTACCTCTGCCGCAGCTCGGCGAGCACCGCGCGGATATCGACGGTGCTGAAGCGGGACTTCATGGCGCCGGCGCCGCCCGCCGAGCCCCGCAGGGATCCCGGCAGCGGCCGCTCCGCGATCCCGGCTCCGCGCCGACCCCGCTCCCTCACGGCTCCCGCGCCTGCGCCCACGGCGGCTACGGGTCGCGCCCGGCGCCAATCCCCGGCGCTCCGCGGCCGCGCACGGGCCGAGCCGGGCGGGGCGGTGCCGCGCGTCACCGACAGGAGGCGCTGTGAGCGCGGGGGCGCTGAGCGGGCGGGCGGCCAGCGGGGCCCGGCGGTGACAGAATACGGTCCGGGGGTGACAGAAAAGGCTCCGGGGGTGACAAAAAAAGCTCCGTGTATGACCAAAGGGCCCCGGGAGAGGCCGGCAAACGAGGGACAAAAAGGGGCGCCAGAGGGTCCCGTGTGCGGCAAAAGGACGCCGCGGGTGTGGGGGGCAGGAAAGGTCCCGCGTCTCTGTGCTGAGCGGGGCAAAGGTGCCCACGGGTGTCCGTGCCGGGCAGCAAGGGGACCCCGCGGGACCCCTGGGAGCAGCGATCGCCCGCGTTTGGTATTCCAGGGCAGGTTGGCGTGTGAGCGCGGCGTGTGTGAGCGGGTCCGGCGGCGGAGCGGCTGGGGTGCGGTGGCGGTGAGCGGCAGTAGGAGGCGGTGTTTGCGCGGGGGTGCGTGGCGTCGGGGGCGTTTTCGGGGGGCGTTTTGGGGGGGCGTTTTTGGCGTTGTGGGGCAAAAGGGGAGCCCGCGTGTCTCTGTGTTGCCCAGGCTACGCTGGCGTGGCTATTCACAGGCGCGATCCCGCTACTGACCGCCACGGGAGCTTTGACCTGCTCCGTCTCCGACCTGGGCCGGTTCACCCCTCCTTAGGCAACCTGGTGTGCCGCGGCTCCCCGCGGCTCACCATATTGATGGCGGCCTTAGCTTGGACGCCCGCTCGGCACAGCGCACGGCAGCCCAGAACTCCTGGGCTCAAGCGATCCGTCGGGCTCAGCCTCCCCGGCAGCTGGGACTACAGGCGCGCGCCACCGCGCCCGGCGCTCTCCGCCCGCTCCGCCGGCGATACGGTTTGTGTGGAGCCGCCCCGCTCCGCCCCGGCACCTCCTCCTGACCCTCCTCCTGCTCCTCCTCCTCTTCCACCTTCTCGTCCTCCTTTTTCTCCTTCTTCTCCTTCCTTCCCTTTATCCTTTCCTCTCTTCTCCTCCCTTCCCCTTTCCCCTTTTCTTTCCCCTTTCCCATTCCTCCTCCCCCTTTCTCCTTTCCCCTTCCCCTTTCTCTTCCTCCCTTTCCTATTCCCCTTCTTCCCCCTTCTCCTTTTCCTTATCCATTCCCATTCTCCTTCCTCTCCTTCTTCCTTTCCCTTCCCCCTTTGCCGCTTTCACTTTCTTCCCCATTTTCCCTTATCCCTTCCCCTTCTTCTCCCCATCCTCACCCCTTCTCTTTTCCCTTTCCCCTTCTCCTTTCCCGTTCTCTTTCCCTTTCCCCTTTTCCTTTCCTATTTCCCCTTTCCCTCCATCCCTCTCTCACCCCCAGCACACACTTCAGTTTTCCCTGCTGAGGAAGCAGGGAAAACTCTCCCCTCTCCCCATCTTTAGCACAAACCCAAATTCTTCACTTCTTACACGATTTGGGCGTTGTTCCCAGAGATCCCACGGTGGGATTTAGGAACAGGGAGCGCCATATCCACGCTGAACCTCCACCAGCACAACAGCTGCAGCCCAAATTCCCAACCCCGTCCTTCGCAGCACTCAGATCCCATGCACGAACCCCCAAATCCAGCTGCTCTGCACATCCCCTGACATCCGTCCTGTGCGAGCCCTGCCTGCCCACACAGTGGAAGTGGGGAACAGCGGGAATGTCCTTGAGCTCCCTCCGGGTTCTGTTTCAAAACGCTTGGATAGACAGGAATGCTTCTTGAGGAGGTTGAAGCTGCTGAGGCAGCCCGAACCCCTCATTTGGAGGGGGATTTGGGCTCTTTTCCTGATGCTGTTTTCATTTCCAGCTTAACAGTCGCACCCTGCGATCCCAATCCCAACGCATCCCCTGCGATCCGCCGGCCTCAGCCTCCCCGGAGCTTGGATTACGGGCACAAGCCACCGTGCCCGGCTGCTCCCGGCCGCTGCCTGCGCTCCCCATCCCTCCGGGATCCGCTCCCCCGGCCCCAGGAACTCCGCGGTGGGAGGAGCAGTGGGCACAGGAAGGAAAATTTAGCTTTTCTTGTGAGCGTCCAACGAGACGCTTTGGTTTAGACAGGCCAGGTTGTGCTGTTGTAGGCTGGAAATTGCAGCTCATCCCATCCTGCTCTGGGATGTGCCCAGGGAGGGCTCAGAAGGATTTGCGGGATGTCTGAGAGGCAGCCTGCAGGTGTAATGAGCTGAATGATTCTCTGCAAAGGCTGTAAAAATAACAAAAAAAAACTGAAGCGAGGAATAAAATCCAGCGGCTTCCCGCTTTTATCCACTCCCTGCAGCTGCCTGGGAACACTTTCACTGAGGATTTTTCATCTTAACTCCGTGTTTTGCCTCTGTCACAGAGACCTGCCCTGGGTATCCCAGGGGAATAACTGGCTGGTTTCTCTCCTCCTTGGATAGCTCCTGGGATTGTGCTTCTCATGGCCAGGGCGTCCTGCCGGAGCAGGGTCACTCCTCCTGCCCCGCCAGCCCTGCTCTGCAGGTGTCTGAGCCCTTTTCCAGCCCATCCCGAGCCCCTGCAGCAAAGTCCAGGGCTAAAGTCCACAGGGCAATCCCATCTCAGAGAAGGAAAATAAGATTTTCCCCAGTGCTGCACAAGCCTGAAGCCTAAGGGGGGTCATGGCTGCATGGGAGAGATCCCAGATATTGATCTGGGCTTTTTTTTTTTTTTTTTATCTCCTTAAGGAAGAGCTGTTGGTGACAGCTGGAGTTTTGGCTAAAGGCATTAGGATAATGGTTTAGGGGTCAAGGCATGAGGAGAGGGAGGCCTGGCACCCGCAAACAGGGGAGAAAGGCAAATAACGGAAAACAGGACTGAAAATAACACAGAAATAACACTGAAGGCATCCTCCTGCCACCGACACGAGGGATTCTTCTTCCTGCCACAAACACGCGCATTTTTCCTCACGTGAAAGAAAAAAAACATAGCAGGAGGGATTTGAGAGAGCAGGGACATGAAACTACGAGATTTCCCAGGGAAAATCTGACGGGAACGGGGCTGCCAGGCTGAGGAGGGTGCAGGCACAGTGAGGATGCAGACAGAGGGTCTGACAGAACACCGAAAGCAACATCTGAGCTGGAAAATGAGCCCACTGAGAGCTGGGGACAGCTCGGGAGCTCATCCCTGAGCCCAGGGGGTGCCCTGCCCTCTGCAGAGCTCATCCCACAGCGGGAGCAGCTGCTCCAGGATCCTGCTGGCAGCTGGAGCTGGGGCTTTGTGCACAGAGTTACAGCTCAGCCAGGCTCCAGCCCCACAAATAACCAGCCTGGGCATCCCACTGAGCTCCAAAACTCCTCCTTCCAAGGGCAAGGCAACGACGGAATCACAGAATACCCTGAGCTGAAGGGATCCAGAAGGATCGTGGAGTCCAGCTCCTGGCCCTGCACCGGACACCCCAAAATCCCACCACGGGCTGCAAATTATTCCTAGTCTTGTCAAGGATTTTTCTTGTTTGGGGTTTTTCGGGCTGGTGGTGATGCAGGATTTTGGCAGGTGAAGATTAGGTCAGGCAGGATCCACCCCCCTCGTTTCCTCTCCCTGCTCCTGAGAACAGCCTGGGAAAGGAGGGCCCAGCTTGTTTGTCGATAGTACCTGTAAGGACACCTTGATGCACTGAAGAGACATAAAAAAACCCTGAATATTCTGGAATTGTAGAACCCCTGAAGGGTTTGTGTGGGAAGGGAGCTTAAATCCCATCCCATTCCATCCCTGCCATGGACAGGGACCTTCCACTGTCCCAGGCTGCTCCAAGCCTCATCCAGCCTGGCCTTGGACACTTCCAGGGATCCAGGGACATCCAAAGATATTGAAAACTTGTTTCAAAACCTCACCACCCACTGAATAAAGAATTCCTAATTCCCAATCTCCCATCCATCCCTGCCCTCTGGCAGTGGGAAGCCATTCCCTGTGTCCTGTCCCTCCATCCCTTGTCCCCAGTCCCTCTCCAGCTCTCCTGGAGCCCCTTCAGGCCCTGCCAGGGGCTCTGAGCTCTCCCTAGAGCCTTCTCCTCTCCAGGGTTTCAGACTGGTTTTCCTGTTGGGAGACCACTCTGGAAAGTCTCTTCCTCACTTCCAAAGGGAGCTGGAGGAATACCTGGAGACCTGGCCAGGGCTTTCTCCGGATGAGAATAAAATCCTGTGGGATTTTATTGATTCTTCAGGATGCTCAAGGCATCGTTTCAGCGCTCCCAGGCTCACAGAGACCTGCTGCTGTCAGGACATTCTCCAACACCCCCTCCCACCTCCACGGCACTAATGGAAGATCCAGGGATGTCTCTGATGCCACCTGGAGCTTTCAGGTTTCACCTCCCTGCCAATCCCAGCTGCTGCTGCATCCCAGATCTCCGGAACCAGGGCTGAGACACGGATGGGAACCATCCCCACGCCTCCCTGGCCAGAGGCAGGGATGACCAGGCCCAGTGCTCTGGGAAAGGCGCGTCTCCCCGACTGTCCCGGCACAGGACACTGAGGCCATTGTGTCACATACCAACGTGACCGATCCAGCCCTGGAATGCCATTGTTGTACGGAGGACGTCATCTGTTTTCACGACAGGAGAGTTTATCTAACACGGGTCCTAAACTCCGAGCTGTTATTACGTTCCCTTTTCCTTCCTTGGAAAGCCACAAAGGTCTTTGAAGGGATCAGGGCAACGGAGGCTTTTCCCAGCTCTGCCGAGAGGGAAGCGAGGAAAGATGGGCTGCGCCACATCAAAAACAGCCCAAAGTGGTTGGAATTTGATTTACATTCGAAGAGATTTAAAACAACAACAACAAAAAATCTCCGATCGGTGAGGATCGGTTTCCTCAAGGTTCGGTTAATTAAAACGTGCTTCACGTTGCCGTGACAGCACCTGGAGGAGTGGAGGGCGGAACATGGAAACAAATCCACGGAAAACAACAAATGCAAACCTTGGTACCTGTTCCTTGTGGATAAGGAAAGATAAGGAAAGATAAGGAGCAGCCAGGCCCAGCTGAGCTCCCACAAGGTCCCACAGGTATTTGCTGCCCTTCTCCCCAGGCTGTTACCCCTAATCACTTTACAACCGTAATTGCTTTTTACTCGCTGGGCTGTAAATCCTCAGCAGGTACACGGGACAGCCCCTCCGCTGACTGCCAGCGCTCGCTTCTAAAACATTTACCTCGTTTTTAAAACATTCACCTCGTTTTTAAAACATTCACCTCGCTTCTAAAACATTCAACTCGCTTTTAAAACATTCAACTCGCTTCTAAAATATTAAACTCGCTCCTAAAATATTTAACTCCTGCAGGCTACCCAGTAACTCACTGGGGATTGCCAAGGACCTGAGAAGGGTTTTAATTCTCAAGCAGGTGTGTGAAACTGAACCCCTCCTAAGAGCTCAGGTTTTTCAGGTAGTTTACGACGTATTTGGGTATTTAAAGTGTTTTTTTGGGGTTATTTTGCCTTGAAAATCAATCAGCAGTGTAAGGATGAGGAGCAGATAGTGCCCAGATTTCTTTCCCTGAGGGTGGTTACAGTGATTTATATCCATCCTGAGATGAAGAACCTGCTTCGCTCAGACCATCACACTCTACCTGTGGTGACAAATTCCCACCTCCACCCATTTCTTCAAAAGGAGAACCCGAACAATTTCCCATTTTAAGGGCTGTGCTGTGTCCTGGCTCTCCCAGGTGAGCTGCGGCAGGATCTCTCAGAGAGCAAAGCCCTTTTTTTTTGTTTGTTTGTTTGTTTTTGCTTTACTAAAGTTATTTCCATTTGCTTCCCGTTTACCCTCCTTCCTGTGCACTTAGGGAAACCAAGAGGGCTCTCCACTGAAATGTTCCAAAAGTAGGTGGTGCTCTCTCTCCAGCTTCTCGCCCGTTCCCCGCGGGATTGGGAATCGTGAGCTGCCAGGATTGACATGCACAGGGTTTATCAGTGACTAATTCGAGATCTTAACTACCCAAAGGGCTGAGTGCTCAGACGTCTTGTTGCCATCTATCCTCCTAAAGAGCGGGAATAATTCCTTCAAAAGCACAGCCAGGCCACGGCAGATCTTCCCCTGGCGCACAGGCTGGGAGGTTGGGAAGTTTTCCTGATGGGCAGGGAGGATCCTTGGGGATAAAATCCCAGCACAGGGGGAAAAGCGTTTGCCTGAGTGAATCCCACTTCTCTTCAGAGGAAGAACTTGTTACTGTGGAGTGAGCAGGCACGGGAACAGATTGCCCAGAGAGGAGTTTCCTACCCTGGAGATATTCCAGAACCAGCTGGACACAAGCCCGTGATGGCCCTGCTGGAGCTGGGGGGTGGCACCAGGTGACCCCACCTTCCAACCCGAGCCACTCGGGGCACGTAACCACATCCCCACCTCAGTCTGGGATTTCTGTGGGACCATGTGCAGCTCACCATTCCCCTCCGGCGGGTTTTGAGCCGTGGATGACCACGGGAAAATCAATTTTGGGTGGGTCATGCGGAGGCAGAAGCTGCGAGCACGGCCTGGAGCAGCTCAACTCGGCCCTGCCAGGGATAGGGGGAAAGGAGCAGGCAGAGGATAAGAGGGATGGGAGCAGGGTCCTGGAAGCTCTGCAGAGTCACTGGGAAGGCTGATCTCCACAGGGCTGCAGCGCAGGAGCGGCTCAGAGAAACTCTGGGCAGGCGTTGCACAGGTCAGGTCACTTCTCCAGGAGGGAATGGACAGAAGGAGTTCAGCAAAGCTCTTTGCCAGGTGAAACGGGCAAAGCCAGAGCAGGCCAAGCCCTACCTGCACCCAATCCCCAAGGGTGAGGGACAGTGAAGTCTCCAACAAAGCAAACTCAAGCCGAGACTCGAGAGGAGAGAGCCGAGGAACAGCAGGTGTGGGTGCAAAACGGGGAGCAGATGACGGAAAGGGCACTTTCCCCACCCTGCAGTTACTCCTCCCGTGGGGTTTCACAGTGGGTGACACAGCCCAGGGAGCTGAGCCCAGACCCCATCCCGTGTTCCACCACCTGTGCTTTATTTTCACTCCAGAGCCACGCTCCTCACCTGCTGGGTGCTGGGAGAGAGCCCCAGAGGAGCCCCCCAGCTCTGGAAAAGGAAAGCAGAACAACCTCAGCACGGTCACACCCTCCCCTCGACGCTTTGCACTGTCAGAACAAAGGCAACAAAAGTCATTTCCTGACAGCACAAAAAAAAAAAAAAAAAAAAGCTGCTCCGAGGCCGAGGGGAGAACGACTGGTTCCAGCTCATGGGCAAAGGAAGGACCTTAAAGCTCCTGACATCACCTTTCCCTACTATTTAGAACCCTCGTGGTCTCTCGGGCTGCCCGATTGAATGAGCTCACCAGCACGGAAACGGTCCCACGGAGCAGAGCCAAGTGAAAACCCACCAATACCCACATCCTGAGGTTAATTTTAGCCCCGCAAATATTTAGCTCTCTTGTTTAGATAAATATCCCAGGCCGGTGAGAGAGGAGACTGAACCGGCTGCACCCAGCGGGATCAGGGCTGGCTGTAAATCCCAATCCAGTATGATAATTAGCAGCATTATCTGCTGGTTTAATCAGCAGAGCGTGAACTCTGGCAGTGGCCGGCGCAGGCAGGGACACTCCTGAGCCCCGGGGTCAGCAGGAGAGGCCACGGATGCCGTGTTTTCCTTGGCATCCTCCCTCTCGAGAGGCCATGGATGCCTTCCTCGAGAACTCCTGCCGACGGCACAGAATGGGGGCAAATCCTGAGCTGGAAGGGCCCCTCAGGGATCGCGGATCCAAGCCCTGCATGGATCACCCTCTGGGGGAAGAACCTTTCCCTGATCTCCGGCCTAAAGCTCCCTGGCACAGCTCCAGCCGTTCCTCACCAGAGGGAAGAGCTTGATCCCTTCACAATTCTGCAGTCTAGGAAACCTCCCGTTCTCTAAAGACACCAAAGCATTCCCTCGGGCAGCTCCAAGAGGGATTGCTTTCCGTGTGCCAGGACATCAGCCATCTAAACCAACTCAAAATTTGGCATTTTTGAAGGGGAAGGGGAGGAGATAGGGTGAAGTCAATCCTACACAGTCTGAAGGGAAGGCACGCCGTGCTCTCCAGGAGACCCCAGAGTGATCAAGTACATCCCGGTGGAAGGATTCCCACGGCAGAGTGGAAGGAGATGGGCTTTAAGCTCCCTTCCAACCAGGACCAGTCTGTGATTCCATGATTTGGGGAGATTTGTGTCCCGGGTGCCGCTTCCCCCATTCACTCCACGAGTTCGGGAGCAGCCACGAGCACAGGCCGGGCTCTCCCGGCAGGAATTGGGTGGGCATCCCAAGCCCCGGCCCGGAGGAGCAGCCTGGCACCGTTCCCGTGTCCCTGGCACCGTTCCCGTGTCCCTGGCACCGCTCCCGTGTCCCGGGGTGGGGACCCGGGCCGGCGGCGGGACCGGCCCGACGTGTGTGTGCAGGAGCGGCTCCGCTCCGCTCCGGGCGTGCCCGGGCACAGCTCCCGGGCACAGGGCAGGGACGTGCCCCGAACGCCGCGTGTCCCCAGCGCTGATCCGTGGAGTTTCACCCGCCGGAATCACAGGGAGTGACCCGAGACAACGTGGAGTCATAAACCCGATGATGCATCAATGAATCACGGCACGGTTGGGGCTGGAAGGGACCGTACAGCTCATCCCGTTCCACCCCTGCCCGGGACAACTCCCACTGTCCCGGGTTGCTCCAAGCTCCGTCCAGCCTGGCCTGGGACACTGCCAGGGAGCCAGGGGCAGCCACAGCTCCTCCGGACACCTGTGCCAGGCTTTCCCCGCCCTCGCTGAGCACCGCACCCATCCCAAGGCGGCTTTATCTCCGCTCAGGGCTCATTCCCCGCACCCATCCCAAGGCAGGCTTTGCCTCCACTCAGGGCTCACTCCCGGGGCCGCTCCCACCCCGTCCCCCCGGGCGCTGCCCCTTTAAGACGCGCCCCGCGCTCCCGGCGCTGACGCGCGATCGCGTGGCGCCTCTCCCCACCGCGGCCCCGCCCCCTGGGCGCGCCGCCCAATCAGCGCCGAGGCCCCGCCCCTCCCGCCGGGCCGCCGGGGGCGGGGCGGCGCTGCGGGCGCAGGCGCGCGGGGCGGGCGGGAAGGCGCGGGCGGAAGGAGGGCGGGGCGGCGGCCGGGGCGTGGCGGGGCGGCGCGGGCGCATGCGCGGGGCGGCGGCGGGGCGGAAGCGGGCGCGGGCGCGCGCGGCCCCTTTCCGGCGGCGCGGGCGGAGGGAGCGGCGCGCGGGGCCCTCAGGTACGGCCGGGACGCTGCGGGGCCATCGCGGTCGCTGCCGGTCGCTCCCCGACCCTCAGGAGCTTCCCGCACCCATGAGCTGAGGCGCCGCGGCGGGAGCCGAGGCAGGAGCGGGCGGAGCCGCCGCCGCGGGCCCGGCGGAGCAGCGGAGCCGCCTCCCCGCCGCCCCATGCGCGGCCCGCGCTGAGCCCCGCCCGCCCTTCCCCGCCGGGCCGGCGCTCGCCCTCTCGCCCTCCCTTGGATGCCGCCGAGATGGGCAAGGTGCTGTCCAAGATCTTCGGGAACAAGGAGATGCGGATCCTGATGCTGGGGCTGGACGCGGCCGGCAAGACCACGATCCTGTACAAGCTGAAGCTGGGCCAGTCGGTGACCACCATCCCCACCGTGGGCTTCAACGTGGAGACCGTCACCTACAAGAACGTCAAGTTCAACGTGTGGGACGTGGGCGGCCAGGACAAGATCCGGCCGCTGTGGCGGCACTACTACACGGGCACGCAGGGGCTCATCTTCGTGGTGGACTGCGCCGACCGCGACCGCATCGACGAGGCGCGGCAGGAGCTGCACCGCATCATCAACGACCGGGAGATGCGGGACGCCATCATCCTCATCTTCGCCAACAAGCAGGACCTGCCCGACGCCATGAAACCCCACGAGATCCAGGAGAAACTGGGCCTGACCCGGATCAGGGATAGGAATTGGTATGTGCAGCCCTCCTGTGCCACGACGGGGGATGGACTCTACGAAGGGCTGACGTGGTTAACGTCCAATTATAAATCCTAATGGGAGAGGAACTATTTAGTCTACAAAGAATTAAAGAAACAAAAAACAAAAACAAAAAAATTAAACAAAACAAAAAAGAAACAAAAAAAAAAAATTAAAATAACCCACGTGGCTTTCCAGAAGAATGATTCTCTACTGAAAAAGTAAAAACAAAACCGCATCCATAGGATTATGATCACCTTTCTCCAGTTGCCACCCTTTCCTCCTGCACCCTTGGCTGGATTCCTGTTCTAACTCCTCCTGCTTGGCGTTAGGATGCTCTAACCTCCGAATGTGACACGAACACAGGCACTAGATGCTATGGCAGACTTCCAGCAAACAGGGGAAGGACACATTATAGACTTGCTAAGTAACTTTTTTTTTTGGGTTTTTTTTTTGGTTTGGTTTTTTTGGGTTTTTTTTTCTCCTTTTTCCTCTCGATAGCCCTTTGCTGGTTTGATTATTTCGGGGGATGTTGGGGGAGGGGGTCCATTTTCAGTGTATGCTTTCTTGAGTCTACTTTTTTGATTATATATATTATTTTTTTTTTCCCTCTCTCTTCTCTCACTTTGCTGTAGATTGCTACTTTTTTGCATTCCCTGCAGGATATGTTGCTAGGTCGACTTCATCTAGTAAACTGAAAATTGTTGCTTAAAATCAAACCGCAGTCTGTCTTTTTATATTGAGGACTTTCTTCTTCTTTTTTTTTTTTAATATATGAAAAAAAAAAAAAGTTCTGTTAATCTGTAACTAACCAGTGACTCAGTCTGGCTCCACGGCTCAGGCTAACGAGGGGAATTCTTGCCTGCAGTGGCACAGAGTGGGAATTCCACTGTAACGTGTTCAGAGGGCGCATCGGGCACCGGGAAATGTTGAGAACCGCTTTGGAATGTCAGCTGGGAAGTTCTGACCCGTCCATCGTGCAGGAGGAGGGGGTGCAGAACCAGCTCCCCACACCACAAGGCGTGAACGATGCTGTAGTTCCAGGGTAGGCACTGGGCAGGGTTTTTTGGTTTTTCTTTCTGTCTCCAATGAGGTTTAGTTGCAGGGTTTTTTTTTACTACTTGGTGTCGGTCCCCGGGCCGAGGCTCCTTCCAGCAGATGCAGCAATAAAATGTTGCAGTGAGTTTGACTTTAAATCAGATGTTTTGGCAAAAGTCCAGCTCTGACTTGCCTCTCGCTTCCATCTCAAGGCAGCTGGAGACACCTAAACCTTGAAAGGATTCCTGATTCTTTCCAGCAGCAAGAAGGAAATCGTTGTTGTTGTTATTATTGTTCTTTTTCCGTGCTGGAGCCTTGGCGAAGGGGCGAGTCCCGTGCCGAGCTCTGCTCCAGCCCGGGGCCTTCTGCCATCAGGAATGGCCATTTTGAGGAAATCACTCCTTGCTTTAGTTTTCCAAGCCCGGACTGAGCTCCTGCGAGCAGCTGGAGCCTCGCTGTGTCCCGGTGGTTGCTGTAATCCTGTAGGAAAGGGAACTATGTTGGATGTCTGAGGCTCATTGAGTAACTACTAATGAGAGCGGGGAGGGGAGAGAGAGAGAGAGAATCGACGCTGAATGTAAACTTCCATAATTAGTTCTTAAAGGGCAGAGCAGCTCGTTAGCCATGTCACAGCCTGTAGCTGGGACTGGCCAATCAAAAACCCCACCCAGAGCGAGGATTTGCATAAAAACTCAATCAACTATTAATTAACGCTGGGTGCACAAACTGTTAAAGCAGCTGGTTCTTATTCAGCCTTAAGGATTAACTTCAGATTTCCTCCAGGAGTTAAAAACTCCGTTGGGGAATTCTAGGAATGTATGCTACCAAACCAGAAGAAAATGGCTTTTATTTTCCTTTTTTTTTTTTTTTTTTTCCTTAATTGTTTTTCTCTTTTCAAGAATATCAGTTTTACATGGAATCGGGGGCATTACACTACATTGCTGCAGTGGTGACTCTGCATGCTGAGTACCTTGTACATGGAGCTCTTACCAAAGATGTATGGGAAGATAAAAATCCTGAATTCACTTCTGAAATCCAATGCTTCGGAGCACTTCAAAGTCCTTTTAGAGTGTGGTTCCAAAAAAAAAAAACAAACAACAAAAAAACAAAAAATAAAAAAGACTTTTCTGGATGTGGGTTGCAAATGGGACTGGATGGGTTCTTGGTGCTAGAAGATAGAGCATTGATGGACTTTGTGATTCAGAGAGAGTCTGCAGACGCTTAATGTAGAAATAACTCTTCCATCTCAGCCCTAAAGAAGAGGAAGTGAGATTAGTTTCTTTTAATCCAAGGCTTTTTTTGCCATTGGGATATCATTGCTCTATTTTCTAGCTTTTTCTTTTTCTTTTCCTGTTGCTGTAACTTCATGGTGGTATAAAAAAACCTTCGAATTGCAACAATATGGTTACTGTTTTCTTCTGGAGCATCAATAAAATAGCCAAGCACAAAGTAAATGCCTAAACTGGAAAACTTGAAGCTCTATTAATGGTTCTTGAACTTTCTTAGACCTATTCTCAGTCAACACGACAACTTCAATACCTTCATTTTTTTTTTTTTTTTTGTCTCAGTTGGTTTCCTGTGTTTCCAAGCGCTGGGGCAGCCTTTGCATTAAGTTGGCTTCAAAATTTTGTATCCCCTTAGAAGGAACTTTGTAATTCTGTTTTGTAGGTGAAAGAAAACTGCTTTTGCTTCTGGATTTTTTTAATTTTTTTTTTTTTTTTTTTTTTGTGGGAGGGAGCGGGAGGAAGAGATGGGGGGGGGGAGAAAAAAGTTACTGGAACGTGTGGCGGAGCCGTCAGAAATCAACGGCCGCGGCCGCCCAACAAAAACCCCACAGGTTTCACTTCCAACACGTCCTTTCTAGGCTGTAGCTGGACCTCAGCACGAGGTAGTGGCCGGTAGTAGGATAAAAAGTGGGAATTCTGTACGGAACAAACCAGTCTGGAGTTCCGAGTGCATCGAGTTGTGTTCGTGTGAATTTCTGGAGTTCAGTTTTTGAATGGCGTTCAATCGTGTCCGACCAAGTGACTGAGTTTGTGGCCTGTGATCTCCCTGACTGAAGTACCCAGGAATTTTGTGTTCTCAATATGGCTGTAGTGTTGGTAAAAGAACTAATAAGCAGAAAATAAAGCAATTATACAGCGGAGCTCTCCTGGTACGTTGCTTGTGTCGAATCATGAGAGAAGCAGAAAGGGGCAATCTGGTGCCGGAGTCGGGCGTTGTGCTGGCATAAAGAGGGCTCTGTTCTGGAAGTCCCGGCTGTAATTCCTTCGAGAATTAGATGAGAGACTATTTTTATAAGTGGAAAAGGAGGATGCTGCTTTAATAGTCCCACTATATCGTCAGGGTCGTGCAGCCTCGGTGCCAGCCCCACGGAACTTGGGCAGGTGAGGGCACGGAGGGACTGTCACTGCCGTTTTCCAGGGAGGAAATTCCCTGGAAAGAGCGGCCACGAGGCCGGTGTGGAACACGCAGGGATGGACAAAGGGGCCCATGAGTGACTAGGGGTGCTTGCGGAGTGGCAGATGTGGCCTCGGGCCCCGGTGGTGCCTGAGCAGGACACGAGTGAGCCGACAAAAGGACTTGGGCAGGTGCTGGGGCTGCGGGGGGGCTGGGGCAGCAGCGGGATCTGGCTCCTGTGACAGCTGCCATCCCCTGGGACAGGCAGCAAGGTGACAGCCGGAGCTCTGCTGGCGGAGGGCACGGCGAGGGCTCCGAGGCTGCAGGTGTCAGGCCAGCCGCAGCCCTGGAACTGCCTCCTTGTTTGCAAAGCTTTGGGAATGCTCAGGAGCATCATCACCTGGCCTGTGGAATAAGCTGAGCTTTGAGGTCCCTTCCCACCCCAACCATTCCGTGGTTCCAAGATTATCCAGCCAGGTGGGCACAGGGGCCACCGCAGCCGCCATTCTCCGCAGAGCCTTCCCCTTGCAGGGTGTTCAGGCTCTGCCTGGCTGTCAGTCCAGGGTGTGGCTGCGTTAATGAACTTACCCTGACTTAATTAAACTCCTCTGGAGCTGGGAGACAAGCAGGGGGAACCGGTGTCTGTAGCAGTGAGTCACATTTCAAAATGCCGGCGCTTATCGCGTGCCATCGGAGCGTGGTGAGCCTGAGCCCGCACCGTGCCGGGACTCAGCCCTCAGCAGGGCTCTGCCCCCGGTCGCAGGGCCCTGTCCTCATGGAGAGGGCTTGGGAAAAAAGTGTGCCCACCATTCCTAACTGGAAATCATCCCTGCGAATGCAAGTCCTCCCGAAGGAATGTGTCTGGCTTTAAAACCATCAGAACAGCTGGGGCACAGGGGCTGGGAGAGCCTGGTGGAGCTGAGGTGATCTCCCCTCTCGCTGGGATTTGGGAATGGGAAAAGAGGGGGCTGCCAGGAGAGGAGAACTTGCTGTGGATGGGGAAGCAGCCTCGGTGCGAGCGCTGTGACTCAGACTTCCCTCTAACGCACGGCTGCGCTTTTTATCTCGGATTTGCTTCTAATATCTGTCCAACCTGACGGGCTCAGCGTGGGGGATCCGAAATCCCCTCAGCTTTGGTGCTTTCTGGAAGTTAAAAAAAAAACTTTCCCCTCGTCTCATGGGGAAGCATCAGCTCCCAGGGGCTGTTGGTGAGTGAGTGTCACCACCGGTGACTGACTCAGTTCCTCTTCTGAGGTCGCGCTGCCGCTCGCGTTTCGGAATTACGTCCGAGCAAAGGCTCTCAGGGCTTCAGGCCGAGGTGGAGCCCCACAGTCCGTCTCCCTTTCCAAAGTGGGAGCAGCCCGAGAGCAGCAGAATGGTGTCATTTTCACCCTGTGTCAGCTCTGGAAGGTGCAGGGCTGAGTCAGAGGCCTGTGGAAGGTGGTTTTTACAGGCGCGAAATGGGGTGTGCGGTGGGGAGGGGGGGTTGTCCAGGAAGTGGCTCTGCTCTTGCTTAAGAACAGGTATCTCTGGCCTCCTTAAGAAAGGAGGGGGGGAAAAAAGTCAAGACGTGACTCACTGCTGAGTCTCACAGTGGTTTAACAGGCTCTGGCCCTTGCTTTGCCTCAAGTTTTCCCTTCCACAGGCTGCACTTCAACCCCTCTGCTCCTGGTTTTTTTAGCTGCACCTTCCAAGATAGCTTTGGTTAGGAAAAATGCTTCAGCGAGGGTTTAACGGGTGTCCTGTGAGATGGAAATTGGTGACGCTTGGAAATTGGTGACACATAAAACACTTCAGTTTTGTTAGAGGTTTTTCAGGTGAGAGCAACCCCCAGGGGTGCCACTCCTGGATCCATACAGGACCCCTGTGCCCCAGCTGCTTTTCAGTGGGTGAAAACTCCCTTGGTGGTTAAACAGAGAAGAGGAGGAAGCCGAGGTGTAGAGAAGAGCCTGAATTCCTGGCTGTGAAGGTGCGGAGGCCCTGGCACGGGGTGCCCAGAGAAGCTGCGGCTGCCCCTGGATCCCTGGAAGTGTCCAAGGCCAGGCTGGATGGGGTTTGGAGCAGCCTGGGACAGTGGAAGGTGTCCCTGCCCATGGCAGGGGTGGCACTGGATAAGTTTTAAGGTCCCTGCTCGAACCATTTCAGGATTTTATGGTTCTGTGATTTAACTCCTGATATTATCCCCATGCTTGTGCCTAGAATGGATTCCTTGTTTAATTTTCCACTGCCTGGACCAGGCACTGGCTTCATCCCGAAGTTTCTGATGGAGCAGGAGGGGAGGTTTCCTCTCCCATCATTGCAAGGCATGAAAACCTGTGGAAAGCTGCAGCAAACGCTGCATTGCATCCAATGATTGCCGAGCTGTTTTATGAAAACGCACTTTTATTTCACATTTTGGGGGGGGGAAAATCTCAAGCAGCCTCTGTAGTTACAGGAGAGTAGGACACAGGGTGGGCTGGCTGGGACACCTCAGAAGCAATGGAAGGAATTTCCCAGGATTATCCTGGATTTTTGAGAAGACCACATCGCCTTTTTTTTTTTTTTTTTTTTTTTGTGGATAATTCTCATCCCACGGGGGTCCATCAGAGGAAAGCACCAGCCTGGCTCATCGCTGCAGGGGACAGAGAGGAGCAGAGGGAAGCATCCAGGGCCAATCCAGCCCTAAAATACCTCTGCCATTCCTGCAAAGCTGCTATTGGGGATGGAACTCATTCCATGAAGGCTGGGAGTTCCAGGGTCTGCCGTGCCGGGTGCTGACAGCTCCTAACTGGGCACACCACCGGCTTGGAGTGCTTGCTCCAAGGGAGACTCCGCGCACTTTGTGAGTGGAACGCGGGGTTGCAAAGTCCCCGTGCCGTTGATGTTTGTTGTTTTTGCCCCGAGGAGCTCCGTACATTTCCCCCCAGCAAGCAGGGAAGCTCCCCTGGAGCGGCACGAGCCCGTGGCTGGGGACCACCACGCACCATTGGAGCGGGATGTGCCCGCAGTTATCCCATTAGCTCAACATCTGCCAGGATGCCTTTCCCCACAGGGGCTGGATTAGGCTGGAACTGACCCAGCTCTCCGGGAAGCTTTTCCTATCACGTACTTGTGGCTTGCAGGCTGCTGCCCTGGCTGTCACCAACCCCAGCACCCGCCTCGCACCGCCGAGAGGGAGCTTTGGGATTGGCTTTACCTCTGCCTCCAAAGAATGTCTGTTAGGTGTTCAAATTCCATCCTCCATATTCTGGAGCTACTCCTATTTTTCGATATGACGAGTTTTTGGGGCTGTGATGACTCAGACTGGACTGGTTTTCACATCAGCGCTGGAAATAGAAGCGTGAGGGGCAGCAGCAGGACAGACACCGCCGGTGTGCCCGGTGGCTTCCTGCTGCCTGACACAAAGGGTTGGGATGATCTTCCCTGGCATCTGCTCGCTGCAGGAAGAGCCAAGCTCAGCAAGGGCCGGTGTGGAAGCCGCTGGCCTCCGGCGCTGCCTTGTGGAAGGAGTTGAATCGCTGCCAACGAGCTGTCCCTGGGTCTGGCTCATCTTACAACCTTGGACTCCTTAATGAAGCCGAAGTCCTCCAGCCCTTGCCTCCAAACGTTCGGAATATGTGGCATTTGAGAGCCAGGGTCACCGTCCAGGCTGGGCTCTGGGCTCTGGCAATGCTCCTGCTGCTCTCCTGCAGCTCTGCTTTGGGTCTGCTCCTGGCCACGTTGGCTGCAGCGTTCCGGGCTCTTTAGGGAGGGCTGGGAATATTGCAGGGAATAGGGCAGAGGTCTGTTCGTTCTCCTTTAAGAAACACTGCCTGCAATCTCAGGATCTCAGACCTGTTTGGCCGATGCCTCACGGAGAAATCCTGCTCTGCATTTTCCCCTGGATGTGAGGTTACGTTTTTAACCACACAGCACCAAAACTTCCCAGCTTTTCCTTTCATCACGGCCGTTGTTAGGATTTTTGGAGGGGGATGCATCTCCCCACCAGGACGAGCTGCAGATTTTCTGCCTTGTTTGGAGTTGCCTGTGGGTTTCCCTGACCCAAGGCCTCCAGGTCAAAGCCCGGAGCCCCTTGCCCTGATGCCACCCTCGCTTTTTCCCTCCTCACCATTCCAGAGTCCCCCCAGCCCCATCCTGCCACAGGGGAGAAGGGGCTCCACAGCCCCTCCTTCCCCTCTCCAGCTCTCAGAAACGCTCCCAGTAGTGAAACTGGTTAATCACGTTGGCACTGGAGGAGTGCTGGCATCTGAGAGGGATCTGTGGATTAACTGGTTCCGGTGTTTGCCAACTTCTCGGCAGCCTGATGCATTATTCAGCAGCCGGGCTGCTTTCGGGCCTTCGGAAAATCTGGAGCTTCCCAACACTTGAGGGTTTATGAATTGACGTCTCTCCTCGCAGCTTCCTCCTCCCTTGGATTGCCAATTAACCGCGGGCAATTAAACACCAGACCCGGAGCGTTTTGCCACCGGTTCCTCAGTCTGCAGAGGAGGCTCAGGGCACCCGCAGCTTCCTCCTGGGCTCTATCCCACCTGCCAGCATGCGCCCTTGGGAAACCAGGTGCTATTTAAAGCATGGGAGCTGCGGACTCGTTTAACATCTACCAACTCCCCGGCATTCCCATGTTGCCAAAAATGTTCACCGCGGCAGCGGGGAAGGCTCCGGGACAGCCGCAGCTGCGAGGCTCCGGAGCAGCCCGTTCCCAAACCTGCCGTTCAGGCCGGAGCGCTTGCAGATGGCAGATAAGGGAGGGAGAGGTGACTCAGGGAGATTAAATATCCTGCTGCGCCCGCCTCGTGGGCAGCGATGGCTCAACACGCCAACGGCGCTCCTCACAGCCGGCTCCGTCATTCCTGCTTTTCTTTTGCCTCCGGGCAGAGGGGAAAACTGGGGTAGGCAGAAGCTGCGGTGGCTGGGATGGCCCCTGGGGAGGCAGGGGGTGGAGGATGAAGGGACAAGAGGACAGAGAGGCAGAGCAGTGCCCGGGGGAGGCTCGTTCTTCCTCCAACACGTTTCTATCCATCGGTTTCGATGGCAAACCCCGGATGGCCGCATCCTTTCCCACGCCGCAGTCCCGCCGCTGACTCGGTGCCAGCGGAAGGCGCTTGCGGGGCCGTCAGGTCCGAGACAACGATTTCCCATCTTCTCTGATTGTTCGAGGCACTGCAGAGCTGTTGTCAGAGCCCGCTCCCCGTTTTGGAAAGATAATTGGAATTATGCAAATTCCGGTGCGGCACCGGTGAGTGACTGACGCGCTCCTGGCCCGGAGCTGGGCTGTTGGAGCGTGGAAGGCCCGTCCCAATCCCGGCAGAACCGGGGACTCAGAGCCCTCCTGCCGCAGCTCCCGAGCATCCCAGCCCGCTCCAAGGCTGCTCGGCAAAGCGCAGAGCTCGGCCCCTTCCTGCCCCAACACCCCGTGTTGCCAAAATTCCCGATGGTCGGGGGCTGGAGCTGTTTTGGGGATGCTGAGCTTCCCAATGGCGGCTCGGGGGGCTCTTTGGTGGGATCTGGAACACAAGGCTCGAGGGACTGGAGCAAGACTCGCTGTGAGGGTTGGCACTCTGCTGGTAGGAGCGTGGGGATGGTGCCTGGATCCGGCTGCGGTTCCCACCTGGAACGTGCTCTGGGGCACCCTTGTGACTCGGCCGTGCCGGTGGGAGCGATCCCTGCCACAGGCCGGGCTCCTCGGGACCGGGATCCTGGGAGGGGCTCGGAGGCACGGACAGGCGCTCGTGCTGCACAGAGTCCTCCCGCAAGGGAGATTTGCCAGAGGAAAGAGGGATTTTGCCGAAATAACAGCATTTCCCTCCCCACACCCATCTCAGCCTTTCCATCCGCGCGTCCCGCAGCGGTTCCTCTTTTAGCACCACGTCTCCTAAAAAAAAAAGGAAAAAAAAAAAAGAAGAAAAAAAAAAGTGTTGACTGCAGCTTTTCTGGAGGCTGCAGCGCTCCCGCCCCGGTGACTGCACAGCTCTTCCCAGCCTCCTTCCCGCTGCGGTTCCTGGGCTGAAGGCAATCTTTTCCGGTCTGATCGCATGGCCAAGGAATGTACGTGCACACACAGCGTGTCTGGAGTCGGTTAAGTGCCAAGAGCCGGGCTTTTGGGAGCAGCACGGAGGGGAAAAAAGAAAAAAACCAAAAAACGATGCCCAAGTTGCTGCTTCCCCAAGTCCCTTTGGATTTGGGACGTCGATCCGGCTGCCCCGCCGCCGACCTCGGCGTCTCCACCCGCATTGTGGGTGTGTGGCAGCGATTTCTGCCTCTCCACGGTCAATAAAGTCTTGGCCAAGTGGAACAAAAATATTCAATCCTGTTAGTTTGGAAGGTAATTCCAGCTAATAAACAAACGGGGTTGGGAGAAAAAAACAAACCCCGTTGATCCAGCGTGGCCAACGAGCGCATCATCGGCGCTCCCCAGAGACGCTGCGGAGGGGGATGAGGGTAATTAACAAAGCAATTAATGCAAGATATGAAGCTGCTTCCCAAACACACAAGGAAATCCAGGCTCCAGCTGCGCTGGCATTGCTTGTCCTGGCAGAGGCCCTGTCTGTGCTGGAAGGGGGATGCACGTGGCGTGTTGGTTTGCAGGATCCATTTTCCAGGAGAAGCAGCAGGTTGGGGATTTGGCATCTTCCAGCAGGTCCCGAAGTTCTCTGTGAGCTTTGGTGGGATCTGCGCTGCCCTCTCATAATCAAGCTGGAAAAGGCCAACTGGAGCAGGAGGACCAGCAGCTCTTCCCAGCTGCCAGGGCTGCGTGATCCGGGGCTGGAGCTCCCTGAGCATCTTTCCAGGCCAGCTGCTTTGTCAGCTTGGAGCTCTTGGAAAGAAGAATGGGATGATGTTTCTGCAGCAGAGCCAACATCCAACACGCTCAGCTTGGCTGCAGTCCATGCATGGGGCCGTGCTCAGGCCCGGAGCTGGATGGAAATGCCTTTAAATGTGGATCTGAGTTGGATCTAAATCTATTTCTGTGCTGGGGGTGAGCTGGGGGAAAGGGGGAAAAACCCCAAAGACTGCTACTGGCTCCAATTGCAAAAATTCATCTATTTTTATACATATGTATATAAATAAATGGAAAGGGTTCTCTTTTTTTGTGTTGGATGAATCCCAGATTTTATGGATCAGATAAACCCGATGACACCAAACACAGAATCCCAGAATGGTTTGGTTTCGAAGGGACTTTAAAGCTCATCAGTTCCAACTCCCTGCCACGGGCAAGGACACCTTCCACTATCCCAGGTGGCTCCAAGCCCTGTCCAACCTGGACTTGGACACTTCCAGGGATCCAGGGGTGGCCACAGCTTCTCTGGGCTGCTGGGGGCTCATGGCAAGGAAAAAAAGGCTCTGATGTGGCTCCAAGTGCTGCCACGTGATTTTTTTGGGGGCAGACACACCAGCCTTTCTTGGTTTGTGGGAACTGGATCTGGGCATTTCTGCCCTTTCTTTACACAAGCGTGAAGCCTTGGGAGCACCTCCTCATCTCCCAGCTGTGTCTTCCCGGCACCGACTCCTCTCTTCCCAAAATATCCCCTCCACAAAGCTCTCACAGCTCAGGCTGCCCCAGCAGCATTCTCAGGGCGTTGCCTGCGGGCCTTCCCACTGAATTATATATAACACTTGGGTTTGGGGTGGGATTTTTGGGAAGGAAATCTGTTGCCAAGCAATGGAGCTGTGGCCCGGCTCTCTCCTCCTAAACTGAGACTCAGAAGTGTGTGTAAAATATCTGAGACATCTCAAGTGGGGGTTGCAGGAGGCCTCATCACAGGAATGTGGTGGAAAAGCTGCTGCTGGGCTTGGGAGAAGGTTTTCCTTTCGTTTTCCAGAGCTAAAGCTGGAAGTGGAGAGTTGTTTGATCTCAGAGGAAAACAAGAGGTATGGGGGATCATAAGAAATCCCCCAAGGGTCCTGTGGGGAGTTCTCCCCATGGATTTACTCCCAGGATATATCTTGGAGAGCATGTCTAAATTACATTGGGTTTTCTCCCCAAGAGGAAGGTGGGATCAGCCCCAGCATGGAGATGTTGGGGGGGTCAATCTCAGCACCACAAACTGGAGCACGAACTGAGGCCCCCATTCATCAATCCATGGCACCCGCAGTGGGTTTGGATGAGCCAGAGGGTCAATACAGACCCACATCCCACAGCTGGGGGGCTGGCAGCGCCTGTTGGCCTCCCTGGGAAAGCTCCAGTGGGAATGTGCCAATCCAGTGACTGGCTTCATCCCAATGCATTGCCAGCACTGCAGCCCCGGGTGCAGCCCCTGTTTTGCTCCAGGCCTGGACCAGCCCCACAGGAGGGTTTCAGCTGACAGCAATCCAGAGGGATACGAAGTTTTCCTGATGTTTTCCCCAGCCGTGCAGCTTGGGAGGGAAATCCCACCGGCGTGCTTTCCTCATTAACCGCTGTCACATTTTCCAGGCAGAGCCTCGGTGTGCCAGGCGCTGATTTGCATCACCAGATCACAAGGATGTGACCTAATTAAATTTCAGTTCTTTTCAATATGATTTTCATACTCACACAAGATTTTTTTTTTTTTTTTGGACCTGTGGAACCAGCTGTCTCGGCAGGGATGTTTCAGGCTTGGAATGGAAGTGGAGAAAACATCTAATTTCCCACTGGGAGCGGCTGCGGAGGCGAGCTCTGGGGTCTTTCCTTTCTCTGCTCCCAAAGTTTGATTCACAAGAGTGAATTGTGTTATTTTTTTTTTAGGGCAGGTTTTTTTTTTTATTATTATCATTTATGCAGAAGGGAACATGTTAATCCCACCCCTTTTCCCATACAGATGGATTTAGGTCACGCTGGGAAGACGGGTGGGAGAACCTGGAGTGAACCACATCCCTCCTGGAACAAACAGCCTTCCCAGAGCTCAGCAAAGGTCCCACCATCAAACCTCAGAGCTCCCCACCAAACCCCACCAAGGCCTCTCAGCACAAGGCAAACCCAACCCATTCCATGCACCCAGACCTCTCCAGGAGTCTTTTAATCGCCCAAAAATATTATTTTGAGTCTTAATTTTCCCTGGGAAGGGCCCATTCACCAGTGAGGGTAGCGCAGGAGGGTATCCCAGCTGGTTTTTAGGCTGAACGAGCAGAATCCCCCGCGTTTTCCCGTTGCCATGGCAAGGGGCAGAGCTGGGATTTTTGTGCATGGGTCGGTAAATCCGGCCCGTTCTGCACGGCTGATTTGCCCTCCAATTAATTAAGGGCATTCTTCACTTCCCCTCGCAATTAACATAAAGAAAACCCAATTAACTCCTGCCCAGTGGACGCCGAGCACCGCCTTGGGCAGCGAGAAACCTCCCTGCTCTCCTGCGGGAAAAATCCAAAGATTGTCCAGCTGACCACAGACCCCACACCGGAGCCCAGAGCCTGTTGTGTTCCCATCCCTATGGAACCACCCAGTTCTCCCTGAGTGAAATCACATCCTTGCCTTTGCCAGAGCTGATGATGCTGGCTGTGAGCTGGGAATTGGGGTGGAGAAGGAGATTTGGGTGGAAAAGGAGATTTCTGGCCACCCTCAGGCAGGCTGCTGCCTCTTCCCACAGCTCCTGGGCCGTGGTGGTCGCTTTGCCGAGAGCCTGGAGCAAAGCAGGTACAAAGGGCACTTCTGATGGTCACTCATCCTCCTTTTTCTAGCTGGAGCCACGAGTCTGGGGCAGCCTGCGAGCAGAGTCTGGGAGCAGAGTCTCTCTGTCCACGGCATCCCCGCCCCGGTGGCCACGCCTGGAATCGCTGCCATGAGGTGCGGCAGGTATTTCCTGTTCCCGGACTGCTCCGACTTGTCCTGCACGGCTCCGGCTGCCCCCAGCAGCTCCCGGCTCTCCCAGCTGGATTTGGGTCCTGCATGACCAGTGTGGCTGCAAGGACGAGCTCTGCTCTCTCCAGTCTCCCAAAATAAATATGGGAGGAGGGAGGGGACGGCAGTGGCCTGCCAAGATAAAGGGTGAGCGGTGACATGGTCTGCTGCCTCACCAAATCCTTGGGATTTGCCCCCAGGATTTGCCTCTGGAATTCCCGCACTGCCCACGACACGCTGAATTTGCCTCAGCCAGGGGATGCCTGGTCTCTGAACAGGGAGGTGACTTGGTGACTTCCAGCTACTGTCCTACGTCACTTTCTCACCTCCACTGGCTTCTGAATTTTGGTTTGTTTGGATAAACCGTGCTCTGGGCTGGTTTACCAGCTCCCAGATGACCTGGAGCACATCCAGTGTCCTCCCCAAGCTGGGAACTGCCAGAAAACCCAAGTGCTGGCACTCCCAAGCTTTTTTTTTGTTAGTTTAACACTTTTTAAGCGTTCGCGTCCAGTGCATTGGGCAAACCTGGAGCATCCTTTATTTCCAGCACCGAGCTCTGAGCCTGAGGAGAGCTGGAAGTTTGTCCATGGAGGGGGGCCAATCCCATGTCCCCCGCACCCTGCCCAGGGCCACCCGCGGCGCTGCGACAAAGTCGTCACACAATTACACCGACGGCAATTCCTGAACGTCCAGCCCCGACCACGACATCCAAGCCTGTTCCTCAGCCCCTGCCAATAATCCTCGGGGACAAAAGACCCCGAAGGCAGCTCCCGCCCCCGCCTGTAATTCCTCCCCTTCACCCTAATCCCCGGCCCTTCTGTCGCAGCGGCCAAATCCAATTAACCGTGCAAGGATCGCGCTCCGCCGGCGTTCAAATGCAGTCGCGGGAGCCCTTGGGATGGCTGGGGTGGCAAAGCCGGGGGTGGAGGAGCCCTCCATGCCTTGAGTGGTGTTTATTCCCAAAAAAATATTTTCTGAGAGCAGGGAGTTGTTTCTGGGCAAGGAGTGAGGGAGGGGAGGCGGTCTGGGACTCGTGGCTGTCACTCTGCTCAGGCTGACTCCTTTTTTCCCAGTTGGCTTGGTTGTGGTAGCAGCTTCCAAGGCCCCACTCCAAACACCCACGTGGGTCCCGCTCGTCCTCCAAGATTTATTATTCACTTGCTCAGGGTTTGCCATGAGCCTCTGAGCACTCTTACACGTCTGGTGGCAGAGGAAGATGCTCTGGTCCACCTCCAACCTGGCATGGGGGATGGCTGGGGATTGGAAGGATGTTTTCCAACCTGGCTGCACTCCCAAGGGTCCCAAGTTTTTTCCCCATGATCTTGTTTGCCAAGAAGAAAAGAAGACTCAGCATGGAGTTAGCACAAATTTAGGACAGTCTCAGCGAGCCCCCACCAGGACCAGAGTGCAGGCAAAGAAAAAACCCAATGGTTTGGATTTGCAGCTTTTGCCGGGCTGAACTCAAGCTGCAACTGGGATGTGAAATCAGGTAATTTTGGGATGGTGAAGCCCCTGGGATAGAAAGGAGAAGGGGGGCAAGGGGAACTGGAGGGTGCAAAGGCAGCAGGACAATGAGGAAGGGCTTTGGTGGTGGCATGGAGGATGTGCCAGGGAGACACTGCTTTTCCAGGCACAGACTGGGTAAAAGGTGAGTAACTGATGGTTGGCCCCAGGAGCTGCAGAAGGACCAGGCTGTGCCTTAAGTGAGGCGGAGAAACACGTGGAAACAGAGGCTGAGTGCGAGGGGACGAGGTCCAACCGGCCAGGGGACGGCTGCAGGCGGCACATTGACCACTGGCAGCTGCTCCCAGACCCGAGCTAATGTTTAGCTTTGGACTTTGCCAAGTTGTCCAAGGGGCAAAGGAGGAGGAGGGCGGGTGACCCAAGGGGGGTGGAAGGTGGCTGCGAGCTGGGCCAGTGCCCAGGGCTGTGACTCCTGCACGAGCTCTGGCTCAGAGGGAGACATTTCTGGGAGTAGTTTCTGCTGGTTTGGTCCTGGTTCAGCAGGACATTCCCTGACAAGGCCTTGCTGAGCTCCTCCATTTAGCTCAGCTCCTCCTGATGTGTTTTATTCCCAACACATCGGGCTCCAGACAGCATCTGCAAGGGCTGCACTGAGGGGACACTGTCGCGGGCAGGGTGAGGAGCCTGGTGGCATCAGTGACGAGGCTGCAAACGTGTCCCCAGCGCTGGCCCAAGGCTGAGCACATCCCATTGGCCTGGATAACCCACCCTGGCAGGTGCCTCATCTCTATTTAAACCCCTTCTCCTGGGATGTAATTAAGGACGTGTCTATTAATTGCTGTGTCACATCAGCCCGGATCGTCCCTGTCACCACCGGTGCTCCCCGGGCAGCTCCCACTGGATCACTGCCACGTGTCTCCTCTCCGTCCCCACCACCTCTACCCTCACATTTTGAGTCCTACCTTCCCAGGCAATTTTGCACCTTCTCCAATCCCAGATTATTCTAATGACACCGTGGAAGAGCTAAAAATAGGAGAAAGGCATTTTCTGCCTCTCCCCCACCAGGCGCCGTCGGGAGCGCGGGGACGGCACCGGCAGTGGGAGCCTCTGAGGTGTTTGCAGGGAGCGTTTGGAGAGTATCACACCTCCCCTTTCCCTTCCCAGCCCTGGATCTTTAAATATCTGGCCCAAATCCACACGAGCCTGTAGCTGCTTAACTCCTTCCTTGCACTCAAAATCCAAATTGGGCACCTGGATGGGATGGAGGACGTGGGGAGGTGGGTGCAAAACACTCCTGAGTGTACCAAACCTGCAGGAGTGACTCAGCCATGGTGTGGGTGGTGGAATCCTCTTGGGCTTCCCTGGGGAACTCCTGGCTCCAGTGGGAAGCTTCCGGCTCCTGTGGGATTCACAGAGCCTGCCTGTCCCATCCCACTGGATTTCCTCTCCTGCCAGCGCTCCTGGATGTCTCAGGGTCCTGCATGTGCCAGAAAATGCCGTGGGAAGCAACATCTGAATCCACGCTGTTCTCCCTAAAATGCACGTCCCAAAAAAGTGATGGACTCACTCAAGAATGGTGCGCTCCCCAAAAAAGTGATGCCCCCAAACCAGCCATGCTGGATTTAGCATTTCAACATGCTCGGCAGGGTGAAGGAGCAGCCCTGGGGCAGCTGTTCCAGGTTATTGCTGGTTTTTATTTTATTTAAGGCGTCCTATGGGATCCTGCTCTCAACAAGGGTGAGCCTGGGAATCCACAGGAAAGCGTGGACAACATTCCTCCACATGATCCTGCCGTCAGCTGGGTCGGGCTGGCACTGCTGGGCTGGGCAGGGGAAACTGTCACCAACTTCACCCACAGCTCCAGACTGGATTCCCAGAGCCTGCACTGGGATTGGGTCCGCGCACCGCTCCGGGACTGGAAAGCGGAGCTGGCGGGAGGGCACGGATGCACGTGGAGAAGCAGGGAGCAGCCAGGGAAGCCCCAGCACGGACACAGCAGCACCGTTCATCCTCTTGGGACGCCGAGATCCAAACGGGAGCGGGATTCAGCGCCTGCTCCAAAGGTGTCAGGGACAGGATTGTGCTGATGCTGGAGGTGGGATAGGCTTGGAAGGCCGGGCAGGGCGGGAGGAGAAGCGGCCGCTCGCTGCCCCGCAGTGGGAACAGAAACGCCGTGAGCCGGTGGGGATTGCACTGGAGCGGAGCAGGGATGGATGAGCCAGAGGATTCGGGCACAATGGGAAGCGCGGGCTCAGCAGGGCCGGGGACACGCAGGGACAGGGACGTGCCGGCATGGGGCCTCAAGGCTGCCGGCGCTGCATCACCCTGAGCAAACCTTCCTCCAGGGCAGACGCGGAACAGAGGGAAGGAAGGACGTGGCTTTTTATTTTCCGCTTGGAGAGGAAGGGAACGGGTGAATTCATGGCAGCGTGCACGGACAGGGCTCTGCCACGCGTCCTCCCGGACACGGGGCCGGCCTGCACCTCCCACTGGCGCTGGCAGGGCACCAGGGAGCACATCCCAGCCCGGCCGCTTCCTCATGGCACCCCCACTTCCCTCCTGCCCACTGCTGCCTTCTCACTTCCGCAGCCTTGCCCAGTTTATAAGTTTCCTTTTTTTTTATATAAACCCCCGAAAAAGCAAAGAATAAAGAAACAGCCACACCAAAGCAGGAGCCCTGTTTCACCTCGTGACTCCGAGTCACCCCAATTCCCCATCGGAGCTGGTGAGGGCAGGAATAACTGGCACAGGATAATTACAGGGCTGAGGATGGAGGTGCTGCCTGGCCATGAGGTCCCGCAGCGCACAGGGATGGGAGAGACCTCCCACGGCAAACCCGGGGTGGACTCAGACATCCATCCCACAGGGGAATTTGGGAAACGTCCTCCAAAAATGTCACTCCACAGGGCAAAACAGTTTGACAGAATTTCAGCCACTGCTTTCTCTGCTCGTTGTCGTCTTCTACTTCACAGGGGATGGTGGCTGGGACAAGCTGATCCTCAGGAGAAGACACTAAACTTGGACACACATGTGGATCACCATCACCCTGGAGGTCCTGGTCACTCCCTGGGGCTGGAAACCACAGCTCTGGCTGCCCACAGGTGCAGGAACAGGAGCCCCAGGGCCTCTGTGCTGCACAAAACTCATGCTTTGCATGGCCTCAGAAAAGAAACTTTCTTTTTTTTGTTACAGGATGTGAAAGGAGACTACAAGACCGCGGTCCCACGGCTTCCCCAGCCCAGGCTGACAGGGCACTGCAGCAGCAGCAAGCAGATCAAACTGACACCATGTCAGAGGGGAAGGCTGGGATCCCCCTCCTGGCATCCCACACTCGTGGGGCAGCGCTGGGAACATGTGCTGGGTCAAGGAGCCACATCCACACCACCACTGTCACCAAGGAGTGTCCTCATCCCCCAGGTGGGGCTGCCAAAACACCCGGGGTTTGAAATCACGAAATCCCTGAATGGTTTGGGGTGGAAGGGACCTCAAAGCTCATCTTGTTCCACTCCAACTTCCACTATCCAAGGTTGATCCAAGCTCTGTCCAAGCTTGCCTTGGACACTTCCAGGGATCCGGGGGCAGCCGCAGCTGCTCTGGGCACCCTGTGCCAGGGCCCCCCCACCCTCAGAACCAAAAATTTCTCCCTAATATCCAGTCTAACCCTGGCCTCTGGCAGCGGGAAGCCATTCCCCCTGGTCCAGGCCCTCCATGCGCTGCCCAGCTCCCAGGGGGGCAGGTGCAGCAGGGATGGGAGACCCCCAGCTGTGAGCTCCTGTCACTGAGCTGGTGACTGGCTGTCACCCTGCCGTTGTCACTGTGCTGTTTGCTCAGTGGGGCTCAGGAAATGGCACAACAGCAGCAGCAGCAGCAACCACAGAACGAACCCAAGACACATTTTAACGGTGCAGTTTGCCCACGGACCAGGAGCCCACTGCAGCTGGGGGGCGCAGGAGCAGATCCACAGGAATAAAAATCTTCTTCCTTAATGCTACAGGAAAAAGTAAGATTTCATTTTCAAAGAGGAGAATCCATTTGTCCAGGACCTCATGCCATGGAAAATGATTACACAGCTGGGGAGGACGCTTTCCCAAGCACAGCCACCAGCCCTGTGGGATGTGTGGGAGCAGGTCCTGGCCTCACACAGCCCCAGGGGGCTCTGCAGCAGCACTGGGAATCACTCATGGATGGCTGGATCTGGACACTGGCCCTCTTTCTGGCAGCTACCCTGCTTGTCCTAGAGAAGGGAGAAACGCCCATGCAGCACCGTGGCTCCTGCAGTTTGTGACTGATAGCATGACAGGAAGAAATCAGTGATGGATGTGGCTGGCGCTGAGCTGGCATTGCACACTGTGCTCCCTTCCTGGACTGCACGCCCTCGATCCAAGTGGAACTGGAACAGCTCCACTGGCTGTCACAGCCAGGAGTGAGCAGCCCAGCAAAGCCCCAGAGGCAGCACGGGATGGTGGCACTGCCGTTGCTGTCACCAGAGGGACAGGGCAGGGCAGAGCCACCCTCCAGGGCTGCGGGCTGACCCAGCACAGGAGCTCTCCCAGGAAAATCACACGTGATCTCTGCACCCACAGCCCACACAGTTTCCCATTGCCTGAGCTGGTGTTGAAACCAAGCCAGAAAATTATCCACAATTTAAGCGTGACTTTAGGCAAACGCCTCAAACTCCCAAATGTCTCTGCCTGTGACACCAAACCGGCTCCCGCAGCAGCAGCACAGGGAGGGTTCCTGCTCTCTCCTGTGGGGACACAACCAAATCTCAGCAGGTGAGGCACAGGCTGGGTCCTCGGCTGGGATGTGGTGGATTTGGTGCTGCTGGTTCCCAGCACAGCCAGCCTGGAGGCAGAGCCCAGGGATGAGCTCTCGTGTGTGGAGAGCTGGCACAGATTTGGGCTGGCGTGGCAGGAGGGACCGCAAGGGACAGGAGTTCTCCAGAGCACCTGCTGTGCGCCCAGAGGCCAGGCAGAGGCTGACTTCTGTCACAGCCAGACTTCTCCAAAGAGCCCCTGTGTTTAATGGAAGTGGCACCAAAACATGCTCTCTCTCCAAGCAATCAGGACAAATCCAACTGGGACAAACGGGACAGGTGAGAGAACAGAGAGGCTGGCAAGAAGCAGGATCACCACCTCCCTCGCATCCCTTTTTCCGTGAGGGCTCCACACCCTCTCCCAGCTCAGAGCAGGCACCACCAGCCTCTCCAGACACAGTGGAGCCGAGCCCCAGGAGGATCCCATCACCCCCCTTGCCAAAAGCCCTTTTCTCTCCCCAAAAGGCAGCTGTTTCACGTGGTGGCTCTGGGGACAGGCGGCCCCTCCCTGCTGCCCTGGTTAGCGGCGGTTTCCTCTCCACAGCTGCGGAGGAGCAGCAGCAGCAGTTGGGTTTTACATCCCCCTTCCCCGGGTGCAGCTGGTGACAGGAGGTGACGCAGGAGGTGACATGACCCAGCCCCCTCCCACGAGGTCTCTGTCACCCAGGGACAGTCACAACCTGAGCCCAAAGCAGAGCAGCAGCCAGCAGGGAAGCAAAAGCACAACTTCCTCCCTTTATCTTCTGAAGAAGAGATCCGAGCCCTGTGCAAAAGGAAGTGCTGATACCACACGTCCTGTAGATGAAACACAGTTGTTCCATCAGCTCCAAACCCCTGGGAAAAGGCTGCTCCCCTCTGCTTTAGCCCCACCACCAAACAGAGTGCCAGAGCATCCCAGTGTGACACCGTCCCTTTGCACTTTGGGACATCATCCCTGCCACTGCTGGGATCTGGGGATCTTTTCCTCCTTTTTCTGGAATAAGAGCTTCCACCCGGGAATCCACGTCGGTGTAAACATTCCAGTGAATCCCTTCCTGCAGGCCACTGGGTAATTAAGGAGCTCTTCTCCTAACAAGGTAACAAATAACACGTGCGGTTTGACAAATTAAATTCTCGCGTTCCCTAATCATCGCCGCCGCTCTCGGCAAGCCAGGACAGTGCTTCGGGATGTGGGAAATGCGCAAGGAATTCTCTTACTGGAGATAAAGGGAGCCTGAACTCAGAGCAGGTGCGGCAAAGTCCTGGGAGCCTGCAAACAAAGCTCTTCCCAACCCAGCAGTTTTTTAGAGAAAACTCACAGAGTAACTCGTGCCTCCGTCACAGACCCAACTTCCACCACAGAAAAGTGAGAATTCCTGCAAAATTCCTCCTCCAAGCCACCACTGTGCTCCAAGAGGCAGGAACACTGAAAGCCACAAGGAACCTGCTCACCCAGAATAAGCTGAAGGCGTCAAACTTCAACGCTGGATTTTTACACTGGAAAAGCACAGGTGAAAACACAAGGCAGAACCATTTTTTTATCTGTGCAGGAAGCACCACCACAACAGCCCCAACACCTGGAACGAGCCTCCGAAGAGGGAGTGACAGGGAATGAATGAAGAACCCACCATCCGAAACCCATCTCCCGTGCCAAAGTTTTATTGAGCGGCCGGTTTGAGGCGCTCCTGGAGTTTTCCCGTCTCGGAGGTTTCGGCGCGGCGCCCCGGGGTGGGCACACACAGCGGCCGCCCAGCAGAGGCCCCGCACACGCCGCTCCGGCTCCATTCCCACCTCCGCGGGCACGGCCAGCCCGCAGTTGTCCGGCCGGAAGGCGCTGTCAGACACCGCCGCCGAGTCCCGCCAGCGACACGGGCGCAGAGGAGTCACAACCGCGCCGCAGACGCAGTCCCGCTGCGGGGTTATCCCATCCCCTCTTCTCCACAGCTCTGCCAGCGGAGAGATCCTGGGCTCAAAGGCATCACGGGGGGGGAATTCTGTCGAGAGATTTTCACAAAGGTGACTGATTCTGTTCGAGAGCCGAGCCTGCGCGTTGCGTCGGCACAATGTGCAAAATGTTTTCTTCGCGCTTCATCTATTAACCCCAAAACGATCCAAGCGATCCTGGCAGCTGCTGAGTATCAGATCTAGAGGCTGGTTTTGAGGAGAGCGTGGCACAGCAGTGCCAAAAGCAGCACCAGGCATTTTATTAGTTTGGTGCCTCCAAACTCCAGTTTGGAGGTCCCATCCCACCAGCACATGGAAGCAGGAGAAGTGCGAAGCAAAAGAGGAAGGCAGGAGCACCAGGTTTGGGAACAAAGCAGCTCCTTTGTACAGCAGGGATCCAGGCTGTGCTTCCACAGGGTCCCTAATTTCACAGTCAGCACGGAGCTCCACCTCTGGAATGCTCACACTGTATCAAGGAAACAGCAAGCTCTGGGAATTCCTGGCAGCAGTCGCTGTGCTGGTGCCATGAAACCATTCCAGCGGAAGGTGTCCCTGCCCATGGAGTGGGATGAGATGAGCTTTAAGGTCCTTTCCCAACAACCCAGAGCATCCCAGGATCCTGTGCACCTACCGTGGGCTTCCTGTGGATGGTCAGGATGTGGATGTCTTCGCTCCGATACTCCTCGTCGTGCCTGTCCAGGGGAATTGTTTCCAGCTCAAAGTCCCTCTGGAGCAGCTGTTCCACAAAGAACAGGTCCACAAAGGCTTCCACAGCCATTCCAGACATTTCCCCTCCCCATGCAGCACCTCACCCTCATTTAAACTGCTCCAGCACTAACTCGAAGCTACAGACACCTGCAATGCTCCAGGAAAATCTACTGAAGCTTGGGGTAAAACACTCCTGGAGAGACTTAAAGGATGTGTTCAAGTGGCACTTTGGGGGACATGGGTTAGTGGTGGCCTTGGCAGTGCTTGGACTTGATGATCTCAGAGGACTTTTCCAACCTAAATGGTTCTGTGAATCCATGATTTTGCCTCAATGCCTGAAATGCGAAGCCAAACCACAGCACCTGCCTGTCTGCCAACCTTCTCAACTGAAATGCAGAGGAGAGAAAAAAAAAAAACCTCTAAAATCCCCCAGCATCAGCTCTGGGATGTGCTCAGATTGCCTGGACTGAACCCAAGGCAAGGAAGGAAATAAATCACAAAAAAAAAAAAAAAAAAGAGCAGAAGTCAGCCAGAAACACCAACACCTGTTGAGTTTATGGTGGGAGCAGCAGAGCTGAGCACAGCCCTCCTCACTGCCAGGGCGCCACAAGAGTGTGAGGCACTAATTATCAAACAGGTGCTTTGATTAACACCTACCAGCCCCCTGGAATTCTCACCCTTTCCCCCTTTTTTTTTGCAATATTCCAGTTATTCCGTAGAGTTAAATGTGCACTGACCATCATCCCCCCGCACAGAGTGTTCCTTTTCCTCCCCTGCACACAAGATACACCTGGAACATTCAATTAAAACACCTATTAATGGGCTCTCATTAGAGAGAAGGATTTTTTTTTTTTTTTCAGAAGCACCTCTTATCACTCAGGAGAGAGTTTTGAGTTCCTGAGCAAAACTTTGAACAGCCTAAAAAGAAAATGTGCTTAAATCTCACTCACTTCAAAGTATTTTCTCTCAATTTCAGGGTTCTTCCCCATAGTCCTCTGCTCATAGCAGCACAGGACACGAGTGTCGGGGCCTGTCAGGTCCTTCAGGGTCTTCAGCAACGGCTCCAAGGACTGCCCAAAAAAGGTGAAACGTTTCCCACGTGGATTTCAAGTTCATTTCACTGGTTCTGATACCCTCTAGCTAAAGTCTTCACCCAAGAGAGAAGCTCTGCAGGGAGTTATTTTTAGTACTTTAACTGGGACGAGAAGACCATGGGGAGAAAGTTGGGAAGCAGAGGAGAAACGGGGACTCACAGGAGAAGAGTTTCCCCACACTGACCAAGAAAACTGAACTGGAATCCAAGCCAGAAACATCCCACACTGCTGAGTGGGCACTTCCTCCAGGCACACAACAATGAGTATTCCTCGGGGTGTCCCAAAAGTGAGAGTTTTCTCAATTATTCCTGGAGGATGGCTCAGATCCAGACCACAATGGAGGGAAATGGGAGCAGCAGGCAGGGACTCAATGCCAGGGGCTGGTAAAGCCATTGGAAGGGCACTGGGGCACGGGGTTTTTCAGGTGATTTTCCTTTTCCTGCAGCTTCCCTCAGCTCTCCACGGACACCCTACACAGCTCCAGCTGAGGGCACGAGGCAGACTACAACAACCACTCAGCTGGAGCAGGATTTCTCCTCTTGCCTTCCCAAGGAAAGCGTGAGGAGCAGCCAAACAGCAGATGTAGCACTTGTAAATTTCATTTACCAGTGATTTCAACAGTTCCCATTTTGCTTCACCCTTCCCAATGTTAAAAAAAAAAGGGCAGGGGGAGAAGGCACAAACATTCAATTTAGGATTTTTAACATAAAAATAGCCCCTGGTTCTATGTCAAATGGCCTTACATCTATTAAAAACGCCTTTTTCCAGTCTTGTTCTACATATTCTTATAAACCACAGGGACCATGACATGAGCACAGTATTCATCTGAACACTTCTCATACTGAAAACACT
Source organism: Chamaea fasciata (assembly GCF_029207755.1). NCBI lineage: Eukaryota > Metazoa > Chordata > Aves > Passeriformes > Sylviidae > Chamaea > Chamaea fasciata. Next base: position 61,161,648 of record NW_027094092.1, on the reverse strand, counting down.
GATCCCGCCCCCTTCTCAAGAAACCTTTTTGCAGGGGTTTAGCCAAGTCCTCATTTACCTCCTCATAGTAAATGCAATCAGCCATGAGTATATAATCAGGGGGAGGCTGAAATTCCGTTACATCTTCACCCCTACAAAAAACAAACAAGAGAAACACCAACAAAAAGTGAAAAGAAGCTTTAGCAATAACGCTAAAGGACCGAGCACGAAGTTAACTACTCTGTTATCATATTAAGTTTTCCTCTCACAGTGGTGTTTTGAAGTTATTGAGCAATTTAACAAAGCCAGTGCAGAATCACAGAATCCCCAAAGGGTCTGGGGTTGGAAGGGATGTTAAATCCCATCCCATTCCACCCCTGCCACGGACAGGGACACTCCCCACTATCCCAGGCTGCTCCAACCTGGCCTTGGACACTTCCAGGCATCCAGAGGCAGCCACAGCAAATCTGGGAATTCCATTCTAAGACCTCCCCACCCTCCCAGCCAGGAATTCCCGACTCCCAACATCCCATCCAAACCGACTCTTTTCCAACCTGAACCCAGACACCCCATTAAACCCGACCAGAGGCATTAAACAAAGGCTCATACAAACCATTTCAGTACCTTGGCTCGCACTGACCCTGTGACCAGGTGCTTGTTATTCTCAATATTAACCATCAACAGCTCCTGCAGCTCCTCCAGGTCCGTGACGGTCACGTTCGCCCTACAACACACACACACACGCGGTTAGGGAACAACGCGATGGCAAGAGACAGAAAACAGGGTTTCAAGGAAAAGAGAGGTTCTGAGGGAAGAAGACAGCGCCGGCCAGGGCCTCCCGCTCACCCCAACGTGGCTGCCATGATGCCGACGGCGCCGGTGCCCGCGCCCAGCTCCAGGACGTGGCGACGGGCGAGGGGACAAGCGCCGGTCTCCAAGAACTTGGCGAGCACCAGCGCGGCGTCCCACACCACACAGCCCACGCCGCCGGCCGCCCGCTGCTCCAGGCGCAGCGCCGGCCCGCCGCGCCGCTCCAGCTCCCGGACAAAGCCCGCCATGGCCGCGGCTCTGAGGCGGCGCGGCCCCTCCTCGTCCCGCCCCCGCCCCGCCCCGCCCCCGCCCCGCCCCGCCCCGCCCCCGCCCCGCCCCGCCCCGCCCCGCCCCGCCCCGCGCCGGGGGGAAATGGCGGCCGCGCCCTGAGGGCGCCCGCTCTCCGCCGGGTGGGGAGGTTTATTCCGGCCGGGTTTATCCCGGGATTCCGTCAGTGGCGTGCGGCCGGAAGGATTCCGGCATTTCGTTTACCAGGCGAAAGTATTCCGGGATCACGCCGGCAGTGTCCCTGAGGGAACGCGGAACCCTCAGGACCCCGCTCCCCTCATCGCTCCTGAAGGTTTTAGTACAAACCGCCCTCGCGCAAGTTACAGAAGGTCTTAAAAAAACCTACAAAAAAGGTCTAAATAAACCTACAAAAACGGTCTTTAAAAACCTACAAAAAAGGTCTAAATAAACCTACAAAAAAGGTCTAAATAAACCTACAAAAAAGGTCTTAATAAACCTACCAAAAAAAGGTCTTAATAGACCTACAGAACCGGTTAAAAAACCTACAAAAAAGGTCTTAATAAACCTACAAAAACGGTCTTAAAAAACCTACCAAAAAGGTCTTAAAAAACCTATAAGAAAGCTCTAAATAAACCTACAAAAAAGGTCTTAATAGACCTAAAAAAAAGGTCTTAATAAACCTACAAAACAGTGTTAATGAACCTGCGAAAGTCTTAGTCTACAAAAAAAGGTCTTAATACAACGCACAAAAAGGCTTTAACAAGCTTTAAAAGGGTCTTAATCAATGTACAAAAAGGTCTTAATGAACCTACGAAAAGGTCAACAAACCTACCAAAAAGGTCTTTGTGAACTGATGAAAAAGGTTTTGGTAAACCTACAGGAAAGGTCTTAACAAACCTACAAAAAGGTTTTAATCAACTCACGGAAAAAGGTTTCCATCGAGCAACTGAGCACGAGTTGATTCTGCGTTGACATCTTGAAAACGCAAAGGTTTTAGATTTGTTTTTCCTGCCTTGGATATGTGGAAGAAAGCTTTCTTTATTACTTTATTTCTTCATTTCTTTTAGACCAACGGGTGGTCGGCAGATTCCCCTTGAGGGGAGGCTCGAAGAAGTTTTCTGAGGGAATTGCCTTTTCCCACACAAGCCAACTTCAACCCCAAACTTCACATTTTTCCCCTTCCAGCAGTTTTTTTTTTGTTGTTGTTGTTTTTACCTACCCCTCTAATTATGGAGTAACTGAAAAGTTATTTATTGCTCTCTTGAACCATGCTGGTGGGAATCTCCCTGCCTTTGACCACTTTCCACGGCCGTGTTATGATGTATTTTACCGTGGAATATTCAAAATGGTTTTGGCACGAGCACTTGTACAGGAAGGCAAAAAACTGACATCTGTATATTCTAAAATGTGGGGGAGAATTTTTTCCTCTTCAGCAACACTTAAAAGTCCGAAAAAATATTATTCCTTGTTTAGCAATTGCTGCTGGTGAGGATTTCAAAAGAGCGAATGAAAGTAATTTTTAAAAGAATTCAACTTTTCCAAGTCATCCTCCATTTCCTACCTGCACTCCCAGTTAGTGCATGTCAAATTTGGGACTTTTTGAACCTTATTTTAGCAAAGTGAAGCAGCTCTCCTATAAAAAGCGTGTTTTGCCCCTTGCGTGAATGGATTCCAACCCTCTCTTCTTCTCGTGGAAGGAGCACAGAGGGGACAAGGCTGGATAAATACATCTTCCCAAAAGAAAACTGTGGGGTCTTGGTATGATCCTGCACAGAGCCAGGAGTTGGACTTGATGGATCCCTCCCAGCTCAGGGTATTTATTTCCAACGGACATCCCTCCTCAGTCATATCTCCTTTCCAAAAAGGAGAATTTTCCAAATTCAAGACAATGGGAGCAGCTTAGGCAGACTGACGAGAAGCTGGAGTGTGATTTGGAAGCCTGGGATGGGCCCAACTCTCAAAGGCAGAAGGAAAGCCCAAGTGAGACCAGCAGCATGGAAAACCGGGGCGTTCTGTATTGTCAAAAATGCAACTCCCAACCTTGTCCTTGCAAGGAACACGCACTGCTCAAGCTCTTAAAAATTAAGACTGGGGTGATTTATTAATCTTGTTAAGAACTCTGATACAAAGCACAGTAAAAGGCCACAAACCAGTAAATAAAATGTGGCTTGTGAAGGCCACTTTATAAATGCTGCCACAGAACTACCAGTAAAACAGACTCGCTCTCACACCAGTTCAAACACGGGGCGTTCGACTGGCAAAGAAAAGTTCCATTCGCTTATCAGTTTAAAAAGTTTAATAAAGCTTTAAGTGTTTGCTGGTTTAAATGCTACCAATTTCCAAAGTGGATTCAACGAGTTAAAAGTGGAGATCTAAAGGAAGTTATTAGGTCTGGAAGGCAAGACTGTTCCCAAGCCAGAGGAAACGCTGCTGGCCGGATCCAATCCCGCGAGTAGCAGACTGTGTTATAGGCCTCGAAGTCAACTTCAATTTATACATGTCATTAGCATATCTGTAAATATACAATATAAACAATTGTACAGGCGCATAGCTTTGTTCTCTACAACAACAGACAAACTCTTTAGCTTAAGACACCTTCGCCTATCGAAACGAAAAAAGGCACATCTGAACAGGATGCACGTGAAGTACTCGGGATCCTCCCCGATACCCGAGACGGGTACTCCTCCTTCATCCTTTCTCCAAAGAACCAAGACCAACCAAATATTTTGGTATTTAGATTACAACCTATTTTTTTTTTTTCCTTTGTCTTCAGCAGCAAATCAATGGCAATTAAGACATGGCATGAGAATATTCCACACCAGGAGCTGTCACTCAGGAACCTCAAGGCAAGTGGTCAGAGGTTTTCAAATCTGTGACGCTCCGCATCCTCGTGTTGTTTGATCATCCCATTTCTGGGTTTCCTTAATTAAAAAAAAAAAGGCCACTAGTGCTCAAATTTGAAAAAAATTCCACAGACGCACCTTTTTTTTTTTGTTTTTGGCTCAGTGCAATTAAATGATGTCAGTTTAAATTCACTTAGTGTAGTTTACAGTGCAAAAGGTCTGTTTTGTGTCCTGGCACGACGGTCGGCACTGAGGATGTGAACCAAGGCAATGCTGCTGCTCACCTGAGGGTAATGCTGTCCAACCACACAGGTTGGAATGTGTGTAGTCTTGAATTTTTTTTTCCAATTTAAACCTTTTTTTTTTTTTTTTTTTTTGATCAGCAGCACTTTAAGAGCGTAATTTGTGAAAATACTAAAATACACTGCCGTCATTTTTTTTTTCTCCTCTGAATAAATTAAAAAAAAAAAAAAAAAAAAGAGAGGAACTTTACAAATAGTATTCCAGTGTCAATGACTACTACGGCTAAGGTCATTGAGGAGTTTCTGCATTTTCTAGCAAAGACAGTCTGTGCAAAGGAGGGTGGGAGAGCTCCCTTTTGTAAGTCTTTGGCGGCAGTTTCGGTAGCTGAGGGCTGGAGTTGTGCCGGGGCGGCACGGGCGGCACGGGCGGCTGCGCCAGGTTGTTGTGGCTGGCGCTGAGGACGCAGCAGCGGCGCAGCACCCGCGGGGAAGGAGTGCTGGGAGGGGTGCCCGGGGAGCTGGGGCCGGAGCCGGCCTCTCGCAGCCACTCGGGCTCCCGGGGGAAGCGTCCCAGCGGCGGCGGCTGCAGGCTCAGCGGGCAGTTGATGAAATGCTCGGGCGGGCGGAGCGGCACCGGCGGCGGGGTGTCGGGGACGGGGTCCCGGGGGGGCGGAGGAGGAGGGCTGTGTAAGGGCTGCTCCAAGGGAGTGGTGTAAGCAGGAACGCGAGGTTGGATCTTTGGAGGAGGCGGCTGCCGAGGTGGGATCGCTGGAGGATCGTCGTCCGGCTTGGAATTTCCCTGCGGTGTCACGGGGGAAAGGGAGGTGTAGGAAACGGAGAGCAGAGAATTCCAGAATGGGTTGGATTGGAAGGGAACTTAAATCCCACCCCATTCCTCTCCCCCTGCCATGGGCAGGGACACCTCCCACCATCCCAGGGTGCTCCAAGCCCTGTCCAGCCTGGCCTTGGACACTTCCCGGGGGAGCCACAGCTTCTCCAGGCATGCTGTGCCAGGGCCTCCCAATTCCCAACATCCCATCTAAACCTACTCTCCTTCAGTTTAAAGCCATTTCCTTTGTCCAGATGTTTGGATAAAGAGCAGTATTCAGACAGATGAGGAATTCTCCTGACCTCTGCTAGCGGTGCTGTCAGAAACACAGCAGCTGTACTGTTGATGGGAATATGAACACTATGTTCCTGAAATTCCTAGCAGAGTTTGAGGATCCAAAACTTTAAGAAAGGAAGCTGGAGCTCTGCATCACAAAGTCTTTTAGACTGACAGAGCCTTGTTTGGATCAATGGTCGAACTTGACAATCTTAGAGGTCTTTTCCAAGGTAAATGATTCGAGATATTCCCCAATTTATCACCAAAGTCATTCAACCCAGGACAGCAATACCTTAGCATTGGAAGCATCCTGATCCATCTTTTTTCGTGGAGGAAGTGGAGGAGGGTTCTGAGGCTCATCACTCAGTTTAGGGAAGCTCCCCCAGGAGCTGAAGAAAGTCTCTGGAGAGGGAAAAGCAGATCTTTTACTCCTTGTGCAATATCTGAGGAACGTATTCTGGAATATCAAGCCGAACTCAAAGCAACTCAAATAAGATCTTTGTGCTCCAAAGCAACACGAAGCAGGAGCTTCAACAGTAAGAAATCCTTTAATTCATTGCTTTAATCAGATGTAGGCCTCACTAAGTGTTCTCCTATGTCCAGTATCAAAGAAAGGCATCAACAGTCAGCAGGCAATGCTGAGGGACAGGAAAATAAATCCAGGGGACTCCAAGTGAGGTTTTACAGAGGGAGAAAAAAAAAATTCCTCAAATTAAGAAACAACACAACCCCTGACTTGTATTGGTGATTTCTGTCACACCTTGGCTTTTCCTTTTAGGAGGGCACTGAGCTCTGGGACTGCATCAGACCTGTGCTGCCCAGCTGGAATTTATATTAATCATATTTTAAAAAAAGGTATGTGGAATAAATAAAAAGAACAGCTGAAAACACAGGTGAATGCAGGATATCCCTCACAGGTGTGACAGAAAAAGTGTCTCTTCCTTGCCAGCAAGTGAGCAGTTATTTTCACTAAGCGGAATTTGGAAATTATCAAGTTCCTTTATTTGTAGCTTGAGTCGAACAAAACAATCAGCAAGGACGTTCAAAGTAGAAAGAAAATCATGTGAGAGCCTGGAGATAAAAACCCAACCCAAACTAAGTTTTAGGCTTTACATTCTTTACTGGACATCTGATCTAAAAGGAAACCCTTCTGAATGCAGCCCACATTTCGAATTTTAGATTTTAAAATCCCAGATCTCCGAGTTTAATCCCCACTGGGCTCTCCTGAAGCTGGGGAAGGCAGAGTTAAATATTTAACAGAGTTCCAACACTCACTCGACTGAGGCAAGTTCACGGGAGCGAAGATGCTGTTGTTACCTGGGAAATTAAAAAAAAATAAAATCCATTAAACAATTTCCAGGCAGAACCACCACACTGCAGCACATAACAAATGCCTGAATAACCTGAGAGATCAGAAAAACCCCCCGAGTTCAACTACTGCAAACGTGGATGAAGATTTCCCGTGTAAAACATCCCTGAACTGGAGAATTTAAGTTGTGCCGGGAATGAATTTAATTACTCCAAATTTTGCAATTCACTTTTTTCAAGGCTGGAACACACCCCTCAACACATCTGAGAAGCCTGAGGGACAGCAATAACCATTACTGAAGGCATGTACCATAAGAGCTGTTGAGATCAATGTCCAAGAAGACGCTGAACTCCGAGGACGCCGACACGGGCGGGGTTGACGGGGTGTTGGGGGAGGTCGGTGCCGACGCCGCCGACTCCTGCTCCGACTCCGTGATCCTGCTGAAACTGATCTTGCTGGGCTCCTTCTCCAGGGGCAGGGGGTGGCTCCTCAGGGTGCCAGAGGTGGAGCCGTGCCTGCCGGTGTTGGGCCTGATCCCCGGGGATTTCAGGGGATACGTTGTTTTCCTGGGCTGGAGACAGGGGAGATGTTAGCACTGCAAGGTTCCACACTGTGGGGTTCCCAAAACACTGCAGCATTCCCAAACACTGCAACATTCCCAACACTGCAACATTCCCAAACACTGCAACATTCCCCACTGCAACATTCCCAAACACTGCAGCATTCCCAAACACTGCAACATTCCCAACACTGCAACATTCCCAAACACTGCAACATTCCCCACTGCAACATTCCCAAACACTGCAACATTCCCAAACACTGCAACATTCCCAAACACTGCAACATTCCCAACTCTGCTGCCATTTCACACTGCAGCATTCCCAACACTGCAACATTCCATACGGCAACATTCCCAAACGTTGCAGCATTCCCAACACTGCAACATTCCCAGCTCTGCTGCCATTCCACACTGCAGCATTCCCAACACTGCTGCCATTCCACACTGCAGCATTCCCAAGGTTCTGTGAGGTATTTTCAAGGTGTTTCTCCAAGAGCAGCACAGCTGATGTGAGCTGCAGCGCTATTTACACAGCAGGAGTTTGCTGGACGCTGTGGATGCAGCTGAAGAAATCTTTTTTTTCCCCACAATTATGAGGAATGAAGAGTCCATGTGCTGCTGCCAACCAGGACAAAACACTGGGAAAAACGTGTCCCAGCCTTGGGAAACGGGAATTTACTGCAAGTCAGAGCTGCAGAAGAGCCCCAGAACAAACACCACAGAAACAGCAAAACCACAGAGGGTCACCGGGCCTCTCCACACAGCCAGGATCAAGGACACACTTGGAAACACGTTGTCCATGTCCTCCAGTTTATCCAGGACAAAATTCCCACACCCAGGTCACTGTGTGGACAAACCCAGCCTGGTTAGGCTTGGGTGTAATCCAGCCCAGATCAGAGCTGAGCTTTGCAAAGTGAATTATGTCCCCATCCTTCAGGGGTGTCCAGCACATCACAGCACCCGCAACTGGATTTTCCTGAAATTCCAGTAAGATTCTCTCTTTGGAAATCATGAGCTGTAAAGAATTCCTGCCCAGCTGACTGGACTCCTGTATTTAGAAATTATTTTCATCAAATGACTGTAAGAAGCATTTTTGCAACAGGAATTTCTGGCGTTTTCTTGCCACATCTGTAACGTCATCTTACTCATTCCTCTAACAAGAGGTGGCAAAAATGATTTATGGCTCTCCCCAAAAATCAGACACGGCTCCAGTCCCTCAGGCAATTCCAACATATAAAAAGCAAGTGCTCTAAATTGTGATTTTCCTCCTTAAAAAGAACTCTGAGCTCCAGAAGCTGGGTTTTCTTTAAAATCAAAATTGCTACTCCTTTAAACGGAACTTCATTTTCTTCTGCAAAAAGGACTGCACCTGGTAAAGTCTGCAGTGTTCGCAATAATATCAAATATTTAGACAAAAGAAAAATAGAAATGCGAACATATTATGCATAAAAGTAATATTTTGATTAGTATTAATATTTCTTGATATTGTGAAATGAAAAATATTACTCCGTATTTTATCATATGACTATATTGTAAGAAATATAAATTTATCAGCAGGATTTCAGGTTTTTGGGGGGGAAAGTGAGTTTTAAAATAGGACAAAAGTAATATATTTTAGTAGAGACAAATGTCAGGAGTAGAAGTCTTTTAAAATCAAGTTTAGTTGGAAAATCAGCTCGTGGTAAAATATAAAATGTTTCTGCCTTATTCAGTTAACCATGAATTATTTTCATAGTGGTCGGGGAATTTTAGCTGTTTAATTTTAATTAAATAATCCAGGAACTGGACTTGATGACCCCTGTGGTTCCCTTCCAACTCAGGGTATTCTCTGATTCCATGAAATTTCAGGGAAACAACTCACGAATCGAGGCGGCTGCTTGCAGTTCCGAGGTTCAATCTCCAAGGACTTGTTGAACAGATAATCTGTAAACTCTTTTTCTGGTATCTTCCCCATGGGATTGAGATTTTCAAAGAATTTCTGAATGAAACAAGCATCAGTAATATTTAAAAAACATGCACAGAGAAAAAAAAATTTAATGAAATACTCCTAATGCAGTGATTCAAAATCTAATTTTTCACCACTTCTGGCTGCTCCTTTGTGTGGTTCTTTGTTGCCTACCGGCCACTGCTCCCCTCTCTTTTGATAATCACTATTCATGCAAAATTAGGTGCAGTGCTACGAGATTATTTGGCGTTTCTCCCCCCTCTTCAATCCCCAAAGGGAGATTTAATGGCCGCTCACCCGGATTTCTGGCTCAATCCGTAAGCAGTAGGGTTGGTTTTGATACTGCTGAATTTCTCCTGTAATTTCAGCCACTTTTCTCCTCTTACTGAAGTTAATTAATTCTTTCCCTTGTCTTTTAAGGAAGTCAGGATTCCCTTCTTCTGTCTTCAAGATATTTGTTAGGTATATTCCTGATTTTAAAAAAAAAGAGCAGTTTTTAACCAAACATCTGCAGCAATCTCGACTTCAGAGTGATACCACACACACAAAAATTTGACGTCACTTACCAAAAAAAGGCACACAGGGGGGGTTGATTGACTTGAGCTTAGCTAAATACTTCTTAAAATGATCTTGGCTTAATTCTACTGCTTCATCCAAAACTCTTTTTTTCCTTTCCTGCAGTGCCTGAGTTGTCAAAATGAAAAAAAAAGAAAAAAATAGGGTTGGAAATCTTCTCAACAGCATGGTTAGCAAATACAAGGCAATTCCCTGGCTCTCTGAGCAAAATTTGGGAATGGAAATGAAGGTTTCAAAGAAGCTCTTCTGTCAATGGTTTGCTCTAGATTACAGCACCCAACAGTTCAGTCATGTGGATCCTGAGATTCCACAGAACAGATATTACTTTGACTTTTGATTTACAAAATTTAGTCTTTAACAGAAATGAACCATTTGATTTTTAACTTCAAGGCCTTGTGCTGCCTTTCAGAGCCATACAAAACACAAACCATTTCATTCATTTATTTTTCTGTTCTACTTCAGGGAGGCTTTGCTGCCAACAGTGGATTTCACTCCAGAGCTGTGTGTGACCCAGGTCTGGATGCTGATTTCATTTCCTCCTAAACTCACCTCGAATGTGTGATCCAGCCTGTACACTGAGACAGAGTTCACAGCACTGACAATCTCCAGAACACCATTGAAATTATTGAGGTCTTGGAAAACCTGCAGGATTTCTATGATCCTGCTCAGCACAGCCACTCGCTCCTCAAAGTTCTCCGTTTCCACGATGCACCTGATCAAAAGATGGGACTTGAGAAACGCTGAGAAAGAAAACCTGACACTTTTGTGTGTTATTAAATCAAATTTTTTTTTCCCGCAAAAACCCATCCAGCATGCAGCTTTTGGCTCACTCTCTCCAGAATCTCATGTAGGAATTTCTGCAATCACATCTTACGCGTGCTCAGGTTGGAAAGTCAAGGGAGGATTTGGCAGAAATAAAGCAGCAAAGCCCAAGCCTGTCCAGGGTGAAAGTGGTTCATGCCACTGCACCGCACTCACTTTTCAAACCACAGAGTGAGGTTTGTAGTGTGACGAATCATTTTCAAGAGGTTCGGGGAGTTCATTTCCTTATCTTCCTTCGTCCACACGCTGCCAACGAGCTCAGAAGGCTGCACAGCCCTGGGATTGACAAAACAGGAGGCAAAAACGCTCAGTGCAAATAAAAACTGTAATTTCGGTGCTTGCATTAAAAGATTATTTCTCCCCTGATAGTTCACAAATCCAATCCCAACTAATCTACTACAGAACACAACTTTTTAACGAGTGCTGGAGTACAAAAGGAAAAGACATTTTTATCTTAATTGAAATTGGATCATTTTGAAGAAGCGTTTTCAGATAAGAAAATTACAAAGGAGTGAGTTTAATTTTCTGAAAGGGCAAGAAAAACAACTTCAGGAAAGTTAGAAATTGAGCGCAGGAAGGTGAAGCACTTGCAGCAACCGGTTGGTTTCAACGCAAAACCTCCCGCCACTGATGCAGGAACGAGATTTCGTAATTTGAATTTTTTAAGGGTCCTGAATTATCCACCCAGCATTTCTGTTGTCACAAGTCAGACACGGAGATAAAACCTCTTTTCTCCACTCTTTTGCATATTTTAACACCGAGCAGACAGCAAGAGGAAACATCTTCCTGTAAACTCTGGAAGTCGCGGGTTGCGATTTCCAGAAAACGATCGGTTTTCGACCAACGGCGTGAACGAGGTGCACTTTTTTTGAGGGGGGGGGTGAAATAATGCAAAAGCAAGGTGTGAGAGCATTTAATAATGCAAAAGCAAGGTGTGAGAGCTGAGGGCCTGCCTGTACAGGTCGGACTCGAGCAGGGTGAGCTGCCGGGCGATCTCGATGGGGTGCAGTGTCATCAGGTCCAGCGCCTCGCTGTGCCCCACGCGCCACAGGTGCCACTCCAGGGGGGGCGGGGGGCTCTCGAAGGTGATGTTGTGGCTGACCCCATCTGCCTGGGCTTTCTTCCTCTTGATGATTTTAGCAATGGACTCCACCCACTTCTTCATGGATTTCCCTGGAGAGGAGGAATCATTAAAAAAAAAGACCCCGAAGAAAACAAAGCACACGCGAGTTTTTTAATGCTGTTGTAAGGGAAGTTTTAACTGAGAGATGGGAGGGTTAAACTCCGAGTCCAAGAGAGAGGAAAAGTGCATTATTCTTGTGACAAGTGTTGGTTTTTAATTAACTCATGTTTTTTTCATAAATGTCAATGTTACAGAGCAATCTTTGGGGAGGGAACGTTTTGAGTTTGTAAATAAATAAATTTAGGAACTGGAGCTCAGGCTGGAGGGGCTTTGGACAAGGGATGGAGTGACAGGACAGGAGGAAATGGATTCAAACTGTGAGGGCAGGGATAGATGGGATATTGGAAACTGGGGATTCCTGCCTGGGAGAGTGGGGAGGCTCTGGGTGCCCAGAGAAGCTGTGGATCCCTGGAAGTGTCCAAGGCCAGGCTGGACAGGGCTTGGAGCAGCCTGGGATAGTGGAAGGTGTCCCTGCCCATGATAGGGGCAGGACTGGATGGGCCTGAAGCTCCCTTCAACCCAAACCATTCTGAGAACCTCTGATTTTAAATGACTTTTGATAATTCAGTGAAACCAACTCCCCAGAAATTTGAATGAACACTCAGAATTCTGCATTTCTGCATGTAAATTAATCAGGTTTGTATTTCTCTATTTTTTTTTTTCTTCTGGGTTCTTGCACCTGTATCGGCTGACAAATAAACACATGCGAAACCAGTTCTATTGAACCACATCCTCTGAAAGTTTTGATGTGGAAAAAAAGTGAGGCTGTGTCCAGGGTCTTTTAATTGTCTTAGAATTATATTGCCCATTGTAAGGCCCGGCACTCTGAAAATGAAAACCTGGAATTGCCAGGATAAGGATTAAACATCGAGTTCATAAAGAGGAGATACCAAACGGGCCCAACATCCTCTTCTAAAAGGATAATGGTTTTCAGCTGGAATTTTATATAAATGGGAAAAATCAGGATGGAAAAAAAAAAAACACAGTAAGCAAAAAGGGAAGGAATTCTCTATGGAGAAAGGGAAGGTGACAGCCTGAATTACAGACTCAGGGAAGGATGGCTATATTGTCCAGAAGGAAATCTATTTAAAGTATTATTATCCGAATGTTTGAAATCATTTTTAGGAGCTGTTTAGGCTCCAGGCCAAAGCTTCCTCATGTAAAGGGGAGCCTCATAAACAGCTCAGTTAAAGGCATTAAAATTACTCATGTGTTTAAAGGTATTCTCAGACCTCAAATCCATCAGGATCAGACTGGGAAGTCGTGGCAAAATGTGGGAAGGGAACAGGATCCCTCCCCCTTACTGCACCTCTGACACTGGAAATGAAGGTCTCCAGCCTCTCCAGCAGCTCCAGATCCCTCTCAAAATCATAAAAATGGTGCTCGACCCAGTGCCGGAAAACATTCAATATTCTGAGGAAAAGAGGAAAAAAATATTCAGGTTTCTTTTTTTTTTAAGGACCTCCATGGCTCATCCCATATAAATGAATCACAGTCCCACAGAACTCAGGTTACAGATTTATGTAGTTGGTGACTCTCAGAACACACATGGACAAAGGAGCAGAGCAAAACCACTTTTTTTTCTGGCAGGTGTTTCAAACCTAATTTATAGGTTTGAAAGGATTGTCTGAGCTTGGTGCCGTTTTAAAAGAGAATATAGAAAATGCCAGTGTTGGGATGGTTTCAGAAGAGGAAGAAACTTAGCAAAATCAGATGAAATTGGTATTTCTAATTTTCCTTGTAATTTCCTTTTTTTTTTTTAACAAAAATGCTAATTAGGATCTCCCACTTGTTAAGAAGCACATTTGTTATTCTTTCTTTCCTACACACAAATTTCTAAGTTGCTGAGTTGTTGTTACTGCCCTACTTATACCATTTTTAATGACCCAAAAGGCCTTACTGGATCCAGTACATCCTTTAAGGATAACCCTAAACTTCCTCTTGATTTCTCTCTACTCTTTCTCAGACAAATCACTAATAAATCAGTCTCTAAACGTGAACTCCAGCTGCTTTTCAGCCTTTTGCACTCAGGATAAATCAGAATAAAAACCCTGCTTTGTCTCTTCTTCAGGTAAACAAGCTTAGCTCACATCTTCAGCACTTTGTTTTCTCCAGGTGCAATTTATCACCTGAGTAAAAATCAGCCTGACATGGAGGACAAATGAAGGACATCCACGTGGACACACGGGAAATTCTTTTAACTCTCCTCTTCCCAGTGTGCAAGGTAAAAACTAAGCTTTATCCCATAAAAGAACAGCTGCCCCAACAGATCCTTCAGGCTGGAAACCAATGACACCTTCCAAGAGGCAAAGTTTTGATCCAAGTTTCCTTGAAAACAGGATCTTATCTAATCCATGTGTGCCCTCGAGATCCCATGGTGAAAACATTGCCTGGCTCTGCTGACATCTCCTTGTTCTCATCACCTCACATTCGTTTGTCCAAGCCTTTCCCATGCCTGGCCACAGCATTTTCTGAGATTTGGAGTGGAGGGATGCAGGGAAGGAAGGAAGGGATAAACACCTTCAATTCTCCACCTTCTTCCCAAATTCCAGCCTCTGAAGCAGAGGTCAATGCTTTTAACAACACTGGAATGCACAAAGGGCTGAGTTTATCAACCCAGCAGCTCAAACTCTTTCATTTTCAGCTGTAAGACAGCTTCAAGCTACTGGAAATACACAGAAACAGCTCCCAGAAAACAGTGAAAAGCCAGGGAAAGCACGAGCTGAGAGGCAGCTCTCCCAGGAACTGATAAGCGTGGAGACTTGTGGTCCTGCTGAACCCAAAGGAGCTGATAAAGTGGGAACACCAAGGGCCTGATAAGCTGTGCAAGGCCAGCAGCAGGCAGGTATCAAGGTTACAGTGACATTGTGTGACTTGGATCACGTTCAAGGGGCTGGTGGCAGCTCTGTGTCGAGGACAACTACAGGGTTACCCCCACGGTTATCTTTTTAATCTTTTATATATATATATATATGCGCATGGGTGTCTGATAAAAATGGGACCCTGGGTGACTTTCTGAACACCTTGGAGGCACTGGCATGTCAGTGTGACCCTTTGAGTCAACAGCAATGTGTGGCAGCAGATTAACTGAGGGTTCTGTGGGTGTAATTAACTGCATTAATTGCTATTAGTAGAATTAATATTGATAGTAATATTCATGTGCCATTAATGGGAACATCTTGATGTTTCTCATCAGTGTAATGAATAAAAGCTGCTCAAGCAAGCACTGGTGGTGATCTGTGTCTCTTCCTGTCTCGATCCCCAACCAGCACAACAATCACTCTCATTCATGCTAGAAATGCTTGATTGTTCCCCAAATTAGCTTGGTCAGCGAGACCTTGAAGATTCCCTGCAGCCCACTGCAGTGAGCAGCACAGACAAGAGTCTCCCTGTCTGTGAGCAAACACATCCACAGGGCTGGGAAAGGGAGTGAAACACCAGCAGGGCTGGAAAACCGGGAACAGAGGAATTATCTTTCCCAGGGCCTGGGAACAAGGAGCGCATTGAGAGCTCGGCCAGCCCTGCTCTGGAGCTCCACATCCCTCACCCACAGGCGCCGTGGCTGTGGGTGGGGATCCCAGCTGGGCCAGCTCCAGCCCACCATTTGGGATGTGACACGAGGCTGCTGAAGTCTCCCTGAGCAGGGATGAGCGCGTGCAGAGCTCAGTGGCCTCCAGGCTGGCAGTGGCAGGGCTCTGAGGGCACACACACACACACACACACACACACACACACACCTGAGCTGCACGGGCTGCACGTATTCCTTGCGGAAGCGTTTCAGGTCGGCGCTGATGGGCTGCTCGCCCTTCTCGATGGCCAGCCTGTCTGCCTCCGTGGGCTCTGGCTCGGGGATCTCAAACCTGGGGGGGGGGGAAACCAGAAGCTGCGGTTTATGGAAATGTATTTAGAGAAATTCAGCGTGAGGAGAGTCAGGTGCTTCCCCCTGCCAGCCAGTTTGCCCGGAATTCCCTCCTGCCCAGCTCCACACCCTGTTAATTCGCTGCTTCTCTGCTCATCACACCATGTCTAGACTGGGATAGAAGGTTTTTAAGGACCTGCTGGCTTGATTAAGGGAAGATTAGACAAGAGCTTAAGAGCAGCTTTAGCACACTGCATTAAAATGCTGTTTACCCTAAGTCTGTGCCTTCAAACAAACTGCCTGGAACATTGCTGTCCTTATTTCCATCGAGATTTGGCTGCACTCAGCTCTCTCACGAGCCAGTTTAGCAGTTCCCAACATCACCACCCACAGCCCAGGTGCTCCTGCTCATTCCTCATTCAGGTAACTCATTTAAACTGGGAAAAGGAAGCTTGCACTGAAAAAGCCTGGATCATTGTTTTAAAGTTACTGGTTTACAAACTTCACTGAAACACTGAAACTTGACCCTGGGATCCTGAGCAGGAAAGGAGCTCTTGGAATCTCTGATTTTTGTGAGTCCCTCCCAACTTGGGATGTTCTGTGATTCCAGATCAGCAAAACTCATCAGGAACTGGAGTGACAGGACAAGGGGAAAGGCTTCAAACTGAAGGAGAGGAGGGTTAGATGGGATTTGAGGAAGAAATTCCTGGCTGTGAGGGTGGGGAGGCCCTGGAATGGAATTCCTGGAGAAGCCGTGACTGCTCCATCCCTGGAAGTGTCCAAGGCCAGACTGGACAAGGCCTGAAGCACCCTGGAACAGTGGAAGGTGTCCCTGCCCATGGCAAGGAGTGGCACTGGATGAGTTTTAATGTCCTTTCTCAAACCATTCTGGGATTCTATTCTATGATTCCAAACCTTTTCCATGCCCTCAGAAAGGAGGATCCCTCCTCACCTTTCTATCAGCAAACTGAGCAGCTCCTGGGGCTTGCAAAAGGAGCGGTAGGTGGTCAGGAAAGTCCGGACGAAATTCGGATCTGTAAGGATCGAATGAGGAAATGACAGCAGCGGGTTTTGAGCCAGTTGCAAAATATCAGAAATAAAATACAAAGAAGAAGTTTCATGTGCAGAAAAGACACTGAGGTTATAATGCAAGCTCTCTATTTGAAAACACCAGAAGTGACAGTGCTTGGGAAATTTTCATTCAGTTCTTTGGTGCATCTCCCTGAAAAATATTGAACTGCACATCCAACATTCTCTTCAAACCTCTGCCTCAGCCTTCCCTGAGGAATGACTCTCCCTGAGCAGCTGTTCTACAGGGGATGTTTAACAAAAATTGCACAGCAGCCCCAGCAGCACCAGCTTCCCCTTGCGCCCCAAAACTGAGACCCAGCATTCTCCTCAGCCTCAGCACTTCGTGGAACTCCTTCAAGCTTTCACTTCTGTGCCTTTCAGACAGTGAAAGGCTGAAAAATTGTGATTTGCACCCACTTCAACCCAGATACTTCACAGGGCGACAGGCTGAATGTAATAAATATAAAAAATACAATAAATGCAGTAAATATAACCTTTATCTTTTTTTCTTCTTTCACAGAGCCTCAGCCTGTAACAGCTCCATTGCTTTGGCCACGATGAAACATGGAAACGTTTCTTTTTAGGGGATGAAAGGTTTGCATACCCAAAATTTTCTTACAGCTTTGCCTGCAAAGCCAGGTGATTTAAGAACGTATTTTTACTCCCTGCCGATTACAAGCAGAAAGAAAGCCCAGCAAACTAAAGATTAAACTAAAGGGTGAACTTTTTCACTTTTGTAAGAGCAAAACAAAGCTCAGCACACCTGCATACATATGGTAGGTGAGCCTCTCGATGAGCTTCACCACCGTGCCCCCTTTGATGATGGGAATGCCATTCCTGCTCTGCAGGTTATCCTCGAAGACAATGTTCTCCTCGGAGTCCTCCACCACGAAGCGATAAACGCTGGGGCTGGGCAGCCTCAGGGGCTGCTCGTTCTCCTCCTGCAGCAGCACCGAGTCCAGCATCCTGTCCAGGGTGCTGCGGTACTGCAGCGACACCAGCGCCGCCATCCACGTGCTCTTCTCCTCGGCCGACCTGGCGGCGAACAGCACGCTGCTGTCGTCCTTAGACACCAGCTCGAAGGCGTGCCTGTACTCCGCCGTGTCCTCCTTGTCCACCACCTGCGCTTTCCTCATCACGATCTTCTCCTTCAGCCTGTACTCGGCGCTGCTGTAGCCGGGCAGGCGCGACTGCCCGTGGTTGGGTTTGCAGCTGATCAGCAAGCCGTCGAAGAGGAAGATGTGGCGCTCGTGCTTGGCGCCGATTTTGGTGAGCCCCCCTTCCATGATGAACTCGTTGCAGCACTGGCCGATGTCTTTGCCTTCCCAGCCGTCGATGTTCTTCTGGATTTCGTTCATTTTCTTGATGGCCAAGTGTTTGCTGCGGATCTGGCGGTGATAGAAGCGACAGACCGGCTCCCTTGAAGGGACGACAGAAAAAGGCGCGTTGCAGATTTGCCATCCCAAAATAATCAACTAAATTAAATCGCTTAAATCGGGATTTTTTTTTTTTCCCCCCCTTGAAATGCCCTAATCAAGTTCCTAATAAGCCACATGCACCGCTTTGGTTGGGAAGGAGTAAAATATTCACATTATCCTTGTAAGTGGGGCGTGAAGGTTTTGGGCTGCTGCCCCATCTACAAAGAAAATTAGCGACAAGACACGCCTTGAAAGGGAAAAATGGATATTTTCTAGCAGGACAAGGTGATTTATTTCCCTCCCTGCCAGCGGTGGGAAGGCAGGGACGCTCTGGGCGTGCTTACCCAGGCCGGCGCCGCGGGGAGTGCTTGCTGTAAATGCGCTCCATGCTGCACTGCAGGTTCAGGAGGGCTGTGATGGCTTGTTTCAGGCACTCCCTGTCCTCTTCATCCTCACTGCAATCCTGCAATTGCTGCGACAGAACAAACATTCGTTTTCTTTTGGGTCTGCCTCGTTTCCAGCAGGCTGAGAAGACTGAAAGAACTTCTCACGTGGTGTTAGCAGCAGCACTCGGTGAAATCGGTGATTTCGAGCCAGTGACTTTTTACAGAGCACCACTCCAAAGCAGATGTGAAAGCATGAAACTAAAAATATTTGTCAGAGGTTCAGGAAAAATCAGTGGATATTCATCGAGTTTAGAAAAATCACCCTTTAGTGCTAATTGTCAGATATTATTTTGCCTGTTATCGACAACCATTTCTACAGGGTGATATTTCAGATTTCTGTGCTGTGCTCACAGGGTTGTGAGACAGTCAGGTGTCAGATTCTACTCAGAAATCCCCATACACTGTGGATAAAGGTCAAATTTAAAATGTTTTCATCGCTAAAATGATCATCTTTCAGGCAGCACCCTGCTGTACCATTCTTCAAAATAAATAAAAACATGACAAAATGATTTTGCCAGGCTTTATTTATCACAATAGGAGGAAAACTGCGCTCAGTAGGGCACCTGTGGTAATGTTTCCCTAAAAAGGGGGAAACCACAACACATTCTACACCTGTAAAACCAGTTTGAGGTTCAGATTCCCCCCAGAGCTGTGGCAGCACGGGATTTCATCCTTAAATTTCATCCTGATGAACCTTCCCAGCTCTAAGACACAATGGGTCATTAATTAGCCCGACCTCCAGCACAAGGCAGGTCAAGGACCCAATTCTGGCTTTTCAACCTGAAAGATTTTCAGAAGTTCCAGAGAATGATCCCATGGCAGGTGATGACTATGGAAAGGGAACTTCCATGATATTCAAAGAGACTCTTCTGATGAAGGATTTTATCCCTGATATCCAATTTAAACCTCCCCTGGCAGAGCTTGAGGCCATTCGCTCTTGCGCTGTCCCTTGTTCCCTGGGAGCAGAGCTCGACCCTCCTGTCAGGAAGTTGTAGAAAATTAAGGTTGTTTGGGGGTTTTTTCAGCTTTTCTGAACTGTTTTCTAAACTGACCATCACTAGAAATGCTTAACAGTTGAAAATTTACTGAAATCACACATATTTAGGTGTATTGGAAGCTGTCCCTGCCCATGGCAGGATCTTTAAGGTCCTTCCAACCAAAACCATTCTTTAAACTTTTAACTTTAAACTTTTCTGCAAAATATTGGCAATCCATTCACTGGAGATGGGTCAAAAGAAATCATCCCTTATTTTTACTTATTTAAATCAGGACGTGCAAAAAAATCACAGCAGAACACGAGGAACACAAGAGTGAAATGAAGTAGGAATAAGGAAAAAAAAAAAGTTTGTGGTAAATATTAATTACAGACCTGGTATTGCCATAATTCCTAAAATTATTTAGGTTGGATTACAGATAAATTCTGTTTTCCTCCTTCATACAAGTAAATCCTTTAAAACACAAAGGAAATCCCTATAACTCACCCGCACAGAATCAGATTTTACAGAGAGAACCTCACAGAGTAATTTCTGCTGCTGTTCCCAAATGTCAGCTATAGCCACAGGGTGTTTTACCCATTTGATTGAAGTTCATCCCTGTTAGTTAATAATTCATTTACCCTTAAAGCATTACAGACTTTCCCCACACAATGGGGCAAACAGAACCTCTCTGACATTATCCTCAGCTAATTCCAGTTAGGACAAACGGTTGAATATTAAGAATGGATTATTCTGAAATAATAAACTGAGCTGTAGCTGGAGTGTGAGCTGAGAGTGAGAATTCCGACTGGATCCTGCTTAGCTTTTTGTGAATGGACAAAAAATTTAGAACTCACAGAAAGAAGAGATTAGATTTGTGTATTAAATTTTTAACTACGTTAGAACTCAAGTTCAATCAAGATTTGTTTAATAAAATGTAACTCAAATGTTCACATGAGTGCAACAGATGCTTTGTAAGATTTTTTTAAATAACTTTTCAGAAATGAAGTAACCAGTGTCAAATAATTTTCATTTTCAGAGGGAGCAAGTAAAATGTAACCACCTAACAGCTCAGATTCTCTACATTAATAATTATTTTCAGTCAGAAATAAGAGTGTGGGCTCCATTTACCTGCAGCAACTCAAAGTAGTGCAAGCAGTGATAGACTGGGATCAGCATGAGGCGAGGCAGGACATACTGGACAGCTTCCTTAAACCCTTCAGCTGTGGACTGGAAAGGAAAAAAAACCAAACAAACCAGGATTATTTACACTGAAATATTCAGAATATTCACTGTTGCTCCCATGACGCCCAATATCCCACAGAAAATATGGAGGCCACAGTTGCTACTGAAGACATCAGTATCAGATTCACCCTCAGAAACTGAGAATCACAGGTTTATCACTTAAAAAAATGAGAAATATCTTCCATTCTGAGTAGTTGACTAAGGCAATAATTCAGGTTGTAAGATGAGGAGAGATTTTTCCAACCAGCGGTGAAAATCCTCCCATGTTCCATGGCCTAACTGCTGAGGAGAACCTGAATTACCTCAGGGTCAGAAAGGAGCCCAGATTCACTGACACCTGACCTGGATACTGATTTAATCTGGAATAAAAGAACTGAATTCTAGAATTTGAGCTTTAAATTCAGGAGGGAAGGAGGCAAAGAGCCTTCCTTCCTCCCTCACTCCCTAAGGAGTATTTAAGAGCGAGATGATGCAGCTCAGCAAGGGCTCAGAGCTGGAAACACTCCCTGAAGGAAGGGCTCAGAGGGATCTCACCCTGCAGAGACCAGTTAAGCCCAGTCCCACTAAACTGGGCTTAACTGGGAGCACCAGTGACCCATCACTTGCTCGGCAGCTTCTCTAAGGGCATTTCTGAACCCCAGCTCAGCCTGAGCAGCATCTTTCATTAATAAACCAGCTGCACAGGCAAACAGAAGCAATAAAACAATGAAAGGATCACAGATAATCCTGCTGGCCAGCAATGAGTACGAAATTATTGAAGAATTACTCCAGAAAAAGCACCAGCCACAGCCTCAGTGCTGAAGGAAAGCGAGGGAGAAAATGAAATTGTGGTGCTGGGTGTGCCCGTGGGTGGCTTTAAAAGGCAAAACAGAAGGGGCAGTGTGAGAATTCACCCTCTGTTCTCCTGCAAGGTGTGAGGAGGAAAAAAAACCTGCAAAACACTCAGGGATGGGTCAGAGCTGTGTCCTGTTTTTACAGCAAAGTCAAAATACCTCGCACTGGAGAATGGGCAGGACATGGAGGATTTCTTCCTCAGCTGGAAGCGAAGAATTATTGACAGAATTCAAGTATGAATTGAATGATGAAACATGAGAACTAAATATCAAACAGGAGAACTAAAGCCATTCAGTCTCACTCATCTGCACTCACCTGGAAGTGGAGAGCCACAGCAGGTTTGGCCATTAAATTATTAAAATGCTCCTGAAACTGTGGAGACAGAATATCCTGGGACAAGGTTTCGTACGGATCGAAGGCTTGCTCCTAAATAAAAACACAGAATTACACTCAGGAGTGAAGGATCCAAGCTATTTCTGTCCCAGCTGGTACAATAATTCCCTTTAACAAGCTGATGGGACTCTTCAAGAAAATATTGATTTTGCCAAATAAATACCGAGTAAACCACAATCTCATTTCACTTCCAGCTTTTCAATGCCCGTAATTCTCTTGGCATCCCTCAACTTCCCCATCTTGATGGCCAACACAAACTCTGTTGTACTGAAGCAGTGGGAACCAAGAGAAGTCTTTGCTTTTTACTCCATTTCACATGGAATGGCAATTTTACCTCCTCTCTGTCATTAAAGATGGACAGTGTGGAAACTTGGGACACTCATCTGGAGAAAATATTTCATCTGGGACAAAACAACCAGTCTCAGGGGGAAGTCTTCAAGTGACATCAGGGGTTTAGATGTAAAAATTATGGTTCTGTTTGGAGAACAGCTGTGATTCCACAGGATCAGCTACAGCAAGGATAGGATGGAAACCTGCTGGAATCCCACGGGAACAATTTCTGGCTGCAAAGGAATCATCTCTGGCTGCAGGGATCCCACAAGAATCATTTCTGGCCGCAGGAATCCCACAGGAATCATCTCTGGCTGCAGGAATCCCACAGGAATCATTTCTGGCTGCACAGGAATCATTTTTGGCTGCAGGAATCTCACAGGAAACATTTCTGGCTGCGCAGGAATCCCACAGGAATCATTTCTGGCTGCACAGGAATCATCTCTGGCTGCAGGGATCCCACAGGAATCATTTCTGGCTGCACAGGAATCATTCCTGGCTGCAGGAATCCCACAGGGATAATTCCTGGCTGCACAGGAATCATTTTTGGCTGCAGGAATCCCACAGGAATCATTTCTGGCTGCACAGGAATCATCTCTGGCTGCAGGAATCCCACAGGAATAATTTCTGGCTGCACAGGAATCATTTTTGGCTGCAGGAATCCCACATGGATCATTTCTGGCTGCACAGGAATCATTTCTGGCTGCACAGGAATCCCACGGGAATCATTCCTGGCTGCAGGAATCCCACAGGAATCATTCCTGGCTCCCAGCTGGGCTGTGCCAGGGCCTGTCAGGCTGATCCCAGTCCCTGCACACTCCCAGGGCTGATTCACTCCTGAGTCACTGCTGGGATCAGCACATCCCTCTTTTCACCTCAGTGCTTGCCAGGCTGCTGGATTTGGGAATACCAACCCCACAAAAGGTTTGTTTGAACACTGGTGAAGCCTCAAGTCCCAGTGGAATCCACAGGGCAAATCCACTGCAGGAGCCAGGCCCGTATTTCCTGACTCTGTGCTGTGTTCTGGAAGTTTTTGGAATTTTTGCTGCATTTACAAGTGGTTTTAGTTTCTTCCACTCAGACTTCGATCAGTATTTTTATGGTTTTGGGTTTGTTTTCTGAACATGAGATTAAAATGAACTGCATTAGGGATCTTCCCCAAGAGATTAATTATTTTTAAAAAGGGTTTTATGCTTGCAATGTTGCAAAAGTGATTGAACTACGGAATTCTCGAATATTGAAATTGATGGCTTTTGGCTGAAGAAGGGCAGGGTTAGATGGGATATTGGGAATTCCTGGCTGGGAGGGTGGGGAGGCCCTGGAACAGAATTCCCAGAGAAGCTGTGGCTGTCCCTTGATCCCCAGAATTGGACACTGGGGCTTGGAGCAGCCTGGGACAGTGGGAGGTGTCCCTGCCCATGGCAGGGGTGGGATGGGATTTAAGGTCTTTTCCACCCCAATCCATTCTGGGATTCTATGGAAGCATCACCCTGATGTCCATGGAAATTACCTCAGTGCAGGGCATGGCCCTGGACTGGTGTTTGCCCACCTCACCCCCCTGGTGTGCGCTCTGCTTCCAACCTCTGCTCCTTGGCGGACACTTAAACCTCCTCTTATGGAAACACAAACACCAGAAAACAAGTTTACAACCCACTGACAATCCCCTTGTTTTATCAGCTGCCTTGTGAAGATCCCCCCAAGGCAGGCACAAACCCTCTGCCCTGTTCTGAGGCTCTCAACCATCCACCCGCCGCTTTGGGGGTGTCACTTTTTGAATTTCCTCCAAAAATATTTTGTTTTCCTCATACATGCAATGAATGTTGTTTTTTTTTTTCCCCACACTTCCTTATCTCAAAACCACAGCAATATTTATGTCTTTAAACCTTCCAGGGAGCTGATGCAGAAAAAAAGGAAAAAAAACAACCAGACAAAGCAGGAAGATTCCAGCTTGCAAGGCTTGTTTGGTTTTAATTATCCCTCCCAAGAAGCTGAAGGACCTTTTTAATGGAAACACTAAATGAACAACCCCGGCAGAGAGATAAGCAGAGCAAATAAACGCTTCACTTTCATCTCTCTCTTTAGTGATTCCTTCTGCAAACACTGACAGAGAGATGATCTCACCCCGTGAAGATGATCAAATCAACAGCTCGGTTATTAAGCAGGTCTTGCCCCACATTAACTGAATTAATAAATTCAAATATATTACCTTCATAAAAAGCTAGGAAAAAAAATAATCTGGACTTCATCTCCTCTTCAAGTTTTTCAGTGAATGAAAAATCAGATGAGATTTTTTTAAAATTTGTTTCCATTAAAGCACAGGATGACTCAGAGCAGCTTTTGCAATAAAATCAGAATTATTTTTTTTCTCCCAGGATAATGCTGCACTATTTCAAATTTAAGGGTTTTTAAAATCAGTTTCAATATTATAACTACTTTAATCCACTGATCAAACACTTCTCCTTATCATTATAAGGCAATTATGCTTCAATAACTGCTAAGACTTGGTCAACTGAACTTTCCTACACGAGTGGTTTATTGAAGCAATGCCAAGAAAACTTTATCTTTATGGGCTGTTCCTAAATGAGTGCCCAAAAAGCATTATTTATTAACGGCCAGAAAAACGTAATAATTCTCCAGGTGCTACTGGGGTGTTCATGCAACCCTCAGATCTTAAAAAATGGAAGATACATAAAGGTGAAATGGAAGATTTATTGTGATTTTTTTTTAAAAATAAACATCATCATTTTAAGATGAAAACCAAAAAATCGCCGTTCACGGCGTGGTTCACCTGACACATTCTCTGTCAGCTCAGAGCAATCGATTTCCTCTCTAATAGTGGTTTATATGATTGCTGTTGCATTTTAGGCCTAAAAACTGGGATTAATACACACCCCAAGGAAAAGCAGATTCCATTTAAACCATGTCCAACGACAGCAAAACTTCCATCCGTACCTTGGTCATCCACTCCAAGAGTTTTCTCCCCAGACAATTAAATTTGTGTGGTTTAATCTGAGCTGAATTGTCCTCTCGCCTCTCAGATCCTGCCTGTTCCCTGTGCACCTCCCAGCTGAATTCCAGAGTCGTTCTGCACCTATTTTCAGGAATTCTGACTAAACGGAGCTCTGTCCCACGTCAGCTTTGTGACTCCCTTCTGTATTTCAGAGCAGTTTTAATATGAAGCATTTCAGAATTTAAAAAAAATTCCTTCCAGTATTTCAGTGCCCATTTCAAAACTAACAGAGAAAATAATGAACAACGTTCCAGTATGAGCCACACCCAATCCCAGTGCAGGGTTTTCCCTTATTTCCTACTCTTTAATATCTATTTTAGAGCTCAGTGGGTATCAGCAGCACTTTTGCTACAACCCTGAGCCATAAACTGCTGCTTTGATACTTCATTCCTTCCTGGTGTCCCTGCTCTGTGAAGATATTTCCCATTCCAGATGTCAAACAATGCGTTTGAATTAAAACCCTGGTTTGAGTGATTTCATTTAAAAAAACAACACAAAAAACACCTCTAAATCAACCAAATGAAACACCAAACCTCTGCAAGGTCCTCAAAGCAGCTGCCAGCCAGAGGGTGAGGGCTGCTTTCATCTGTCATCTCCACAGTGTCCTCAATCAATCCCAAAAGCTTCACCGTCAGCTCGTGGATGTCTGAGATGTTGCTGAATATCACATCAATGTCCTGCAAACACAAACCACGGCTGAGACCTGGCCGGGATCATTTATTTGGAGCATTTAAATGTTGGGAGAGGGGTTTGTCTGAATCAGGAGGTAAAAGGAGAGGAGGCAACAAAAAAAGCAAGGGAGAGTTAAACTCTGTGGTCTTCCCAGCCCTCCAGGAATGGCTCCTGCTGCCTCTTTTTCACCTGCTGGCGTCTAAAACCTAAAAATCCCCGTTCTAAAAATCCCTGCTGGCCTTGTCCCACAGGAAGGATCCACCAATCCTTCCTTACTCCTCCTGAGAATACAATCTGCTACACAGGCAATTTCAATCAAATATTTTGATGGCTTATCAAACAGTGACTCCCTTCACAGTTAGAGAATCCACAGCCAGGGGCTGTTTTAATTGGAATTTCCACAGAGAAGGGGCAGCCTGTAAATGTCAGCTCAAGCATTCACTGCACATGCAGGGAGATGATTTATTTTTTGTGTTAAGCAAAAGTGAAACTAACACCTAGACGCCCAAATTAATGCAGCTACTGCTGGCATCTGACAGGGAATTGTGTCCGTTAAGCTCCACTCCCACTGCCATCGCTATTAATGGCGATTCCCCCACTGGATTTCACACACAGACAAAGCTCATTATTCACTGACAGACAATAAATCCAATCTGATTTCACCTCCAACACGGTTAAGTTCTGGCTGCTAATGGGGCAATTAGCGTTGCTCATCACTAAAGGACTCACATGAGGTGTGAAGAGCCTCCTGTTGGACAGAAAAGCTTCCCGAAATACTTTGATGATGAGGTTCAGCTCCCTCAGGTACTGCCTTTCTTCTGCAATCTCATTCCTCACCAGGTCGTAGTAGTTGAGCTCCCCAGAAGAGGAGGGCTCGTCCTCACACAGAGAAACCAACCCAATCTCGTCCTGATCAAACATATCCATCAAAACCTGCCAAAGAAATCCAGACAATTACACCACCCGGCCACGTTTTCACACTTGGCTCCAGCTCAGCTGTTTCGATGCCTTCAGAGAAATCCTTGGGAGTCTTTAATACAATCCTTGCTGCATTCACTTTCACAAGGGAGTAATATTTCAACTTTGGCAGCAGGAGGCTGCTGCAGTTGCCAAAGCCATTTTCCCCCTTGGAAGTGAGCACGACCTAGAAAACAAGTTACAATTCACGCAGAATCAACTTGGAAAACAAAGCATCTTGCATAAGCCTTGGACAAAACCTCCTGCTGAAGATAAAAACCGAACAAAAATGTTTCTCATTTTAATGGGCGTGAAAACTAAAGGTCTTTTCTGTGTTGTGAAGGAGAGCTGATACGACAAAGTGACATCAGGAGGGTGTGACAGCAGAGAAATAAAGGACAACATCATTTCCTGTCCTTACACTGCCGGTAAAGGCTCCTGCTGCTCCCAAACTTACCCAGGCTTAACTTAAAGTTCTGCTGTGACACATTTGGCATGAGCAAGGAGAGAAGCTTTGCCTTTGAGTAAAACCAGCCTCTCCCTCTTGTCCTCCTCTGAACACACCTTCCAGATCAAAGAAAATTTAACAAATCGCCTCTAAATTCTGTTTTAATCCCAACCCCCTTACCTTGTCAGCGCACATTGATACTTTAATGTCCTGCTGGGAGATCTCAAAGTGTCGGATGTTGAAAACGTAATTCCCGGCCAGCTTTAAAATGTCAGCTGAGATGTATTCCAAGACAGCCACGATATAGAGAGAGACGTGGTAATCCACCTTGTAGCCCAAGACCTCCTGCAAAGTGAAAACAAGAGAAAACAAACGGTATTTATTCCAGAAATTCATCCAGAATGACAAGAAGCACATTGAATTTTCGACTGAAGTGGGTTTTGTCTGTGGTGATAATTTAGAGCAATGGAACAACCCAGGGCTGAGGACATCAAGTGGAAATTGGAACATCTGCCTGGAAGGAGATGTCTGTAAATGCTTGTGTTATTTTGCAATATTTTAACAGAGGAAACGCCACAGAACTTGAAAAAAAAATCCCTCCTCTAAAAATGAGAGTCCTAAAAATAGAATTCATTGAAGGAAGGGACTTCAGTGGAATTACTCCTGTGAAATTCCCACCTCTGTCTGTGCTTATTGCAGGACTCTGCCCTGATGTGGACTCCTGAGAACTGAGCAGGTCTCACTTTCAAGGAATCATGGAATGGTTTGGGAGGGAAGGGACCTTTAAAAATCATCTCTTCCACCCCCCTGCCACTTCAACTGAGCACTGTGCACTCCATAAAATAATGAAACTTTAACAATGGAAGTCAGAACAGACCAAAACCAGGATGAACGGAGCACATTAGCCCTGGGAACACTCTCCGTGTCCTGCACAGCTTGCACCATTGCAGCCTTTTACCTGGCAAGAAATGCAAGGTGGGTTTGTGCACTTGAGTAAAACAGACTTGTTATGTGTTGGTGCATCCTCTAAAAATCAGATTCTGGGCTTGTTTCACACTTCTAAACCAGATTTCACCAAAGAACCCCAGTGGTGTTTAGGAAGATCTTAGTTAATGCTGTTTTCTCTCCCTTGACATCCCTCCCCCTCTCGTGAACCCTCAGGAATTGAGATGTTGTGTATGTGAACACAGCAAGGAGACCAGAAAAACTGCTTTAATTTCTGCTTATCCTCCAATAAAGTTTTCTCAGCAGCTGGAAACACCTTTGCAGATCTCTTGATTTTTAAAGCCCAGGCAGCAGTGACATTGAGCAGTGACAGAAAGGACACTGACACATCTTGGTTGACGGTACACAAGGAACAGGATCTACTTGTTCCCTCTTCTTCTGTTTTGCCTCCTGCAGCATTTTGAAACAAATAAAAGCATCAAAGCAGCACTGCTGGAGCAGGCAAGGTATTTGAGTTTTGTTTATGCCAAAGCCTAACTAACCCTTTTTCAAAGTAACGGTAACACTGAACGCGATGAACGTAAGGATTTACTTTTATTACACACCACAATAAATTCGGCAAGAATCCTCCAAGAGGAGAAACTTCTTTAATTTCACACCAATGGAAGAAATCCATGAAAGGTCGTGCTGGGGGGGGGGGAGGCAGTAAAGGTGAGAGGTACCTTCAGTAAAGGATGGATTTTGTCCACGGGGAGCAGGAGGGGGTTCCTCCTCTTCCTCTTCTCGATGGCCGACTGAGCGTCAGCGATGGCCCACTTGTCTATGGGGTGAGGAAACGTCTTCTGAACCCTCTCCTGCCCAACACAGACACAACCACAGCCACCAGAGAGGTTTAAATAAAGCACAGCACAGCAAATTAGCTAATTACTTCCCCCCCAGGAGAGATAATTATCCTCCTCCTCCTCCTCAGTGTTTGCAACACGTTTTCCTAATTGTTCTCTCCTTGCTCAACTGGGCTTCTCTCTTTTCAGCAATCCCCAACAACCTCCCTTCCCTGAGCGCCAAAAATTCCCTCAAATCTCCTAAAATCGCTCATCTTTTCAGGAGCAGCAAGAAGGTTTTGGTCTCCACTCCCAGCGGAAGGTGTTCCTGCCGTGGTAAGGAGCTGGATACGGATGGTCTTTAAGATCCCTTCCAACCCAGATTATTCTGGGATTCTGTGAGACCTGGAGCCCAAAATATAAACACCATCAAGAAGAGCTAAACATTTTACAGCCTAAAAAAACCCCAAGTTGATATGATTCCTATTTGAGAATAGAGTGTAACTTGCCCGACACCAGATCAAGTTTATGGCAGGAATGAAAAGCTGAAGGATGAGCTGGAAAAACAAGGTGAAATATTTGTGTCTCTTGGATGAAGAGATTTTTGCACATATCCCAGGACCTAACAGGAGGCCCAAGGTCTTCAGAGAGACAGCTTTTAAATCCTTGCAGGTGGCCATTTAATGCCCAACTTCCTCATCAGCTCCCAGGTTAACACAGGGTGACATTCCCTCCTGGAGAGCAGCCCCCAAACGAGCCTTCCTTGGGATCCTACCAGGAGATCCTCCCAAAAAAAACGGAGGTAAAGTGGCATTCAGCCATTCTTCAGCTTGGAATCATGGAATTCCAAACTGGTTTGGGTTGGAAGGGACTTAAATCCCACCCAGTTCCACTCCTGCCATGGGCAGGGACACCTCCCACTGTCCCAGGCTGCTCCAAGCTGGCCTTGGACACTTCCAGGGATCCAGGAGCAGCCACAGCAAATCTGGGAATTCCAGTCCAGGAATTCCTTCTCAATATCCCACCTAACAGAGGTTTTGTGTGCTCCAACACTGCTTCCCACTGTTTTCTTTAGGAACAATCTGAAGGGCTGTTTTCTATTTAGAAAACATTTTTGATTTGAGATTTTTAGACCTCGATCCCGCAAATACTTCAGGACAACATCTTGGACAAACAGTTCCATGAGCTCCAGGTTGTTACGTAAATATCTGCGTGATAAACTTCAGAGATCACAGCTCTCATGGTTCCCCTTAACAGCTAAAAACAGCTGAGGAGCAGATCCAATCCCAAGAGCTCTTAAGGAACAATTAAATTTTGCTTTTATTTAGTGATGCAATAATCTTCATGCATCAATATTTAAAAAAAAAAAGATAAATTAATAATTAGTGTTGAATAAAGGGCATCTAATAAGAATCCAAAACCATTTGAGCAATTATTTTGCTTATATATATATATGAATATAACAAATATAAATATATAGATATTATACATGTACATTACATATAAAAATGTTTTATATCATTATATATATTCCCCAATATATAAAATTTTCTTTCATTTCTATGACACACATATATAGACATACAATAGTTTTGACACACATATCATTTATATTCTTATATATATATATATATATATATATAAAAATATATAAAATTCTTTTAATTTCCACAACAGACACAGAGAATCCCACACATCATTCTGGATGAGGTTGAAAATCCTGGACCTGCAGATTGAGGTCTAATTAATTAATTAATTAATTAAGCAAGCTCTACAAAGCTCTATCGGGTCACAGCCACATGGAAGCATTTTCTCCTTCCAGACTCCATTAAATCCTCCTTTTGGAATGATGACACCAAAGCTCACAGCTGCAATAATGCAAGAGCCTCAGTGAGTCCAATGAAGTCCCAGGAACATCCAAATCTGTTCCCTCAGCTGCACAATCCAGGCCTGACAACAGTAACCTTTCACTGAAATATTTCATTTTTTTTTTTCTTGCATAATGATGTCAAAAAAGTAGGAAAAATTCTTCAATCCACTGTGCATTTGACAGTGGAAAATCCTTCGAGGCATTTTGCGTTTATAAAAATATTGCTGAAAGGAAAAAAATTCCCACAATTTCTATCCTGAAGCACTGGGTAAGAAAATGAGTTTCCAGTTAAATTTCCTTATAAAATTGAAATAAAAATCGGAATATCCCAGAATAGTTTGGGCTGGAAAGGACCTTCAGGATCATCCAGTTCCAATCCCTGCCACGGGACACCTTCCACTAATCCCAGGTTCCTCCAAACCCCATCCAACCCGGCCTTGGGCACTTCCAGGGCCAACCACAAAGTCCTGTTAGGAAACTCTGAGCATCCAACCTGCATTTCCCAAAAGATCCCAATTAATTTCAGGGATTCCAGAGGCAAATCCTTGTGGTTTTTTTCAGCCTGCAGCCCTACCTCCACATCCTGCACAGTCCGTGGCTGGGCGATGCACAGTTTGTTCAGCAGCTGCAGGATCAGCTCCTCAATGTAATAGAGGGAATCTTCCTTTGCTGACAGGTTGGGGTGAACCTGCTGCTGCACCTGCCCAAAGGAATTCAAAGAATTAGGATTCTTCCCTAAAAAAAAAATGGCCTAAAAAGGAACCCCAGCAAAAGCAGGGTGACTCTGGACTGCAGCGCCGCAAATTCGCACGCTTTTAATATTTCTCACAGGTTTGGTTTTTTTTTTTTTTTCCTCGGGAGTTAAGGTGGCAATTCCCATTCCTGCCAAGTTGGCACCTCTGTGGGATCACAAACTCTGTGGTGGGAAGGAGTGTCAAGGCAAGGCAGATTCCTGCCAGCACAGGAGTGAAACCATCCCTGGGGGTAACTCTGAGTAATTGCAGTGATGTTACCAACCCTAAGGAGTGACTGATGGAGTCACTACTACCTGTAGCAGCAGCTCACCCTGCCTGGGTGAGCAACACAGGAGCAGCACAGTCCCACCAGGGAAAAAAGCAAGGAAAAGCTGACTCCCACCTCTCTGCAAGGCAAGGCAGGAGAATTCCTTTCACCTCACTTCACGGAGATTAATCCCAGCTTTGGTTTCCCGGGTTAAACCTGAGCAGACAACCCAAAACAGGCAGCCTCAGCATGTGCCCATAACAATTAACTCATCCTGGGTCAGCAGAGCTCTTTTTCTCCTGAAAATCCCCCCCATGAAACCACCCTGCCTTAAAAAGAAAAAAAAAAGCTGTCAGGGGTTGGTCTCCACGCTCAGTTTTCCCTGGCAGCC
Source organism: Chamaea fasciata (assembly GCF_029207755.1). Classification (NCBI taxonomy): domain Eukaryota; kingdom Metazoa; phylum Chordata; class Aves; order Passeriformes; family Sylviidae; genus Chamaea; species Chamaea fasciata. The sequence goes on along the minus strand of NW_027094092.1, from coordinate 61,129,340 downwards.
TCTCAATCACTAGATCTCAAACTATAGCCAGAAGATTCCTAAGGAATACAATCCGGGGAAATTCCCTCCTCTTCCCACACAAATTCCATGTAAATCACCTCAAAAAAAAAAAAAAAAAAAATCATGTGACACACTGACATTGCCATTCACAGGACAAACGGGGTGGCAGTTTCTTGGGACAAGACAGAAAAACACCTTTGGGTTCAGTTCTGAAATACAGCCCCTTCCAAAGGCCGTGGAGCACTTCCCAAAAACTGGGGGGCTCTGAGGCCTTCCTCCAAGTCAGGGAGAACCCCAGAGTGGTCTGGGTTTGAAAGGACCTTAAAGATGATCCTGTTCTCCTCCTGCCATGTGCAGGGACACCTTTCCCTGTCCCAGGTTGCTCCAAGCCCTGTCCAACCTGGCCTGGGACACTTCCAGGGATCCCGGAAAGCCACAGGACCAGGGCCTCCCCACCCTCACAGCCAGGAATTCTCAATTCCCTGCCCTCTCTGAGTTTGAATCCAGCTGCCCAGTCTCGTTATAAATCATTTTACAGCCCTGTAAATGTCATTTTGCCTTCTGTGCCTCCAACACGAACCTCTGCTTTACGCAACCGATTCCTGACACGGACGCGAGATCCTGAAAGAAGGGAAAGAATCCTCAAGAAAACCAAACCCACTCCTTGAAAACCCCGACTTAAGACAGCAACAGGTTCTCAACAATAGCCAGGGCATTCTGTGTTCTTCCTGAACGTGAGAGGTGAATTCCCAAAACAATGGCCAAGCAGGAAGTGCCGGGTTAAGGTCCTGCCACGTGTCCCACTGGAGCAAGAGCAGGACCCGGCAAGGAAATCTAAGGAAATTCTGTGTGTCCCTGCAGTGAACCCTTCCTGATGCTCCAGAGAAATGACAAGGACAGGAAGAGTAAGAAGAGGAGGAAGAGCAGGAGAAGATGGGAACTCCCATTCCCTGGTCAGACTGCAGCTCTTCTCCTCCCTCCAGTCGCTTATTTCAGATTTCACTGCACAAAAAAACGACTTCATTTGTCCCTGACTCCAGCTCCCGCCACACTCCCCTGAACTTTCCTGGGAGCACATGGATGTCCAGCAAGGCTGAGGAGCACAGAGCCCTCCTTTAACACCGACAGGGAAGCTCTGCTTCATTTTAGCAACACAAGCCATGGAATTCTGGCATAGCCTGGCTTGGAAGGGACTTTTAACACAATCCCATCCCAACCCTACCACGGGCAGGGACACCTCCCACTGTCCCAGGCTGCCTTGGACACTTCCAGGGATCCAGGGGCAGCCACAGCTTCTCTGGGAATTCCAGCCCAGGCAGGAATTCCTAATTCCCAATCTCCCATCCATCCCTGCCCTCTGGCAGTGGGAAGCCATTCCCTGTGTGCTGTCCCTCCATCCTTTATCCCCAGTCCCTCTCCAGCTCTCCTGGAGCCCCTTTAGGCTCTGAGCTCTCCCTGGATCCTTCTCTCCCAACACTGCCAGCCTGCTCTCACAACTGTTCCATCCCCCAAATCATCTCCGTGGTTCCCTCTTAGTCCTGGAGTCGATTTTCCTTCAAAATCAAAGCCAACAACAAAGGCCAGCATCTCCTGGTCGAGACAACTCTCCCCAGAGGATTTAGAAGATCAGCTGCCACCTGAAATGAGTCTGCCTGAAGCATCCCGAAAGGTCCCACAGGTGCTCCTGCCCTCCCTGGCTTTCAGAGAAGTTATTTGGGCATAAATTGCTGAGAAAAAAAAAAAAAAAGAAAAAACCAATTTAATTTCAAGACAGTGTTGGTTTTTTTCAGAGCAAAACAAACACACTGTAAGGAAAAGCCGTGCACCAGCTGATCACATCAGACGCCACTGGCCCAAGGACAAAACACTTATTCTTTGCAGAACTCCCTAAAGCCTGGCTGAGAGGACTGGAAAAGCAAGGAGAGACTGCTAAAAGCACTCAATGCATGGAAAAAAAGCAGGAGCAATTACTGGGGATGGTGCTCACACAAGGGACACTCACTGATCTCTGCTTCAGGCTGACATAGCTGAGCACGATTTCTATCAACTGGCACGGAATAAACGACACAGGCTGAATATTTTGGCTGGTAATTGTTTCTTTGAAGGGTCAAAATAGCCTTTTTAAAAAACCCTCAAGGTGTCGCAGCGAGATCTCTGCTGCAAGCAGCTGAGCAGAAGGGAGCACAGAAAACAGATTTTTGGTTTTTATATTTTTTCCTATTTTATCTCTGAAACGGCAGAACGTCTGAAGTCATTAAGGAGAGATTAGGATGAGCAGAACTGATTTTTCCAGTGTCATCCAAGCAGGTTCAGTCCAAGCTGTCCCAAAGAAAAGAAATTAAATAACAGGTGCAAAAGTTTCTGGGGGGACACAATTTTATTTTAGGTTGAAATTCCTAAACTTCTCCTTCTCTTGATCCTCCAATTTTTCCTGTTCTTCCACCCTTCCAATGCGCATCTGGTGAATATCCTCAAAAGCTTCTCCTCCAAAAATTCCTCCTCAGTGAGATATTATTAATCCTCAGAGCGAGGAGTCTGTTCGGAAAATACGAGGAGGAAAACTTTTCATGGAGATAAATGGTGTTAATCCTAGAAAAAAACTGGTATTTCTTTTTTTTTTTTAACCAATATAATAACAGGATTAATTTTGAAGCACAGGAATTCTGGAGCTCAGACCTGGGGAAATTCAGAAGGCCAGAGAATAAAAGAAATGATCCAAGGGTTCCATTTGAAATGACCAAAAGGTGAGGGGGAAAAAAAAATAAGAGTCAAAACTACAAGGAATTTCTTTTTAGCCTTTTCTGTGACAAACCAAGAGCTTGGCTACAACACCTAAATAAATTTCTCCTTGATAGATTATTTTGAACAGTGAAAACACATCCAGAAAGCTCCACAGCGAGCTCATGAGCAAAACAAAGAGATTTTTTTCATTTAAAAAGCCCCCAGGAACAGAAAATTCCCAAATCCACGACATGCACATCGGGCCTGCAGGCAGCACATTCCGCCACAAAAACACGGATTCGTATTCCTGAAATATCTGGGTAAAAAATATCCCAGTTTTCTTCTACTCAGATTCAAAACTACATTTTCAGCAAATGGAATTTTGGTGCTACCTGAGAATCCAGAAGTTTCTCATTTAAAAGTCTGTGTTTGAATTCCTCCTTTATCTTTTTTTCTCCTGAAGATAACCCTGACCATGAGAGACACAAAACATCTGCTCCAAAGGCCTCTTTAATCCCATCTTCAATCCCATTTTTAATGAGGGCATCCGGACGATGCTCCAGAGGAAGAAGGGAATTATATGGAACAACTTAAAGGCTTCTCTGTCGCTCTAATTCAGTGAAAATTTCACTGATATTCCCAATTTTCAAGCATTATTCTTTAGAAAGACCCACAAAGATTCAAACACTTGGAGAGAAATCCCCGATAAAAACGCACTGTTGACTTTTTTTAAAAAAACAACCACGCTGATTTCTTATTTTATTTCCAGCACAGCAATTTCTGGCTGGCCTGTCTTGCTTAAATCAGACTACAACATGCTGAGAGAGGAACAGCATGAAGCAATCTCTTCAGTAAAAGAGAATTTTTAATCTACCTACAGCATTTGGCTTTTTTTTAACTGCAAAACCAAAAACCTTCAAGCATGGTTAGCCAAATAAAATCATCCCTCAACTGACTGTATTAAAAATCATCTTACACCACCACTCTGGTGCAAATGTAAAATTTTTTTTTCCATCTTTAGCTATTTTAAGTGATTTTCTACACTCTATTCTAGTTGAGGGGAGGGTGAATTAAAGCAGGAACGATGGGTTGGTGCAGACAGGATCTGACTCTGAAACAGCATCAAGGATTCTCCTGAAATCTCCTGGGAAGGCTGCTTGGTGCCCACAGGGAAAAAAAAAAAGACAAAAAGCCGTTAAAAATGACACAAACAGACACAAAAATCTTCTTTCTTTAATTGGTTGTTGTTTCCTCTCAGACAGAGTCAAGGAGAAGCTAAAACGTGGGTTTGGTGACGTGTACACAAACTACACACGTTCATTTTAATCTTCAAACCTGACGGGAAAATGAAGTGTTTGGATTTTATCCCTGCACATAAAACGCTTGGTTTAAATGGAGGTAGAGCCCAGCACAGCCCCTGCCCTGTGACAGGGGAGGGAAACACCACGGCCAGCCTGGATTACTGCTGACAGCTCCCAGGCCTCCCAAAATTCCCCCACACGGAGCGGAGAGCTGCTCCGGGCTCTGAATTCAGCCCTCGTGGGCTCCCTCTCCTCACTTTTTACATCCCAAGGAGAACGGTTCAGCGAGGAAAACTGAATTCTTCAAACCTGGAATTGGAATCCCAGGATGGGCTGGGTTGGATGGGAGCTTAAAAATCATTTTATTCCAATCCTTTGCCATGGGCAGGGACACCTTCCACTGTCCCAGGTGCTCCAAGCTGGCACTGGACACTTCCAGTGATCCAGGGGTGGTCTGTAATTCCTGTGCCTGCTCCCCAGGCCAAGGCAAACACAGACTCCCATTTCCACTCCAACAACACGGGTAGGAAGTGTTCCTTGTGCTGGAGAATCACAGCATCCCTACAAAACACTGGGATCTAAAATCCACCCTCACCTGAAAAACTCTCCTGTTCCCGTTTGCCAACCACACATTCCTGCGTCAGGAACTTTGTACAAGCAAACAATGCATGAAAATAATCAGATTTTAATAAAAGAACCAGTCCCCTTTGGTTCCAGGCTGATGCATCCACAGAATCCCAGACTGGTTTGGGTTGGGAGGGATTTTAAAGCCCATCACGTCCCAAATCCAAATTTCAGGGACACCTCCCACCAGCCCAGGCCACTCAAATGTAACTATTATTTTCAAACTTCTTAACGAGCAACTCTCCTGTTGGAATTATAACGCATTAAATTATAATGAATGCTAATGAAACCAGAATGTTTTAAAGAAAAATCCACTATAATGAGGTTGGAACAAATCAAATAATTCTAAATAAAGCTGGACACCCCTGCACCTCCCGACCTGAACCCCAACCCTGCAGCCTCACACATCACAACACAGCGACCCCCACGTGTTTTAAAACACAGAAGCGCTGAACTAACGTAAACTTCAGAAAAAACAAAACCTCCTCAAAGTGGCCTTTTATATCTGTCCATGCAACGTTTGCTAAGAATAAACCCTTTAGTCATGCTCTAGAAATCTGATGAGCGCTCCAGAGCAATGGTGGAATTGTCTGAGGAAATGCAGAGTGCCCCAGTGCCGGGATTATCCCGATGCGCGGGGCCTGCAGAGCCCTGTTTGACAGGCTCTGTCTGTGGGTCGTGGAGGAAATCCCACACCAGGAATCCCCAGGAGATGCTCCCGAACTCAGCTTGGAAAAAATCAAAGAGCAAAGAACACGCGGCTCTTGTTTACAGAAACACGTTTTGGATTTGCAGGAGAAAACACACAAATGGTAATTACGGAATGGTTGGGGTTGGAAGGGATTTGAACTCATCCAGTTTACACCTCCCGCTGTCCCAATGTCCAACGTGGCCTTGGGCGCTCCCAGGGACAGCCACAGCTGCTCTGGGCATTCCATTCTAAGACCTCCCCACCCTCCCAGGCAGGAATTCCCAATTCCCAACATCCCACCCAGCCCTGCCCTCTGCCAGTGGGAAGTCATTCCCTGGCTCCCGTCCCTCCAGGCCCTTATAAAGTGTAAGCTCAGGGCACACAAGGATATTTTAAGGTGAATAAATCCATCTCTGTAAATCCAACAACTCATTCCTCAAAAGGTATTGGTGTATTTATTAGTGTATTTATTAGTGTATTTATTAGTGTATTTTCAAAAATACACACTAATTCTGCGGGGCCGCCTGGTTTATTTTATTTTAAAATCCTGTTCCAAATGCCTGGAATAGAAGTTTATTCCAAGTGGCAATGGAAGGGGTTTGGTACAAACGAATTTTTCAACTACAACTCCCAAAAAAACCTTTTATGCAGCATCCAGGATATTAAAACTGGGACTTCCAGTGGGCTGGAGGGAGCGACACACTCAGCTGCTGCCTCTGAAATTCCCATTCAACAATTCACGAAGGATTGGAATCCCAGTATCAACCCGAAAAATAATTCACACGGGAGCGGAATTTCAGCATGAAGCTGCAAAAGAATTCCCACAGGATTGGAATCCCAGTCCTCAACCTGCAGGACAATTCACCCCTGGGAAGTTCCATCTGGAATTCGGCAAGGACAAGCCTCTGGCACTGGATCTGTGCTAGGAAAAGCGGGCCCAAAAGCAAAATGCCGCTTTAGAAAAGGGTTTTTAACCATTTGACATCTCCCCCGACAAAGGGCAAACAAACAAAAAAAGCAAAACCAACCCAAACAGGTGGAGAAATGAAAAGTGGGGAGAGCAAAACCCTCCAGCAGCACAGGAGAATGCGGGCACATAAATCTATAAAATCTGGTTTAAAGATGTTTTACCACTCAGCTTTGGGTTTTTCCCTAAAAAGATTCCCACTCCAAGGTAAAATCTGGCACCCTCTACCAATCTTAAAGAGTGTAAATGCATATAAAATATTGTTCAGAAGACAGATTTTCTTTTATTTTTCGTGCATTAAAATAAACACCGATGTGTTCGACCATTTCTTAAGTGTCCACTGCATAGAATGAAAGTAAAGCAAGAGTTTAAAAATGGTTTGGAAAAAAAAAATAAAAAAAGCTGCCTTAAACTTGCTGAGTGCATCATAAAGAGACTGGAGCTCTTCAAAGCATGTTCTGGACTTAAAATCCAAGGAATAAAGAAATATCCTTTATTGTTAGTGAACTGCACGGGCTCCTTATCCAGCTCCACAAATCTCTGTGCATTTTGCATTTAAGTATTTTTCACACTTCACAAAGAGAACCAAAACCTCTCTTCTATTTCTGCTTGCTGTTTCTCTCCTTCAGGAAGTGCTCATTTAAAGGGAAAGCTTTCAGGAATGGGAAATAATGCCCGGGATATTAAAAACACAGCTTAAGAGTTTTTAAAAAAAACCAAACCCCTATTTCAGGTGTTTAACTAAAAAAAAGAAAAAAACAAAACCTCTGTTTCAGATGTTTAACTAAAAAGAAACAAAACAAAACACCTCTATTCCAGGTGTTTAACTAAAAAAAAATACTAAACTTTAAAGAAAAAAATCCCATCTCTCAGCTGGCCAACAAGTGGATTTTTAAACCTCCTCAGGACCAAAAAAAAAAAAAAAAAAAAAAAAAAAAAAAAAAAAAAAAAAAAAAAATCACAAACTACCTGCAAACAGCCGTGATGACGTTTAAAGAATCGGGAAATTAACAGAGAATTTGAGGCTTTCCCACTCAGGTCCTTCAGCTCCCCCGGGAATAACGGAACAGTTATTTTGGAAAACCTCCCGCTCGTTTTATTTTTGCAGGGTATCTCTGAGCTGCGTTTAAAGCCGAGGGTGCTTCCCCAGCAGCCTGCCAACGAGACAGTTTTGGGGTTGACTCAGTGATACCGAGTGTTCGCAGCAGAAATTCGCATCCCAGCCCTGATTGCCTCACGCTCCAGGGTGGGTCCTGCAGGCAAGGAACTTTCCCAGGGAGAAAAACAAAACCTGGCTAAAAAGCAAATCCGCGTTTTTTTAACAGGCACTCGCTGGCGTCACAACCCCTCTGCTTTAGAAAGTTAAAATCCTGCTCTTTGCACCAAAACCAAAGGCACAAATAAAGGATAAAGCAGCACGAATCCACCAGCGTTGGCAGGTATCTGTGTTTCAGGATGATGGGAACGCCTCTGGATTTTGAGGGAATCTTTTTGCAGCTGTTTGGGCAGATGCTGGCTGGTGTTAAGGGGCTCTAATTCTCTAAGACACTGGAAAGCAGCTTGAATGAGAAGATTTTAGAGTAAAGAGCAGAAAATCCGGGATTCTTCAGACAGGCAATTAGTGGTTTCTGGGCCAGCCACAAGGCTGCTTAGACAGGCACCCCAAACAAATGCAAGTCTCTTAATCTATTTAAAAACAACAACAACAACAACAACAAAATAACGGAGAATCATTATCCAACAGCATCACTGCATCCATTCCAGGGAAAAAGAGACAAACCACTCACCATCGCTCAAAGGATTTGTACGGCAGTCCTGCCCAGCACCAGAGAGGCAGAGGAGCAGGTAAATATGGCCAGAATTATGGAATAATCCTCAATTATTATATTTTTTTTTTTTGGCAACGACACCGAGCAGGCTCCCTCCAGCCTCAATTCAACCCAGTCCCCGCACTACTGCGGGTGGTCCTGTGGATGCGGGGGTGTAAAGAAAAAAAATAAAATCCTAAAAATACAAAATTTTATCACCTCCTGTGCGCTGTCCCCGCAGGGCTCCTCTCGGTTGTGCGGGGGGCTGGTGTGACACAGGGCGGCTTTGCCCTGCACCACAGGCGGCTGCGGTCACAGGTGTCACAAACGCCTCGGGGTCAGCGCCCCGAGAGGGGGAGAGCCTGGAAAAGGGGTCGGGAGAAACGGCGCGGGGAGGGGACGGAGGCAGGGATGAAGGAAGGATCGAGGAAGGAACGAATGAAGGAAGGGATGAAGGATGCCATTCCCCTGCACACCAGCAACGTTATCAGTGTGCCCAGAGCAGCTGCGGCCGCCCCTGGATGCCTGGAATTGTCCAAGGCCAGCCTGGGATAGCGGAAGGTGTCCCTGCCCATAGCAGGGAGTGGGAACGAGACGGGATTTAAGATCCCTTCCAAGCCAAACCGGTCCGGGATATCGACCCCTGGAAGCCAGAGCCCCAATGAAAGCGGAGAGCGAACCCGAGCGAGCGCAGGCGACAGGGAAAGCAGCGGCTCCCTCAGCACCCGCGGCGGCCCCTGAGGGGGCCCAGGGCAGGGCGGGGGCCGCGGCTCCAGCTGCCCTCAGCGCCGGGAGCTCGGGGCCGGCAGCCGGCAGGTGCCGCCGCCGGGACTGACCTTGCGCAGGGCGGGCACGAAGAGGCCGCGCCATTTCGGGCCGTTCTCCTCGCCCAGGAACTCGTAAGGCTGCGGCGGCGGCTGCATGGCGGCCGCTCCGCATCGGGGGCCGGGCCGCCGCGGTGTGGCTGCTCACCCGCCCGGCCGGGTCGCCATGGCTCGGCGGGGCCGCTGAGGGCTCGGCGGGGCCGCTCGGGGCCCGCTGGGGGCGCGGGGAGGCGCCGGGCCGGGGTCGGGACGGGCCGGGCCGGGCCCCGCTCGCTGCGGCCCCGCTGCCGCCGCCGCCCGCGGCCGCCGCCCTGCGCGCCTGCGCCGCCCGCCCCGCGCGCCCCCTGCGGGCGGCGCCCCGAACTGCGGGCACCGAGCGGCGCGCCGGGAACCGGGACCGGGACCGGGAACGGGAACGGGAAAGGGGAATCGGGAACCGGGGACCGGGGAGCGGGAATGGGAACGGGGAATCGGGAACGGGGAACCGGGAATCGGGGACCGGGAACAGGAACCGGGAACGGGGAATCGGGGAACCGGGGACCGGGAACGGGAACCGGGGACCGGGGACCGGGAACGGGGGACCGGGAATCGGGGAACTGGGGACCGGGAACGGGAACCGGGAACGGGGAATCTGGAACCGGGGACCGGGAACGGGGAACCGGGGACCGGGAACGGGAACGGGGAACGGGGAATCGGGAACCGGGGACCGGGGAGAGGGAACGGGAACGGGGAATCGGGAACCGGGGACCGGGAATCGGGAACCGGCAACCGGCAACCGGGACTGCCCCGCCCGGGGATGGATATTCCCCGCCCGGGGATGGATATCGCCTTCCCTGCGGGATATTCCCTGCCCGGGGATGGTTCCTTACCTGGGGATATTTCCTTTCCTGGGGGATATTCCCTGCCCGAGGGATGTTTCCTTCCCTAGGGGATATTTTCTTGCCTAGAAGGTATTTCCCTGCCCAGAGGATATTTCCCTACCCGGAGGAGATTTCTCTGCCTGGAGGAGATTTCCTTGCCTAGGGGATGTTTCCCCACCTAGGGATCATTTCCCTGCCTGGAGGATATTCCCCTACCCGGGGAATAAAATTCCTGGGGGAAATTCCCTCCCTAGAGGAGATTTTCCTGCCTGGAGGGTATTTATTTCCCGAGCTGGGAGCAGTTTTTCTGAAGGCTCTTCCCCTCCCTTCCTCGAGGCAGCTCCCATCCCTGCCTGGGGCTGTGCCTCTCCCTTCCTAGGAGGATGTTCCTCTCCCTCCCTGGAGGCTGTTTTATTTTTCCTACCTGGATGCTATTTCCCCACCTCTAGGCTGTGTTTTACCCTGCTTGGAGACTCCGATTTTCCTGCCTGGAGGCCGATCCTGGAGATCTGTGCCTTTTCCTACCTGGAGGCTCTTCCCTTCCTTATGGGAATTCTCTTCTGCTCCCCATTGGGAGGCATTTTCCTCCCTGTTTAGAGACTGTTTTTTTACCTGGAAGGAGTTTCTCTCCCTTTCTGGAGGCAGTTTCCCTCTCTGCTCCACCAGAGATCACCATTCCCACTATTGTCTTCACCCAAATCCAGCCAAATTTCCCCCTCATGTCCCTCCTGACAGCCTAATATTCAAATCTCACACCTTATATTCCCTCCACTCCCCGTTTTAAGACTTGCCCACAGAAGGAATGGAAAAATTAAACCAAAAGGGGGGGAAAAGTGCCTTCCTGCCAGTAAAATCATTATCATTCTTTGTGACAGATTTCCTGGAGGAGCCTGATGCTTCCAGAGGCAGAAACTGCTCCTTCCACACCAGAGCAGCCTGGGAGGTTCCCAACAAAATATTTCTTCCTGTGGGAAGACACTTGTTCCTCAAACCCAAACTGTGAGCAAAAAGGAAAGATGGGATAACGGTGGCACAACCCACAGACCCACAGTTCCTACTCCTCCCAGGGTTTAGGATTGGGCACTGGTTTAGAGGGAATATTGGGAAGGAATTGTTCCCTGTGAGTGTCCAAGGGCAGGCTGGACAGGGTTTGGAGCAGCCTGGGATAGTGGAAGGGGTGGAATGGGATGAGATTTAAGGTCTTTCCCAACCCAAACCAGTTTGGGGTTCTACGATTCTGTAACACTTTTTGGGGGGGAAAAAAAAATTGTTATTTGTCCAAAGATTTGTTCAGAGTTTCAGGAATTCTCATCCCACCCGTCACAACAGGCCCAGCTCAGCCTTCAGAGCAGTCCTGTCAGTGAGGAGAAGCTGTGAGGTGTGAGAAGCACAGATAAGATAATTTAGGAAGGCAAGTTGGGTCATGTGCCCCCCTCCTGAAATAATTCCTGTTACACACAGTGACATCCTGCCTAATTCAGCTGAGAAGGAGCAAATTCCGGTGAAACTTGTCTCTGAGTCAGGAGAAATACACAGCATTTAAAAAAAAGAAAAACAACAACAAAAAAACAAAACCCACCACACTATTTGAATCATAAAAGGCACATTTATGAAATCATCAAAGTGAGGCTCATTTGGAAAATAAATTAAAACATTTTCACACTCCGTGAGCAGCAGGATTGACGCCTGAAAAACCCTGACATCGTAATCTCCGAATTTATTTTCATAACAAAACTGTAAAACCTTTATCTCTGGAAAGATTTTTTTTTTTTCACAGAATGCTGCACCGAGGTTCATAATTTAAGCTTCGAATAAACTTGACCCTCAAACAATCATCACCTGAGAGGAAAAAGCACCGCAGGCAGCACAGGGAAATGCTGACTTAGGACTCCCCCCTGCTCTCTGTCTGCTTTGCATTTCAATGTTCGTTCTTTCTGTTAATACACGTCGGGGCCACACCTCGTGTGGGAGGAAGTGGCTTTTGCAATCCTTTTGTAGGATTTACTGTTGATAGGCAACACTTCTGGCAGGGAAGGGAAGACACGATTGTTCCACTGCGGGAAGTTTGACACAGCCCCGTGGCACTGCAAGACTTGGAACGGCTGGATCTCTGCCTGAAGTGATCAAAACTTTGCTCTGGAAGGGTTGTTATTTGAATTTCCAGCGGTTAATTTGCTGGTGAAGTAGATTTTACCGGGAGAAGAAAAAACCAAGGAAAAATAAAAATTAAAAGGCAAGTTAAGCCCTTTTTTTTCTTTTTTTCCCCTCAAAAAAGTGTCCCCAATCTGTAAAATAAAATCAGCCTCACAGCTGCCCCCCCCGTGCTAACCCACTCCCATCAGAGGAGCTCAGAAAAGAGCTTTTTAAGGAAAAATTCATGTCCAATTCTCTGATACAAACACCCCACAATTATCTGTGTTACCCAACACCCTGTGAGCCTCTGCTGTAAAATCCTCAATACTTTGTCCCTGAGGCCACAAAATCCTGCAGGACACTCCCAGATCCTCAGCTCAGCACTGAGTTTACTTCACATCTCTCTCCAGGTGTATTTCTGATAAAAAAGAGGGTCTCAATGGAGTTCAGAGGAGTCACCAGCACTGTCTGAGCTCCCCTCCTGCTCAGGGAAAACGAGAAACTTCCCTGACTCATCCCTGTTCAGGCTCCAAGGGAAGCCAATATCAAACATGACTCAAGGCAGGTTTCTGGAGCTTCCCTCCTTTCACATTCCCTGTTCCAAAGACCATTTTTGCCCGGATTGCTCAGCTGGCTGGACAAAGATCAGCTCCTGCTGCATTAGCAGCGTTCAAAGGCAGGAAGAAACCCAAACCCACTGATGAAGTTTCTGATCAGCGCTGATTTTCCAGCTGTAAATTAAATGAGAAGTGATTGTTTATATCCATATTTTCATTTCTGCTCTATAAAAAACAGAGACAGTGATCAGACAGAGGATCTGAACCGCAGATCTAAATTGACTTGGGTTTGGTAATCCTCTTTAAGCTTATTTTTCTGTGCAGTACTCGACATTCACGTCGAAGGCTCTGAAGATTGTTCTCAACCTCTGATAAAGCCTTTAATTCCATATCAGCAGGGCTTATCCTTCTATTCCATTTTCTTCCATGTAATCTAGAGGACTGCAGACTGCAGTTGAAATGGAATCAGAGCACGCACAGAGAGCCACCATGGCTTTTCACACCCCTCCGAGGAGGCACTGGAGCACAGGAATGGGAAATCCAGGTGGAGAATCCTACCACACATCCCACCTCCCCTGGCCGGTCCTGCTCAGCTCCAAACCTGCCGCTCCAGGACGCGACGCTCGAGGAGTTGTGAGCAGAGAACACCCCCAGAGCTGCTTGGGCGCTGCCCAGCCGTGCTGCCTGCTGTCTCTGTGTCCCTGAGGAGCAGTCCCACGTTCCGGAGGGGCAGGAACCCCACGTTCCTGCCAGCACTCAGAGCTGGAAGCGGCGCTGGGCCTCGTCGGCGATGGCGGCGGCGATGGCCAGCGAGGAGGTGGCGGCGGGAGAGGGAGCGTTCCTGACGTGCAGGATCCTGCTCCCCACGGCCCCAGAGCCTCCATCAAACACAAAGTCATCCACCAGATTGCCCTCGCTGTCCAGAGCCTGGGCTCGCACACCAGAGGGACCCCTGCAAAAGCAAGGAGGAGCTCGCCAGAAGAAGGGGAGCGTTGTGGCGAGTGAGGGAATCAATTCCCGTGAGAAGGTGTCCAGGGAGGAGGGGAGGGAGTGGAGACAAAGCCTTTTGGGGGGGGTTTAACAGTCAGGAGGCAGAGTGAGGGTATCTGGCAGTCATGGGATCACTGAGGTTGGAAAAGATCTCCCAGACCATCAAGTCCAACCTCCGACCTTAAAGCCCACCCCATTCCACAGGCAGGGACACCTCCCACTGTCCCAGGCTGCTCCAAGCCCTGTCCAGCCTGGCCTTGGACACTTCCAGGGATCCAGGGGCAGACACAGCTTCTCTGGGCACCCTGTGCCAGGGCCTCCCCACCCTCCCAGCCAGGAATTCCATCCCAATATCCCATTTCTCCCTGCCCTCTGTCAGTTTGAGGCCATTCCCTGGGTGCTGCCACTCCAAGGCCCTGTAAATTGTCCCTTCTCCATCTTTCTGTGGGTTCTCTTCAAGAACTGCAAGGCCACAATGAGGTCACCTCAAAGCTTCTCCTCTCCAGGCTGAACAATCCCAAAACTCCCAGCCTCTCCTCCCATCCCTGTGCTCATCCTGGAGCTCCAGCTCCTGCCTGTGCTGGGACCCCCAAGCTGGAGGCAGCTCCATGCTTTGGTATCACATTTAGCCGGAGGAAAGGACTAAACCCCTGCCACGTTTTCTGCTGTTCAAATATGACATTTCCCAAAGAGGAGGAAAGTTCATTTTACCTGAGAACATCATTGGTGGTGACCTCAGGGATGAATTTCTGCAGCTGCCTCACCTGGGCACTGATGGAGAAGGCTCTGTACAGCTCCCCCAGGCCATAGGACACGTTCCTCAGCACCAGCTTCCAGAGCCCACTGCAGGGGGAGGAACAACTGCAGTGAGGGGAAATCTGCCTCAAAATGCACCAGGCGCAGCTGCTGAGGAAAGCAGCAAATGCAACTGCAGGGCACAAGTTCCTATTTCCAAATTCAGGAGTCACATAATGCTTTGTGATTGAGAAACAAGTGTTTGCCCTTCTCTGCTTCAGCAAACCTTGCTCACAGAGCTGTGGCGTTGAATCGAACTCTGAATTCCACCCTGGAAGTGTTCCTGGGCAGGGAACTCATTACCTTCCACTGTCCCAGGCTGCTCCAAGCCCCAGTGTTCAACCTGGCCTTGGACACTTCCAGGGATCCAGGGGCAGCCACAGCTTCTCTGGGAATTCCAGCCCAGCCAGGAATTCCTAATTCCCAATCCCCCATCCATCCCTGCCCTCTGGCAGTGGGAAGCCATTCCCTGTGTGCTGTCCCTCCATCCCTTGTCCCCAGTCCCTCTCCAGCTCTCCTGGAGCCCCTTTAGGCCCTGCCAGGGGCTCTGAGCTCTCCCTGGATCTTCTCCTCTCCAGGGGAACATTCCCAGCTCCCTCTGCAGGTATTTAATGATGCTGGCTAAGTTGATTAAGTTATCACAGTGCACTGAACCAAAACCAAGCCTGGAATGGCTCCACCAGCACCTTCCAACGAGCAGCCACATTCCCAGACTGGCTGAGACATGTCCTGGCAGAAAATTCAAATATGAGACTACACCAAGTCAAATGTCTTGGGGAAGTCCACCCTTATCAGCACAACTGTCTTTAAACATCCCAAAAACCTGGGAAAAGCAGGATTTGGGGCAGGAAGTGGCTTCCATTTCAACAAGAGCACCCAGCAGACACAAACACGAGGCATTACCTGTAGGTTACAGCATCTAAAAAGTCTCCAGGGCTGAAGTCCAGGAGTTTGTAGCCCTCTCTCTTAAAGGCCAGCACTGCATTAGGGCCAAGCCAAATGCTGCCATCCATCCTGGGCGTGAAATGGAATCCCAGGAAAGGGAACCGAGGGTTGGGAACCTGCAATGGGGCACAGGAGTGATCAGAGCTCTTACAAACAGCAAATTTTGCCATTTTATTTCCAGCCACAGAACTCTGAGTCACAGAGCCTCAGAATTGGCCCTGAGCTGGTTTTGCTGCTCGTTAATTGTGCAGTCGTGGCATGTCATTAATTGAAACACTGGAGAACAGAGCAGGGCCAGGCAAAGCTGGATTTTAAGGAAAAGGGAAACAAATAACAGGGGGAAAAACAAAAGTCCACGTGATTTCTCAGGATATAAATCAACCCACAAGGAAACCAGTGGCACCCTGATGTTATTCCCCAGCAGCAATTATACTGCAATAAAACAGAACATAAAATATTAGGAACCCTCACTGTGTGTACAAAACAGCCTGAACTTAGCAGGCCTGGTTAATGTTAATAATAAATATCTGCATGTTCTTCTGTTGTTCCTCCCTCCCATCCCAAGACAGGATCCTGCATCATTCCCAGGTGAGATCAGACAAACAGCAATGCCCAGCATTCCAATTTTCCCAGAGATTCGGTATTTAGCAGGCAAAGCCAAGCTCATATTCAGAAAATCAGTATTTAAATGTAAAATGCTGCCCTAGGAATTCTCTCCACTTGCTCTGTAACAACATTTGCTGTCTGGGATTGCTCCTCCTCATCCCGCTGTCTATATTAGGTGGTAGAAAGGTTGTCCCTTTTTCTCCCACATCTATTTTTTTATGGCCAAACCAGCAAATTCAAAAATAAGGTTGAGAGGGAAACACCTCAATCGGAGTGTTGGGTGTTAACACAAAAGATTAAACCCTTCATCAATAATTCATCACAGAACCCCAGAATCACTGAGGTTGGAAAAGTCCTCCAGTGCCATCTGTGAATTTCCTGAGGGTACAGTCAACCCCTTTGTCCAGATTATCACTAAAGAAATTAAACAGGACTGTTGTAATTATTTAAATAATGATTTACTGTCAATCCCTCCCTGACTTTTGAATCCTGCCTACAGATTTCTTTTAGGACACACAGAAATAGTTCAGAGTTTCCTGGATATGTGGCAATGTGAGATTCCATTTTCTCTCTATTAAGGGGAAAAAAAACCACCCTGAAACCAAAACCATAAACAAACCAATTGGCAACAACTCCCCACGTGGTACTTCCATGTATTCCTCAAAAAGTACCAAACCCAAACTGCGCTGTCACAAACCAACCGCCTCGTGCGTGCCTCGCTGTCTGACAGAAACGACCACGACATTTTTCCCTTTTCTCCGCCTTTTCTGCAGCTCTCAGGGCACAGCGTGACAGCCAAACCAGGGGGTACATACCGGATAAATGTTTCCTTTCACCAGGTAAGACTTCTCTGGTTTGAGCACCAAATAATCCCCCCGGAAGGGAACGATGCGAGGCTCGGGGCTGCAGCCGCTGATCTCGGACAGGCGGTCGGAGTGAAGCCCTGCACAGGTCAAAATGTGTCCACAGGAGATTTCCTCACCCTGTGAGAAGCAAAAAAACCATAAAATTTCAATGTATCTGCTAAAAAACCCCCCAGGAAAACCCCACAGCTGTTTATTTAGATAAGGCCGTTGGCTGATTTGACCCCACAGGCTGCACAAATTGACAGCCCACAGGTATGGAGAGCAGCTAAATATTAAACACTTGGCCATCTAAATAAATACATTTTTAAAAATCAAAAACTATTATCTACTTATTTAGCTCGCAGTAGCTGTTTTGAAATACTTTTCAAGGGCCTCCACAACTATGTTTTTATGTTTTCTTCAACTGAAAAATATTTTGAAAAAAAAATACCAGTATTCGGTGGAAAAATCTTAATTTTGGAAGTTACTTTTTAATGAGAGAGCAAAAAAACAGGAGGAAAAAAAAAGCAGCAGAACTAAAATTTAAAACCACCAGAGGGGTTTTTGAGGTCGTTTCTGTTCCAGATATTCCCTCCTGAAGGTGAAGGGGTTACAAGCACAGTTCCTGTCATGCACCTGTTTTACTGAAGCAGTTCTGAGGCTGATAAAATGATAATAAAATGATGCTAAAAGGCTCCTTATCGTTTTATGGATGCCAGAGGTCAAAAGTAAACATGAAAACTGGTGCTTGTCACCAAATGAACGAGTCATAAAAGGAGTTCTTGGAAACACAAGCATCAGCTTGTGCAAACAAAGCAGATAAGGGATGTTAACGTTGCAGTTTATTATTTTACATCATCATTATTGTAACTATTAATTAATTTGAGCATCCTCGTTAAGAACTGATTGCAGTTGTTTTATCAAACTGATCATGTTGCTGAACAGCAGCTTTTTAACCTTAGTTGGGTTTTTTTTCTTTTTTTTTTTTTTTTTTTTTTTTTTTTTTTTTTTTTTTGAGATGATTAATCCATCAGAAATAAAAAAAAAAAAATCTTAAGAAAAGGAGAAGCAGCTTCCTGGAAGGAATTAAAACTCCTTTTTCACTCTTACCTTTTTGCTCCTAACAATGACTGGGTATTTCAGTCCTGAAATGGAATTAGACAAGAGAAGGAGTTACTAGAACAAGTAACAGGGAACTGACAGAACAAGCAGCTTGTTTAGCATGAAGGAATTTCCCTCTGGAATATCTTCCAAGCTATGGAAGAACTACTGTTGTCATAATTAATGTTGTTGGACGTGACTGTTAATTAATTAATTAATAGGTGTTTTATTCTTCCCTCTGTGTGCCAGCACAGATCCAACCTGCCTTCAGGATAAGGGAAATCACTGTCACAAGAATAAACACGCAAGATTCAGATAAATCTGATTTTAAGAGGAGAGAACAACTTTATTTCTCCATTTCACTCCCACTCTCTTCCATCAGTTTTTAAATGTTTCAGCTGAAGGGTGACCTGCCTGCAAAAAAAAAAACCCCAAGTGAGTTTGCAGAATACTCCCACTAAGATAATTTTGCCTTTTTTCTCATCCCTAGGAGACAGAAAAATTCACAGAAATGTCATTCCAGTTAAAACAACTGTGTTTTGAACAAAAAAAAAAAATTGGGGGGAAAAAAAAAAATCCAGCCTTACCATCTTCACTTTCTGGAGAACTTTCTTTGGCCATCTCCATGTTTGTGACTTCAAAATCAGTCAAGATTGTCCCACCTGCTTCCTGGAAGTCTCTGGCATAGGACTGGGCCACTTGTTTGAAATCCACAATCCCAGTGTAGGGAGAATCAAGGGCCATCAGTCCCTGGAAGGGTTTTAAAGACACAGAGGAGGAGTGAAGGTTGGAATATTTCATCTGGAATACCCGCAGTGCCATGAGGAGGGAGTGCTGCTGCCTCCCCACGTGCTCAGCTGGATCTGGAACATGCAAAGGATGTTTTCGGGAGCAGCTCCAAAATGTTTACAGGGAAAATAAAAAGATTAAAAGAGATTATCTTCCAGAAAATTTCTGTCTGTACCTACAACCACCCACAGCTACACCAGAGCAAGCTGCCAGAGGAAAGAGCACAGGGAATTCACACCCAGGCTTTCCTTTCAAACAAAACCAGACTAATCAATAACAAATCTGTGCTCTATAAACTCCACACATTCCTCCCGCTGGGAAAACAAACAGGCTGAGAAGTGC
The DNA here is from genome assembly GCF_029207755.1 of Chamaea fasciata. Lineage (NCBI taxonomy): Eukaryota > Metazoa > Chordata > Aves > Passeriformes > Sylviidae > Chamaea > Chamaea fasciata. The sequence goes on along the minus strand of NW_027094092.1, from coordinate 61,110,441 downwards.
TAAATAACAACCACTCCAACTGCACTGAAATTGGCCTGATCCAAATCCATTTCATGGACGGGAAGGGATTTTCAGCCTCTTCTGAACTTGAACCTCAAGGCCAAAAAAAAAAAAAATTTGTGTTCAATTAAAAGATGTTTTCACCTGAGGAAACGAGCTAATCAGAAGGATGGCAAGGCCTTACCCTGCAGAAGGGCTCCTTCTCCTGGATTTCCTTGGCTCCAATGAGTTTCAGCCCTGGGACATTGTTCTGCAGCCCCCTCTCATACAGAGCTTTGAGCCTGGGAATTTCATCCTGTTCCACAGCCACAATCAGCTTGGGGAAAGGAAAAAAAGGCACAGCGGTGAGCAAAACAGAGGCAGGGCAGGTGTGGCATCAAGCTCAAGCAGCAGTGAATGAGTGAACAAGGGTGAAAAAGGGTTGGTGCCATTCACTGCACAAAATTCTGTTGCTGAGGAAGCACTGACATATCAGAGATAATTAAAAAAAATTAATGCCAAAGTGTAGTTTGAGTTACTATCAATTGACAATATTTGCCAGAAGCTCCCCGAGACTCCGAGTCTGCACGTGAAAGAAGAGAATACGAATTTACAGAACCACTGGGATGCTTTCAGATGTAAAACTGAACTCAACCCCAGATGTACAAACCTCAAAGAGCCTTGATAAGGAGTGAGGACGTGCTCTGACATGCTCTGAGTGGAATCGTGCCAGTTTCACTTCATTAAATCCAGGAGTCCGTTCACAGCTACCACAGGAGATAAATCCAGGCTGGGAACTACCTGTGCCAGGTTTGCACAGACCATGATCCTCCCAGGGCCACCCCACAGGTGTGAAGCCCTCCAAGCCTGGGGCTGCTTTAGGGAAAGCTTGTAAAGCTTCACCATTATCCTCCCTGGAAGTGTCATGGAATCATGGAATTGTTGAGGTTGGAAAAGCTCTCTAAGAGTCCAGCAGCACTGCTGAGGCCACCACTGCACCATGTCCCCAAGTGCCACATCCACAGAGCCTTGAAATCCCTCCAGGGATGGGGATTCCAGCACTGTCCTGGAGCTGGACAAACCTTTCCAGGTTTGATTTTTCCCCAGTATCAAACCTAAAGCTTCGTGGTGCAACTTGAGGCCGTCCCCTCTCCTCCTGTCCCTGTTCCCTGGGAGCAGAGCCTGCCCCGGCTGTCCCCTCCTGTCAGAGACTTGTGCAGAGCCACCAGGTCCCCCCTGCGCCTCCTTTTCTCCAGGCTCAGCCCCTTTCCCAGCTCCCTCAGCCTCTCCTGGTGCTCCAGACCCTTCCCCAGCTCCGTTCCCTTCCCTGGACACACTCCAGCCCCTCCATGTGGCTTTGCTGTGAGTGCCAGCACAGGGGACAGGCACTGCCCTGCTCCTGCTGCCACCCTGGTACAAACCACACAAATTCAGTGTCCCCCGGGCTCCAGCTGATCCCTCCAGGACAGGAGCTCGGAGCAGGCTGTCCCCTCAGGAGTGCTGCTGCACGGATCCACAGTGCCACCCTGTGCCCGGCGTGGCAGCAGGGGGAGCACAGACCAGACAGAAATTCCCATTTATCCCTCAGGGCTAAAACCTCGGGGTTAGGATAGAGACTCCAGTGGAAACAGCAGCTCGGTGCCCAGTGAGAGCTGGGAAACCTGAACTGTGTGTTAGGAATAACTGGGAAGTGGATACAGAACTCTGTTTCGCTGGGTTCCCACCACTGCTCTGCCCAGTCCTGGTTCTCACCTTGCACCAAAGATACACCGAATTAAAAACGGTTCACAGCATGAAGACAGCGTGGGGAGAGTCATGAAAAACCTCCCCTCAACCTGAGACTCAGCAGCAGGAAGGGATGCTTTGGGGATTATGCACATTAGACACGTTTATGTGGAAAATCATGTGCAACTTGGGAGAGCGTGGAGAAAATCCAGGACCAGGCCTATGCCACGTGTTGTAACCCACATTCCACAGCTTCACTTTCCAAGGGGAAAGCAGGGAATCAGGAATTGCTGTACCTTCCCACACTGCTTGTAGGGAATTCCCTTCTGGTCACAGTATTTGTAGCAGAGAGCTGCCCCCTGCACACAGAGCTTGGCCTTCAGGGAGCCTGGGGTGTAGTAAATCCCACTGTGGATCACACCACTGTTGTGTCCACTCTGGTGATGGGCTGAAGAGAAAGAAAAACACACTGTTAGAACACATTTGTTCCCACTTAATTACCTCAGCTGTCAGAAAAACGAGTTAATTGAGGTCCTGCCTTAAATTGGCATCATAAGAGACGATCAAGTGAGAGAATTGCAAAATTAATTCCTCCCCTGGCCTCAAAAGGTTAGAGAAACACTGAGACAGCCAGCCCTGGTTAATGAGAATCCATCCCAGCCTGCATTGTGTTGGATCAACAGGGAAAAAAAAAAACCAAACTAAAAACACAAGTTTTTCCTTCAAGAACAAGCCAAACAATCCAAATGTTTTACAGGCTAAAATGAATTTTAAAAAATCCCATTTTTACAACGAAATGCATCTCTTTAAGCCTTATCTAACACAGTATCAATCCACAATTCCTTTGGACATGCTAGCAGGCCTGGGAGGATTCTTTGAGTATTTGCGAAGTGGATTAGGTTGCTATTTCCTCTTTGCAAACAGATGAAAAGGGAGGTGAAAAACACCACAAACATTTTTACTGAAGTAATTTGGTCAGGTTCTCCCCCCTCTTAAGGTGTGGATGCCCAGAGGTCATTCCTGCCTGGCACTCACACAGCTTTAAGGACTTTGTGTGGGTCTTGGGGGTAAAAAATCATTTTGTATCAGTCATGGAACATCTCAAGAACAATTTATAGCCTGGCTGATGGAGATACTTAAGATTTTGAGCTCACAGGTCCTGTTTGGAGTTAATCACTGATGTCTATCCCTTGGGATTCTCCCAGCTCCATGCAGGACCTGCCTGTGCCCTTCCACAACCTGCACTACTCCTTGTCCTGGTTATCCACCCTCCTGCTCCTCTCTCCTGACATTCCATTACTGATGGAGCTTCAGCAATCCCACTGCAGCTTGCACAAAGTGCAGCAGCAACGCTCAGGATATTTTAACTTAAAATTCCCAATGTGAAGCCCCAGCAGCCAAGCCCAGACCGATGACAGCTCTGCTGAAGGACACGTCCCTGGGAGAAGGGCGGAAGAAATTCTCTGTTAGGGGAGAGTCATCACAGAATCCCAGGATGGCTTGGGATGGAAGGGACTTCACACATCGCTTTGTTCTATGGGCAGGGCCACCTTCCACTATCCCAGGCTGCTCCAAGCCCTGTCCAGAACACACCCAGGATGGGAAATCCACGCACCCACTCCAACAACAAGGGCAGGCGCTCTCCCCAAAGCTGATCCCTGCACTTAGGAATCCACGAAGCTCCGGCAGCGCGTCCCGGAGCCTCCCGCTGTCCCCTGTCCCCCGTCGCGGGCCGTACCCGGCTCCTGCTCCTTCTCCAGCACGGCGAAAGCCAGCGAGGGATGGCGCTGGATGAGCTCCCGCGCCGCCGCCAGCCCCACGATGCCCGCGCCCACCACGGCCACGTCGAAGGAGCTGCGGGGACAAGGACACGGCGTCAGGACAGCCCCGGCACCGCACGGGGGACGGCGGAAAGGGACGGGGGAACGGGGAAAGGGTAGGGAGAGGGGAAGGGGATGCCAGGAATAGTGGGGAGAGGGGATGTAAGGAATAAAGGGGATATAGGGGAGAGGGAAACGGGATAGAGGAAAGGGGACAGCGGTGATTAATACTGTAAAGGGGAAAAGGATAGGGAAAGCAGATAGAGGATGTAGGGGAAGTGGCTACAGAGGATAGAGGAGAAGTGATTATAGAGAATATAGGGGGTATGGGAGAGAGGGAAAGGGGATAGCTGCGATTAATAATGTAAAGGGGAAAAGTTAGGGAAAGCACATAAAGGGTGTAGGGGAAGTGGCTATAGAGAATACCGAAGTGATTATACAGAATACAGGGGATACAGGAGAGAGGAAAAGGGGATAGAGGAAAGGGGACAGCGGTGATTAATAATGTAAAGGGGAAAAGGTTAGGGAAAGCACGTAAAGGGTATAGGGGAAGTGGCTATAGAGAATACAGGGGGATATAGGAGAGAGGAAAAGGGGATAGGGAAAGGTGATATAGCAAACAGAGGATATAGGAAAGAGGAATGGGGAAGAGGAAATAGATAGGGGAAAATGACACGGAAAGGGGAAGGGGAAGTGGATGAGCAGAGGTAAGAAGAGAGGCGAAGGCGTGACGGTAAAGGACAGCGGACAGGGATAAGGTTTCGGCTCGGGGCTAGAGCAGGGGAGAAGGCCCAGCTGGGGAAGGTGCGGGTGTGAGGCGGGCCCGCCGCGCCGCCCCCGGCCTCACCTCCGCCGCCCCCGGCCTCACCTCCGCCGCCCCCGGCCTCACCTCCGCCGCCCCCGGCCTCACCTCCGCCGCCCCCGGCCTCACCTCCGCCGCCGGCTCTGCAGCCGCCACAGCCCCGCCGCCCCGCCCGGGCCCGCGCGGCCCCTCAGCGCCGCCGCCATCTTGGGGGCGGAGGGAGCGCCGCGGCCGCGTCCTCCTCTCCTCCTCCTCCTCCTCCTCCTCCTCCTCCTTCTCTCCCCTCCTCCTGCTGCCCCGCTCCGCCGGGCAGGGCAGCTCCGCGCCGGCCTCCGGGCAAGGTTCGGCCGCTGGGCGCCGGCGGCGGTGACGGGCTCCCCCCGCAGCCGCGGGCCCCGCCGGGCTGCCGGCCCCGCTCAGGCCTTGAGGGCGGCTCGGCCTTCCCCGGCTGCTGCCGCCGCCGCCGCTCCGAGGAACGTCTCCCTTTCCCCCTTGTGCCGCCCGCAAGAAGGCGATGATGGCGTTGGGAACGCTCGTGAGGAAGCCGCCGCTGCCGCCGGGCAGCTGTAGAGCCTTCTGGGGATGGCTGAATGCCGTGTTCAACAAGTAAGAGTGAGTCGCTGGTTAATGATTAACTTTCAGTTCCTTCGAATTCTCTGCGCGGTTCGTGAAGCGGGACGACCAAGCCCCTACGCTGCAGAAGATGTTTTCTGTCCTTAACGCTCCTCTTTCCCCCCGGATTGCATGTTGGTTGTTGGCGAGGGGTCATTCCATATCTGCTTCCCATTCCAAAGCCGTGACCTTCCAGGGGAAGGTGTGTGCTCTGCCCCTTCCCTGGAATGGCCAAGGCAAGCTGGGCACATGGATCCCGTCCCTAAATCCTGCTCTTCTTTGACTTCCAAACTCGCCTTAACCACTAGCACAGTTTTCTTTCCTTACAGACGCGTCAGGAGAGTTAAGTCCGGTTGTGTTTGTATTTTTTTTTTTTACCAAAAAGCATCTCCCACTTACGTTAAAAAACCTCACGCCAGACTGAGCCTTGCACAATCCAGAAATTACCCGTCGACCATTTCCAGTAAATCACATCCTTCCTTCTCTGACCGTGCACGTAACCAGACATTTGCTGTGGAGCAATTATTGTTCTCCATTATTTATTGCTCCTTCAGCCTCTGGCTTTATTTTCCCGATGAAATAAAAGCAGGGGAGCACCTGCAGTGAGTCACACCCCCAGGTCTCTATCCAGAACGCGGGAATGAGACCCAGGAGAAAGGGGGAGAGGATTGGGATGTCCTTTCACACTCCTGTGAGAAATGGATCTGTAGAGGATTCTCAAAGCCTGACTGAAAGCTCACGTAGTCTTGTAGATCTGTATGCAAACTGTGGGATAAGATGTGCAGACCGAGAAAGGCCGTGGAATAGAGAAGAGCTTGAGAGAGAAATGGAACTGGAAACAAGTTTCAAACCGTCGCCTTGCGAACCGACCCGATACTTTGGAGAATTAGAACTGTGAAAGGTGCATTGTAGCAAGACATGGAGGGAAATAATTTACAATTTACATGGAGTAAAATAACAAGTGATTGGTGGTAGAAGTATTAGCAGCATTGTGTGGCAAAAGCTAATAGGCTGAAAAACAATTAGAAGATACTGTAACAAAGAAATAGGTTGGCTTCTGGTAGTGATGCCTTGGGAAGGCTGACCTGGAACAGAGACTGGACAGAGCTAAAGTAGATATTTATTGAAAGGCCTTTAAGATACACTTTGGGCAGGACAAGAGCCTGGCCAGGGCTACACCCAAGGTGGATTTGAAATGGTCACAAAATGGCTGAGCAGTCACAAGATGTTATATTTTTATAAGTTTTGGGTCATTTGCATATTGGGGTTTAATTGTCCAATCCCAGCTGCAGGTTGTGAGGTCCGGTCCTGCTCGTTCCTCCCTTCAGCTGGGCCTGAAAGTTGTCCTTGGTGTGCAGCTTTGTGTCCCTGCTGTGTGCAGAGCTGAGTGACACTGACTGTGAGCTCAGAACTGCGCCCCTGGGCACCACAGAACCTGAAATACATGGGAGATAAAACCTAAGGCATCAATAGAACGGCGTTGGGTTTTCCATCTCTTGTGTCTCACCCTTTTACAAGGCTGATAATGGAATAAGATCTTTACAAACACCCCTCAGTTGTTGGTCTGTGTGTGTGTAGGTGTGTTCCTGCACTCGGAGGGAGCTCTGTGTGTGTCGATGTGTGTTCTCGCACTCTGAGGTCCCTGCGTGTCCCCTGCAGGGTGGACCACGAGCGGATCCAGGCCGTGGGCCCGGACCGCGCGGCCTCGGAGTGGCTGCTGCGCTGCGGGGCCCTGGTGCGGTACCGGGGCTCGCCCCGCTGGCAGCAGGACTACAACGCGCTCCCCACGGGGCCCCTGGGTACCTACAAGATCGAGGCCATCAACGCCACCGACTCCTGCATCATGTACAGAGGCTTCGACTACCTGGGTACGTGCACACCGGCCTGGCTCTTGGTGGCTTTCATTTTAATCGCCTCAGTTGAATAACTGTGTCCTTGTTGGCTTTCGCTATTATATGTTAACTTCTGCAAATTAATCACGACCGTTCTGATATAATATGTGATTTGTAGTCACTTTAAACTATTTGTAATAATTTTTAACTATAATAAGTGATTTGTAATCACTGTTAACTATTTTTGATACAGTGTAACTTGTCAGCTTTTGTAGCCAATGCCCAAACATTGCACACCTTATGTACAGTGTTATGTACAATGTTATGTACAATACAGATGTTATACATGCCCTAGCCATGTGTAACACATATATATTTTACTGTAGCAAACATATATTATATTTCAAGCTTTTGCAAAGTATTAAAACAGAAGCTGTGTGTTGTAATGTTAACTTTTGCAAAAATAGCTAATGGTTTTGTTTTTATAGCTAAGAGTAAGAATAATTCAAATAAGTTTGTGAAAATAGCTAAAACTATCTGTATTGTTGAAAAACATTGAAGAAACCACACAAATGACATTTAAAAAAAGATATGAAGAGGGTTTCTGCCACTGACCCTTTATCTATAATGCCAGTTTTTCATTGTAAAAAATAATATACACATTATAAAGAAATAGCATGTACATTATAAGAAAATCACATACACAGCTCCCAAAAATCAAATTACAGCATTACACATCAAGTCAAGAGTCAAACCAAGCTAAAGAATTCCCAGAGCATGTAAAAGAACTCAAAGGAATATTTAAATATATATAATCTTCATAAACATGCATTTGATCAATGCAATAAAAAAGTAAATTAAAAGAGCTATTATAATAAACCAGTGTACAGCTAGCTATGGTTCTGCTCCCAGCACTGTAGAGTCCCTTTTCATCCCTTACTAAACTTCTAAAAAAAAAGTAAAGCTCATTTCTCACAAAAACATGAATAGTGGTGCCACTTTCTCCTTCCTTAGCAAGATACTGATAAACCATTTGTGGTTTTTCTCCCCCTTTACAAATATTTATCAGTCCCTAAGGCTTTGCTGGAGGTGTGCTATGAAGTGGAAAGACATTGAGAACTTCAGCTTTTACCTGAGGTGGCTGTAGCACTAAGGAGAGTCACAAAATTCCATGAGTTTGTAACAAAAAGCACTGTAAATATTATTTTTCTTCTGCACCAAGGGATGATTTTGGTGTCTCTGAAGTCGTAGTTCTGCTCATTCTCCAGGCATTTATGATGTCTTTAAAAAGACAAATAAAAAGCTCTCTTAAAAAGAAGAGATTAAACAAGTGTTTCAGGTGGTCTTCAAATAACAGAAAGCAAAATGGGAACAGGCTGGTTTATTTTTTCATAGCAAAGGACCCTGAATTTCTGACATTAGCACTTTTTAATGTCAGAGTCATGGTTTATTATCCAAAATTGTGTTGGTTTTTTGTTACTTGCCCGTTTCTAAGCTCTTGAAATCTTAGCAAAATGATTCAAACATTTCTGAATGTTTGAAGTTGTTCCTATAGCTGAACTAACCACAAAGGCACTTTGGAGATTCAGAGATGTGTGTTACCGTACAAAGGAATGTGTTGCTGGATGGTTTTAGGGGCAGTTATTAAATTGAGAACTGAACAACCAGCCCAGGCTGGTCCTGGAATTGTGAATTATGAAGCAAATCCTCCCTTTTGCCTTTGCAGATGGGCTGGAGCACGTGACAGATATCAAACTGGAGAAGTGCATATACATCCAGGACCAGTGTCTGCAGAGGCTCAGTGAGACCAGCACCCTGCAGAAGAGTCTGCAGCAGCTGAAGATCATCTCCTGTGGCAATGTCACTGACAAAGGAATCATTGCACTCCACAAGCTGACGTGAGTGGGGCACGGAGGGCTTCCCCAGCACCCTGCTCTGGGTGCAGGGGCTGCAGCCTCACTGTTCCAAGCTTACAGGGCTGTGGGGTGGCTGCCTTGGGATGGATAAATAATTAAGGATCAGCTTGGCTTCTTCTCCTGACCCCTCTCCTGCAGCAGCTCTGTGTTCTGTAGCTTTCAGAGCTTCTTCCACCTCACAGCTCCTGTCACTCCACCCTCTCTGCCACCTCTGGGTGCTCAGGAATGGGATGCACTTGGATACTGCAGCTAAAAACCCCAAGCCTTCACTTCAGAAACAAACTTCCAGCAGAGCCAGACACCATTTAAAATACTCAAAACAGCTGCAGTAGAATAATTTCTCCAATTTCTCTGCCAGCAGTTCAATGATAGTTGCCCATTTTCTTTTTAGTTGCCCATTTTCTTTTTAAATATTTGCAGGAACTTGGAATATTTGTATCTGAGTGACCTTCCTGGGATCAGAGAGAAAGAAAAGACCTTCCGTGTCCTTCAGCAGGCACTGCCCAAACTACAGCTGGAGCTGGATTTGGATTAAACACAGCAGCAATAACCGACATGTGATTTCCTAGGATTTATCTTGTGTTGCATAAATGAAGTTGTAGACACTGCTGTATTTCCAGCATGGAAATAAGCTCCGCTTTCCCAGTCCAGCCTCAAAGGTGTTTGTGACCTTTGAAGAAATCATGCAGTTAAGTTTTATTAAGCTTAAACGACAGACAAGGCAGGCCTCTGCACGTAGGCATCTGTTTCCTGTTTTACTAGGAAGCTCTGAATACCTCAGTTCAAGTTTGCAGTATTTCATTGCACAGAAGCAAAGTGGCACTGGGGGGAATGTTGGTGTGTGGTGCTGGTGCTGTTCCCTCTGGGAGAATCTCACCCGGTGGGTGGGTGTTGATTTAATAAAAGAGGTTCTGGGTCTTTTTTGCGTTCTTCACTCTGAGTTTTGTCTGGTTTGAGGATCTGCAGGCAGGCAGGGTCAGGAGCAGCAGCTCTTAGACACAGCCCTGAGCACGTGTTTGCTGTGTGCTGCCATGGGCTACAGCAGTCCTGTCAGCTCTGGAGTTGCATCCTCATCCCTCCTGATCAGTAAAAGCCATTGAGGATTGTTGAGGCTGGAAAAGTCCTCTGAGATCGTGGAGTCCAAATGTTCCCCCAGCGCTGCCAGGGCCACCACTGACCCGTGTCCCCAAGTGCCACATCCACACGGCTTTTAAATCCCTGCAGGAATGGTCCAGCAGTGTCCTGGGCAGCTGTGCCAGGGACTGGACAATCCTTTCCAGGGAGGAATTTTCCCCAATTTCCCCAAAGCTAAAGCTTTGTGGTGCAACTTGAGGCCGTTCCCTCTCCTCCTGTCCCTGTTCCCTGGGAGCAGAGCCTGCCCCGGCTGTCCCCTCCTGGCAGGGACTTGTGCAGAGCCACCAGGTCCCCCCTGAGCCTCCTTTTCCCAGCTCCCTCAGGAATTCTCCAGCCCCTTCCCAGCCCCATTCCCTTCCCTGGACACGCTCCAGCCCCTCAGTGCCTTTCTTGTGAGAGACACAAAACTGCCCCCAGGACTGGAGGTGGGGCCTGACCAGCACAGAGGGAATGGCTCATCCTCAGGGAGAACACAGCACGTGCAGTAAATCCCTGGCTTTGGGCGTAGGGAAGGGCAGAAAGCAGCAGCTCCAAGCAGTCAGTGCTGTCTCAGAGGTGGCTTCCCATGGGTAAGGGAACACGAGCCAACAGGCACGCGCAGGACGTGGCATCGGCCCCGCTGAAATGGCTTTCACTGTTGTGGAACGCAAAACGTACCGGCAAAACATTTTTCCTTCAAGTGTCAATGAGAAGAGGATGTTCTTGCCCAGCGGTAAAGCTTTATATAGTAAAATAGCTCCAGTAAACTGGAAAAAGAAGCTACATTTCTTTTATTCAAAATGAACACAATATTATATTCTGAGATTCCACAGACCCCAGTCGTTCTAACACAAACACGCAGGTAGAATTCCTGCCCGTGTCTGGCCAATGTTATAAATTACATTCATGATTAGTTTTGATAAAATCACTTTTGTAACTACAAGCAAGTGCCTTCGTTCACTCTTGTCAGAAGCAGAATTCAAGGAGAAAACTTGCAGGAGAAAGCTCTGGAAAGACTCCTAAACAACAGGAATAATGTTGCTCTGTTCTGGGCGTGGTGCCTGTTGAGCCTGTGAAGTCAGCAGCAGCACTTTGAGCTCAGTCAGGGCAGGAGGGAGCCCGGCGTGTCCCCGGAGCTCAGAGCTCTCAGCCTGGGCTACACCAGCACATCTCCCACCTTGCAGCAGCACACACAGCTCCTCGCAGAGCAGGGACACAAGGGACTCGTGTGTTTGGCAAGGTCGAGCTCTCCCGCCAAGTCTGAAATGCAGGGGACAGACAGGGCAGAGTTTGGAATTTCATACTGGAAGCACTGGGATGGGGTAATCCTGAACCAGGAATTAGGAATCGGGAATTAAAGCAGGATGTATTTGCCTTTGTACACAGAGCACTAAGGAGTTCTTTGTGCATCACTTCCTGTCCATCAGTGACCCAGAGTAGAGGACAGACCATCCTGTACGTGCCGTAACTTTTAGTAATTCAGTTTTCCACTGCCTCGCCTCCATTTATAAATCCTGGAGGACTTTTGAACAACTGAGTTTTGATGTGCCACCCGGTCAGATGTTTGGGAAGTGGTACTTGGATTTCCTTGTCTTGCAGCAGTTCTTCTTGCTGTCCAAAGCTGGGAGAATGTTGCTGCAGGTCAGCTGAGGCAGGTGCTGTAACTAAAGGAGAAGTTACACCATGTGTATTTGGAACGGGAATAAAGCACACATGGAAGCAATTTCCACGTGGAATATGAGCTATAAAACTATTCCTACTGTAATCCTGTACTTTCCAAGCTGAGATTCTGAGGGTTTATGACTGAACTGCAACTAGAACAACTCATTCAAGAATTCCATCAGGCAAGAAAAATATCCCAGGTCACAGAAATGGAAGAGGCCAATCAGTTTGACCCAGGAATTGACAGCCTGGAGCAGTTCTCCATCCCTCACCCCCAGCTTCCCTGCCTGTTCCCAGCTCAGCACTGGAGCTGCCATGGGGAATGTGGCTCACAGGAATAAAGAACTGTGGAATGAGTTGCATTGTGAGGCTGGATTTGAGGACTTGGGATGGAGTCTGGAAGAGCCAGAGCAGTGGGGAGACATTTGCTTGGCAGCTCCAGCTGCAGAAACACCCAGTTTGTGGGGTAACGAGTGGAACCGAGCAGCGGATCCTGTCCCATCAGCAGATACAAACAGAAGTGGTGTTTATTCCAGCTCCATAACTCAGGATTAAAAAGCACCAGAGCACTGATAATTAAACCAGCCACGTGAGTGTGGTCCAGTTTGTCCAGCCCTCCTGCTGCTCTTTGTCAGGAGTGCACATTCCTGGATGAACCTTATCATGTGTGCACAATTCCATGTGTGCCTTATTCCCAATTCCAAACAGGGCTGTGCTGTTTATCCCCAGTGCCCCATGGAGCTGCAGTGCAAAATCCAGTTTGTACCGAGTTACTCTTTAGCCAGGGGCTTTGTTTTCTCCTCAGGATGAAACCGAGACCAGCCCAACACCCTCAGCTGCCAGCACAGCCCACCCTGGGAGCCACCAAAAGAAGAGCCCCTGTTGCAGTGCACCCCCACACCCCAGCAGGTGTTCCTGTATTAGGAAAAGATTTGGGTCTCAGTCTTCGTTTCACCTGTAAGGAAAAGAACCAGGAACTTTGATGATCCACTCACTGTAACTGGCCCAGTGCCAGGACAAAGGCACCTGTTGGACCCTTGAGCTGTTCCTCAAGGAATGTGGCTGTTCTCTTTTGGGCAGCAGGCCAAAAACCCCTCCTGGATCGCTGAGTACTTAAGAGACAGCACGGAGTCTCTCAGTGCATTTTCAGGGTGTCTTAGCAGGTGTAAGGAACCTCCCTGCACCTTGCACGGCTTTTATTCATTTGTTTTGGATAGTTTGTTATTTTCTCTTTAATTAAAACCTTTTTGCTTTTCCAGACGCTAATGATCAAGCCATCTCACTCATTTTTCTTAAGCCATTTCTGAGAGGCTGCTGGCAACCCTCAGAGTGTGATGAACCTTCCTGGGGCTCGTAACACGCTGGCCTCACACAGAGACACAGGCACGGAATATCAAATCCTATGGAAAGCTCACCCCTGGCATGTGTTTCCGAGTCAGCCTGGATGCTTTCCGAGGGCTCTTCTCGTGTTCCTTGCCCAGCTCTGCTGCCTCCCTGAAGGTGTCAAAGTAGGGCTGCTGCAGCAGCTGCTCACAGCTCTGCCTCTCCGCAGGGTCCATCCGAAGGCAGCCCTGGCGAAAGATCACACAAAACCTTCCTTGCACAGTTCCCCACAGCCCACCAGGATTCCCACTGGTACACGTGTTCATGGTTTTTTAAAGGGATTCTAAGAGTGGCTTTTCAGAGGCAGCACGAAGCTTGAGGAGCAGCTAATTATCCAACAATTACCAAAATCAATGATGGAACGGTTTGGGTTGGAAGGGACCTTAGAGATCATCAGTTCCGACCCTCTGCCATGGGCAGGGACACCTTCCACTGTCTCAGGCTGATCCAAGCCCTGTCCAGCCTGGCCTTGGACACTTCCATGGATGGGGACACCACAATTGTAGTAGGAATTGTGGCTCAAGGAACAGGTGCAATCACATGGGGCAGCAAACCTGATCTATTTTCCACTGAATCTCTGATAACTCCGTCCCAGACTCTCACACCAGGTGATTTGTTTATCCCAGTGCAGGCCTCCTCCACAAGCTGGAGTTCCCTTACCTTCATCAGGGCCAGTGCAGAGTATGAAATATTGGGGAATTTCATTTCCAATGGTTCCTGCAGGGAACAAAAGCAGTGAATGGACTCACATGAGCAAACACCAGGGTACCAAGACCCAGCTTCCCACAGGAGCATGAGCTGTTCCTCACAAAATGCCTCCATCACTCCATGTGCTCAGAGGCCCGGCAGCACTGAGGATGTGCCGCCAGAAATGGGGGAAAGCAGCAGAGATGAAACATTTCTTGACTGCTTTTACACAGGCTGGAAGTTGAAATGTCATGAAGGGTTCAGCTACCTCCAAGTAATAGTCTGGTGCACACTGGCAAAGTACAGGACAAAGATTTTGGATACGGAAAAAATGCTCCACAGCAAAGGACGGGGAAGGGAGGGAAGGGCAGCTGGAGGCAGCGCTTACCATGCTCTCTGGGTCTGGAATTCTCACCCCACTGAAGAACTGGTTGGTGCTGAACACTTGCTGGTGCCTGGGAATGAGATCCCCTTCGAGCAAGAATTAAAAAAAAAAATACTTAAAAATCAGAATAATTTGCTTGATTTTACAGTGCCTGCAGTGAACATGGCTCTATCCCCTAACGAGGCTGATGCCATCTAACATCTGAGGAGGAGGAATATCACCAAGTGAGCCGAGGCAACGTTCTTTTGTGACAAGTAATGCCCATTTTGGCCATCAGTGATCCCACACCCGTGTGACTGTGCTGAAGGAAAGGCACGGCCACACGTGTTCCAGCTTCAGGGCAATTTAACTCCTTTTGGGTGAAATTCTCTTTGGACACTCCGAGGGTGCTGTACAGGAAAGAGCAGGAGCACAGCCCCCCCGAACCTGCTGCAGCTTTTCCCCAAGGCAGCGTTTTTTGAAGCTTAGAGCACCCCAGAGAGCAGGAAATGTTAAAATGAAATCCACAACAAGGGAGCCAGTACAGTGCCCACCCCAGAATGGCACAGCTTCAATCAAGGAGCTTTGCTCTGTGAGCACTGCCTCGCTCCAGCACCTGGGTCCAACAATCAATGGGAATCTCCTCTGGCTGAAGCCCTATCATTAAAAATCAATTATTACTGCCTTACACTGGCATTAATGGATTCTGGAGGATGAAGCAGTCAGCGATGAATTATTTTTCTAGCTAAGGAGCTTATCTGTTTAAAGCCATTAGTCACCTTTGTAGTTTTATAAACTGCTCAGTTAAAATCACAACTCTCTGTTTATTCCAAGGAATTTCAGTTAAAAGTGGGGGGTTGTTCGTTGTCACCCAAGAAATCAGATGTTACACACCAAAACTGAAAAGAATCAATGGGACTGGATGAGTTTAAGTGTTATGGGGGATAATGGCTCTTTTATTTAACAAATAAATACAGAGTGGCTCCTAAATTCATGGATGAGCAGCAAGAAACATGTGGAGCTGTGTGATGTGCACACAGCCCTCAACAGGCAATGACAACACTTCTGAGACCTCCAAAGCTGGGATGAATGGAATCCAGCTGTTCACTGACCACTTTGCTGGGTACCAAACCCCGAAAAACACCTGGATCTTTTAAACCTTTATGCAAAACCTGGTCCTTTCTGAGACAGGCACCTCGTGGTTATGTCTGTGTGGAGACAGCTGAGGTTGCTGTGCTCCCACACCCCAGCATCACCCCAAGGGAGCAGGAGGGGAGTCCAGTGGTCACCAAGCACATCCCAGATCTTTCCTCATCTGCCCTGCAGCACACCCAGAGGCCACCACTGCTAAGGGGAGTGAGGGGATGGTTCCAGGCAGTCTGCAGGCAACGATCCCGATTCTCAGCCAGCAGGGATCATTGGGAAAACCGGCAAAAGGGAGCTTTAAGTTCTTTACAGCTCTGACATGGAAAACAAGCAAATAGGCAGCAAGGCCTTTGCTCTTGCTGCTGCAGACATGGGAAAACTCCAATTGTATCAGAATCTCCCACAGGGCTGGAAAAGGCAGGAAAAGTGCTGCAGTAGCTTCCACTGTTAGCACATTGTACATCATACCAGGAAAACCCAGCTCCTTCTTACCGACAGCAACCCCTCAAACAAACCAACACGTTCGAAAGGGAGAGATGTGGGTAAACTCCCCGCTGGCCACTCCCCATTGCCAGCACAGACGGCGGGAAGCTGCGGAGGAGCTGTGGGAGCAGGGGACACTCACCCAGCGTCCTGCGGATCAGGTAGAGCTGATCCACGTCCGACTTTCCCGGCCACAGGGGCAGCCCCGAGAGCAGCTCGGCGAAGACGCAGCCGATGGCCCAGACGTCCACGGGGGGCCCGTACTGCGTGTCCCCCACCAGCAGCTCCGGGGAGCGGTACCACCGGGTGGCCACGTACTCGGTGTACGAGTCGCTGGGACCCGCTGGGGCCAGGGCAGAGAGAGAGAGAGACACCGACAGGAATGTGGGATTGACAGCATAGGGTTAAAATGTTTCTAAAATCATGGGGATTGTATACAATAGGTTCAGGGGAGGTGGAAAGAAAGGTTGAGCTGGGATAGGCCTGGGAAAGGGAATGAAGGTTGGGCTTTGTCTTTACTAGATCATGTGAAACTGCACCTGCATAATCATATGATAAATGATATAACTGTTAAATGTAATGATTGTTTGGTAATTGAATATGATTATTGTTTAAGAATCACGAGAAATTATGTTTGGGGGGCCTGATGAAAACTACAAGAATTCATGCTCGGATCAGATCAATGTATACAATAGAACAATATGGGTTTAATAATTAATATATAGAGTTATATAACGAAAGGGTATAAAAACATGTATCCCGGATCCATGTGGGAGTCAGATTCGGGTCTGTATCCTGTACCCCTGACTCCCAGAGCTCTTCAATAAAAGCAGCTACTTATAATCATTCTGTGATTGTGTGTTTCAACACTAACAGGATCAGTGATGCAGAGGAGCCATCAGCATTGGTTACATTTTGGGGCATCTCCTGGGCAGGCTGGAGCAGGCTGAGTCACTGGCCACCAGCAGAACTCAACTCTGGAAACGCTCAGGATCTGGTACAAATCAAGAGTGTGTTCTCCTCCAGATGAAATGTGCAGAGCTCCGCAGCAGGGCCCTGCAGCAGGCAGTGGGCAGTTCTCAGAGCCCATGTGATTTGTCTGAAGAGGAGCTAAAAAAACCACCCCAAATTAGGGGGTATATTTACAACGGAAAATGTGAAGCCATTGTTTGCAGAGGCAGCCAGAGGGGCTCTTCCTGCCAGGGAGCTCCAGCTGTGTCTCCAGCCCTGCATAAACAACGGCGGGGCAGCTCCATCTCCCAATGCCAGCACCCCCAGCGGCCCCGCAGGGAGCTCAGCTTGTTTTCAGATGTCACCGCCGTGTCTGGGCTCCCTCCCTGCAAGGTTAAGGAATCCCAACCCAGCGTTCAGCAGAGCTTCCCTGGGAAAACGCGCAGCCTTTTCTATAGGATGATTTGCAGGGTGTCAGTGAGGGTTGGAATGGCTCACCCCACACTCATAAAGGGCCAGCACTCACTGAGTATTCGAGCAAATCCAAAGTCACAGAGTTTGATGACCGAGTGCTTTGTTATCAGGATGTTCTCTGGCTTGACATCCCGGTGGATGCACTGGAAGAAGAAAAAAAAGCAAAAAGCAAGGTTAGAAGTATTTAAGCTGTCCCTCAGCTAAATTCAGCCACACCCCCCTGGCACAGTGTGGCGGGCAGTTATTCCTGCAGAAAGGGAAGCTGGAAGGATTTCTGAGCAGCAGGACAGTGACCTTTGGGGAGTGACACTGTGCAGGCTCCCAGCTCCAGCTGCCAGCTCTGTATCCCCTGGACAACACGGAGTCAGCTCCCTGAACCCCCTGGGGATTCCTGCCGAATGATTCTGCTCTCAAAGCTCAGTGAGAGCTCTGCTCAGCACAGCTGAGACACACCTGGAGCTGCGGCCACCTCTGGGACCCTCCACAGAGGGAAGATGTGACTCCAGTCAAGGGCCACTGAAATTTAAGGGACTGGGGCGTCTGACCTGCAAGGAGAGGAGGAGGGAGCTGGGACCATCAGGAAAAGGCTGCAGGTGAAACTCTTCAATGTGCATTAAATCCCTGATGGGAAGGAGTAAAGGAGACTGAGCCAGGCTGCTCTTGGTGGTGCAGTGAAAGGACAGAGACCCCGGGCACAAACTGAACACTCAGGAAATTCCATTTTAACCTAACCAATTTATTTCATATTTTTTTACTGAGACCGTGGCCAGACACCCAAACAGATTGTCCAGAGAGTCTGTGGAGCCTCCAGCCTTGGAGATACGGAAATCCTGACTGGAAAACTTTCTGAACAGCCTGTTCTAGCTGATCCAGCTTGACTGGAAGGGTTGGATGAGAAGATCTCCAGAGATCCCTTCCAACATCAGCAATTCTGTGATTCTTTGGAGGTGACCTTGTCCTTCACAACTGAACTTGGGCTTGGCAAAGAATTTCTGCTGATCAAACTAACAAAGACCTTTATTCCTTTTGCTCTGCTCAACTCACTGGGGTCTCCCTCAGGTTGTCCCTCTCCCACCATCACCTCAGAGCAAGCACCTTGGACTTTCCTCGCCAAGCTGGTGGTAAATTACTGTGTCTCCTCCTGAGGACTGAAAGGCTGCTTATTAAACCACAGTCACGGAGTTCCAGAAAGGGCAGCTGCATAAAACCTCATTGCCTGTGATCTACAGCAGGTCAGGCTGCAGCAGCTCATTGTTCCCTCTGCTCTCAAACTCCATTAAATCTTCCAGGCTGAGCAGGGGAACGGAAAAAAGATGCAAACCAAGAAATCTTGGAAGCAGGAGAGACCTGTGGCCAAGTTCCTGTGGCTCAACTGGACATGATTCTCTCAGCAAAGACAAAACAGCCATTCCAGGGCCATCTCCTGCCCCACTCTTAAATCTCACATGTCAGCAGATGAACAAAGAGTTTTTGCCTAAAGTGCTTCTGCAAAAGGCTCCTTCTCCTTCCCTGCTTCTTAAAACGTTCCCACTGAAGTACCTGTCAGGCATACAACTCATGTCTCCCTCCAGAGAGCAGAGGAGGGAGTAAAATGGGTTTATCGTGTCTAAGTTTTGAAATCTTTTCACTGGTGCCATGACTGAACCCCATGCCAGCTAACTGAGGGAGTTCCTGTGAAATCAGCAGCACTTTGCTCAGGTCCCAGCTGCTGAGCTGTAAGGCAGGTTCCTGGAGGTCAGCAGGGGTGCAGGGCACAAGGAATGACACGAGGATCATTCCCATTCCTCCTGGAAGCTCATCTAAGGCCATTAGGGCAAATCATCCCCTGACAGCCAAGCCAAGGGGCCTGTGTGAGAGTGAAGGCAGCTGCTGTGGCTATGCACCACTATTTCAGATGTGTTTCCTGGTGAAAACAGGAGATTCCATCTGACTCCATCCCATGAAAGCTCCGGAATCAGGAGGATGCCAACAGAATCCCCCTCTCTCCTCCAAGGCCACGTGCCAGCAATCATTAGTGCAGGTCAGGGGACTCACATTGTGTTTATGGCAGAAGTTCACAGCCTGCAGGGTCTGCCAGGTTATGCTCTTCACCAGGTACTCCGGCACCCTGTTGGAAAAACCACAGTTTTATTCCGGCCTTGAATAATAAATTCACAATTTCAGGGAAGATGAGTGCTGACACTGTACGGGGATCTCTGAGCAAAACCACCAGGGAAGTCAGGAAACACTTCCAAAGCCAGGCAGGGCAAGAAGACACGAGGATTTCTGTCCAGTGCCACTGCCACTGTGAGCACACAGCAAAGTGTGTGAGTCCCTGTCACATCCTGTCCTGTGGCTGTGTTCAGCATCCACAGTTCCTGGCAATCCTCAAAGGCCAGCAGGAATTTCTGCCTCAGCAACTCCCAGGGCTGGAACTGCTGGAGTATCCATGGGATAAATACATGGAATGCTGCCGTGGCACTGACTGTCCAGAGTGGAGAGGTGAAAAATGGGCCAGGGAAGGGTGCTCAGACAAGAGTATAAAGCTCTGCGTTGGTTTGGATCCCTCTGCTTCCCTCCCACAGCCAGCAAACACTTCCCAGCCCCCTCTCCTTTCTTCCAGTTACCGGGCGACAGTTCTTGAACTTCCTTGGTTTGTCTGTAATGATCTTCAACAGCCCCAGGAAAGGCAGAAGTGACAGTCTTGGCATTTTCCAACTCAAACACAATTTTATTTCACATGTCAAATTCTGAAAAGCTTCTGATTCATAACAAAGAAAAAAAAAAACAAACTACCCCAGAATAAACCAAAACAATGCAAGCCTGAGTTTTTCTTTCAAGTTTGGCTTTCACTTTCTGCTGTCAGTGGGTCAGTGGCACTGTGCTGACACTGTGAGTAGGGATTCCTTCCAGAAACATCCCAGAATGATGGGAGTGCTGCTCTGGGAGCTTGAAAAGGGGATGGAGTTGGTCAAACGAGCTGGAATCAGCACCCATCTTAACCTGACCACCAAAGACTTGACCATCTGCCCTAGCAAAGCTGGAAAGCAAAGCATGCAGCCAGCTGGTACATGTTCCTTCACGCTGGAGTTGTTCCAGTGATCAGGCAGCAAATGGGGAGCATTTCCTTCAAAGGGAAGGAACATTTCCCGCAAGTCCCTGATTGTGTATTCGTGTGCCCAGTGCCCCTGCCGCAGTGCCCACAGTGATGGCAGCAGTGGAAGCAGCAGGACACAAGCTGCTCCCGGCCCTGGGGTTTGCTGCTCTCCCAAATGCTCAGCTCAGCGCTCCCACCTCCACGGCGAGCGGGGCTCTGAGGGAATCCTTGCGCCACACCACAGCAACAGAGACAGCCCCGGCACGGGGCTGAGAAACCTCAGGTGTAATTCATGAAACTCCTCCGCGAAGCCGCGGGGCAGCAGCAGGGGCAGCAGCAGGGCCAGCCCGTGCCGGGAGCTCCAGGGGAGAGGGGGACTCACCCGCGGGGGTGCTTGTCCAGCTCGTGCAGCACCGTGTGCTCGCAGAACTCGAACACCAGGTGCAGGCGCCGCCTCCTCCGGAACACCTCCAGCAGCTTCACCAGGTTGGGGTGTTGGAGTTGCTGCAACACACAGGGGACGGGCAGGTCAGGAGGTGAGGGTGTGGGAGGGCAGATTTTTCCTGCAGGGTCACCATTCCTTCAGCTGAACCCTTTCTGTGAGCACAGCTCAGCTACAGCTCGGCCTCTGTGGGCTTGTTTTGGGAGCTGAGCTAAATGGGTGGGCAGCAAGTTCTTCCCCAGTGTTCCATCTAATCCTTTGGCAGTGGGAAGCCATTCTCTCTTGTATTTGAACATTGGGAAGGAATTCCTGGCTGGGAGGGTGGGGAGGTCCTGGCACAGGTTTCCCAGAGAAGCTGTGGCTGCCCCTGGATCCCTGGAAGTGTCCAAAGCCAGGCTGGACAGGGCTTGGAACAGCCTGGGATAGTGGAAGGTGTCCACGGGCAGCAGGTGGGATGATCTTTGGAATCCCTTACAACCCAAACCACTCTGGGATTCCATGGCTTCAAGACTCTGCAAACTCCCACTGCACGTCCCTTGGCTCCTGGCCACAAAAATCCCTTTGTCTGCAAGGTGTTTATTGGGCAGAAAAAGGATTTATCATTTTCTACTGATGAAACACAATCTCACCCCATCTCTGACAAACAGGAGTTGCCTAAGCCAGGATGTGCCTCAACAAACAAACAAACAAGCAAGCAAACAAGCAAACAAACTGTTGCTATTCGCAGAGAAAAAGCTGAAAAGAGTCAAGCAGGTCTGCACTTGTTAAAGTCAACAGCGCCCCAGCACAGATCCTGCTGTGGTGGCTTCAGATCCTTAAGGATGATGCAGTTCCCAGCTGCTTTACAAGGCATCTCTGCCATGGTTATTTTATTTTTCAGATGTTTAATATCACTTAAATCTCAATGTAAATCTAGCACTGTTTACTGAAATCATATAGCTGCTTTGTTTACTTTGCATAGGAGAAAAACCTAGGCTGCTTCCGCCCAAAATCTAACTGAAAAATAATTACGCTTTTTCCTAGAGGATTTTTTTCTCCTGGGATAGCAGGTGTACAAATCATGAGCACCCTGGAGAAAGTGCAAAGGGGACACTTCCCATTTCTTGGAACACAAAGCTTGAGGGTACTGTGCGCCATCACCCAGCGGCAAGTTTGTAACAAAGAAAAGGAATTTTTTTTTTTTTCCCCCACACAACACGTTTCTAAAGCCTCAGGAAACTATGGAGACCAAAGGAACACACGAGTTCCAAAGAGATGGGACAGAGTCCCAACAGTCTGCAGAAGCATGAAGCAACAGGCACAGCCTTTGGCTGCAGAATCCTTGCCCAGAAGCCGGGAGTGTGAAAGGAAACCTTACCCGATCCTCTCCCCTTTTCCCCCGGGTCTCTCCTCATTTCTGCACGCTGGATAGACCCGGGGGTGTGACTCCCTGCAGATGCTCCCCTGCTTTTATGTCATCGGGAAAACAAAGCCAGAGGCTGAAGGAGCAACCCGTTTCTGTGTGAGGACGAGCTCTCACGGAGAGGTCAGGAAAGGCTCAGCAAAGACAAGACAAAAACTCACTGCCGGCGGTTCTGCTGTTGCTTCCATGCGGATGGAATACCCGACCCTGCAGAGCCCCTGGAATTCAATCCACAGCTGGATCCTGCACAACCAGCGGCTCACAAAGGGCGTTTTAAGGAGGAGCTGGGGCAGATTTATCAGCTGCGGAGCAGGGAGAGCTGTATCCCTCGGCTGTCTCCCTCCTCATGCTGCCTGCCCTCACTTTTTTGCCCATATTGGCTCCAGCAGTTCTGCGGCATCTCCTGGGCGCAGAGGGGCCTGTGACACACACCAAGGGCAGAGCTGTGCCCACACCGGCCAGGACACCGCTGACTCCATGGGGGGACAGAGCCTGGGTCAATCCCTCTGTGCAGGGCACACCGTGCCGGCCGCAGCTCCTGCAGAAATCCGCGGGCACCCGCTCATGGCCGCGTCCCAGCTCCCACCTGCTCCCGCCTGGGCTGGGCAGGGTCACCCGGCATGGCCATCCCCGGACAAGCAGCTCGGACATTCCCCGGCACCGGCTTTCTCCCAGAGGAACTGACTGACCGGGGCACTTCATGGTGCTCCCTCACACCCGTCTCTTTGCTTCCCCCCTCACGACAGACAGCACATCACCTCACAGATGCCCTCACGCCCCTTCTCCTCATGGCTGCCCTCGCACCCTTTCCCCTCACGACGCCCCGTCCCCTCGAGACACTCTGTCCCTCCATTGCTGTCCTCACACCTTGCAGCCTCACGATGTCCCTTCACGGGTGTCCTCACACCCTGTCCCCTCACGAGCGTCCCCGGCAGCCCCCTCAGGGCTCGCCATGGCGGGCGCAGCCCGTGCCGCCAGCGGGCTCCGTCCCGCCGCGGCCGCTCACCTTCAGCATGCGGATCTCCCTCAGGGCGATCTTCCGGATCACCGGCTCCTCCTCGGACTCCAGGAACTTCTTGATGGCCACAATCTGACCCGTGTCCTTGTTGCGGCATTTGAAGACGACGCCGTAGGAGCCCTGCCCCACCTTGCCCAGCTTCTCGTAGCGCTCCATGGCCGGGCGCTCCCGCCGAGCTCCGCCGCCGCCGCCTCAGCGCGGAGCCGGGGCGGGCCCCGGGCGGGGGAGTCTCCCCGGCGGGGACGGCCCCAGGAACCGCCCCGGGGACACCGCCAGGGCCGGGCCGGCCGCCGGGGGAGAGGGGGGGACGGCGGGGGATCCCCACGGCCGCTGCTATGGTCACGAGCTGACTCCGCGCCTCGCCATCCCCGCCGGGCATCATGCCCCGCAGCGCCGCGTTCATGGAGTCACCGCTCATGGATTGGGTTGGAAGGGACTTTAAGGAGCATCCAGCTCCAACCTCCCTGCCGTGATCTCGTTGTCTTTGCCCCTCTCTGCCTTTCCAGAGGGTCGTCGAGTTTGTCTCCGTTTTCCTGCGGGGCTGGAAGAGGGAGCAGCCTTCCGCAGCCTCAAGCAGCGCCCGCACTTCCCTGGAGGTTTCCCTGGAACATTTTCCCACTGCACGGTTCCAGTGTCTCTGACACTGAATGGGCTCCTGCCAGCAGCCAGACCCTTCCTCAGCTCGAGCTTTTCCATCCCTGACCATCCCGTTCTCTTTCCTGGTGCACCCGGTCTGGGTCCCTGGATCCTCATCCCTCTCCTCATCCCCTGACCAAGGTGGCCTTTTGTGGTGGGAATTGCTTTCAGTATTAGATCTGAATATAACTGTGGGCACCCCGCTCCACCTCACGCCTCCTCCCTTCCCAGTCCTTTCCCGAGGTGCTTCCCAACTCAGAACAAAGATCCGTGAATTATTTTTCTTCCTAAGCCACATCCATCGGAGATGTGCAGTCCTCACATTCCAGCTGCCAGGATTGACCCCCAGAGGTAACAATCTCTTGCAGAGGAGGAATATTCCTGTACACATATTTATTTATAAATATAACAGCCAGTAACTGGCAGTTCTTTGTGTTGTCCAAAGGCGCGTTCACGACACCGTTTTTTCAACCTCTTTTTTTCCTCTACCTCAGCAGATCCCTGAAGATCTGGGATACAGGTACAGCGCCTGAAGCACCTGCAGCCAACAGCCCAGAGTGTGAGGACGAGGTGTGAACTGCTCTAGATCCGAGGCTGAGCCGTGTTTTCCTCCTCTGAGCAGCTCTTTGAAGCCCAGCGGCCCCTGCTCTCTTCCCAGGCACAAGGCAGCCTCCGCTTTTCCAGCCAAACAACTCCTGAGTGGCTCCTTGGTGTTCCCAGGTGACTGGCAGCAGGGCTGGGCAGGGGATAATTTGTCCCCGATTTCTCCCTCCTGTGCTGTCCCGGGGAGCTGCTGCTGGCTCCCAGCAGTCTGGAGGATGGAGACCAGCGGCGCCAGGCCCTTCCCACAGCAGCCACAAAGCCTGGAGACGGGCTGGATTCTCCCCAGATCCCTCTGACAAGGTATTGTTCCCAGCGAGTCACCACGCCACAGATCAAATAAAGCAGTTTATTTGGCATAGACTGGACTGCAACAGAAACTCCCGTGGAACAAAGCCTGGTTACACAAACTGAACGAGTGCAGTTATGAGTCTCAGTTACACCTAACGACTAAAGAAGGTAAAAAAAAAAAAAGAAAAGAAAAAAAAAAAGCACATTTCAGAGTCTCCCAGTCTTGTCCTTTCCATCCAGAGACACCGTGGCTCCCTGATGCGTTGTACCTTTCTTCTTCAAAGAGATGCCAGCACAGTTCCAGCTGTATTTTTCACTTGCGAGGAATTTGGTTGGGAAATCCAAAGGGATTAATCCACAGACTGCTCTCCCCCATGCTGTTTGTACTGCCAAGAGCTCTGGGAGTCTGTTTTAAGGCTTTCAACTCGGGTACGTGACCTCGTGCATCCAATAATGGAAAGTTTGATAAATGTTGAGCGAGGAAGAACGGGCTGAGCAAGCTTCTGCTTCAATCACCCCCGAGCTCCCCCTGTTAGGCTTTCTCAAGCCTGGTTGAAATTCCACAAAAACAAAGATACAGACAACGGCAGACTAAATTAAACAGTCAAACACAAATTACACTGATCAGTCACCGAGGCTGGCTGGGTTGACTACGGAACATGCAAATCTGCTCCGTGGCACGGAACAAAAGTGAGGTTTTTATGCTAGGAAACAGCATCTTGCAGATCATGCCAGAAAAAAAATAAATGCCACTGTCTATGAAACCAGCAGAAAGCATTTCACAACATGCCATCAGAAATGCTTCAACAGCTAAAGGAGGTTTGATGAAACGAAGACTTTCCTAAGTTTATTCTTTATGATCCAGCAAAGCACCAGCCATTCGTGTCAAAGAAAAACACTTTCAGCTCGTTATTTCTGCATGACAGTGTCATGACCTAAGAGTTATTTACTCCAGTTATTCCCCATAAATATTCTGATTTTATTTACAGGTTTCTCTAGTCTTTTAGAGATCTCCTTTAAGTGTTTCCAAAGATGAAGCTGAAATTACCTTCTGTAGTGAATGAGGTAAATTAAAAAGTGTTTGCTCTACAATATCTACACCTGGTGCTTCACTTCACCTTAATTTTTGTTTGAAAGACCAGGAGCGGCACCATTTGAGGTTAATCACCAGTCACTGTTAACCTGTGGAGAAGTAATTTCAACACTAGAGAACGCCATTAAAAGACAAAAATCACACGTCCTGCTTTTAATGCTGCTGATCCAATTCCAGCTGACCACCCTCAAAGCACATTTTTCATGCTCTTTGGGGTGATCTGTAAATTTTATCCGTACACTTACTACTTACTAAGCTTTGACACAGCGTCAGAACCGAAAAGCCTGACTTGACGTGGATGTCAGGTCAGCAAGAATTAGTTTGGAATGACAGTGGCTAAAATGCTAAATGTGTGCAGGGCTGTTTTCCCCTCTGGAGACCTTCCCAACTTGCAGCTGTCCTGAGTAAGGAGACGTCCCTGAGCCATCACGTGGGCCCAGACAATTCCCTCTGTGTTAAATTATGGATCACGGAGCCCGATGCCAACACAGCACCAAACCATTCCCAGCTGTCACACACCTTTCCTGCTCTGCTCAAATGACCTGGGAATTCCAGCCTCTCCTTCCTAGGCAGCAGATCTCAGGAGCTGAACAGACATTTGATTAAAAAAACCCCAACCCTTTGAATTCCAATGTTTCTGAGCTGCTACTGCACCTGCCCGAGGAGTGTTCACATCAAAGCCAGCAGGGTAATGTGAGGTAGTAAAACCAGATGCTCTCCTGGAGTCAGTCTATATTTCATGGTACCTCAAGAATTTTAATTAATGAGGAAGACAAAAGGAACCGATGCGACTCTTCAATGGAGAAAGAGAAAGGGAAGAAAGAAAAAAAAATGAAAAAAAAAAAGCAGGTGACCAAAAAGTGATCAAAGCTTGGATATAAGAATACTGGTTCTTATCATGTTTATTTATACTCCCAGCTGGGGCAGCAGCCATTCCCAAAGCACAGCAGCTGGAATGCTGCTCAGGCTCAGCTGTGGCTCCAGGCTCCCCTCTGGAAGAGCATAAATAAACCACACGTCGTGGGCAGTCGGATACATGATACTTTCATTCATTAAGGATGACGACCTGCTACAATTTCCACTTCAGTGTCACAAGGCTTATCCCTAATTTATGAAAATAAAGCATATATGTTTTGTACATTTTTATATATATATGTATAAATATATATATAAAAAATACACACTGCCAGGCAACTTCACACGCATGCACACACACACACACACATGGATATTGTACACAGCCACCCAGGAGCAACAAATCTGATATCAATATTCTACTTTGTGTACACACACCCTACATCTAGGAAGTAAGAAAATCCCTTTTATGGCAATTCTGCAGGCAGAAAAATCAATACAAAATACTTTGTTGTACAAAACTGCAATTGTTTTTGTTTTTTTTTTTACATCATCACCCAACACGGTAACACACCCCTCAGTAATGCACTACATCCCTACAAGGAAAAAGAATAATCAAATCTTTATACAATAGTTAAAAAAAAAAAAAAGTAAGCTGCTCTGCAACCTTCCTTTGCTAAAAGTTAGACATTACCCCATCCTAGCAGCAGATTAATAAATAAGGATTAAATAGTCTATTATACAAAGCCATACCCAATGGCAGATTTAAAACCAAAAAGCTTTGCAGATACTTTCACTTCCTACACAAATCTTTGTTTTATTAAGAATAAGACTCAGTATAAAACAGGGCCAACAGCCAGCACTAGATCTGTATCTACAGAACAAGAGGAAAATCCAAGGGAAGGGAAATATTTAACAGTTTATGGCACCTTTACTGCAGAACATGTTTCAAGGCTCTGTTTCCCTAGAACTAACGAGTAAAGGGCTCTTTATCTCAGCTTTTATTAAGCAAACTCGATATAACCAACCACACAGTGGCAAGAGACAGAACCAGCTGTTCCCAGCTGCAAAAATGGATTGATCCCCACCCTAAAAACCAACACAATTCCGGCGTCAGGAGCGGCCAGTCCCGGTTCCCTGGAGCTCCTGGGTCCCAGCGTGGCCAATTCCCTCTGGTGTTCGGTGGGTGGGTGCTGCTCAGTAACTGTTTTCATGTCCAGCCAGGATGTAGAGGTTGCTGTGAGCTGTGGGGTTTTCTGTGGGCCTGCTCTCCAGCACAACCACCCTGCAACAAAACACAAACGGGGTCCACAGTTAAGGGAGGAAAAACCAGCTCTTGGTGTAACTCCTGAGGAGGAAACTCAGGGGTTTCTACAGATTGGAGATGGAGGTTCCCCCCAGATGTCTTGGGTGTCTCATTCTTTAACCAGTCTCCTCATTTTCCAGCACCACTTCCGATAAAAACACTGAAGGACAAGATGTAGTGGAAGGGTTGGAACTGGGTGATTTTCAAGGTCGTCTCCAACCCAATCCATTCTGTAATTCCACAGTCCCATCATCTGCAGCCCAGATTGTTTATCCCTCCTACATCTTCTGATAAGCAACCTCAACAATTCCCCTCACCTCACAGGGATCACTCAAGCCCATTTCTGCCTTTGTCCTGCTGATCATGTTCCTGTGGGCCACTCTGGAAAATGATTCTCTCCCTGTCTTGGCACACTGAGCGCTGCTGGACCTTGACCATCAGCTGGTGTGGTTGGGCCTTTGACCTGCCCCCTCTCTCCCAAATGCTGAGCATTTCTCTGCACCAGTTCTTGTTGGTTTTAGGATTAAACTTGCCTCTGCATTTTGTTTTCCTCAGAGAGTTCTCAAATGAACTCTCTGAACAGCTTCTGTCCCTGATCCTCACCTCTGCACCTGAGCAGCTCCAGAGCGATCCAGGGTAAAAAGGTGACTCCACATCTCACTGGAATGGCAGGAAAAACTCCTGCCCCGTTTGTACAGAGATGGAAAATACAAACCAAAGGGGTTGGCAGTTCCAAGGCCAGATGAGGGAGCAGAGGATCAGGGATTTGAGAGCAGGAGGTGTTCAAGGCTCTGAGCCACTTGGTCTAGTGGAAGGGGTGGAACAAGACGAGCTTTAGGGTCCCTTCCAACCCAAACCAGCCTGGAATTCTGTGGCTGGAAGTGATTGCTGGACTCATCCCTGCCCATTCCTGGCTGAGAATCCACAAGTGAACGTGTCCAGCCTGGGGCAGCTTCTGCTCAGGCTGCAGACCTGGGGACAGCTGCACCTCTGCCCACCTGTGCAGCTGGAAGGGATCCGCTGGATGTTATGGATAATGTGTGGATTTGGATCACTGTGATTAAAACCTGAGGGAGTTCTAGTTTGCTGTTTCCAGACCAGGAAAGGTTGTTTTTTAACTGACTCCTGCCAAGGTA
Source organism: Chamaea fasciata (assembly GCF_029207755.1). NCBI lineage: Eukaryota > Metazoa > Chordata > Aves > Passeriformes > Sylviidae > Chamaea > Chamaea fasciata. The sequence goes on along the minus strand of NW_027094092.1, from coordinate 61,081,637 downwards.
ATTCCCAGCTCACCAGGACAATCCAAAACCAGGAGCAGGCTCTTCCAGAAGTGCACTGGGCACCCTGCAAGGCAAGAGCATCTCTCCTCTCTCCCTGACACTTGGTGCCCACAGACAGAGCTGGGCTGGGCTGGCAGCCAGGCCCAGCTGGGAAACTAGGAAAGCTGGTTTAAATAAAACAAAAGGCTTCTGTTTCTGCAGGGAGATTACCTGTCTGAGCCCAGCAGGCGGAAAACCCTGGTCTCATCAGATATCTCCTGGGTCACCTGCAGAAAAATGCAGATTTTCAGATCCATTTCAGCAGCAGAAGGAAATTTATTGGTCTGAGTTGAAAGGAAAGAAACGTTCAGATGCAATTTAATGCAAAGCACGGGAGTGAAATGGATAAATTGATGTTAAACATTGTGGAATGGGAGCATTCTCATTTGGGAAGCAGAGAGGGAAGCCAAAGGATCTAGTGGTAAATAAAGAACAGGAGGAATTAAAGTGGAGAGGCTGGAGATCACTCACTTCATCTGACTTGAAGCTCTTGCCCTGCATGCCATGTTTCCAGAAGGCCAGCACGCTGTCCTGAAGGCACACTGCAAAGCAGGGACACAATCACACCCCATTCCCCGCATCCTTGTTTTCCCAGTGCTTCTGGAGAACCCCTCAGGAAGTGGAAAAAAACAAACACTGCCAACCAAAGCACTGCAGGCTGCTGGAAATGACACATCACCTGAATTATTACAGTTACTTCAAAATAGATGTATGATGGAAAATGGGAGTTTTCCAGTCAGGGACACAGAGAGCACAGAGCTGCCAGCTCTGAGTGATTTAATTCAGTGATTCTCAGAGTTTATTACAGCAGGAAGTCTCGTTTGACAGCTACAATTCAAGTTTTAAAAAAACCTCCTGTCCTAGTCTAAAGACAGCAGCTTGAGAATTACATTCAAATATTATTACCCTGACTGTTAAAAAAAAAAAATGGATGTGCTATTACTTGAAATAAAATCTTAACTTTTAGAAGGCTAACACTGATTTATGTACCACTAAACCACTTTTTCCTGCCCATTTTTTGTTCTCATTGCTATGGACATGACCAGAAACCAGTCAGGCTTTCAACAGTGAATTCTTAAACCCCTGAGAGACACCAGAGCAGCAAATCACTCACCCACTGACTCGATGCAGAAATCAAAGCTCAGCTCAGAAGCCAATTTCTTGCTTGACTTCAATTTCCCTTGTAAATTCACTATTTTCACAAATTCTCAAGAGAAAGAGAAAAATCAGCATTAAAACCCACTGCTGAAAAGGACTGAAGTGTAAAATACAAATTTGATCTTTAAGGCACATAGAAATACCCAAACTTAATATCTGCAGATGAAGCCAAGAGCATCTTTCTTCTCAAAATACATCCAGGAAAGTTTGTACCACTTGGTGTGGATTTAGACTTGACAGAGTGACGCACACACGAAGAGGGAAAAGTGGAATTACAAAAAAAAACAGAATGAAATCCCACTTATCCAAACTACCTTTTTGGAAACATTACAACACAAATTAATAATGTAGAGGAAAACAAAACAAAACAAAACAAAAAAACCCCCTCGTGGTGAAAGTTCAAATCAACAAGTGTGGCAGCCCAAGTTTTGCACGAGGTGTAGTGAGTTATCCAAGAGAGTTTTGTGTTACTCACTGTCCAGGCAGACCAGGACAGTGTCTCTCTCCAGCTGTGTCACGTGAATGGCATCCAACTGCTGATTGCCTGGGGGAAAAAAACAGATTATTTTATATTTATATCACAACAAGAGACTCTGCCCTCCCCCTCCCTCAAGCTTTTTTCACTGTGCTCTTTTGTTACTCTGATTTTTTTTTTTTTTTTTTTTTTGGTTACTCTGATTTTTAATGGCTCTAGGATCCCAGAATGTTCTGAGAGAAGCACAAACCTCTCTGGTCAAAGCAGCTATTTAATAGAAAAACACAACTTTAAATGGATAAAACACGTTTTATGCGATGGTTCAGCACATCTTCCTCCATAGAGAGGCACCACAATAAACAAAAGGACTTTTACTTCCTAAACCCCCACTCTTTTCCCAGAAATCCACATCTGGAAAGATTGTGATGATAATAAACTAGTTTAATAGAATTTTTTTTCCCCAGCTTTTATTAATGAAGTTGTTCCTACAGCTGGTAAAAAACCAATTTTTAAAGGTAAAAATGTACATCCAACAAAGGCCAAGGAGAAAAGCAGCTGCAAAATATCAACCAGGTCTTAAAAATAACCCAAATCTGTGCTTTTTAAGAGCCAGCTGAAGATAACAACCCTCCCCCAAGGGCTGGAGGATGGACAAGAATCCAGTTCTGGGAGTTTTTATGCAGGAAAGGAGGGGAAAGAGCAGGATCCCAGGAAACAGCATGGAACCACAAAGGAGAACCCAAGCAGCAGGCTCTGACTGATGTTTGAGGAAATTTAAATAAGAAAAGGTGTTTAGTAAGGACAGCTTGCACTGATGTGGGCAGGTCAGCTCAACAGAGAATCAGGGAATCACAGAATAGTTGGGATTGGAAGTTACCTTAAATCCCATCACATTCCACCCCTGCCATGAGCAGGGACAGCTCCCACTGTCCCAGGCTGCTCTAAATCCTGCTCAACCTGGCCTGGGACACTTCCAGGGATCCAGGGGCAGCCACAGCTGCTCTGGGAATTCCATTCCAGGGTTTCCCCACCCTCTGAATAAAGAATTCCTTCCCAATCTCCCATCCATCCCTGCCCTCTGGCAGTGGGAGCCATACCCTGTGTCCTGTCCCTCCAGCCCTTATCCCAAATCCCTCTCCAGCTTTTCCAATCTGGGATCAGCTTCCATCTGCTTCAGGCAGAGAAGCTACCAAGCCTTAAGGGTTTCCAAAAGACTCCAAGGAAGAAATATCCAGCATTCCCAGCCATCAAACCAGCTGGAAGAGGGAGCAAGGGCCTCACCTGCCCCGATCTCTGTGAACCAGGAGGAGGCAGAGTTCAGGTTGATTGTCTCAAACTGCACCACCTGGTTTGGCTCCGTGCCCTTGGAGATGGCCACACACACCATGGGATACTCCTGCTCGGGGATCACCAGCATCTCAAACACGTGCAGAGGGCTGGGCAGGGGGAAATCAAAGTGCTGGGGGGAAAAAAAAGTCAAAACAAAACATCAACAAAACTCTGTGAGTTTGATTTTACCTCGAAATGACTCTGCAACAACATGCACGAAGTATAAATGCACAGAATTTTTTTGAAGCTGGGCAGAGGTGGATCATGGTCTGTTATTGCCAGTGCTGGGCTTGATCCAGCACTTTGATATTACTTAAATTACTTCAGTCACAAGATTTTCTGAGTCAAAATGTGTCCAGCCAGATTTTCAAGTGCTTGCAAGCCACAAATGGCACCAGCCCGAGGTGTACTTTCCATCACAAACTCTGCAAAGGTTATTTCAACAGCTGGGTAACTATTGAACTAAACTAAAAAGCAAATGCTTACCTTTATTAACATGAATTTCTGCATTGGCTCATACCACTGAAGCAGAACAATTCCAGACTGCAACGCACCACACAGGTACTTGTGGCCTGTGTATGGATTTCGTACTGCATAAAATAAGAAAAAAAAACCCCAGAAAACAGTCATTTTAAAGCTCTGCAAGTTCAATGCATACTTGGAAAAAAAAACAAAACCAACCATCAAAAACCCCAACTCTACAGTTAGCTTTACAAATGAGTTAAAAAATAGCATCATAAAATTATATCATGGCATGATTAGGCTTGGAAGGGACCTTAAAGCCCATCTCGTTCCATCAGTTTCCCACTTGCTGCATTCCTGGCTTCCCATTCCAACATCCACAGTGGTTAGTATCGTGCCACGTTCCAGATAAATTCAATTGCAGCTTTAATTAATAACCAGTTGCATTCCTGGAGTCCCAGTTCAGAGGCTGAGTGGGCAGAAAAGCTGCAGTGCCTCCCCCTGGGGCTGTGGGAGGCGGGAGGGAGAGCTCGGGGTCAGGCTGGCGTTGGAATAAAACAATCCCCAAGCAGGAAAGGTCCTGGGGAGCTCTGATAGCTCCTGAAATCCATGAGGCAGGGTTTGGGGGTGGTTTTTTAAGCTCTGCTGGATGCAGGAGCAGCCTGATCTCAGGAATGAGTTGTAAACATGGCTGTTGTGGGCGCTTCAGATGAGCTGAACGGGATGTCCAAGTGTGCAGCTTTCTGTTCATTTTTAGGGGTGGAAAGGAACAAATCTGCAGATGTGACACTTGGGGACGTGGGTTAGTGCTGGGGGAATGGATGGATCATCTCAGAGGGCTTTTCCAGCCTTGATAATTCCATGGTTCTGATTTCACACAGCACCAGGGCCACCACTGCAAAGGACAAAGGTTGTGTAGGCAGCCCCAGCTGCAGACAAATCCACAACTCCCCAAGCTTTAATTAATTCTTTTTGTGCCCTTCCAATTGCACTTATGGCTCTGCCCTCCCCAGCCTGCCAGAGTTTTCATTCCTCCTGATCCTTTCTTGGTGGAAAATATTCAAGTTTTCCTCACTACAAGTTGGAACTGGGTCACACCTTGAGCCGAGGTGACAAAGCAGAAAGGATTTTGTGGATGTGTGTGGATGTGCCAGGGGTCTGGCAAGGATTTAATCCAAATATCCCATCCATCCCTGCCCTCTGGCACTGGGAAGCCATTCCCCCTTGTCCTGGCATTCCATCCCTGCTAAATAGTTTCTCTCCATCTTTCCTGTAGCTCCTTCAGGCACTGAAATGTCCCAATTAGGTGACTCTGGAACATCTCCAGGCTGAACCACCCCAATTCCCCTCAGCCTTTCTTCTGAACAAAGAACTCTTAAGTTTATTAAAAAGAAATGAGTTTCAGACATGCCATGTCCGGGGACAAGGGGAAGGGGAATAAATGGCCCAGCTGGATTTATTTGCTCACCTATACAGCATTTGTGGCATCCTTTTGTGTCAGGGATCTTGGTTGTTAAGGCAAATTTCCTGGAATAATAATCACAAAAAAAAAAAAAAGGCATCAGCAAGAGATGTCAGGGCCCTTCATGCACCAACTCAACAGCACCAACACAATTTATGGCTATTTTCACTTATTAATAATTGCCAATAGGTGAAAGGTTTGTACCTCGGTAATATTTTGTCAGGAAATCTGTGGGTTTGAATATGAGCAGCTAATCCTGTTTTTTTGGCTTGTTCAAACAAGGCTATTAAATTATGGGAGTAGAGCTGGAATGTTTTCCCTGTAAGAGAGAAAGGCACGGTTGATATCTCAGCCACTCCTCCACAGCACACAACTGCAATGCTCAGGAAAATGCAAACATGGAAAAATTACCTTCTACAAACAGGTGGCAGGTAGGTCAAGTCCAGATATGAAGTAAAAGAAAACATGATAAAAATAATAATGAGTATAGAGAAAATCAGAGCTCATTTCATTAGTTAGTTTTATGCAAGCATTTTTAAAAGGCTGCAATTATAAAACAACAATAAATTTTATTTTTCTTATTTTTCTTATAGATATTTTCCTTTGGTTATTTTTGTATCTACAAACCAAGACAAGTGTTATATAAATCCTGCATGTTTAAAAGCACAGGCCCACCATCAGCCTCCATGGCACAGTGCCTCATTCCTGTCTGGAATGTTCTATTCCAGGACAACTGATTGCTCAGGAATCAGTAAATCCAAGCAGCAGAACTGCTGGATCAGCAGTGCTTGAAAGCCACCTCGTTCCCCTTCAATATCAGGTTTTGTTTTAGGACCGCAGAATCCCAGAGTAGTCTGGGTTGGAAGGGACATGAAATGTCATCCAGTGCCACCCCAGCCATGGCAGGGACACCTCCCACTGTCCCAGGCTGCTCCAAGCCCAGTGTCCAACCTGGCCTTGGACACTTCCAGGGATCCAGGGGCAGCCACAGCAAATCTGGGAATTCCAGCCCAGCCAGGAATTCCTAATTCCCAATATCCCACCCAAATCTCCCCTTTTCCAATTTGAAGCCATTCCCTGTGTCCTGTCCCTCCATCCCTTGTCCCCAGTCCCTCTCCAGCTCTCCTGGAGCCCCTTCAGGCCCTGCCAGGGGCTCTGAGCTCTCCCTGGAGCCTTCTCCTCTCCAGACCAACCAAATACACTGCAGTCAGTCATGACTTTCAACGTTCCTGTTTATTTAGAATTGCCATCATCTCCCCTCCGTTTGCACTCACCTGACAGGGACATCAGGGTGTTGTTGATAACGTACAGCCAGGTGCACTTTCGAGGAAACAACTGGATAAAAAAGAAAAGAATTCCATTAATAGAAACATCCAGAAACTTTTAACTGTGATTTTCTCTGCCTGATCCACCTCCATCCCCATTCCTGCAGGGATCCACACTGGAGAAAATCCCATCTTCCTGTTTATTCCCTGTTTTGGACCTTTACTTAGCCCTGCACAGACAGACCATGGAATATTGGAATAAGCCAGGCTGGACAGGCTTGGAGCAGCCTGGGATACAGGAAAATGTCCCTGCCCACGGCAGGGGTGGAAATGGATGGGATTTAAGTTCCCTTCCATCCCAAACCATTCCATGATTCTAGAACACTTTGTCCTGTATGCCACTCTCATGTACAAAAGAAGAAAATAGGTGTAGGAGAAAGTGTAGAAAGAAAAGATCCAACTGGTTGGACACAAACTCTGAGTATCTCCCAGCGATTTTCTGTTTAACAGAATAGCTCTGGGTTTATTCAGTGATTCCACTGAAAAACAAAAAACTAGAAATGGAATAAAAATATCCTCCTGGAACTGGGAGATATTAACCTTGGACAGACAGGAAGCACACTGGAAGACGCAACCAGAATTAAAAGCTGGAGAAAGAGTTCAGAATGTGCATTTGGAGGGGAGAAATCATCAAATGGCTAAAAGGAAATGTGGGGACAAATGGTGTGGCAGAAGCCTGTGGGGTTTGAGGTGGTCACAGCTGACCTCTGCCACCTGGGAATGCTTTCATGGAAAAGGAAACTTTGTTTGAAGTGCACTGAATGTTCTCCCTACCCACCACTGGCACAGCCAACCTTTCACTGGGACATAAAAAAGCACGTGGAAAAGCCCAGAGAAAACTGTTAGATGAAATAATTTAGGAAAACACACAAGGAATGAGATTCCAAGGACATCCTGACTCTGAAACACCAGATTTAAGACCATGATTGCATGGAAAGGCTTTGGAAAGGGTTAAAGAGCCCAGGAAAAGCTTCTTGGGGATAACAAGAGTAGCTGAATTAAATGATTGAGGGCTTTGCATCCAAGGAGCTGCAATGTGCCATCTAGTGGGGATGGAATGGAGGGAGAAGGGGCAGGGAATTGTTCTCCAAGGAGATGGAAGATTTGACAGCAGTGTTACACAAGCAGCACCTAAAAAAGCACAGGTAGGTCAGGGAAGAAATGATTTTCAGGTTTTCATTTTTGGCTTTGATGGGAATTCTTTAAGCCCCAGAGCCTGGTATCCACCTTCTCCCTCCAGTGTCAAACTTCACTGCTCCAGAATATCCCCGAATCTGTTCTGTGTGTTCAAGCCACCAGAACTCACCTGTTCCATGGTTGCTTCGTGAAGTTCATTCAAATTCAGAGTGTAGATCCCTTCTTCTGTGCCAAAGATGATGTACTGATCTGAAAAAACCAAGGCAAAGGGATTACTCCCTTCCCACTTTGTGAGGTTTCAAATGCGAACCTAAAATAACTTCACAAATTATTTTCTTTCCCAAGCCCATCAGCAAACCTAACATGACTTTACCTTTAGTATCTGGATGTATCCATGAAGTTGCACAATTAATCTTCAAAGGACAACCATCAAAGACTTTGGAAAAACAGGCTCCCATCTGAAAGACACCAAAACCGAAACCTGAAACAAATTTAGAGTGTCAAGAGTTGATTTCCCGGCCACTCACACACAGCTGAACACCCACAGCCTATCACGCCTTTTAATTTCAATTTATGGACATCCCAAAATGCAAAGAGGGCTCAAAAGGGAACCAACAACTTGAGGTGCCTACTGGGTAACAACAATACACCCTGGAGGGATTTAAAATCTGTGTGGATGTGGCACCTGGGGACATGGCAGTGCTGCCACTAGAGATCACAACTCACAGAGCCAGGGAAGCCCCCAACCTTTCACATCCAGTCTGAACAGTGACAGGAAGGTTTTAAAAAATGGAAAACAAATATTGTGGATTCAGCACTGGAAAAACAACTGGCTGTGAGATGCGGAAAATCCCACCCAAGTGAGTTGGTGCCTTATTCCAGCATAAACCCTCCACAGCAGAGAGAGGTTTCCATAATTCCCAGTGCACACGGATTTCTTACCAGCACCTTCGGAGTGGGAGGCAAACCATTGATTGCTGGTTTCTGTGGGAAGAAAGAAAGGCTTTAAAACCCCTCCTGTGCACTGAGCTGCAGGACACAGCAGTCACATCAGCCCCAGAGTCCCAACACCTACAGGGAAATCTCTCTTCTCCTTTTTCCGCGGCAGTTGAGGGATTTGTCCGGGTCCTTCTGCGTTCTCCTCGATGTGTTTCAGCATCCCATTCCCATTGCCTGAAAAGGAGCCCAGACATGGTTTGCAGCTTGTTTGCCACAGTGAAATAGAAAATCTCTTCTCCCCTGTGCTGAGCTGGAGTGGAGGAATAAGCTCTGACATTCCATAGCCACATCTCAGGGAGCTGAACCCTTCCCAGCACAGTGCCCACGCTTCCCGTTATCCAAACAGTCCCTGGGACAAATCCCACTGAGAATAAAGCTGTGGCGAGGTCCTTCCCACACATCCATTGTTTTTCTCCTGTGGCAAAGTCCTCCCCACACATTCATTGTTTTTCTCCTCTTCCTGCAGGCAACACAGCAATGGGACTGACTGGCTGAGTGTCCTTGTTTCGGGAAGAACATTCCCACCACAGGGCAATGGCTCTAATAAGAACCACACGTGGGAAAAGAAAAATTTCACCTCGTGATCAGCTTGGTTTAAAGTATTATCTACTGGGAACAGCTGGCTCTGGAAACAATTCCTTTCCCAAGGTGCCAGGCAGCTTTAGGACAGGTAAGGCATTTATTTACCCAGGTCGCTGTATCTGGCTGTGAGCAATCCGGGGCTGCTGATGCTGCTGGTCATCCCCACGGGGCAGGAATCTGCCTGGGGCCCACAGACTGGGATGCTCTGTCTCCTGTGGGCTGCTGGGGCTCTGCTCTGGGGGTCTGGGAAGTGTTTTATTGTCTGGCATCTGTTGTCATCCGGGAGGTTTTCCTCGGGGTAAATGTTCATCCTCGGCTGCAAGGAACCAGAGAGGGGAATGGTTACTTGGGAGATGTGAGGGATTGGGAATGGTAAGCGGGAAGAACAAGTTGAATTTAAGTCGGACTGCTGCTACATAAAAAATGTAGCAGCCTTTGAAATGTGTGTGTGATTTTGGGCACCACAATACAAGAAAGGTAAGAAGCTCCCTGGTGAGCAGGGACAGGACCTGAGGGAATGGCTGGAGCTGTGCCAGGTTTAGGTGGAAATCAGGGAAAGGTTCTTCCCCCAGAGGGTGCTGGGCACTGCCCAGGCTCCCCAGGGAATGGTGACATTCCCAAAGCTGCCAGAGCTCCAGGAGTGTTTGGACAGCACTGCCAGGGATGCCCGGGGTGGGATTGTTGGAGCCAGGAGCTGCACTGGGTGATCCCTGTGGGTCCCTGCCAGCTCAGGAGATCTGTGGTTCTACGAAAAGAAGACATCTGAGCGCAGAATAATTTCAGAGGTTCCTCTCTGATGGGGTATCACAGGCAGAATGCAGAACAAGAGGCCATCCTAGCCAGGCTAAATCCCTTAAATCCCACATTTCTCACCTTGGGAGGCAGCGGGGGCGGCCCAGCTCGCTTTAGTGTCGCTCTGCAATGAAAAGGGCAGCAGTTAAACCAAAGCCAGAACTCCCTGAGGACTGGAAATGAGACAAACCAGAGGCACAGAAAAGGCAGAGCAGAGCTTTGCACACACAGGGTTAAACTAGAAATGCAAGAGCAGGGGAGAAGCTCATTAATCTCGTTAGGAGTGTTGGTTTTTAATGAACTCCTTCCACAATTACCGATGTTATAGAGCAATCTGTGGGGAAGGATATTTGAAGTTTGTAAATCAGTATACATTCAGGGACTGGATCTCAGGCTGGAGGGACTGTAGACTTAGGCCTGGAGTGACAGGACCAGGGGGAATGGTTTTAAGCTGGAAAAGAACAGATTTAGGTGAGATACTGGGAAGAAAATCTTCCCTGTGAGGGAGGTGAGTCCCTGGCACAGGGTGCCCAGAGAAGCTGTGGCTGCCCCTGGATCCCTGGAAGTGTCCAAGGCCAGGCTGGATGGGGCTTGGAGCAGCCTGGGACAGTGGAAGGTGTCCCTGCCCATGGCAGGGGGGTGGAACGAGATGATTTTTAATCCCATTCTGGGATTCTGGGATTCCAGTCTGCAGTCTTGCTTTTGGATTCGGCCACCCGAGCTGGGCAGGATCATCTGCACATCCCGTCACAGCCAGGCCTCGCTCCTGGCTGATGGATAAATCACAAAAATCTGCTTTTATGCCTTGGGCACTTCCACAGGGACCGTGAGGTAACTCAGGAAGGAGAGCAGGGGAGAAAGCAGAGTTTTGGGATTTCTCCTGAGGATCAGGGAAGGAGCCAAGTGAGGGTTAGGCGCTGGGAGAGCAGCCAGCCCTTCCTCAGTGAGTGGCAAAGCCTCCTGCAGCATTTTGAGGGGAAGAGGTTTTGGAGCAGAGCAACTGTACAGGAAGGAGATGCACTCACTCTTCAACATCTTCACTGCCATCGCCAAATTTTGTGAGCAGTCCCCTAAGGCAGAATGTTTACAGAATTAAGAGCTCAGCTCTGAGGTCGACACGTGCAACTCAACCCATCCCTGATGTCACTGGGTTTCACAACCAGCATCTCCCAGCCCTTTGCAAAACAAATCATTCTCTGCTCTGAGCCCTTTTCCACTCTGTAAATTCCTTTCCTTCTCCTTACCCCCGAAAAATCGCTGGATCTCTCTCTGCCACACCATCAGCTTTCATTTCCTTATCTGGCATTTTAAATGCTGTTGAAATGTCTACCAAGAGTACAATATAAAAAGAAAAAAGAAAACAACAGAGGAAGTAACTGGGAGACAAATGGAGAAAAGCTTTTAAAGGGAAGTTTCCTTATTTATACATATAGACAAAAGACCCAGATTGTTTCCCACTACAGTGGGAATTTTTGTTTTAAAGCTACTCCAGGGACAAAAAAAAAAAGAAAAAAAAAAGAAGAAAAATTGTGACCAGAGGATCAGAGGATCAAAGCAGCAATGAAAATATAACCCTGAAGGAAAAAAAAAAAAAAAAAAACCCTGATAAAATTTTGCAAAATGGCAGTTTTCAAGCTGTGTCTTTAAAGGGCAATGACCAGGAAAACCCAGCCAAAATTGGATTAATGTGAAATATCCCTGCAAGTCACTTCTGAGGGAGAGCAGCAGACAGTTGCCAACAGGAACTATAAAAAAATTTAAAGGAGAAAAAGTCTTTCTTTTTGAAAGGTTCTTGTTGCCCAGAGCAGCTGTGGCTGCCCCTGGATCCCTGGAAGTGACCGAGGCCAGGCTGGACGGGGCTTGGAGCAACCTGGAATAGTGGAAGGTGTCCCTGCCCATGGCAGGGGGTGAAATTGGATGGGCTTTAAGGTCCCTTCCAACCCCAATCTTTCTGGGATCCATCAATAAAAACCACCTCCATCATGCAGGACGTTTACACAAAGGTAATTTTAAAATGCTGCAGCGAGAAAACCGAGGGATCACGTCAATCACCAGATGAACATTCTGGTATTCCCCTTCCCAGTCAAATAATTCCTAAGTCAAAGATATCCTTCAGCATCCACTGCGATAAAAGGCACGAAAAGCAAGGACCCCCCAGCACGCACATCCTCTCTGGACATCCCAGGGATTACTCAGAACTGCTGGGACAGAGGAGTTATGCATTTCCTGTTTATCTTTCCAACTGGAAGTGGTTTCCAAGCGAGCAGCACGGATCCACCATCCAGCACTGCTGTCCCTGCCCTCCTTCCAAATCAATCTCTACCTATTTATTGATTTATAGCCCTGGGAATGTTGGCTGCAGCTTTAGCACGGCCTGCTACAGACAAAAAGCCACAGGAACAGGATCAAATCCCTGAGCCCCTGTGCCAGGAGGAGCTTCCCTCCCTGCTCCTGGACCTCCCAGAAAATCCAGCACTCCCAGCAAGGCTCCAATCCGCAGCTCAGCAGGGTCACACAAACAATCCCAGGGCACAGGGAAGGGAGAAAAACAGGGCAGGGGAGAGGCACAGCCCAGAGCCTCCCAAAATTCAGGCCCAGAGATCCCCAAATTTCAGGCCCAGAGCCGCCCAAACTCCTGCTCCAAGCAGAGTGGGAGCAGGAAAACCAGGATGCTTAAAAAGGCTCAAATCCTGGCAATCTCCAGCAGCTTTCCAGGGGGCTGGAATGTCAGCTGACAGCTTATGCAAGACTTTTATCTGCAGGAAAAAAAAAAAAGCCAGAGAAATTCACTGTCTGCTGCTGAGTTCCAAATAAAGATGGGAAACAGGCTCTTTGAGCTGAGCAATGATTTGAGCCCAGATATCATCTTTCCCTACATCTGAACCTCCACACTCCTGACTGCAAATCCAGGGATTGCCTTTAAAGGCAGAATCCACTTTTTAGCAGCCAAAGGAAGGTACAGACCTAAAAAAAAATCAGTCCTGACTTGGAGACAGTTGTGCTCCTGTACTTCAGGCCTGCATTATCCCAGGGAAAGCAGCTATAAAAACATCTTCCCCTAAAAAATTTCATCCCAAAACAGTCCCTGGCTGAGTGATAAATTACACCCACAGCAGGAGGAGTGGTGCAGTGCTACTGAGCTTGGTAAAACTCAACATTCACAACTGGTTTCTCCTTCCCCTTCTCGAGTTCAGGGCTGTGCACAGGCCTTGTCACAGGATGTCACAACCACAGCCATAGGCTCAGAAGAGAAGTGTGAGGCCAGAGCAGGATCCTGCACTCAGCTCTGCTGCAGGAAATTCACTGTGGCTGGGTTATGTCACTGTCCTGGCGGTGCATTTACACTTCACTTCCCACCTACAAACTTACAACAAGCTCCTGGTGGGGGTTAAAAGAGATTAAAAGTCAGTCTCCAAGAGAATGGAAAGGAGGGCTGCACACTGGGTTACAACTCCTTAATTTATCAATATTAAAGGGGATCAGGGCTTATGGTTTGATCCTTTGAACATAACTCATTTTTCTTTCGGTTTCATAGTAAGTCACAGACATAAAAGCTGGTTTTATCTGTACTTACTTGTTGCTTCCATCAACGAAAGGATTCCAATGTGAAGCAAAGCCACTGCCAGCTGCCACAACCTGAAGATGCAGAAATTGTCATTTTATTTCCCCCCCGTCCAACTAAATTATCTTGAAGTACATTATTCACCACCACACCAGCCTGAGGGATTTCCCAGCCCTGCAGAACAATCCACAAGCAGTAAAATCAAATTCCAAAGAGAAATAACATCTTACAATCTAGAAACCAATTATTGGTAACCTATTTTTTCTTCTTCTTAAGAGTTAAAATCAGCACCTGGAAATGGGGTAATGTCCAGATCAAGCAGCAACAAGTAACAGGAAAACAAAAACTGATGGTGGAAGGTCCAGTAAGGGTCACTTAGGGAACTTTAAAAACATTTTTCCAGCAAGCTGCTAAGGGCTGAACCACAAAATATTGAAGGTATTGTGATTTTAATCAGGAAAGGAAACCCCAAACTTGGCCTTACCATTTCATCCCGAGCCTCTGTTTCTTTCCGTAGAGGGGGCTCAAACTGCAGCTTATCAACTACAAAATACAATAATTTCACAATTAATACACACGGTCTTGCACTGGGATCCTTTCAGTGCTCACTACAGTGAAATGCAGGTAGGAACAGAATTAAATATTGTGTACACAACTCTGAATTTGCCTCTCAAACGAGCAGCACTTACACTGTCAGCCTCATTGTGTGAGAGCTTGAATTTGCATATATGAAAGCCACAAGAAAGGCCAAAAGCAAACACCAAGTCACAAGTACGTAACTATTTAACCACCTGTGACTTTGAAATGCACGTGAAAGAGGAGAAAGGCTCTTCAAGAGCAAATTTCCCAGAGTGTGATGCACGTGGAGCTGCCAGCGCTGGTGCTACCAAAGGCTTTGGATCAAACCTGGAGATAAAACCCCAAAACACTCAAATAAAACCAGTGTTTCAGCTTAGATCCATCTGAGTATTTCATTGATATCAATGTTAATTTCAGTTTCGAATAATTATTACGGAAGATTCATACGCTGCTTCTCCAGCGTTTGCTTCCCAAACGGAAAGAGATCTTTGAGAAACGACGACACCAGAGGCAAATCGCTCCCAAGAAAAGGGGAAAGCAGAGCAGGAACTCACAGTTTATCTCGGATGCTGTTCTCTCTGCCCGGATGTTCCTGTTGGTGGAGCGGATCGTGTGGCGGATAACGGAGTGAGGCTGCACAGGTGGGAGGGAGAGGTGAGGGAAGAGCGTCCAGCAACGACCAAACCAACAAGAACGAGCTGTCAGAGCTTCGATCTCACATTCCCAAAGCAAAGCAAGGCGTTTAAACTGCCCGCCTGAACAAAAAGGCAGAGAATAAAAGATGTCCTCACCTCAAAATCGTCATCGTCGACTTCCCCGTAGTGGGTGTGGTTCTCGGGGTTGTTGACCTTGTCCAACAGCTCAACTGCTAAAGACCTCGAGAGACCAGGCTGCCCCACAAAGCTGTGCTGTAACCACAGGAAAGGACACACAAAAAAAGAAATTTTAACAAGTAATTAATAGATAACTTTCAGTAATAAACATTCAATAGAGTTTCTAAATTTTATTTTTTGTGCTTTCTGGAGGTTCAGCTGTTATTTTAGTGACTCCTTAAAGCTGGACTTGCTAACAACATAAATATGGGACCAACACGCTCTGGGCCACTTGCAAATTAAACTCGGATCAAATTAATAATTACACCTGAACTTCGTTTTTTTCACATCAGTAGTTCAGAGCTTGGGAAAGCAGAGATGCATCAGGAATTTCACGCTGAAATTTCTGGGAGTCAGGAAAGTCTGACTTCTACACAGCTCCAAGGCCGAGGCAGCCACTTGCAGGAAGGGCAAGGTTGAGAACACGAAGGCAATTTCTATGATTGGCCAAAAATTGTACAAAACTCTGTAAAAATACCGAACAAAATCCACTTGGCTAACAGCTGATCGTTACGTTTTCCCCTCAGATTTCACCAACCGAGTTCTAAGATTAAAGAAAACTGGTTTCCCTTCGGTTTCCCACTGCTCTGCTCCTCATTTTGAAGCAGAAGAGGTCACCAAATGTCCCCAGATCACTTACAGAGAGAAGTCTGTCTGCTGTCGGTCTCTTCTTTGGGTTTTTCGTAAGTGCTATTTTGACAAAATTATGGAATGTTGCTGACCTTAAAGAAAAGGAAGGTTTATGCTGAAGTTTTCAAGGTATTACTGATTTTAGGACAGTTGCTCAGCAGATTACAAGAGAATATTGTGCAGGTATCTCACCTCAGGTTTGAATAATTACATTTCCAAGTCGACAGAACAGGGGAAAAAACCCCATTTGATTGATGGAATTTGCATGGAAAACATTTTGGTACAGAAAATAAACCAAGAATGGCACCAGGAATTTCTCACAGGGTAAAGAAATCAGGAAAGGATTAAACCATTACCTGCCCCAATGACAGGGGCAAGTGTCCCAGGACAGAAATTAAGGAGAAAGGACAGAGATTTTTCTTCCAGAACATACAAAGAGCACCAAATAATAATAATAATAATAATAACAATAATTTTTCAATAATAACAGATTTCAAATTATTATTATTTCAAATTTCAATTATTTCAATAATAAAAACTGGGGTTTTTTTTCCCTTTATCTATAAATTCATAGTATGGTTTGGGTTGGAAGGAACCTTAAGGCTCATGTAATTCCAATAAAATACGGATCAAAGGAAGGAGCTCCACCTACCATTTTGCTTTTTCCTTTAGCTTTGGCGGTTGAAAATTACTTTTCGACATTAAAAACAGAGCCCTGAAGGGAAAGAAAGAATGATGATATAATATGGTAATAATAATAAAAAAATTTAAATCTAAAATCTAAATACTTTAACACTTTATGGTGAGAATCATACTGGTGAAACTGGGCTGGAATTTGAACTGGGTTTAAAGGAGAGATACAGGCAACCTGCTGATTTTATCTTTAAATAAAATATTTTTAGTGCCATAATCCTTCAAAATATAAAAATCTAAATAATTAAATATTAAAATAAATAAATAAATTTATTAAAATATTAAAACTTTTAAAATCCTTTAGAAGTTGAATATTAGGGTATGGCTTCTCCAGTGGTTTCCTATCACCAGTAAATCTGTCTGAAATCTGTCCCTCAGCAGATTCTTGATTCTGGAATCCCAGAATGGTTTGGGTTGTGAGTGACCTTAAATCCCATTTGGTTCCAACCCCCTGCAATGGGCAGGGACACCTCCCACTAGGCCAGGTGCCACCAGAAACGTAACAATTTCAAAGTTTTGCTTAGAATTTCCATTCCAAATGCAAGCTTTTAGCAGATTGAAGCCTTGAAGACAGACACGAAATTCAGTGAAGGAATCTTGGTGCGAGCTTCTCCTTCTGAGCACCGGAGAAGCTTCCAGCGAATCCTGACAATTTCTGCTGGGATCCAGGGAGGTCCTGGAGGGCAGAGGAGCCCCCCAGGGCACAAACCTCATGGGGTGGAGGTCGAACATGGGTGGCTGCAGCTCTGCCAGCTCGATGGCGGTGATGCCCACGGCCCAGATGTCGCAGAGCTGGTTGTAGCCGCCGTTCTTCTCCACCGCCGCCACCTCGGGGGCCATCCTGCGAAACCAACACCTGCCTTCAGTCCCTGCCCTCAAGGAGAATTACAGAGCTGTGCACGAAATCACAGAACTGTGTACTAAAACAAAACAATTGAGTTGAATAGGCTTAATTAAAAAGAATTAAATGACGTAGGATTGTTGGATGTCTGCGACAGTGATTTATGGTTTAAAATATCTCACTTCCTCCCTCCCCAAGAAAGAAAGAAGAGGGTGGGGGGAAATGAAAAGGAAGAATACAAATATTTTTATGTCTGATGGAGTAAATTAAGATTGGGTTTTGATCATTACAGAAATACTTTTCAAGTTTTTATTTACATATACATAAAACATTACACACTAATTTAAGCTATACACTTACGAGGATTCAATTTGTTTCAATATTATTCTACAAAGTATGTATTTCAGGGGGTTGGTTTGTTTGTTTTGTTTTGTTTTTTCCTAAACCTCTAGAAATATCCTGGATCTAAGGAAAATTAATGTGAACTTTGTACGTTTTACACAGTGGGCATAATCTTTTGAAAAGTCTGAACGCAAACTAAGGGACGCACAATGAATGTGCTGAATACAACATAATAAAAACAAACATGAAACACAGCAAGAAAGTCACATTAAAGAGCAAGGCAGTGACACAAAGTACTCAAAAGCTTCTTCTGGTTCTAAATAAGATCCAGTAATAATAAATAAATAATAAAATCCTAATAAAAATAAGCATCTTAGGAGAGGGGATGCATCTGGATCACCTCTGGACACAACCCCCATTCCCAACAGGGAATCCCCTCTGAGATGTCCTTGGGGAACACCCAGAGGTGTTTTGGGGGCTGCTGGGAATAGCACCAGGCTCAGCATTCCCAGGAAATGTGGGAATTCCCAGGAAATAATCCCCCTGCCCTCAGCCCTCCTTCTCCAGGGGAGCAACAATTTCAAAAGCCGTTGTCTGGATGAAGCTGTTTGCCCAAGAACACCACCCCAGGCAGCTCCTCTGCATCCCAGTGACGCCTAAACCCAGCTAAATTTGCATATTAATCCAGCTGAAGATTTACCATGATCATTTGCATATTAAATGACATTATTCAGGAGGGATGACTAAAAGGTAAGTTTGGAAATCTGGTTTCCTTTCTGCACAGAAATTGGAACGACGCTATTTTTGTCACTAAAAAGGGAAGGCTGAGAAACTAAATAACCACTGGTATCCCTCCCAAGAAAAGGGAGAATATTCTGCAAAAATAAATTTGGGGAGAAACAACGAGCCTGCCTCAAATATCAAGTAGCTTTTGTTACACCAACAGATCAGCTCCAATCAGTGCTTCCCAGATTTTTACCCTTCGGGCATTTTACTTGGAAGAAAGGGAATTTATGCCATTTCTACAGACATATGTGTTTATTTTGAGGATTTTTGGCATAAATATAGGCTCAGCTTCGCAGCACAGCAATCCAAGTGGTTTCTTACCAGTAAGGGGTGCCAATAAAGGATTTCCTCTTTGCAATAGTGGCTGTGATTTTTGCTGCTACCCCAAAGTCAGCTGGAAAATAAAATCAAACCATCAGAGCATTAGAAATCAGAGCTGAAGACCCCAATCTTCCCGTGTTATGAAAGAACAATCACGTGTCTCATCCAAATTTAAAAATTCATTAAGGGAAACAGTTGCAGATTAACAACAGGATCACTGAAGTCCTCACTGACACGACTTCAAATCAAAGAGTTTTCTTTCTACACACAGTTCCTCTCTTAGATCATTCTTCCATCTCACAGCACATCAAGCAGAATCTGTGGATATTCAATTTAAGAGGAAAAACAGCACCATGCCTTGGAAAAGGCATTTTCTGTGTGTTATTTGTGGAGGAACTGTGATGGGGCATCTGTTCTCTGCCCTGGAGACTCTGTCTAGGGGCCAACCATCCCTTGGCCTCAGAACTCTCAAACATCAGGTGGTCTTGCAGAGCCAAAAATCATTTTAAAATCAATTTTATTTTGATTGATTGGTGGCATGAAAGCTGGAGGATAACTTGGGAAAATCCAGTGAGGCAAAAGGCAGGTACCACTGTGTATTCCAAGTTTAATGCAGGGAGTGGAATCTTGTTGGAACCCTGGGCACTGAGGATTCCAGACTTTCTGTGCCCACAGGCACTGATCCCCAAGCAAACACTGCATTGGACCTGAGGCCGTGGAAAAGGCTCCCAAAATTGAGTGACAGCACCGGGATTGTGGGTGTGGGGTTTGGATAGAAGGGTGTGATGTCACAGGGGGCAAAACTTAGAATTTAAGGATTTAGAATATAGTAATATATGTAAAGCAAGATGGAGGATTTAGGGCAGAGGCTGTGTGCTTCTTTTTCATCTTCTTCATGGGTCTGGGTGGGATTTTGTAGTTGGGTAGAAAAATCCACATTGCGGGCCACGAGTGGTTGGTTATTGGGTTAAAAGTCAAAATAATTTAGGTGTCATTTCATAATTGGACAATTTGTGCTTAAAAGGCCTTGGAAAGAGTTAGAGACAGAGCCATTTTTCACTTTGTTAGAAAGAGCTCACGACTTGTGAGACTGTAACATAGATAAGAATTAATAAACATCTGAGTCTGAACATGAACTGTGTCTCCCGAGCATTTAATCCCGGCTCTAACAAAAGAAAAGAAGATAAAAACCTCACAAAATCTCCTCTCAGTGTCAAGGTTTTATTCCAATTCTTCCCTGCTTTAAAAAGCTGTCCTCTCCCAACACAGCACTCCTGGTTTCTCACAGGGGTCTGGAGGTTGAAGTAAGGCACAAGTGCCCCGACTGCAGTGGGATGATGACAGTGGGATGAGAGTTTTCCTCTCCTCCACTTCTGTGGAATTGCCCGACACCGCACACAGAGTCAGGAGCAGATCCCACTTCTGCACAGCCTGCCAGGCTCTGGAGATGCTCTCCCCAACAGGGGATCCTCACTGAGGGACAACTGCCATCCTGGCCAGGGATGAAAACTGAGATCAGCTAATGCCAGCATGGCAAATTCCAAGAAAATCTGGGAGCCTTAAAGGCTTGGTGGTTGAATAATGAAATTATTTCTAATTTCTTGATAGAATACAAAACTTCTCATCTCCTACACAGCCTGGCCATGGATACACACTTTGTCATCACCTTCTGTCATCAACTACTGCTCCAAACAATAATGGAATAATTTAGATTGGGAAAAACCTTTAAATCATGGATACACACTTTGTCACCACCTTCTGTCATCGTTTATTGCCCCAAATAATCATGGAGTAATTTAGGCTGGAAAAAACCTTTCAATCACGGATATACACCTTCGTCATCACCTTCTATCATCATCTATTGCTCCAAATAGTGGAATAATTTAGGTTAGAAAAGACCTTTAAATTCTGGAGCCCAGCACTGCCCAGGCCACCACTACCCCATGTCCCCAAGTGCCACATCCACATGGCTCAAAAATCCCTGTTACAAAATTCAGGCAACTCACCCAATTTAACATCTCCATGGTCTGTCAGTAGAATGTTTGCACCCTAGAACAAAATGAATTAAAAATCTTTATTAGGAGTATTTTTCCTCCACTTGGAACTGTGAGATGAATTTCTCTATGTTCCAAGTTACCTTTATATCTCTGTGCATTTTGCCCTTCATGTGTAAATAAGCGAGGCCCTGGAAATAAAAAGACACAGTGAATTATTCTGCCATTTGTAAACATCCTAAAAAGCCAGTTCCATGTAATGATTTTAATTTTCTCAATTTGGAAGTGGAGACATTTGAGATTTGCAGATAAGGGATGCTTCATCTCGTATTTCTTCGCTATCAGCAGTCACAAAATGAACGAGAATTTTATTTATCTGGTTGCAGCATTTTACCCCCACACATCATTAAATTTACCACCACAGGGTGGGCAGGCAGTTCAAAATTTAAGCAACCATTTGCACTGTATCACACTGGAATTTCTTGGTCGTTTTTATTTACAGCATGGAAAAGAACAGGTTACCCTGGTTAATTGGTTTCTGCTTGATTCCCAACAGAAATGCTGGAACTGAACTCATTTTCTCTGTCTATTTTATTTACATGGAATAAACACTTTACCGCAGAAGTACAGTACCTGTAGAGTTTCTCTGCACACATAAGCAATTTGCAGCTCTGACAGAGGTCCTGTTACTGGAAATGAAGATTCAAAAATTCAGTTTACAGCATACAGCACGTAAATAACATTGTGAAGCAGCCAAAAAAATAAAAGTGGTTTGTTCGTGCCGAAGTTAAAGGCTGGTTTGACATGATCTCTATTGTACACTGAGCTGAAAAGAGGGGTTTGTTTGCTTGCTTTACAGAAAGGCTTTCTGTAAAATAAAAAAATCCCAACAGCACCATCACAGAAGACAATACCCATCACAGTGAGAAGAAAACCCGTTTTCACAGAATCTAATTATTATTTTACGAGTGATTTTGTAGTATTCTGCATTGTCAGCAAACTAAAAGTGACTTCTGCTGATATTTTAATATTAGAAATGGGGATGTTTCATATCAGGGACTTTCTAAGGGGTTGGGAATTATTTTAAAGGATTTGTATTAAGCAGTTGAAAAATAAAGCAGAAAGAGCTCAGGCATTTAAAAACTCATTGTTATCATTTAAAGGCAGAGCAAGTCCCCAACCGTTTTTCCAACAACTCCCAAAAATTATTCTACAGCATCAACAACTCCAGATGAAACTTCAGGAAGGAAAATAACACAACAGTGAGATGGTATTCCACAGGGGCAGGAATAAAGAGTAATTTTTCCCCCTTTCAAGATCAAATGTTGAGATTTCCCAATGAAAGCTTGCCTCCTCACCCCATGCACAGTGTCCAGATCCAACTTGCTCAGCCATAAAATGTCAAACATTAAATGTCAAATATTATGTCAATATTAAAATGTCAGTATGATAAATATTAAAAAATGCTGGTCACCAGATCTGGAAAGTGCTCTCAAAATCTACTGACTGCAGCTAAAAACCACTGTTTATTCCCCCCAAAACCCCCACATCAGTCCCAACCCTTCCCTGCAGGTTTATTATTTATTTTTTTTCTTTTTGCAGAAAGCTCCCCAGAATTAAAAATGTGAAAACAAGTGCCCAAGTACCATGGTAAATGTCCTGGAGGGATCCCCCACCACAGTATTCCATGCATATCCACAGCTTCTCACGGCTACCAAAACAAAATTAAAGCACAGGTATCAGAAACTGATTGATCTGGATGCAGAGCAGAGTTAATCATCATTATCTGAATTATTTCTTATTAGTCTTGATCACTCTCTGTTAAAAATACACATTCTGATACATGACCAGCTGTTACGTTGTTATTAATACAAATTCCCCTATAATTTGTATATATATAATTATATATATGCACATATATGTATGTATATAATTATTATGTTAAATATAATAATTAATATTTATTAATAAAAATTCTCATGTTATCAAAATCAATTTTCACCAATCAAAAGTTTTATGCCAAGGTCCCTGAGAAATATTTTAACATTATCAAACACAAAAGGTGGTGCTTTAACTCTACAATAAAACACCTCAGGCTTATCTGCCGTCAGCAAAACGACATTAAATATCACACTGAACTCAGTGTTTAAATTCTTGAATTGAAATGACCTCATTATATCTAAAAAACTCTTCCAAATGGGGAATTTTAAATGCCAGTTGAGTCCATTTGGGCTGCAGAGATTATTCAAATGCAGCCCTCCAAGAAAGCTAAAGATGAAGTCTCGTAGAAAAAAAAAAGACCAACCGGGCAAAATGCAGATTTGTATTTCCACAGATCCAATTGTTAAATGGCAGAGCTGCACAGAAATGGAGATTATTCCCTGATTTCCTCTATGATATGTAATGCAGCTTGGTTCTGTCTCTGTTACACCAACACTGTGAAAAATGTAATTACCAGCAGCTCGAATTTTTAACTCCCCAGCCATACTTTCACAGCCCAGACAACTATAATTAAATAAAATATCCAAAGGCAATTCTGCTCTAGAGGAAATAATGAGCTGCTTTTCTATTAGAACTGATAAATGTGTGAGTGGGACTGGATGTGTTGCAAGAGTCTCCAAGGGAAAAGTTTCTTTCTGTTCCTAGTGATAAAAATATTCCGGCCTTTTGGCCAGCAGAGAAAACAAAATATTAGTCACTTTTGTTTTTTTAAAGCCAATTGGGTTGGCTTTAAAAAAAAAAAAACCAAGGGCAATTCAAGGTCTGGAAGAAGATTTAATGAGGATACAAGGACTAAACCAGACTGGGATTGCTGTAGGAGAGAACCAGCAGGAATGTTGATAGAAAAAAAAAAAGTGAGATTTACCTGAGATAACTCCCAAAATAGGCAACTATGTTGCAATGTTTGCATTCTTTAACCATATATATCTCTTGCTGTATCAGTGAGAAGTCATCTCCTGAAAAACAGGAAGGAGCCAGGGTTACATCAGGAACTGCTGAACCTTCACAGAGGTCTGGAGGGATGCTCAGGATCTGGGAAAACATGCCAAGAGGTTTGGGGCCAAGCCAAGCCCTTCCCAGCACGCCAGCCCGTCACCCTCAGCTGAATTCCTTGTTCTGGGTTTTTTGAAGGCACAAATATTTCTTAAAGACCAAGAGAGCAAGGATGGCCTGAGAGTGATCCACCAGCTCAGAGGGAAAACCAGCGCAGGGATCCAGGGAGGGGCGGGAGGAAATTCAAACTCCACTTCTGAATCTTGACTTGCATCCAGCTGCTCCCAGCACAAGGCTCCCAACAGGAGCGAGGACTGTTGGCAGCTCGCTCCAGAGCCCACATTCCAGAGGGTGGTTATTAGGAATTTTTCATTCCCAACGGAGCTGGATGGAGCATAAGGGCCTGCACGCCCACTGGGCTGACTCAGAGCTGCCTCCTCAGGAGGGGGGGTTTGGGTGATTGTGAACATTGGCACATCCGAAATATCTTTGGTTTCTTTTGGAGGGGGGGGTGGAAAAAAAGGATCTACTGAAAAAAATCAATAATGAGCAGGGCATGTTTCTGCCACTTTAACATAAAAGGGTAATTTTTTCATAAATTCAAAAAAGCAATCATTTCAGAGATGTAATTTCTGTTTGTATTTATACAACAGAATTCTAATTGTATCATCTATACATATACAGATATATTATCTGTATATATTTATTATCTCTCTATATATTATCAGATTATATATTTTATATATAGAGAGAGATAATAAATCCCCTTGGGAGAATTTCCAAGCAGAGGATGTTCTCCCCAGAATCCTGAACTCAAACCCTGCAGCTCTGCTTTCATTGTTTTCTATATTAACTTTTTTCATCCTTTGGCATGGAAGGACCAAGGGGAATGGCTTTAAGATGAAAAAAGGGATATTTAGATGGGATATGAGGAAGAAATTCTCAGCTGGGAGGGTGGGGAGGCCCTGGCACAGGGTGCCCAGAGAAGCTGTGGCTGCCCCTGGATCCCTGGAAGTGTCCAAGGCCAGCTTGGACAGGGCTTGGAGCAGCCTGGGATAGTGGAAGGTGTCCCTGCCCATGGTAGGAGGAGGAATGGGATGACCTTTCATGTCCCTTGCAACCCAAATTATTCTGGGATGTTTACTTTTGTTGAAAGTTTCCCCAGTAAAATTCCCCTCTATATTAAAGTCAGGGATGTCCAACCCAGAAAACACAACGTGCTTTATCTTGCTCCCTTTAATTCAGATGATTTTGACAAGTCCAAGAGGACTCAAGCACTGCTGTAAATTGAATTCTTCGTGTGTTTATTTAAGTAGCAGCACAGCTAATATTTTTTAATAACCTCTTTTAAAATAGATGTTTATATTTGCTGAGCTTTGAGGCAGCTTCCCTGAGAACAGTGAAAGAAGTAAAAGAAGTACCAGTGTGTTGGAAAAGAAATTATCACAACCTTTATGTCTGCCAGGCTTTTATTTAAGAAAATAGCTATGAAATGCAAAGGTAAAAGGGAACCCACTCGCAAGAATCCGCCCCTGACTGATTTCAGTAAATCCTCAAGGGCTTCTTGATGCTGAATTGCACGGAGAAACACTTCACTGGGGCAGGAAAACAGTAGTAGAGAAGTTTCAAATGTCAAGAGGCTTTTTATAAACATCAGTAGTATTTTTTTTAACCAATGAGAAAGAGAAAAGGCAACACAACTTCCACAAATTTAGCACGGATTTCACACTGGGCTTGGTTTAGGGGTTACCTTGCAGCTACAGCTTCACTTGGATTCGCACATCCTGCGTATAAATGATCACTGTGAGTGAAGGATTCCTGGGATTAGAGAAGCAAGGAATGGGCAGGGACACCTTCCACTGTCCCAGGCTGCTCCAAGCCCTGTCCAAGCTGGCCTTGGACACTTCCAGGGACGCAGGGACAGCCACAGCTTCTCTGGGAATTCCATCTCAGCCCCTCCCCACCCTCCCAGCCAGGAATTCCTTCCCAGTATCCAACTTAAATCTACCCTCTCCCAGTTTAAAGCCATTCCCCCTTGTCCTTGTTCAAAGTCCCTCTCATTCATTTTTATAAGATCCTTTAATTCGAGCTTAAATCTCATGGATTCATTCCTCCCATTTCTCCAAGAAACTTCCTAAGGGAAATCCTTGAATTCTCGCAGACAACAACTGGACCATTTTCAAACTACTCACTTATCTTCAAGAAAGTCACATCCAAACAAGGTTGAAAGCAAAAATCCTCCCACCCCACACTGAAAAAATCCCATCTCTCTCCACCACCCGTCGTCCACGAGCTCAGAGGATCCAATGCCAAATCCCAGTGGCCTCTTCAAATCCAAAGAATCCTTGAAAGGTCAGCTGCAGCCTTTCAGCACAGCTGAATCCTGACCCACGTGAAAATCATGGTGGAGAAGCAATCCCAAAACCAGCAAAGCCTCGCAGGCAGCAGCTGGAGCAGCGTGGATCGTGCTGCCCCACTCGCCAAGGCAGCTCTAGGAACTGTGACTAATGGGGGGAAATTGAAGGGAATGCAGAGATTTGGGCTAGAAAAGGACTGGCAGTGAAAAGATAACAACCTTCATGCACATAAAAGATAACAGGGAAGCGGGGAGAAGGGATAATCTGTCGCCAGTTTTATAACAGGACAATTAGAGATGGGCTTGAATTGCCTTAACCTACATTCCCTGGATAGATGAAAAGGTTGGGTTTTTTTTTCCCTACTGGAGTAATATCAGGGATGGGAATCTGTGAAATTTCCAATGAATGAGAAAAGAAAAAAGAAGAAAACTCAACAAAAACCCACCAGGAATGACTTGGAATGATCCTGCCTGTAGTAGAGGGAGACAGCAAAGATGATTTTGTGATTTGCAATTCAAAAATGAAGAATTCATGCAAGAAATGGGGGTTACTTACAGAGAAAGGGGGTAAAAAGGATTTGGAAGAGAAAGAAGACAGGGAGCTAAGAGCGAAGTAGCAAATGGATGGAAAGAAGAGAAGTTACGCATGAGAAAAGTTTGGCTAAAATATGGAGGAAATGATTCTGAAAGATGAGACACGGAGATAGGAGAGAAGATGTATAGTTGCTCAAGGACGACAAGAACGAATACAAAACAAACCAATTCAGAGTTTCCAGGCAGCTGGAGTATTAATCTTGGCAAGAGATGCTGGAATAGGGCAAAAAATTAAATACCCTTGGATAGCAGGGAAAAAGCCAGGCAGAATTTGCAGAAAATACTTCGCTGAGAGGGAGACAGCAAGATAAAAAGAATTAGACCAAAGGTGACAAAATATCCACACCAAGAGACCTGTTTTAGGGGATTTGACGGTGCGTAAGAGAGAATTGGGAAAATTGGGGTTTGCCTGCTGACACGTGGGCAGTTTTGGGAACATCCATCAGGGGCCCACGAGCAGGGACTGAGTCACTGCAGCCTCCTCTGCTGTGGAATTTTACCTCTCAAAAATTCACAGCCCCACCAGGGAATATTCTCCTTGGGATGGGCACGAGTGGCTGCTTGTCCCCAGCTGGCAGGGAGGGGACTGCAGGAACCCAGAGCCCCTGTCCTGGGGGGTGGCATCTGAGCCCATCCCAGAAGCTGAGCAAGGTAAGGGCTGGTAAATCCGTGATGAATCTGGATTTAAACGGGACATCATGGAGGAAACTGGTGGCACATCAGCGGCTGTGAATTGTTCTACTTACACAGCTCATGTGTGTGAGGGGCTGGGAGAGCTGGGAATGTTCACCTGGAGAGGAGAAGGCTCCAGGGAGAGCTCAGAGCTCCTGGCAGGGCCTGAAGGGGCTCCAGGAGAGCTGGAGAGGGACTGGGGACAAGGGATGGGGGGACAGCACACAGGAAATGGCTTCCCATTGCCAGAGGGCAGGGATGGATGGGGGATTGGGAATTAGGAATTCCTGGCTGGGAGGGTGGGGAGGCCCTGGCACAGGGTGCCCAGAGAAGCCCCTGGATCCCTGGAAGTGTCCAAGGCCAGGCTGGATGGGGCTTGGAGCAGCCTGGGATAGTGGAAGGTGTCCCTGCCCACGGTAGGAGGAGGAATGGGATGATCTTTAAGTTCCCTTCCAACCCAAACCACCCCACGATTCTCTGATTCTATGCAGAGCTGGAATGTAGACAGATCCTGCTAAGTTTTCCTGGAGGGAGAGCACGTGGAGCCCGGATCCTACAGCATGGGAAGGCTCTGAAGGCTCCAGTGCCTCTCCCACAGCACTGCTGGGAGTCTGGGCACCCCTGAGATCCCCATGGGTTTTTAGTCAAGTTTATTCCTGCACGTATTTTCACGTGCTCCACTGATCTGAGTGGTCCCATCCTGCAGGAATGTCACTTGCCACAACTATCCCTGGGAAGAGCTGTGAGTCCTTTTGCTGTCTAAAAGGTGACATCCAGGGGAAGAAATCCCTTGGGTTTGTTTCAAATTGGTTTATTCTGCATCACTTCAGAGCTGCATCACGGGGCTGGGGCTGTGTGGGAGCAGAGGGAGGGACAGGCAGCCAGGAGGAGACAAGTGACATCCCAGTGTCACCAGAGGTTGGGACAGAGGCACATTTGAACACCTTCCAGCTGCAGCTCTCGTGTGCACTCCCTCACAGTCCCCACCACGCTGATGGACATGGAGAGGTGACCCCCAAACCTCTCCAGGCAGCTTGACCTGGGATTTTTAATACTGCAATGAAAAGTCATAATTTAAAAACAAGACGGCATTTAACAACAGGATTGGAGGGACACTTGTAAGGGACACTGAAGGATGAAGAGCAGGGTCACACCACTGCAGCCTCTGCTGGGACCATTCCTCAAGCATTTCTTATTTCAACAACCTGAGTTCCCAAACAAGGAGAGGAATCCCTATGGGAATGACAACTGAGGGCCCCAGTCCACAAACTCCAGAGCCAAGCAACACCCAGAGCTCCTCTCCAGCACTCCTGGAGCACTTTTAGGGCCTGGAATGGGCTCTGAGCTCTCCCTGGAGCCTTCTCTTCTCCAGGTGAACACCCCCAGCTCTCCCAGAGGTGAGGCCTGTGCTGACTTCCCAACATCCCTGTGCTCAACAGATCCCAACCACTCACTCCAAACCACTGTCCTGAACCTCAGGAAGGTTCAGGCTGTGTTGATGAGAGGGATGGCTTTCCCAAAATGCAGGAGCTTTCCCCCCGTTCTATCCAGATCTTCTACGTAAGTTTTTTTCTATGCTGTTTTGTCCAGATTGCTTTTCATGGGACTCATGGAAACCTGCAGTCTGACAGAAAGAATTTCAATTCCCCAAACTTGAAACTCCAGAAACTTGACTCCAAGCAGGAAGCAGCTCTTTGGAAACAGTGATGTTTCCACCAGCAGATTTTCCTGCTGGGCATGGAGCTGCCAACTGCTAACCACTGATGGTCCTCATTATCTCTCTGCTGACACAAAATATTTCTGATGGTCATGCGCAGCCAGGAGCTCCACAGCAAGGAGCACACGACAGTTTGGAGTGAGTGTTCCAACACCAGAACAGTTTCCCTGTGGATTTTTTTCTTCTGCCCTGCCTGGGTCCAATTTATGAGCAGCCTCTCAACATGTAATTGATATTGCTCAGAGAAGCTGTGGCTGGCCCAACCCTGGAGTGTCCAAGGCCAGGCTGGACAGGGCTTGGAGCAACCTGGGAGAGTGGGAGGTGTCCCTGTCCATGACAGGGGATGGATTGGGATGATCCTTAAGGTCTCTTCCAACCCCAACCATTCAGGGCTTCTGGGATTCCTCTCTCTCAGCAGTTCCTTTTCTTCTCTCCTTGCCTTACCTACCCACTGCTGTGCAGCTCAGTCTTTCATCTTCGCTCTCCCTCTTCACTATTGCTATTTTTCTTGATGTATTTTACCAAACGATGTGGCCTCCTAATTCAAGTGTCACACTCTGCATCACTTTCCAACTAAAATGTGTGACTTTCCAGCTCCTTCCCTACTTGCAGCACTTCCTTCCCCCACCACAACCCCTTTGGTCGACTTTCCCCATCCCAGAAACTCTGTTTTAAGTGAAAACTTGCACTACCTGGATTGCTGCTCTGCATCCACACATTTCTTAAGAAGAACAGTGGGTTTTAAATTCATTGTAAGGATGCAAAGTAAAATCTGACCCCATTTCAACAAGTTGAATGTAATTAAAATTGAAATGAACTCTGGATTTGAAGTCCACGCTGCCTCTGCTTTGCTCTGTGCGGGCTTGAGCAGCTTTGAGGCCGCGGCAGCACCACGTGGGACATGGAATGGGACACACGGGCCATGTCCAGGCTTTAATGGCTCTGGAACCTCAGGCATTCAGCCCCAGACATGATCCCAAACCCAACCAGGCTGCACAGCACAAGGCATGGAAGGTCTGTGTGGTAATGAGGAGTTATTTTCATATTTCTTCAACCCCAGGCGCTGCCAACAAGGGCTCAAGCCCAGCAGGCTTAGTCTGAATCAGCCTCAGGCTTAGTTCGAATCAGCCTCAGGCTGGTTCCTCTCCACAGCTCGTGTCATCCTTGGGGAATTTATTGTATGGGAAATGAGGCTGGCTTGCCTGCGTGCCCAGAGGCCCTGGGCTGACAGTGCAGCTCTGCTCTCGGGGAGCAGAGGGGCCAGACCCTCCTCTGACCCTGACTCAGCCCCGTGGCCATGTGGAAAATCACCTTCCTGAGCTGGCTGAACCACGGCATTCGACACACACCTCATGAAGCACATCTTGGCTTGGAATGCACCGAGCACACCACCTCACACCTCTGGATGACTCTGCCTCCTACAGCTCCGTGTCCAGTTTAGGATCCAACTTGAAATAGGTAACTATTTCTGGGATCTCAAATGGAAAATGCAATCACTGGACCAAAAAAACCCCACCACCAAACCCCCAAACCCCAACAGTGAGATTCTTCTGTAACCTTGCAGAAGGCTCTGAACACGACAGAGGGCATTATTTATCACGACAGCAGCATTTAAAGCAGACATTAGCGTATTTAAAAATATTTTTTACGATATTCTCCCAGGGAGAAAGTTCCGTGGCTGAAAACTCCACTGGCAAATAGTTCCCTCTTTGTATTGAGTCCCCCCTCGATTCATCTGCTAAACCCATAGAAGGAAGAGGCTTTAGTGTTTCAGACAGTTTTGGCTGCTCTGCTGCTGAGTACAGTTGGATTAGTTTCTGAAATAGAATTGGCTCCCAAGTTATTTGAAGCATTTGTGCTCAGGGAATGCTGGGAAATGTCATTAGCGTGCCATAATACTTTTGCCTAATGCTCTCCAAAGTCTATGCCAGAAAAAAGAAAAAAAAAAAAAAAAGGGAAAAACACAATTTGGACTTCAAGTGACTGTGGGAGCAGACCTAGAGAACTGCCCCAAACTCAGACAGATTAGTGACAGCAAGCTTCGAAGCTGAGCTTGGTTTCTTTGTCTGGAGAAGAGACAAAGGTAAGAGCTGATGAAATAAAAGACAGATCCATGCTGGGATCTGTTTCCAGCTGGAGTCTCTTTGGGTACTCACTCACTACCTGCAGGAGATGAGGGAGGAACAGGAACAAACCAGGAGTCACCCCCTAGCCATGCCAGCAATGTCCTGACCCTCCTCAAATCCTGTCATTTTACTGAGTGCAGCTCCTTCAGCCTTCATTCAACACATTCCTCACCCCCCCGGAGCACTCTCTGCTTCAGGCTTTTGGCTTTTGTTCCCAATTCCCATCTATGTATTAATCAAGTGTTGAGTTTGGAGCTCTGATTTTTCCATCAGCTAATTGACTGCTCTTGATGAGACGCCTCCTCCTCCTCTTCTCCAGAAGATGCTGTATGTAACTCCTAAGTCTATTTCTCCACTGACTAACTCAGGGAATTTATTATTAATTTTATTCCAGCTGTGCCCTGCTGTGTGAGGAACTTGTGTTGGTGTTTGGAGGGGCTGCCCGTCCCAGGAAACCAGCACAGGTAATTCCAACACAGCTCCTGACCTGGTCCAGGAATTGATAGTCCAGTCTTCAAAAACTACTCAAAACCCTTAAAATTAATCAGAAAAATTGAAGCCTGTAGCAGCCAATTATTGATTTCTTTAAAAATCTGGAATATTTCGAACATGAGACTTAAAAAGGAAGAAGTAAATAAATGCTGTGAATACTCCTTCAAAACCAAACACCCACCAAGATCCCTGCCAAGAGGCTGTGGGTGTACATGAGATGGATGGAGATCAGGCTGGCAACATTTAAAAGAAGACGGATTAAAAAACCCAAAACAAACTAGAAGAAATCGCTTCCCTGTGGTGATCAGACCAACATAATTAAACACAAGACGTGGTCATCAGTCCTAATTAAAATGGGCTTCTCAGATTTGAGGCCAGAGTCTTGCATTTATCACTGTAGTGCTTAAGCAGCACCAAGGAAAGGCAGAATCCTTCTCCTCCCTCAGTTTTGTGGACAGAGGATTCAACCTCTGCTTCACTTCAGCTTTCACAACAGTTCTTCAAATCCAGAATAAAACCACATACACTTCACCTGGATTACTGCAGTGGCACAATGCTGGAGGAACCCTCTCACCAAGGCAGCACTGGGTTATTGTCATCCTTTTTCTGTCACTAAAGCACTGCTGTGCCTCACCACAGACCTGCTGGCGAGAGTGGTTTGCTCTCCACAGCCCCACTGCACCAAACTCTGGCCACAGCATTTCAAACAGGGTTTGAGGGATTCCCACTTTGTTCCCACTGCCTAATTAAGCTTAGCACTGCAGTCCACCTAACAGACCCAGGCCTGCTCTGCCAAGGGCACTGAGCAGCCACAGTCACACAGAGGCAGTGGTTTTCACTTCTCCCCAAGTCTCCCCATGCTTTTTCTACCTTCAGCCTTCAAACCCATTTTTTTTTTTCTGCACAGAACCAAGCAGAAATAAAAATTAACCCTCCCCTCGAGGCCCTTCAGCCCTGGATGATCTTTAAGTTCTCTTCCAACTCGAAACATTCTGGGATTCTGCGACCCTTCCAGCATAAACCGTTCTAGGATTCTATGATTTCCACTCAGGACACAATTTCAGATTTCAACTCTCTGTGCAGGGCTCAGAATAAACTTCAGCTCAGCAAATCTCCTGGGCAGCGAGGGAGAGAACCCCTGGCTCTCCTGCTTTTAGGAGGACTGGCAGAAACTCCACGGGGAAGTGACAGTAGGAGCCATCCTCCTGTCTAAGCACAGCTTAAAGAAAAGATGACACATTCAAACACAGGGCTCTGGTTTTCCCAGTGCGCCTTTGGTGGGAGGTAGGATCACTTCCCCCTCTCAAGCTCCCACAGCCCATCAGCTCCTCACTAGCTCAGAGCTCACAATTTACCATCTGTCCCCAATCTTCTCTTTGTACTAACGACACGTTGTAATTGCAACATCTCTTCGAGCAGCAATTGATCAGGCAGATAAAAACAAAGGAGGAAATAGTGAGCCTGACACAGCCAAGAGCAGTGGTACATCCTGCAGGGCTTCCTGTCATCTAACCACTGAAACTACAAACAAAAAAAAAAAACAAAACCAACCCAAAACAACCCAAACACTTCTTTTGTCTAGAACTTCACAGTGGGTGAAAATAAACACATGGAAAAAATGAAAAAATGTGATTCAAAAAGACAGGAAAGAATGTAAAACTTACCAGGCTCTAATTTGATTATTTTTACAGCAGCCAGTTCTCCTGTATGAAGATTCCTAGCCTGAAACAAGAGAGTTAAGATATGTTTAATTGCAAGTCAAAGGCACCTCACAGTCTTACAGATTGTGCAAAAAACATGATGTTGTCTGATACAAATACAATGCAAAGCGGAGACCAACGTGGGTGAGGATAATCTGGGTTTAGAAATCAGCACAGCAGCAGCCTGGCTGGAATTGTGAAGTGTTCCTGGCAGTTCTTTTCCAGACTCTAAACCATCCATCAGCAAATCCCAGAATCATTGAGGTTGCAAAAACTCTCCAAGATCGTCCAGGACTGCCACCGCCTTGTCACCCAGCCCAGGGCACTGAGAGCCACATCCAGTCATTCCCTGGACACCTCCAGGGATGGGGACTCCAAACCTCCCTGGGCAGCCCCTGCCCACCCTTTCGAGGAAGAAATTCCTCCTGAACCTGGAAATGAGAGTTCATGCCTCTCAAAACCACCATTTTAAAGGGAAGTTTCTGGCACTCCAAGATGCATCAGGGGCTCACGCATCTGATGGTGCTAAACCTCAGTGTGCCCCGAAAGTGGAACTGAGAGGGGCAGGAGAGACACCAGGAATGAGTCAGAGCTCTCTGCAACAGCTTCACTCTGAAAACTCCTTCCCTGGTCCCCACAGTCCTCCTCCTCAGAAGAAGAAGCTCCAATTAAGCCTTTACAGAACAGTCCTCTCTGGACATGTTCCAAATTCCAACTGAGAATTCAGTGCTGGAAGAAGGCGTTACAGGAGCCTCAGATACAGAAAGTTCTAAGAGGGGATTTCATGAACACTTTCCAGTAACTAAACCACTCAGGCACCATCACCAGAGCTAAACTATTATTCAGTTTACACAATTGGATTTAATTAGGCCCTGTGGCTGAGCATCCAAGAGTTACAGGAGTTTAATCCCAATGGTTTCATTCTTACCCTAACAAATATGCAGTCTCCTGAACAGCTGAAATCTGGTGAAGAGGTGGATTGCAGGAAATTGAGGGAAAACTGGGTAAAGTTAAATCAGTTTGGACTTGAGATGAGCATGTAAAGGAAATTTGACCCTGTGAAGAGAATCATTACAGAAAATTCTTCTCTTCTGCATGGACAAGACATCTTAAAATAAGGAAAAATCAAGAGCCTGAAGGATTAACCCTTCAGTTTTAACACTTAGTCAACCTTCAAAATAGGGAAAGGCTTTCCAGCCAGGAAAAAAACCAAACCACACCACACCAAAACACATCAAACCAAACCACACCAAACCAAACCCAACCCAATGATTGGCCTGTCCAAGTCCTGCAGTGCTAAGACATGAGATGGGCGTGAAAAAGCAGGCCAAGGACACAAATATGACTCAACTTGATCTCAAAGAGAACCTGAACGACTCTACAAAGGACTGAAATATCTGCAGACCAAATCAGAGTCATCTGCAAACCACAAAGGAAACATTCACCACTTCTGAAAGCACCTTCCCACCGAGGTGTTTTCAGACCACAGCAAAATCTTTGGCGTCCTTCAGACTCCTGAAGGAGCAGGTGGATCCCGGTGGGATAAAGGATTAGGACTGCTCTGGTCCTGTTACACCAATGTGAAACAGGGATGTTCCCAGCAGGGACACACACTCTGCCTCAGTGAAGCCAGGGATGCTCCACTATCCAAACTTTTATCCAGGAGCAGCTCAGCTGTTCAGATAGAAGTCGCCAGCACTGTTTCCAGAGTATCAGCTTCACTTCTGGAGCACGGCAAGGATCATATTCCTCCCAAATATTCCTTTTCCATACAAGCAGTAACTGCCACTGTCGAGCTGAAGCCTGAAGGAATGGATGGAGTCTGCCAAAGGTCTGCTTGGCTGGGATCTCAAGGTTCAGGCTGGGGATCACTGCAGTTCCTGGCTCTCAGCTCTCACGCACGACACAATTCCACTAAATCGTGTCCTGCTGCTTTCCAATATCACCATTAGGCTCATATATAATCTATAGCTTGGACATGGACTATTTTGGGTTTCAATCATCACACTTTGCCTGCTGGAACACGAAAGTCCCCACTGGGTTGATATTTATGACCTAAACATATCAAGTTGTCTGAGCCACTGTGTCTTCTGGTCCCACAGCTTTCATCTTCCACCAGACACATTCTTGAGTTGATGACACCAAGACCACACGTGATCTGTACCGCCCGTCGTGCCAGAACCAAAGGCAAAATCCCAACTACTCCCTGATCCCCCAAATCCTTGTGTGGATGCTCACAGATAAGGAATGGGTTTAGATCTCCAGTCTAGACATTGGCATTGTGAGCACGCAGCAAATCACCCAAAATGCTTCCCAAGAGACGTCACCCGCCCATAAACGTCACCCGAGGCTTTTGTCCCTTCCTCTGGGCTTGCAGCAGCTTTGTCAGGTACACACAGCTCCACCTTCCCCTCTGCCACCTGCCAGCTGAACACTCCATCAATAATTAATTACCGCTCTCATTAAAAATGCAACAAGGCGAGGGCTAAAAACTGGTTCTCCGTGTACACACCTAGATATGAAAACTGTCAGATCAGGATTCCTCAGATCACTCTGGGACGTGTTGGTTAAAGAAATCCTCATTTCCCACCAGTCACCGCAGTCTGCATCGTTCTAGTGTTTTTAAAAAAAGAACCATGCAGTTAGCAAGGAAGTCTCAGACAGGGAGGCACCACATCATCACTGGCTTTGTGAATCAAACCTGAAATTTGACTAGAAATGATATTTGACAAAAATGTAAGTCCCTAATGTGAAAAATTAGTTAATGATCTATCAGTCTGTCTTATTCATACACTTCTGCACTGCAGAGGGGGAACTACAGGCTAAGAAATTACAGTTCTTCGACTCACGTTATTTATGTTTTCTGAGCCCAACAACAAAATATCTGCCTCCTCCTCATCCCCTGAAATTTCCCCTGTATTTCAAGTCGCAATTCAAAATTTGCTGAAAGCAGCCAGAGGCCAGGGAAGCTATTACTTCATGCCAAGTAATCCAGACCTGTTCAGTATCTCGTGAGCTATTATTGACAAAGAAAATAACCATTTATATGCCTTTATCCCATTAGGATGCATTTATCCCATTAGGATGACATGTATATAATGAACCTTAATGATCTCTTCTGAAATCTAATACTTCAGTTCTAAGGAAGATAAAACTTCTTAGATGTCTTATTGTCTCTAATTCTTCTGGCTTTGATCGTTCCATACATAAGAAAGTCTCCTAAGAATTCATCTGACACTAAAGGCTGAAAGGCTCAGCGTTGGTGTCCACATCTCCATCAGCAATGCGGTCCAGTTCCACAGGACAGAAGTAGATCCCAGATTCCCAAGACATTTGCTGTAAGACTTTCTCCAAGAGGAAGACAAAGCTTTTGCCCTTTATTAGTATTGATCCTAATTTTATTTCATGAGACTCAAACCTGAAGATCAAGTTCCCTGCAGAATGAAAACGAGAACTCTAGGATTTTGGAGAAGGATTGCAAAGCTCCAACATGAGCCACACAAGAATGGGATCAGAACAAGAATGTATTTGAATGAGGTGAACCACAAGCAAATTTCATTTTGCTCAATGTCATTTACAGAGTTTATTTACTGAGAAAGAAGAGTTTGGCAGCAGCCTTTTGGTCACCCCTTCAGCTGTCCCACAGCCTGACAGAGGATGAATGACAGCATCCCACTGAGCACAGCTCTTCCAGAATATTTTAGCAGCTGAATACTAATTCCACCACATGGAATCTGTGTTCAAAATAAAACAAAACAAAACATAAAGTACAAACACAAGTACTCTCCCCTTTTTTTTTTTTTTTTTGGGATATCCCATTGCGTTGCTGTAGTGACCGAGCACATCCCACCCCACTAACGTGACAGCGCTGTTAGCAGGACTATTTTGGGGAGTTGGGAGAGTTTTGTAGTATTACACACAAAA
Source organism: Chamaea fasciata (assembly GCF_029207755.1). Lineage (NCBI taxonomy): Eukaryota > Metazoa > Chordata > Aves > Passeriformes > Sylviidae > Chamaea > Chamaea fasciata. Next base: position 61,044,682 of record NW_027094092.1, on the reverse strand, counting down.
AAATCATTGGGGTTTCCCACTGAGACTTGACTTTCTTCCCAAACAGCCGCTGTGGGACAATGGAACTCGAGGTGAGAGCCGTGGCAATCCCCGTGTGCGGCGCTTCCCACCGCACACCCAAACACCACACCTGAGAAAACACACTCTGGGGAGGACATTTTCTGGAGCCAACCACCAGAAATAACACAGAGAACTGGTTTCAGAACCAGTTGTGCACTCCGCACTTGTGTTTTATTTGTTTTCAAGAGTGCAAGCCCAACAGTTCCAGCCCAGGGGGTCCACAGTGCTGAGCCACGTGAGACGGTCGAAAAATGGGAGAATCCTGGACATTTGAATTTGTGCTCAGCGTCCTCTTCCTGCCACTTTCTCCTAACCACCGAGGAAGAGAAAGGGAAGATTCATGCAGCAATATCCCTCTCACAGGCTCCAAATTAGTGTTTTCCATTTCCATGGTGAAACCCTCTCCTCTCCCCAACGTCGCTGTCTCATCTCCAGCCTTGGATCAACGGCTCCATTCAGCAGAGGAGCTGTTTGTTGGAGCGTGTCTTCATTTAATTGAATCGTAATTGCAGCTCCTGTGGCTGCCCTCCCGTCCCTCCCCAGCTTATTCACCCCTTGCCAAGCTTCACTCACCACTGACCACGATCTTCTGCTGCCTCAAGTGCTGCCTGCTTGTCCCCAGACACCGAATATCTCTTCAAAAGGTACCTGACCTCCTGCCCTGTGAGTGAAAGAAGCTCCTCTGCTTTCCAGTTTTTGACCTCTTACACTTTGCAACTCGTAACCTGCTCCGTGTGGTTTGGAAATTCCCACTGCGCTGTGTTTTTCTTTCCAGGTCTCACAGCATCATCAAGCAGACTCTTGAATTCACCTTCCCACATCTCTGAATTGACATCTGTCACTGTCAAGAGCTCTCACCCAGCTGAAGTGATCCAAAGAAATGCCTCTCATTTTTATGGGCTGCCCTAAAACCATGAAAACTTGGTGGGAATTCTCGGTGGATGGTGATCTGCTGGACTCTAACAGAGTTAGAATGATGTCCTAATGCAGAAGTTTAAATAAACGTCCCCTAGTGCTCATTACAATTAACTATACAATTTTGCATACACTTGTGATTTACATAAAGCTGACAGATTTAGGAAATGCTTTGTAACCAGAGGTGGAAAGAAACAAATATCAGCAACATACCCTTAATGACTGGAAAGATGTTTGCTCCTCTTAAACACAATCTCTTTACCAGGTCAGTTTAACACCCCAAGGGTAGAGCTGAGGATTCCTAAAACGTCAGCTGAAGCCAGAAAACAACTCAGACTAACAGCAACAAGAGTTAATCTGCACTGTGTGAGCTTAAAATTGCCATTCTTCACAAAAGGACGCTGCAGCTTTTTGCAGTGCTGTACATTAAGAAAAGTTCTTTTGTAAAAAGCCCCGAACTCTCTGAAAGCTCTAAAAAAAAAAAAAAATCCTTGAAAACGTGCAGGTTAACCCAAGCAGAGAGGCCAGAGCAAAGCCACATCTGCTCAGAGCAGATCCCAATCTTGGTGTCAGGATGGGGTCAAGGGGAAGAATCACCTCTCCTGGCTCCAGCCAAAAATAGCAGCTCACACTACTGTTTCCCAATTTTGGACTGAGTAAAATGTGTTGGTTCCTCTCCCAGGCCCAGCACACCCAAAAAGCACCCTCAAAAAACTCCTAATAATGGCATAATAATAATAATGATAATAATAATAATGTGGCACTATAATATAATATGGTATTATAATCTAATAATAATAGAATAATCCATGGATTATTACTCCCTAGATGGTGCCTGTATCAAACCCACACAGCTGCAGTTCTCGGTTTGGGGGTTTAAACCCTCTTTAATAGAAGACAAAATAAGCAAAATCAAGGCAAAATTCCCCACAGCCCCATGCCAAGAAAACCTAAAGAGAGTATGAGCCCGGGGAAGTCTCTCCTTGCTGCTGAGTGTCTCTGCAACAGATGCTGAAGATATTTTTTCACCTCTGAAGGTCTGTGGCATGGATTAAAAGCATAAAAGGAACGAAGGAGGAAAGCTTAGAAAAAACCCCAAAATTGGACAATTCTGGCAAATGTTAATGCAAATCTTACTGGATTGGCTGATTTGTGCCAGAGAGAAACAACTGTCACAGAATCACAAAATCCCAGAATGGTTTGACTCGGAAGGGATAGTAAAGATTGTCCAGTTGTAGTCCCCTGCCATGGCAGAGACACCTTCCACTAGCCAAGGTTACTCCAAGCCCTGTCCAGCCTGGCCTTGGCCACTTCCTGGGATCCAGGGGCAGCCACAGCTTCTCTGGGAGAACTATTCCAGAGCCTCACAGGCAACAAATCCTTCCCAACATCCCATCTGGCAGTGGGAAGCCATTCCCTGTGTCCTGTCCCTCCAGGCCCTCGCTCAAAGTCTCTCCATCCTTTTTGTTGGCTCCTTCAGGTCCTGAAAGGCCACAATTAAATCACTCCAAAGCTTCTGTTCTCCAGGCTGAACAACCCCAAATGTCTCCTCACAGAGTGCTGCTCCAGCTGTCCCTCCCCATGGGGACACTCCACTCCTCACTGCAGGTCTGCTCACACCTCTGGCAGAAGTCTGGCTGCTCTCTGCTGCTGGAAAACGACACTTGAACACCATTCCTAATTTTCTGGGCTGTTTGTCTTTTAGGAAGCAGAAAGATCCAGGGGAAATTGTTCTCCCTGTAACCTTCCAGCTGGATTTTTGGAGATGGAGAGCAGTACCAGACTCCTTTATAGTGGAAGGCACAAAGGCTTTCAGAAACTATTTCCCAAACAGAGACTTTACAGATTCAAGGCACTAAAAGAGAATCATCTCTACCAACCAGCAGTCACTGCTTTTTTGGGATAAACCCAAAATGAAGATTTCCACGCTAATTTTACTCGTTTTATTCTGTAAGTCGCAACAGAGCCATCGCTTTGGATCTCTGAGCTGAACGTTGTACGAGCACAAATATTGATTTTGTGGGCGCTCTCCAGATGGATCCTGCCAGTCCTCACGCCTCAGAACACGCAGCAGCACGAGGCTGGGTGAAAAATTCCCAGCTGTCACTCCCTATTTCCACATTTACAGCTTCCCATGTTGAAAGGACAGAACTCAGGACACGCAGAAGCCCCGGGATTTAAATAAATTCCACATTAAAACCTGAATTCCCAGATCCGCTGCTGGCACTCCTGACCAGGGCTAGAATGCAAATAAGGCTTCGATGTATTTACTTTTGCTGGCAATTGGTGAAATTTAGATAGTTTATCTCCAGCAGGGAAAAATTGGGAGGAGGAGAACCTACCTTTCACTCAGAGACTTGTGACACTTTCTTACTCAGGGCCAATTAACTCAAGCAATTAGGGATTAACAGCTCATTAATGATGTGAGGCCAACTCCCTTTATTCTCCAGAAAACCAGACTGGGGGATTTGGATAAGCAGAGGGGTTTTACAGGTCTCAGGAGCCACTAAAAACATTTAATTCTCATCCCTGGTGATAATTACTGAAGGACAAAGACCTGGGGCAATAAAGATAACAATAATAAAGCAAAGATCAACGCACAACTTAACATTTATTAAGGGGGGAACAAAAAAATAACAAAAGAAGTCAGCCGTGCGCTT